>NC_139148.1:25898025-26611025 GCF_964270905.1 Leucopleurus acutus | reverse complement strand
CACAAAATAGGCTTTAAGCCAAAAACAGTAACAAGAGACAAAGAAAGTCATTATATAATGACAAAGGGGTCAATTCATTAAGAGGACATAACAATCGTAAATATATATGAACCCAACATCAGAGCACCTAAATATATTAAGCAAATATTAATAGATCTGAAGGGAGAAATAGACAACAATACAATAATAGTGGGGGATTTCAATACCCCACTCTCAACAAGGGATAGATCATCCACACAGAAAATCAATAAGGTAAGGTAATCAATAAGGTAATACTGGACTGAAACTATACTTTAGATCAAATTGACCTAACAGACATATACAGACCATTCCATCCAACAGTATCAGAATATACATTCTTCTCAAGTGCACACCAAACATTTTCTGGGATAAATCACTTGTGTTAGGTTACAAAACAAGTCTCAGCAAATTTAAGAAGATTGAAATCATATCAAGGATCTTTTCTGATCACAATAGTATGAACTAAAAATCAATCATAAGAAGAAAACTGGAAAATTCACAAATATGTGGAAATTAACATACTCCTAAACAAACAATGGGTCAAAGAGAAAATCAGAAAATAACTTGGAACAAATGGAAATACAACATACCAAAACTTATGGGCTGCAGCAAAAGCAGTTCTAAGAGGGAAACTTATAATGATAAATGCCTCTTTTAAGAAAAAAGAAAGTTCTTAAATAATCTAAATTTCACCCCAAGGAGCTAGAGAAAAAGAACAAACTAAGCCAAAGTTTGTAGAAGGAAGGAAATAACAAAGATCAGAGCAGAAATAAACAAAATAGACACCAGAAAGACGATAGAAATGATCAACTGGACTAAGAAAAAAAGACAGAATATTCAAATAAATAACATCAGAAATGAAAGAAGAGACATTACAACTGATACCACAGAAGTATGAAAGATCATAAGAGACTATTACAAACAATTACATGCCAACAAAATGGATAACCTAGAAGAAATGGATAGATTCCTAGAAACATACATCCTACCAAGACTGAATCATGAAGAAATAGAAAATCTCAACAGACCAATAACAAGTGAGAACACTGAATCAGTAATCAAAAATCTCCCAACAAAGAAAAGCCCAGGATCAGATGGCTTCCCTGGTGAATTCTACCAAACGCTTAAAGAAGAATTTATGCCAATACTTCTCAAACACTTAACAAAAAAATGAAGAGGAGGTTACGCCCCCAAACGCATTTTACAAGGCCAGCATTACCACGAAACTAAAGCCAGATAAGGACACTACAAGAAAACTATAGACCAATATCTAACGAATACAGATGTAAAAATTCTCAACAAAATATTAGCAAACCAAATTCAACAGTCCATTAAAAGGATCATATAAAATGACCAACTGGGATTTATCCCTGGGTTGCAAGGATGATTCAACATGTACAAATCAATAAATATGATATACTACATTAATAGAATGAAAGATAAAATTCATAGGATGATCTCAATAGATGCAAAAAAGCATTTGATAAAATACAGCATCCTTTTATGATAAAAATGCTCAATAAATTGGGTATAGAAGGAATATACCTAAATATAATAAAGGCCATGTATGACAAACCCACAGCTAACATCATAACTCAACAGTGAAAGGTTGAAAGCTTTTCCTCTAAAATCAGGAACAAGACAAGGGTGCCCATTCTCACCTCTCCTATTCAACATAATACTGGAAGTCCTAGCCAGAGCAATTAGGAAAGAAGAAGAGATAAAAGGCATCCACGTCAGAAAGGAAGAAGTAAAATTGTCTCTGTTTCCAGATGATATGATCATAAATTAAAAAAATCCTAGACTCCACCAAAAAATTATAAGAACTACTGAACTAATTCAGTAAAGTTCCAGATTACAAAATCAACATACAGAAGTCAGTTGCATACCAATACATAAAGAAATATCTGAAAAAGAAATAAAGAACACAATCCCATCCACAATAGCATCAAAAACAATAAAATATTTAGGAATAAATTTAACCAAGGACATGAAAGATTTATATATTGAAAACTATAAGACTTTAATGAAAGAAATTGAAGAAGACACAAATAAAAAGGAAAAATATTCCATGTTCATGGACCAAAAGAATTAATACTGCTAAAATATCCATATTACCCAAAACCATCTATAAGTTTAATGCAATCTTTATCAAAATTCTAATGGCATTTTTCACAGAAATGGAAAAAACAATCTTAAAACTTGTATGGAACTCCAAAAGATCCTGAATAGCCAAAACAATCCCGAGAAAGAAGAAGAAAATTAGAGGCATCACACGTCCTGATTTAAAACTATATTACAAAGGTATGATAATCAAAAAAGGATGGTACTGGCTGAAAAAATAGACAAATAGACCAATGAAACAGAATCAAGAGCCCAGAAATCAAGCCAAGCATATATGGTCAATTAATATTTGACAAGGGAGCCAAGAACACTCAATGGGGAAAGGATAGTCTCTTCAATAAGTGGTGTTGGAAAAATGGGATAGTAGCACAAAAAGAATGAAACTGGACCCCTATTTACAACACTCACAAAAGTTAACCTGAAAAGGATTAAAGACTTAAACACAGCAGCCAAAAGCATAAAACTCCTAGAATAAAAAACAGGGAAAAAAACTCCTTGATATTGGTCTTGGCAACAATTTTTTGATATGACACCAAAAGCACAAGCAACAAAAGCAAAACTAATAGGACCACAATCAACAAAATGAAAAGGCAACCTACTGAATGGGAGAAAATATGTGCAAACCATTTATCTGATAAGGGGTTAATATCCAAACTATATAAGGAATTCATACAACTCAATAAGAAAAAAGAATCTACTTTAAAAATGGGCAGAGGCACTGAATAGACATTTTTACAAAGACATACAATGGCCAACAGATACATGAAAAGATACCCAACATCACTAGTTATCAGAGAAATGCAACTCAAAATCACATCACCCCCTACCTGTTATAACGGCAATTATAAAAAAGGCAAGAAACAACAACTGTTGACAAGGATGTGGAGAAAAAGGAACCCTTGTACACTGTAGGTGGGAATGTAAGTTGGTCCAGCCACTATGGAAAACAGTATGGAGGGTCCTCAAAAAATTAAAAATAGAACTACCATATGATCTAGATATCCCACTTATGAGTATATATCCAAAGGAAATGAAATCAGGGTCTTGAAGAGATATCTGCACTCTTATGTTCAATGCAGCATTATTTACAATAGCCAAGATATGAAAACAATCTGTCATTCTACAGATGAATGAAGAAAATATAGCATGCATACACACACACACACACACACACACACACACACACACACTGGAATATTATTCAGCCATGAGAAAGAAGGAAATTCTGCTATTTGCAACAACATGGACGGATCTCCAGGGCATTATGCTAAATGAAATTAGAGAAAGACAAACACTGTAAGATTTCACTTATATGTGAAATCTAAAAAAGTTGGACTCATAAAAGCAGAGAGTAGTATGCTGATTGCCAGGGGCTGAGGGTGAAGGAAATGGGGCGATATCAGTCAAAGTATACAAACTTCCAGTTATAAAATGAATAAGTTCTGGGGAACTAATAAACAGCATGGTGACTATAGTTAACAACAAAGTCCTATATACTTGAAAATTGCTAAAAGAGTAGATCTTAAATGTTCTCAGCACAAAAAAGGAAATGGTAATTAGGTAAAGTGAACTAACCATACTGTGGTAATCATTTCACAATTTATGTGTATGAAATCATCATGTTGAACACCTTCAACTTCCACAACACTATATGTCAATTATATCTCAATAAAGCTGCGGGGGAAAGACTTAAGAAGTCAAACATGAGGAAAAGCTCAGATGATGATAGAGATGCTGGCTCCAAAGTCCTTGAGCTGCTTGATCAATGCCAGCAGCCACCTTCATTCAGACTTTCTGAGAGAAAAATTAGCCCCATTTTTATTTAAGCCTCTGTAAGACAGGTTTTATGCTACTTGCAGCTTGAAGTACTCCTGACAGGGTCCCGTTACCCCAGGAGAGCCGCAGCTCTTGTTTAGCTGTTCACATGAAGAGGAGTCTGGAACACTGACTGGAAACAACTATACCATAGAGTTCCTATGAGGCCAGGGAAAAAAATCTGGAAGTTAGAGAACTAGAGGGCTCTTTGCTCTATGTGCTGGGTTTTTTTTTCCAAATAAGCATGATTTATTATAAATAAGTGAAAACTACAAGGGACAAAAATTTTAATTTACCTTTAACCAATAATTTGCTTTGTTAAGAACTTTTTTGCAATCATTCAAGCAAGTGTATATTCAAGTAATTCCAGTATCATTTTTTAGTCAAACCAATATGCTCTCCTTAAATTCAAGTTAGTAGATTATAATAATTTTTAAATGGCTGTATTTTGTCTATTTTTCTTTTCCTAATCTTGTTTTTATTTTTCTTAAAATTTTTATTGAAATATAGTTGATTTACAGTGTTGCGTTAGTTTCAGGTCTACAACAAAGTGATTCAGTAATACCTACATAAATAAATATATATATGTATGTGTTTTTAAGATTGGTAGGCAGGGAGGGAGGAAGGAAAAGACAGGAATATTCTAGGTCAAAGTTTAGGACTCAGCTCTAAAGGCTGTGAGACTTGGAACTCCCAGGTCTACTGTAAAATCTCTAACGCAGCGCTAGATTGACCAAGTGTTTACTGAACACAGAGCCCAGAGGAGTACGGAGAAAAAGAGACGCGAGGGAGGTAAATACAAGGGGATGTGGAATTTACCTGGAGATGAAGAATTTACTCTCGGTTTGAGGGGCTTGACTGGAGTGGGTGCCAACGGGGGTTGGGACAGCGAGAGGTCATGTCCCAACGCCGGTCAGAAACAGGAAGGAGCGCGAGCGATGAGCCAGACAAGCAAGCGTCCGCGGCGTCTGAGCCCCAGAAAGCCGGCTTCACCGTTTGCATCTGTGTGTGTCCACGTGCATGTGCGCATCACGCTGAGGACTGGCTCCACCTGGAAATGTGGCGCAGGCGCCCTCCTGATCCCGTCAGCCGGAAGGAGTTCAGAAAGCAGGGGAGTGGTCATTTTAACCACAAGGGGATGCTGCACAGGAAAAAACAATCAACTCTCAATTTTGGAACCAACACCAGTCACAGATGTTTGTAACCTTTTGGTGTACGTGAAGCTTTGGATTCCTACCCTGCTATTACACTTGTGTCCTTGAACTCTGGATTTGTGTCTGCAGAATGGTAAACTTGTTACTAGATGCCTGTTATGATTGCTCTTGCCTCCTGTTTTAACTAGAATTGGGGATGTTCAGGGCCCCTCCTCCATTTCTATGCTCGACAGAGCGTGGATTCTATGGTACCGGCAGAGCTCACATGGACCCAGAGCCACAGATTGAGATAAGACCTTAAAGGCAATCTCCTGGGTTGTTTTGTTTTGTTTGTTTTTTCTGGCTGCACGCGGAGGCTTGTGGGATCTTGGTTCCCCGACCACGAGTCGAACCCGCACCCCTTGCAGCGGAAGCCCGAAGTCTTAACCACCGGACTGCCAGGGAAGTCCTCAATGTCCTGTTTCCCAGATGAATAAACTGAGGCCCAGAATTGTTACAAAGCTAATTTGAGTGCAGACCAACAGTGTGTGTCTCTGCAGTGCTGTGCTTATATCACATTCTGCCTCTCCCGGCAGGAAAGTATCCCTGTTCAGTGTTGTCTAAAAGGCCCCTTATTGGATTGCACCAACCCATGGTTGTAGGAAGCTTTGATGCTGTATGGGATTGTCATACTCCTCGCCAGTGCAAGTGACCCCTTGGGCGGCAGCAGTGACGGGGATCAGTCAATTAACTGAAAGGAGGTGGATTGACAATGCAGTCATTTGGAAAGCCATTTCATTTCACTTGCTGCTAACTTCAGATAAGAAGCATATACACAATCACCTAAGACAGGAGTACCACTTAATATTTTTTCCAAGTGTTTAAATATTACCACTTACTGGTGATTACCTCTTTGCATATTTGTAAGAAAACAAATAAAAGGGAATGTATTACTGGGTTATTAAGCCACATTTTGTTATAAGGGATTTAAATAAATTTCATATTTTAGTCTGCCAATTATGTTATTTCTCTCTAGCTTCTGAATATAATTAATTAAAACAGTAGGGGATCTGTGATCAAAGTTTATATTAATATTTAGATTATTAAAGTACTGAGAGAAAATGATTTTCCACAAAGGACGTTTTTACTTAGTAAATTAAATAATTCCCATTTTACACTAGGAGAGAAAAAGAGAAGTAGAAAGTAACTTGGAGATTTCTAACATGAGCGACTTGGAGGATGAATTCACATAATTAAAAATACAGTAATAGCTGTGGAAAACTATTTGCAAAAAGAAGTGCAATAATTTCCTCTCTCTCATCATGTCCTTGAGCACTTCCCTCCCACGCTGACTCTTGGCTTGCCTGTGTGACTTGCTTTGGTTAATAGAACAACAATAGCAAATGTAACAGAAGCAAAGACTTGCAAAGTGCTTGTGTGTTGCTCTTAGTAGCTCTATAATCACGAGCATGTGAATGAGCCCAGGCTAACCTGCTGGATGATGCGGGACACATGGCCAAGTCATCCTCTTCCTTACCTGACATAGAGCCAACAACCAGACACGTAAACGAGGCCATCGGGGTAAGCCAACCCCCGCCAAGCTTACCCAGACCAGAAGAACTGCCTGCCAAATAATGTTAAAAATATTTATCCTTTTTAAAATTATCTTTTTTAAGCATTTTTCATTAATTAGTTAATTTATTTATTTTTGGCTGCGTTGGGTCATCGTTGCTGCACGCGGGCTTTCTCTAGTTGCGGCGAGAGGGGGCTACTCTTCATTGTGGTGATTGAGCTTCTCATTGTGGTGGCTTCTCTTGTTGCGGAGCACAGTAGTTGTGGCACGCAGGCTCAGTAGTTGTGGGTCACAGGCTCTAGAGCGCAGGCTCAGTAGTTGTGGCGCATGGGCTTAGTTGCTCCACGGCATGTGGGATCTTCCCGGACCAGGGCTCGAACCCGTGTTCCCTGCATTAGCAGACGGATTCTTAACCACTGTGCCACTAGGGAAGTCCCTTAAAATTATCCTTTAAGCCACTAATTTTGGGGTGATTTGATTTGTAGCAAAAGCTAAATGTGATAAAATGCATCATCTTTTTTTTTTTTTTTTTTTGGTCACTCCACAGGGCTTGTGGGATCTTAGTTCCCCAACCAGGGATTGAACCCGGGGCCCTCAGCAGTGAGAGCGCTGAGTCCTAACCACTGGATCATCTTTCAATATCGTGTTTTTAGAGAAAAAAAGAGATGAAATGATTTATAGCTCCACTCCTCTGTCCTGTTCCAGCTAAAATTCATTGAAAGTGTTGTGTATACACTCACTGTCTCTACTTCCTTTCTCCTAAGTATCCTTAAATTCCAATTGGATTTCTGTCGGCTCCAATCTCCTGAACCCACTTCTAGGACACCAAACTCCCCTAGCCTACCACTCTTGTCCCTTTCAGTCTCCTTTCTGACTCTGCCACTCCTTCCCCACTTTCTAAAAGATTGAGCTTCTGGGTCTTCTCCCCTATTTTACACTATTTCTCTGCATAACTCATCCTGTCCTATAGCTTTAAATGTCATCTGTATGCTCACGGCTCCCATATTTACATCTCCAACCCTGCCCTTTCTGAATGCGAGGTTCCTATAGCCGGCTACCACTAGACATCTCCACATGGATATCAGACTCAACATGTTCAAAATAGGACTCTTGATGCCCCTCCCTGGACTCCTAACATTCCCTTCCCACAGCTTTCCTAGTATCAGTTACTGGCATCTCCAACCATCCAGTTGGCCAGACAAAAGAATAGAAGTTGTCCTCAATTTTTCCCTTTCTCTCCCTTTAAGTACACTCCATTAGCAAATTGTGTTAGTTCTATGCCCAAAATAAGTGTGCATCCTCTTCTCTCCGCCTCCTCTTTTAACAAATTAGTTCAAAACACCATCAATTCTTTTCTAAGCTACTACAGTGGACTTTAAATGGATCCTGTTTCTACCCTTTCTCTGCCATAGTCTATTCTCTAGACAGCAGCCAAAATGATCAGTTTAAAACATTCAGCATGGGGTTCCCTGGTGGTCCAGTGGCTAACACTCCGTGCCCCCAATGCAGGGGGCCTGGGTTCGATCCCTGGTCAGGGAACTAGATCCCACATGCCACAACTAAGACCTGGCCCAGCCAAATAAATGAGTAAAATAAATAAATATTTTTAAAATATAAAAATTTTTAAAAAAACATTCAGCACAAATGAGATCATATTACTACCTTGCTTAAATCCTCCAATGACTTTGTAGTGCGCCACAAATGAAGTACAAATTCCTTACTGTATAATCAAGCCTCTGCCTTCCTCTCTGTGTCAGACTCCCCGACTAGAATGTGGAATTCATAAACTTTGTTTTGATTATTTGTTTGTTTGTTAGCAATAGTCAGTTCAATAAGTATTAAGTGATTGAACAGTCATAAAATGAATAAATGGCTATGTTGGCACTTGTGTTCTTAATATAATTTCCTTACTTAGATATTTTTAATATATCAAAATGTAGGAAATACATAGGCCTTAAAAATTAGTAAACGTAAGTACCATCAACCTTGAAACTCTTTGTGGTGACTGTCATCTGTAGGCTGGTCAGTGGATACCTCCATAGAATTGAGTTCCCTAATCTCAAGAGGAATAGTGAAGTCCTGGAGTGATAAGACAAAATATTAGTGAAATTCTAGATTTCTTATTTCTACAGGTATTACAAACAATAGGTTCGGGCTAGCATCTTTGAATATAGGGATGAGAAGCACAGGATTTACAGTTGCACTGGGTATTTTCATTTGATCCTCCAATCTATTCTCCACCTTTCAATATTCCATTCTATGCCGCCAAGGCTGAACTTGGCCTAAGACTGGTCAATGGGAGCATTAACAGGAGATCAAAAGGTAGGAGAGGAGTGAGGACAGGGTATTTACTCCTTCCCTGCTGGACTATGGATTGCCCATATCCTATCAAAGGCCATAGGTTCTGTCTAGCGGTCCTTTCCTGGTTCTGGTAACTCTCCCTTCCCTTTTCTCGTTCATGGTGTTGCTAGCCCTGGAGTATTACACCCCATCCTTTCTCTAAACCTTGCACCCATCTTCGTAAATGGTCCCTTTATTTAACTCACCTAAATTATTCGGTTTGAATGTGCCATTTGATCCACACTGGGACCCTGAATGATATAGTAATTGATGCCAGAATTGACCCCAAGACACAAAACATTAAATTGTAATTCTGGGACACAATGGAGCACAAATTCGAGGAGTGAAAAGATAAATTCCTTGGGATACTGGTAATCCTATGATTCAGTAACATCACAATAATTCAAATTATCACACAGTGCAAGTGTAGCGCAAGATTTTGTGAGATCAGATGGCTGTGGCGTTTGACCACCATGCGACAATGACAGTGATTATAAAGATCGTGGGGTCAGCTGATATTTTTAATTATCCTAGAAAGAGTATGTGGAAGAGGGGAATTGGAAGCTTGGTTTTCAACTCAGGGCACAGGTGCAAAATAAAAAAGGCTTGAAGGCAGCTGAAGTAGCTGGTCATCTCCTGAAGTTGCAGGGCACATACAGTTGAGGACCAATCTCACAGCTACTAAGTGGGGTCCTGAGAAATATAATAGGGATATTTGGACAGACACAGAGAAAACTGATCATTTTGAACCCCAAATCTCCCTGAACCCCACCTTGCTAGAGGAGGCAGACACTATAGACTCTCTTCCAATCAGATGATAATTCCCATCACAGCTGCGGTTCTGGATATAGTGCCTTTATCTGGCCAAATAAACAGAACCTCGGGTACCTGGTATATAGCTACTGACAACAAAATTGTTTAACCTCTCCCTATCAGCAAAGATAATCAGAAGCCATTTGCCTTCACATGCAGGGACAGCAGTATACCTGAGTATACTCAGCGTATGTCAGCTCTCTTGTTCTCTGCCATAATAGTCCTTGATCATTAGGATTTCTCACAAAGTAGCACACTCATTGTAGTAGTATAATTATGACATTATGGTAACTGGACCCAGTAAAGAGAAAGCAGACATAATAGGTTAGTAAGTAAGATATATGCAGGCCAGAGGGTGAGAGATCAACAGCAAGAAGACTCAGGAATTTGCTGCCATCAAGTTTCTAGGGGTCCACTGGTCTGGAGCCTGTTGGGAAATCACCTCTAAATGAGATAAGCTGCTTCTCGTTACACAGCTTATCACAATCAAAGAGGTACAATCGTTTCCAGGCCAACACAGACTACATTTGGTCATGCTTCTTGAACCTACTGAGTAGGACCTGGAGCAAGGTAAGACTCTGTGGTAGGTCCAGGCTATAGTGCTAGCCTGCCACTGGGGCCTTATCGCTCAACAGCCTGGTATCAGAAGTATCTGGGGGCAGACAGTAGAACCATGCAGGTCTCATTGGGAGAATCTTTTACCAACAATTCTCCATCTGAAAAGCAATATCTGGCTTGTTGTTAGGCCCTGGTAGAAATTGAATGTCTGACCAAAGTAACTGCCCACCATGAACTGGGTATCATCTTATGCACATTATCATAAAACTGGACTGCAGCATTCCTTTGTAAAATAGAAATGATATATACAAGACTGGACCCAATGGAGTCTAAAAGAGACACAAATAAACTGCTCAAGCTGGTGGCTCACACTCCCATGGGACCTGCTCCTATTGCTTTGCCATGTTGCCTTTAATCTACACTTACAATCTCATAGGAAGTTCCCTCTGACCAGATAATGGAAGAGGTTAAAAACCTCAGGCCTGATGTACAGATGAATCTGCATAGCATGCTAGCACCAGCTAGAAGTCAATAGCCACCTACACATGGGTGGCCTTGAAAGACATTGGTGAAGGGGAATCCACCCAGAGGGCCCAACTTCAGGTTCTAAATCTGGCTGTCCACGTCCTTTAACAGAAGAGAGAACCTAAGATAAGGATCTACACTGAATCAAGGTGATTATCTACTAAGTTGTTTGGATGTTCAGAGACTTAGAAAAAATATGATTAAAAAACTGATGATAAGGAAGACAGAGGAGAGATACACAGATGGATTTCTCAGAAAGGAAAGAAAGTGTGAAAATATTTATATTCCCATAAATGCCCACCAGAGGTCATTTCTGTCAGAGGTGGGCCCAGTAATCAGGTACACAAGGTAGCCTGTCCTGTGGATATGTCAGTCTCTTTCTCCAGCTACCTTCTTCTTAAGGACTAGGAGTGATTACAGCTTTCAGCTGTTGGTAAGTCTAGGGTCCTGCACCGTCTTTGTTGGTTTCCATAAACCCTGATCTAACCAAAAAATATAGGTGGGCAAGATATTGGTTATTATTTAATTATCCAGTTTCAATGTGCCATCTGGTTTTTACAGGGACCTTGACAGGTATAGAATGCAAATAAAGTTTAAAAAATCCTTTTAGCTACTTACAGTCTTGGAGATGTGGGTAAGTTGCATAAGCTCTCTAAACCTTGGGTTACTCTTTGGAAAATGAAAACACCTTCCTCAGAGTGTCATGTGGACTTGAATGCTGAATGCGTAGCTCCTGATACATAGTTAAAATTCAGAAAGTGGTGGTGGTTATTATTATTAGTCTTACTAAACGAAATTAAAGGAAAACTGAATGAAATTTTGCCTTGGTAAGCAGGTATGTAATGTACCTTTAGGAAGTACTAGCACCAATAAACAGTAACAATCACCAACACTTGCTAAATATTTTGTGTCAAGCACTCTTGTAATCATATTACAGACCTTATTGTCTTTACTCTTCATTACAAACATATGAGAAAGGCACTATTGTGAGCTCCATTTTACATAGGAGGTGAACTCACTTGCCCAACATGATACTGCTGGTAAGTAGCAGAGCTGGGATTCAAATCCAAGTCTGACTCCAGAGTGCAAGCATCAACCACTATCTTATGCCACCTTCACACCAGTTCAAAATATTAACACATGACCCACGTGATCCAGCAATTTCACGTCTGGGTATTTATCTGAAGGAAATAAAAACACTAACTCAAAAAGTTATCTGCATCCGCATGTTCATTGCAACATCATTTACGATAGCCAAGAGGTGGAAAAAACCTAAGTGTCCATCAATGGATGAATGGATAAAGAAATTGTGATCTATACAGATATACATATAAATATATGACATGGAATTTTATTCAGTCATAAAAAAAGAAGGAAATCCTGCTATCTGAAACAACATGGATGGACCTTGAGGGCATTATGCTAAGTGCAATAAGGCAGAGAAAGACAAATACTGTACGATCTCACTTATATGTGGAAACGAAAACAAAAAGGTATTCATAGATACAGAGAACAGAGATGGAGGTGGATGAAATGGGTAAAAGTAGTCAAATGGTACCACCCCGCAATTATAAATAAGTCCTGGAGATGTAATGTACAGTATGGTGACTATAGTTAATAATACTGTATTGTATTTGAACGTTGCTAAGAGAGTAGATCTTAAAAGTTCTCATCACAAGAAAAAAACTTTTTTGTTGTTTGTTTGTTTTTGGCCACGCAGCATGTGGGATCTTAGTTCCCCGACCAGGGATCAAACCCGCGGCCCCTGTAGTGGAAGCTCGGACTCCCAACCACTGGACCGCCAGGGAAGTCCCAAGAAAAAAACTTCTGTAATGAAATACGGCGATGGATGTTAACTAGACTTATTGTGGTGATCATTTCACAGTATCTACACATATTGAATCATTGTACACCTGAAACTAATGTTATACGTCAAATTATACCTCAATGAAAAAAATGTTAACACACATTGACAATTCCACCAATGAACATATATCTACTGTATTGTATTGTTCCCTGTCTATACACCTCCCAGGATTTGCTGCACCAACACCTGGCTTCCAGGTCCTCACCTGCCTCACTTCCTACCACTGCCAGCTCTTTTAGCAGTCCGAGGGTGAGGGCCAGGTTTTGGCCTCCATTGTACCCACTACTGTGGGAGCCATAGAGCTCCGGTCCCCAGAGGCCTGACCTAACCAGAACCACAGAGGCTATGTATGGTTTCTCCCACCCCTCTCGGACTCAGAAGAAGTACTGCAGCAGGAAGTGTTGCAATGTGGATTCCCCAGAGCCACTCAGAAAAGCCAGGTGACAGGGCCCAGAGCTGCAGAGGGTTTAACACTCCATATGGTGAACTCTGACCAGTGAGTGATATGAGACAGGAAGAAACTGACAGACATCTTCCTCCTCCCAGGAGCAGTGGCTCAGAGCAGAGTGTCTGGAGATAAGTCACATGACCAAGCAATCAGCTACATTTTTCTCTTGAAGGTCTAGCCAGCTTGTTAATAGATCACCTTGTATTTGCTTTCCTTGCTTCCTTGCCTTGCATGCCCTTTGCCCTCATTTTTGCTGCCCTGGGATTGCACTTTTCATTTAGGGTGACAGATTATCCAGGTTTGCCTAGGACTAAGGGAACATCATGTGTGGGACAATCAGTGCTAAAATGTGGACAGTCCCAGGCAAACCCCACTCTCAGTAAAGCATTCAGATTTAAGCAGTGAATTGGGCTCTGCTTTCTAAAGAATCCTAGGAACGGCACTTGGAACCAGTGGGACTGAACCATAGGAGTGGATCATAAGGCTAGATGGATAAGAGTTTATTATCACTGGAGCACTCTCCCATGACTTGGAGTTTAACTCCAAGGGCAAGGAGAAGGTAAGGTCTTAATACATTGCTGAATGGCTCCCGGAAGCTTGGGCAGATGGCCTATCGCAGACATGCTGGAACCGCCTGACAGAGCACTGAGAGAGGTCATAAGATGAGGGAGGGGGAATGTAGGAATGGTTTAATATGTGAGACTGGACAACCACCCGACCTGACTTCTCTCTGGGAGGGCCCACAGGACACTTCCTTCATTAAAGGAGTAAGGAATGCCCTGGTGAGAAGGGCAACACTGTCTTTGAGGAACTCGGTGCGCTCGTCCTCTGTATGGTGACCCTGAAAACAAGAGATGCTGCCATGAAGTCGGTTTCCCCAGTATCAAAGAGGATGATAGGAGCAGGTTCCCTGGCCTTCCGGTTTCCCCCAGACTGGAGCACCAGCACGAGAACAATGAACTCAGGGGGTTATTCACCCAGCGCCTCCCTGTGGGGTTGCCACAGCCTCCTGCATCGCTCCCCTGCAGGGCATACAGCCTTTCTTGTCGCCAGGTTCATTTCCCACCGCCACCCCCGCCCCTTTAGTCCTGGAAGGGCCTTGTTACTAGCTCCAGGGTGTTACACTGTTCCTTTGGGTTTCCCAATACCCCACTTCACTTTGTAAATCATCCCTCTCCTTAAATTAATTTGACTGTACCATCTGTTTCCTGCCAGGGCCCCACATATGCTTAGACTATATTAGGAAATTTTTCCCAGAAACCTTGGTTAGGGGGCAGGGATGGGAGGAAAGCTTTCCAGTGTTTTGTTTGTTTGTTTTTGTTTTGAGGGGATTTTTGTTTGTTTGTTGTTTTTTGACCACACAGTTTGTGGGATCTTAGTTCCCACAAATTCCTGTACAAGGAGGATTCATTGCAACCTTTCCTAATAGAAGAGAAAATTTGCTAACAACGTAAATGCTCAGCAATAGGGGCATTTGGAGAAAAACATATGACAGACATCTCTGTAGTCATAAAAGATTGTGCCTTTTAGAAAAATTGTGAAGAATACAGGAGAGTTTCATGATATAATGTTGGATGACAGACGTAAAATACAAGAGTATGTATAATTTTGTTTAAAAATTTATAAATTTTATCTCTATTTTACCAGTAAAGACACCTAGGTAGAGAAGAGTTAATATTTGTATGTGCTCAAGGTCACAGGGTTTATGAATTTGGATTTTGGGGGCAATCAGTAACAGAATATCCAACTTAAAGGAACTTAAACAACAGAAGCATTTAATTTTCTCACTGAGAGGTTTGACGGTAGGCAATCCTAGGGTCTGTCTGGCAGCTCAGTTATGTCATTAAGGGCCCATGTTGTTTCTATCATTCCACTCTGTCACCTTCAGTGTGTGAGCTTTTTGTCCTCAGTCCACATGAAACGGTTGCTGCCGCTCCAAGTGTCACATCATCACAGGCAATGATCAAAGCACGAAGGCCTTAGAAGCCAGCTGAGTCATACTGGGCTCTTTGGGCCAGCTCCTTGGGGGCCATGATGTAACCCAGGGTTTTTCCAAATATATCTGCACTGCATAATGAGCTGTCTTATCATGATTCTACTGTTCTTGCTTAACCAACTTGAAACAAAACCAGAAATAGAGTCAACCTTTTAATGGATTCTCTGAGGTCCCTTCCAGCTCTGCCTGGCTCTGATTAGGGAAAAGGCTGGCAGAAAACACATGAAATTATTAATTGTGGTTAATGTTGGATGGTAAGATTTTCATTTTCTTCTTTATAATTTTCTTTCTTGTCCAAACTTTCTATGAGTATGTTATTTATGTAATGAGAAAATATATTATTTTAATATCATAAATGTTCTAAACTAGAAAACTTTTTAAAATTAACTTTACAAATATAATATGTGTGGTTATTTTTTAATATGTCTGCCAACGGTTCAGCCCGGTCAGTTTTTGTAAGACCTATTCTCATACTTTGACCATCCTTGTGTAGGTGTAAATGTCATCTGTGGTTACAGTTATGGGCCTTTTAGTAAAACAGTAGACATGAGTAATGGAGGTTAGTAAGCAAGCTATTTCTTCTTATGTGAGCTCTGTTACCTTAATAATTGAAATCCCTCTAAGAAAAGCCACAGAATGAGTAAATTCATAATATATTTAACTGCCTGCAAAACTTAGTTATGAATCGCAGGATTGGGAAAGTAATCACATCTAGATTTATTTACAAAATGCTCAGAACAGCATACTAATCTTAGTACTTTGTTTCTCAGAGAAATTGAGTTGTCTTTCAACAAATTCCAAAGGTCTTTCGGTCCCATGAACCTCAGAAATTCCTTAACACTTACGAGACACTGACCCATTAAAAAAGAACAAGAAGGAGAGTTAATAAGTTTTTATTGGCCATAAATACTCTCAGCTGATTTTCCTATAGGACCAGAATCACTTCATTCATTTTTGAGAAGATGTCTGCCAAATACCCACATCAGAAACCCACCAGTTTGTCTATCGATCATTCTTGCAAGTAAAACCGGTACTCCCAGAAAAAAAGGGGTTAATTCGATTTGCAACACAAACAATCCCACAAGTCCTTTTCCTGGAGACAATCATCATCCGTTGGTATACAGCACAACACCCATTTCATCACACAGACTATTAAAAAGGCACGTGTTCAAGGATCAAAATTTAATAACAATAGGACTTCCCTGGTGGCGCAGTGGTTAAGAATCTGCCTGCCAATGCAGGGGACACGGGTTCGAGCCCTGATCTGGGAAGATCCCACATGCCTCAGAGCAACTAAGCCTGTTCACCACAACTACTGAGCCTGCGCTCTAGGGCCCGCAAGCCACAACTACTGAGCCCACCGCACCACAACTACTGAAGCCCGTGTGCCTAGAGCCCGTGCTCCACAGCTAGAGAAGCCACCACAATGAGAAGCCCACACACTGCAACTAAGAGTAACCCCCGCTCACCGCAACTAGAGAAAGCCTGTGCGCAGCAACAAAGACCCAATGCAGCCAAAAAAAATAAATGTTTTTTAAAGTTTAATAACAATAATGATTTTTACTGCATATTCAAGGACATTTTAGTGAAACTGGCTTTTTTTTTTTGCAACTGTGTGGAGATGAAGAATATAATAACTATTAGTACAGTTTGGTGTCAGTGCCTTAATTTGTGTTAAGGAGTCAGCAGTTTCACCCACCTTTGCTTTTTTACCATCAATGCAATAGCAACACAGAGAAAAATGCAAATAAAGTCTTAGTATTATTATGACCTCATAGGCCCTCTGAAAGTATCTTGGGGATTCCTGGGGCTCTGCAGACCACACTTTGAGAACCACTGCTTTCAACTACAGGCAGATGAAATTTAATTTTGAAAAATAATATAACAGGAAAACAAAATCAGGACAAAAGTAAATTATGCATGTAAATTAATGGAGTACAGAAAATAAGACTCTCAATCCCTTAAAGAAATTCTACATTATCAGCAAGCTGTATAAGTCTTGAGTAGTAACAAATGAAAGGACTATTAGGATTCTTACACATTTTTCCTAAAATAGTTTATTTTTCTTATTATACAATATTCTATCACCCTATCAAATTCTCAAACTCACATTATTATGCTAGTTTGTTACGTTTTTCTCGCTGCCCTATCCCCACTCGGCCCCAAGAGTTTCTTGAGCTCCAGAACGATATATGATTCATAATTGAAACCAATGCTTGGCATGTAGTAGGTGTTCCATAAATGTTTTAGTGAGTGAATGTATTTATCAATCTAGAAACATATGAGTTTTTAACATTAAAACTGTATTCAAGCTAGTTGAAATAAGAAGCTAACATATTTTCTTCAGAGGAAAATATATTTAAATAAATCATCTAAATGCTTATCTGAACTGAGTTCTTAAATTATTGCCACTTAAAGGGAATTTTGACTAACGTAACTTGTAGTCACAAAATTAATCACTCCACTTTTCTCTATTCTTATTTTAACTCCACTAAATATCAAAAGCAGAATGTCTGCAATGCAGAAGTGAAGTATGGTGACCTGGGCATCTAAGTCTAGTTTCAGACTATCAGAATGATTTTTTGTCACCTAATAAGCACTGAGCTGAGTCTAAAACACCCACACATAAGCAAGCACAAATGCACACAGGTGCACACACACCGCAAAATATGGAGGAAACAAGGCATATAATAAATGCACTAGAAGGTAATAGGGTGTGTGTGTGTGTGCACGTGTGTGTGTTTAGAGGCTGCAGTATGGTTCTCAGTTTGGTAATACTATTTATTCTAGATTTTTCTTTAATTTTCTTTAGCAATTTTAAGAAACTAGAATGGACAATAGAGGTCATTGGTCCAATCCTACCAACTTATACGTAAGAGAAAGATACCCAGTGAGCTGAAGTATAACCCAGTAGGATAATATATAAAAACAAAAGTGCGTTATTTTGTTGATGTTTGGGTTCCCCTCCCAATGTCCCCCACACTTGCACATTTTATATGTGAGTGAAGCTTCTGGGATCATGTCTATTATGATCAAAAAAATAGTGGGATTGCTTTTTCTAGATTTGCTTACATTCATCATTAATGTTTGGCCAGCTGTTTATGAATAAACCTCCATTTGAATAAATTTTTTTTTTTTGGCCGCACTGTGCAGCTTGTGGGATCTTAGTTCCCCGACCAGGGATTGAACCCGTGCCCCCTGCAGTGGAAGCTCAGAGTCTTAACTACTGGACTGCCAGGGAAGTCCCACCATTTGAATAATTATTAAAACCAATCATTTCAGGTTAAGAGACAGCTACATAGCTTGCATAATTGCAACTTTGAAAGGGTTTCTAAGGCACAGATTGTTGTTAAAAGAGAAGAGATATTATAGTGGAACGTCATCATATATTATTCACTTAACTTACATGAATTAAACTATATGCATTAGGCAAAAAAATAATAAAATGGAGCAATTATAAATATTATGTATTTAAATATATATATTCATTATTTAAATTTATTTTTGGCTGCGTTGGGTCTTCGTTGTTGTGCGTGGGCTTTCTCTAGTTGCGGTGAGCGGGGGCGACTCTTCATTGCGGCGCACATTGCGGTGGCTTCTCGTTGCAGAGCACGGGCTCTAGGCGCATGAGCTTCAGTAGTTGTGGCTCATGGGCTCTAGAGCACAGGCTCAGTAGTTGTAGCGCACGGGTTTAGTTGCTCTGTGGCACGTGGGATCTTCCTGGACCAGGGATGGAACCCATGTCCCCTGCATTGGCAGGCAGATTCTTAACCACTGTGCCATGAGGGAAGCCCTAAATATATTTAAATTTAAATAAATTACTATTTAAATATTTGAATATCAGGTGATTCTGACCATTAGTTCACTCAATGAGAATACTTTCTAGGGAGAAAGAGCATGAGATATGAGATATGAATCTGATGTCCTCTCAGTTGATCTCTGGATGTAGCAGCTAACAGAGGGTCATTCATTCAATGTTTATTGAGGAATTACTATGCACCAGTGCTGTTCTAGGTTCCGGAGATACAGCAATAAGATAAATAAGTTCATTTGGAAAATGTGAAAGAGGTCATGCTCTCATGAAGCTTATACTATACTGGAGAGAAACCACAATGAATAAAGAAATCAATGATTTCTCAGAGATGAGTTATATGAAGAAAATAAAACAAGTTAATGGGACAAAGAACAACTGATGGGAATAAAGCGGAAGGGGATTTCTTTAGAAGCTTATTCGGAAAGGCCTCTTGGGCTAAGATACAAATGATGAGAATATAGCCATGTGAAAAAATATATAGAATGAGCACTCTTAGCAGAAGGAAGCAATACAGTAAAGGCCTTGAGAGGAGATATGTATGGTTGGACAGTGACCAAAGGAGAAAGCTATACAAGATGGGGGTAGGGCTTCCCTGGTGGCGCAGTGGTTGAGAGTCCGCCTGCCGATGCAGGGGACACGGGTTCGTGCCCCGGTCCGGGAGGATCCCACATGCCGCGGAGCAGCTGGGCCCATGAGCCATGGCCGCTGGGCCTGTGCGTCCAGAGCCTGTGCTCCACAATGGGAGAGGCCACAACAGTGAGAGGCCTGCGTACCGCAAAAAAAAAAAGATGGGTGTAAAGAAGTCAGCTAAGGCCTGATCATGAAGGTTGTGTAGGAGTTTGGATTTTATTCTGAGTACAATAGAAAGTCATTGGAGGGTTGTTTTATTTTTATTTCTACCATTTCCATTTGTTTCTCTTATAATATTCATCTCTCTGTTGAAATGTTACCTACCTTTTCCATTACAGCCTTTAACATGTTACTCATAATTATTTTAAATTCCTCATCTGATTCTTTTCAACATATGTCATGTGTGAGTCTGGTTCTGAAGATCTCTTTGTCTCTTGGGAAAGTGTTTATTCTTGCTTCTTTGTATGCTTCATATATATATATATGTTTTGTTTTGTTTTTTCCTGAAAGCCAGATACCTTGTGCAGGACAGAAGATATCACTAGAGGAATTTGAAGCCTGTGGTGTTCTAAGGGTAACCATAGCAACAACAAATCTCATATCCTGACCAGGTTAACACAAACCTCCATGCTAAAGGCCTAGCAGAAGGAAAGCCATGCTCATGTCCAAGCGTAAAAATACTTACCTCAGTATTTACTGTCCTACAAAAAATATGAAGCCTTTCCTTCTGACGTAGAGCTTCTCTTCTTGCTCTGTCTTCCCCAACTACAATGGGTTTTCACCAGTGCCTTAAAATAACTGTTTTTGTTGTTCTTACCCCAACAAAGCTAGGCTTTTCTTCCCTCGGGGAAGTAGGAAAGATGGGTCGAGCAGAGTTTCAGCAGTGGCTGCTTTTCCCCCCCAACCAGCCAGCAGCATGATGACGCTTTATCAGGAATCCCCTCGGTCTTCCGTATGAATTCCTGGTGGGGTTTGTGGAGGAAAATCCTGCAAGACGATGAAGTCCTTAAACTAGCCCAAACTTGGCCTTGAGGAATTCATTAAAAACATTTGACTGAATCCTCTTACCAGCTTATGTGGAGTCCAGCAGTACCTGCCCCAGATAAGCAAATGTTCAGGTCCTATAGCTCCCTGCAGGAACCTGGCTTTCCGCAGATTTGGTGTTACATGATTGCCCTACAACTTCAGTTCTCTGATTTATTCAAGATAAGCCATTAATTTGCAATTTGTCCAGATTTTCCTTGTGGTGTGGTTGGAAGAGACTCTCATTCCAGCTCTCCACAGCTCTAAGCTAAAACCACGAGTCCTTACTGGAGGGTTTTAAGCAATGTAGTAATGTGGTTGGATTTACATTAAAAGCTCACTGTGGCTGTTACAGAGAGAAAGGATTGCAGAGGTCTGGGGAGCGGACAATGGAAAAGTAGAAAAAACAGATAAAATCTGTTGCATTTAAGTGAAACACGTTGGCAGCTTGGCTTGGATGCTAGCAGTAGAAACGGGAAGGGGTGGATATTTCAGGACATGATCTTGATGCATAGTGGAAAAGACTCAGTGACGGCGAGTGTATTCATTAGGATCTAGTTAAGAGACAAAAACCGCACCAGTAACTTGAACAGCGAGAATTTAATATAAATAATATTAACTAGTAACAGGGGCTTAACTACTAAGAAATGTGAGGCCAACTCTACAGGAATGGCAGATGAAGGAAGCAGCCACTATCTGTAGGGCTTTGGGAGAACAGCAAAAGGAGGAACAAATTTAAAGGAAGGCACCAATTCAGAGATTCAGACCTTGTTGGAGAGAGTGGGGCTGTAGCCCACTGGATGGCAGAAAAGTTTGGTGAGGTGCCCCAGGCTTAGGATGGCAAGCAGTAAACCAGGGTCTGAGTGCCAGGGAAGATCACTAGAAAGCTGCCTGCTGTGATGCTGGAAAAACTCATTAGTTCTTAAATTTGCTGGTAAATTCTAGGTGAATATACCTACCCTTTGACCCAGCAATTCCATTCCAAGTATTTACTCAAGAGAAATGAAAACATATGTCTACAAAAAGGCATGAAAGAACTTTCTGGGATGATGGAAATGCTCTATATCTTGATCATAGCGGTTGTTACATGTGTGTTTACACTTGTCAAAACCCATTGAACTTTACACTTAAAATCAGTGTTGGGGAAGAAAGGATATTGGAAATATAAGAAGAGATAAGAAAGTGTGAAATAGTTGTCTCAGATTTGGAAAATGAATTTACAAGAGAAATATAATAGGATTAGCCAGCAGTACTGAAACCCTATTAGAGAATTGTGATAACAAATTTAAATTGAGAGTCCTCCACAGAGGTTGTGTAATTTTCTCCGGCAAATATCAGCTTCTCCATCACTGATGTGAAGTAAAAGAATAATTGGCTGTAACCAGCATTAGAATTTTGCTAGGGGAGCATGATGGAGCTGGGGAGGGGAAGGGACAAGGAGGTGGGGGTGTTTGCCAGAGAGGAGGGAGTTTAGTGATGATCCAATGGATTATAAGCTGAATATTTAAAGACACAGAATATGCGTTTCACATAACACGGCCTCAAATACAAGCCAATTATTTCATCTGATGCTCAGAAGAAAACTAGCCATCTCTCCCAATGACATAGGGGGTAAATGTTTGCTTTGATTATAAATGATAAATGCCTAAGGGATTTCCAATGGTAATTTTGACTTAACGTGATATTTTTCCTTACACATTAACTGGAAAACCTAACCCCAGAGAAATACATGACTCCACTATATACCAGGAGTGTATCCGTTACCTAATGCTTCAAAACAAACCACCGTAAAACTTAGTGACTTAAAACAACAACCATTTTATTTGTTCATGATTCTGTACGTCAGAAATTGGGGCTGGGTTCAGCTATATGGTTCTTCTACTGGTCTTGCCTTATGCTGTTTTAGTTTGTGGCTCAGCTGGGACTGAATGGTCTAAGACGGCCTCACTCACATGTCTGGCAGTTGGCGTTGGCTGGGCCACTTGTGTCTAGCTGACTGGCCTGGGCTTGTTCACACGGAAGCTGGGTTTTTTAAGCAACAAAAGAGAAGGCAAGCCCCAAGGCACGAGCACTTTACTAGAATCTGCTTGTGTCACACTTGCTAATGTCCCATTGGCCAAAGGAAGTCATAAGACCCAGCTTAGTGTCGATGGGGTGGGCAGGAAACTACACAAGGGCAGACAGGGACGTGTGGTGCTTGGAGGGCCATTAATTTACCGGTCAACGACAAGGAGATTACGAGCAGTGATCTCTTCCTGCAGCTGGTAAATAACAGCTAAAACTAAACAGAAAAGTACACCACTTATTCTTCTGGAAAAACAATCATTTTCCAAAGCGTATAACCTAGGCCAGGATGTCTGCAATTTTTCTCGATGTCACAAAATCTAAAGACAATCAATTTGAAAACTACATGTGTCATAGAACATTTCGAGAAAAGAGAGGTCATACAATTAGATGATGATAGTGTTTAGCAGCTTTGAGAACATGTTAACTTGGCCCTTATGCTTTAAATGAGTATATTTGTAGACAGGAGACTGAACCCTATGACCTTTAATGTTCTTTTCCAGTACTGAGATTTTTATGATAAACCATTTAGTAATCAGTCTATTACAGCTTATTCTATCTTGGCTGAGAAAATGCCCTTTTTTCTTACAAGCACATACATGCCTATGCCTCTGCATAAAGCAGAGCTCTGAGACAAATGACGGTTCTGTTTCATAATATTTGTCTCCTGACAGAAGAGGACCAGCTCTTGAGTTATTGCCTCATTAGTGAAAATAAAAATCATTGACAACTCCCAGAATTATGGGAATGAAAATACTGAAACTTTGGTTTATAAGGGCTCTTTGACTTTCATTTTTCTTTGAACACCAGAAACTTGGATTTCTCTACCCCTATTCCTAGAATAGTGGAAAGGCTGTTGAAGGTTGGAAGTAGAAAAAGAGTTAGGCATGAACAAAGAAGAAAAAAGTAATCAGTATCATGTTTCATGATGATTAGAAGGGAAAATATGAATAATTTTTATTGTTCTCTAAAGAATTCCCTCTTGTAGTTAAAATTCTTATTTCATATAACATCATGAAAAGAGAGCTTTGCTGACCCAGAATTAGATCCCCAAGTTTTTTTTATTTGCTCTGCTGGCACAGCAAAGCTTATGGGCAGCTCGTAATTGCCTGAGTGCCCAAAGGTTATGGATCAATCACTCGGACTGCCAGTCATGCCAACTTGCAAGCCTGGGAATACTCAGAGAGACTTGGGATCTTTTTTCACTAAAGCAAAATGGCTTACTGTTAGATTTGGAGGACAAACAGAGTGAAAGGAAAATGCTATTGAGTGTACTTAGTGAGAAACATCGTTTATATCTGACAGTAGCACATTTTTAATAATGAGGCCAGCATGGAGAAGATGGAGAGCAGGAAAGACCTTACAAGGAGAGCTCTGCTCAGCGAGCCAGCTCAGCTGGTGTGAAGTAGACCCAAAAGTCCACAGGGGAAAAGAACATTATATTTTAGAAATGCAGCGTGCAGCATTTACTTTTATTTTTAGGGGGAAAAATGTTTGAGAGTCAACCCCACCCGCTGACTTCATCTCATCTCGACTTTTAAATTTTTTAAAAAATATTTATTTATTTATTTGGCTGCCCCAGGTCTTAGCTGCGGCTCGCGGGATCTTTTGTTGCAGCAGGTGGGCTCTTGGCTGCGGCATGCGGGATCCACTTCCCTGATCAGGGATCGAACCCGGGCCCCCTGCATTGGGAGTGCAGAGTCCCAACCACTGGACCACCAGGGAAGTCCCTCATCTCAACTTATTTTTTCTTGCCAGCTAAAAGGTCTTGGTTACACACATCTGAAATCTTTTTATTTTTTATTTATTTATTTTTTATTTTTGGTCACATTGGGTCTTCGTTGCTGCGCGCAGGACGAAGTTGCTGTGAGTGGGGGCTGCTCTTCCTTGCAGTGTGTGGGCTTCCCTTGTTGCGGAGCACGGGCTCAGTACTTGTGGCTTGTGAGCTCTAGAGCGCAGGCTCAGCAGCTGTGGTGCACGGGTTTTGTTGCTCCGCGGCCTGTGGGATCTTCCCGGACCAGGGCTTGAACCCGTGTCCCCTGCACTGGCAGACGGACTCTTAACAACTGCGCCACCAGGGAAGCCCTGAAATCTTTTTAATTGAACCTATTTTTGTCAATTATTCAAATAGTTGACATTATCCTTTAATGAAAGGAAATTTCACTTTTGCCAGAAGTTCGTATTAGGTTGAATCATATGGAATTGCCTATATTCTACTATTTTTGACCCTAAAACAGCAACTTCATACTGCTTACCTTCCTACAGTACCTATAAGTAATTAGTATATGATAGATTTGGCATTTTATAATTGTAAGAATAGGATGGCTTATTTAATACATAGTCCTGGGACTATTATACAAGCATTTGGGGAAAAGTGAAGCAGGAACCCTACAAGAATCCGTAGACAAAAATTAATTCTGAATACTACTATTTGGTTAAATGTTAAAATTACAGAAAGTTAAGAGAATTTGGATGAATATTTACATATTTTGTGAGGGTACAGAAAGCATTTATCAAAAAAGAACAGGATAAAGCCATAATAAATTTAAATAAGATTTTTAAATTAAATATTATGTTGATGCCAAAACATCAACACCTATCTTTTAAAAACTCCACAAATAGGGAATTCCCTGGTTGTCCAGTGGTCAGGATTCAGCACTCTCACCGCCGAGGGCGCCGGTTCAATCCCTGGTCGGGGAAGTAAGATCCCGCAAGTCACACAGCGTGGCCAAAAAGAAAAAAAAACTCCACAAATAAAATTAAAGCATAATTTTAAAACTGGGGGAAATATTTGCAACATACATGGCAGAAAAGAAGTTGAGACCCTTAATATCTAAAGAACTCTTAGCTATCGACAGGAAAGAAAGAAATACTCCAACTGAAAATGTACAGTTTCCAAAAGGAGACATACAAATCCCAGTAAACCTCACAATCAAAGATAGGGCAACTGAAAACATTATGCAGATACCAAGTGCCACCTTTCAAATTAATAAAGTAAAAAGAATGACTGTGCAAGAAATGCTAAGAATATAGGAAAGTAAATGTTCTCATACATGGCTGGAGAGATGGTGCTAAATTCACGCTTTCTAGTGGGCATTGGTAATTTGCATCAAAAATATTAAAACTCGGGACTTCCCTGGTGGCACAGTGATTAAGAATCCACCTGCTAGGGACTTCCCTGATGGCACAGTGGTTAAGAATCCGCCTGCCAATGCAGGGAACACAGGTTCAAGACCTGGTCGGGGAAGATCCCACATGCCGCAGAACAATGAAGCCCGTGTGCCACAACTACTGAACCTGCGCTCTAGAGCCTGTGAGCCACAACTACTGAGCCAGCACACCTAGAGCCCGTGCTCCACAGCAAGAGAAGCCACCGGCTTCCCCCACTGGCCGCAACTAGAGAAAGCCCGCACGCAGCAACGAAGACCCAATGCAGCCAAAAATAAATAAATAAATAAAATTTTTTTTTAAAATTAAAACTCTGCATATCTTCTGAGCCCACGGTTCTACCTTTTGCAAGTTACATTAAGGAAAAGCCCACAGATATGTCCAAAGTTACATGTAAAGTACTTCATTAACTTGAAAACTAACTAAATGTCTTAAAATAATGGAATTATTCAAAAACCACGACACATACAAAGCAAAATACTGTGCCAGGGATAAAACTATGCTATAAAAAAATATTTCTAGGCCTGAAGAAAAATATGCTTATAAAAAAAGAAAAAAATCACGCTATAAGTCAACATGTGCACTGTACAACCCAGGGTGGGGTGGGCTTCACACCATGATCTGAACTGTATACAGCAGCCTTGGTGCCTTATTTCCTGGTCTTGACCTATCACCTGATACCCACAAGGTACTGACATGCATGATGATGATGTCATTTCCTACACAGAACATAACAATACCCCAATTTAGCCTCCTTCTCCAGAGAAGGGAATAGAGACCATCTAGAATCATTTTGATATAGTTCTAGTTCGTCACGTCAGTGGCGGTGTAGAGAGGGGTGAGATAAATCCCACTTTGTGGGCCGGGTGAAATCTGGCTTCGATAAACACTGATTTTAGTAATAGCTTATTATTATCCCAGGGGCACCCCCCTCCCTGCTGCTATTTAGTAATAGCTTATTATTATCCCAGGGGCACCCCCCCCCCGCCGCTAACACTCCTTATTCCCTTTATCCTGCTTTATTTTTCTTCTCCATATACACCACCTTCTAATACTGTCTATAATTTACATATTCACAATTTTTATTATCTGTCTCCCCCTACTGGTATGATGAAGGTAGAGTTTCTTTGTCTGTTTTATTCACTACTGTATATGCTTAGTATCTAAAACAGTACCTGGTACGCAGCAAGACCTGAATAAACATTAATCACACAAGTGAATGAATGGAGGCACATATCTGCTCTCTATATACCATGCATCAGGCACCTTAATTCAATTAGTTAAGGACAGAGAAAAGAGATCACAAATGAACAACATGAAGGGTACTGGGGAAGGCAGCAGTGGCAACCAACCCTTTTCGTCTTGCTCATGGTTGTGAGCGTGGTGTTGGGTAAGACTTGATTAGCGATAAGTAAGCCAATGTCTCTTTTAACGCAAACTTGGGGAGCTGCCTCTATTTTCCTACCGACGCTGACCACTGAATCCACAGTGAGGACCCTAACGTGAGAGGGCGGGGAACTATACAACCCAGGGTGGGGCAGGACTCCTCTCACTCACTCTACTCTGGATTTAAGGCTGATGAGCAGTTCTCCAATAACCCAGAGTTCCGCATCCAGGAGCAGAGAAGTGTGTGACAAAACAGTGGCATTAAATTACGTCTCAATAAGGAGAATCATCGCAATACTCTGCAGATATGCATAATGGTGGTCATTTCTAATGGATTTTTTTTAAACCCACATTTTTGGCCTTACTACTTAGAATCCTTCTTTTACTTTCTATACTCAAATTCATCATTCTCAGAAGGATTGTACTTTCACCCTAGAATGACTAGTTCTTTGAATCAGACTTCATAATAATGTTCATTATATTTTCCTGCTGAGTAAGATCAGCTTTGAGCTTGTTTAGGTAGAAGTGAAGTTTAAGGACGTATGTCCTGCGCTTCTTTCCCTCTCCCCATGTAATCTGTCACAGCTCCTGGCTTCTGCCTCTTTGCTGATCATTAGTTTGAATGTGCCTACAATGAAGAAAGCCTTCATTTTTCTGCTTTAACGAAAGGAAAAAAAAAAAGATGTCTCCTCCCGCGAGTGCATAACAGCCAGGTTTCACAACATGAACAGGAACTTCAAAATTATTGCCAGTTCCTGACATGTAGATAATTCTTCCAGATTTGCAGTTTTTCCAGTCCAAATTATACTTGAAAAACTACCAGCTCCCTAAAACAGACTCTATGTAATGTCCAGCTCATACCACCCCTGCAGTAACAGGAAGAACACTGCTTCATATTTCTCCCTTGAAAGGCAATGCAGTCTAGTTGATAAGAGATCAGAGCTGACACCAGAAAACCTGACTGCATTTTTTTTTTTTTTTTTTTTTTTTTGCGGTACGTGGGCCTCTCACTGTTGTGGCCTCTCCCATTGCGGAGCACAGGCTCCGGACGCGCAGGCTCAGCGGCCATGGCTCACGGGCCCAGCTGCTCCGCGGCATGTGGGATCTTCCCAGACCGGGGCACGAACCCGCGTCCCCTGCATCGGCAGGTGGACTCTCAACCACTACGCCACCAGGGAAGCCCCTGACTGCATTTTTGACTCTACTCTTAGATGCTGCATTTTTTTTTTCTTTTCCTCTCTTTCCCTTTCTTCTCCCCTCTCTTTCTCCTTCTCCCCACTTCTTCTATTCCTCTCTCCCTCCCCAACCCCTCTCTCTCTCAGTCTTTTTCTCTTTCTCTTTCCCCCTTCCTCTCTTTCTCTCTCTCTCCCCCTCCCTCCCTCCTAAAATGAAATATGTTATATTAGGACTTACAATACTAAGTGATGACAAGGACGTAGACAAACTGGACCTTTCATATGTTGCTGGCGGAAGTATAAAACAGCACAATCACTTTGGGGAAAGGTTTGCCAGTTTCTTATAAAGTTAAAACATGCATCTAATGTATGACCCAGCCACTCTGTTCCTAGGTGTATATCCAAGGGAAATGAAAACATGTGTCCACAAAAAGATTTGTATACAATGCCAGAGCAGCTTTATCCATAATATCCCCAACTAGAAACTACACAAATATCCATCAACAAATGAACGGGTACACAAATTGTGGCATGTTCATACAATGGATTACCGCTCAGCAATAAAAAGGAATGAACTGCTGAGATATGCACTAATCTAGATGAATCTCACCAACATTATGTTGAGTGAAAAGGTAGACACAAAGGAACAATTACTATGTGGTTTTGATTTACATAGTTTTAGAGCACATAAAACTAATCTATGGTGATATAAATAAGATTAGTTCCCTGGGGCAACAGGGATGGCAATGGTGAAGGGGGATTGTCTTAAAGGAGAATAAAAGAACTTTCTGGTGAAGTGAAAATGTTTTCTTTCTTTATTGGTGTGGTAATTTCAAGGCTGTTTATATTTGTCAAAATTGATCAGACTATATACTTAATACCCATGCATTACATTGTGTGTAAATTATATCATAATAAAGTTGACTGAAAAATTCATACTGGGGTCTAGGCAAAGGTTTAGAAGAAAATTTTCCCAGAGTACACGGGTGGATCGTAAATCAGTCTCTCTGTAAATTCACATAGTGGTAGGCTAGAGGAGGTGGGTTAAATCAATGAGGTTGCGGGTCTCTTGGTAAAGCTCCTACTATCTGCCCCTATTAAATTCAACAGTCACTAAGTCCTTCAATCTGCAAGATAACATAGGGGGCATCATTGGAAATATAAAGATGAATAATTCAGAATTCCCACTCTCAACTGATTGCCAATTATCTTTGGCCTAGCGGTGATAAAAAACAAAACAATGGCCATGCACTTAACTAATCACTGTAAAACAAAGAATAATAAGTGGGTAGCATAGGACCATACTTAATGCATTCTTACTCAATACCCAGCAATGTCACAACAGCTCATTGGAGATCTTACTTATATATGGTTCCTAAGCCCTCTGGGAAGAATTTTGAGGGGTGCTTTGCAGCCCAAGAATGCATTAGCAAACACTGGCATTACAACTCTTCCATAAAGAAGTTGGGACAGGGCTGCATTCCTTCCCCTGGGAAGGATGGACAGCAAAGTAGAAAATAAGCCTAATAGGGGGATGAGTCAAAGGACGGCACCCATCTTGAGATACAGGGAATGATGAAAGGTAGTTAACAGAATTGACAAGATCAGGACACCAGAGAACACTTTCGCATGGTCTTGGTCTAGGTCTTCATATTAAAGGGAAAGGAGAGCAGCCAAGATGGTGGAGTAGAAGGACCCTAAACTTACCTCTTCTCACAGCACACCCAAATCACAACAATCTGCAGAACATCCATCAATGAAAAAGTCTTAAAGCTACCAGAAAGGATCTTCTACAACTAAAGACACAAAAAAGGAACCACAATGAGACAGGTAGAAGGGAAGGACTCACAATATAATCAAATCCCATACCCCACCCCCATGGGTGACCCACAAACTGAATAATAGCTATATTACAGAAGTTCTCCCACAGGAGTGAGAGTTCTGAACCCCACAGCAGACCTCCCAGCCTAAGGGTCCAGAACTGGGAAGAGGAGCCCCCAGAGCACTTGATTTTGAAGGCCAGTGGGGCTTGATTGCAGGAGCTTCACAGGACTGGGGGGAATAGAGACTTCACTCTCAAAGGGCACACACAAAATCTCATGCATACCAGAACCAAGGGCAAAAGCAGTAATTTCATAGGACCCTGGGCCAGACCTACCTGCTGGTCTTGAAGGGTCTCCTGAGGAGGCGGGGGCGTGGCTATAGCTCACCCTGGGGACACAGACACTGCTGGCAGTCATATTGGGAAGTATTCATCTGCATGAACTCTCCTGGAGGCTGACATCTTGCTTGGGTCTTTAGCACCAAGACGTGGTCCCACCCAACAGCCTGTAGACTCCAGTGCTGGGACGCCTTTAGTCAAACAACTAACTGGATGGGGACACATCCCCATTCATTAGCAGAGAGGCTACCTAAAGACTTCCTGAGCCCACAGACACCTCTAGACACACCCCTAGACACCACCCTGCCCACCAGAGGGCCAAGACCCAGCTCCACTCACCCGTGGACAGGAACAAGCTCCTCCTGCCAGGAAGACTGCACAAGCCTCCACACCAGCTTCACTCACCAGGGGGCAGACACCAGAAGCAAGAAAAGTATGGTCCCACAGCTGGCAGACCCAAGCCAGAAACTACCCTGGGACCAGCTGGCACCTGGCTCTTGGGTGACAAGAGGGGAGTGTACTGCTGGGATGCATAGGACGTCTCCTACAGAGGGCCACTTCTCCAAGGTTGAGAAACGTAACTAACCTACCAGATACATAAAAATACAAATAGCAGTTTAGACACAATGAAGCAACAGAGGAATATGTCTCAGACGAAGGAACAAGATAAAACCCAGAAAAAGAACTAAGTGATGTGGAAATAGGCAATCTACCTGAGAAAGAGTTCAGAGTAATAATCGTAAAGATGATCAAAGAACTCAGGAAAAAATGAAAAATACACTAGAAGGACTCAGTAGTACACTAAATGAGGCAGAAGAACAGATCAGTGAGCTGGAAGCCGGAGTAGTGGAAATCACTTCACCAAACAGAAATAGGAAAAAAGAATAAAATGAGGACAGTTTAAGACACCTCTGGGACAACATCAAGCATGCTAATATTCACATTATCATGGTCCCAGAAGGAAAAGAGAGAGAGAAAGGGCCTGATGAAATATTTGAAGAGATAATAGCTGAAAACTTCCCTAAACTGGGAAAGAAAACATTCACCCAAGTCCAGGAAACGCAGAGAATCCAATACAGGATTAACCTGCAGAGGAACATGCCAAGACACATTGCAATCAAAACGACAAAAATTAAAGAGAGAATATTAAAAGCAACAAGGGGGCTTCCCTGGTGGCGCAGTGGTTGAGAGTCCGCCTGCCGATGCAGGGGATGCGGGTTCGTGCCCCGGTCCGGGAGGATCCCACATGCCGCGGGGCGGCTGGGCCCATGAGCCATGGCCGCTGAGCCTGCGCGTCCGGAGCCTGTGCTCTGCAACGGGAGAGGCCACAGCAGTGAGAGGCCCGCATACCGCAAAAAAAAAAAAAAAAAAAAAAAAAAAAAAAAAAAAAGCAACAAGGGAAGGGCTTCCCTGGTGGCTCAGTGGTTGAGAGTCCGCCTGCCGATGCAGGGGACACGGGTTCGTGCTCCGGTCCGGGAAGATCCCACATGCCGCGGAGTGGCTGGGCCCGTGAGCCATGGCCACTGAGCCTGCGCGTCCGGAGGCTATGCTCCGCAACGGGAGAGGCCACAACAGTGAGAGGCCTGCGTACCGCAAAAAAAAAAAAAAAGCAACCAGGGAAAAGCAGCAAATAACATACAAGGGAACTCCCATAATGCTATCAGCTGATTTCTCAGCAGAAACTCTACAGGTCAGAAGGGAGTGGCATGGTATACTTAAAGTGATGAAAGAGAAAAACTGAAAACTAAGAACACTCTACCCAGCAAGGCTCTCATTCAGATTTGATGGAGAAATCAAAAGCTTTACAGACAAGCAAAAGTGAAAAGAATTCAGCATGACCAAACCAGCTTTACAAAAAATGCCAAAGGAACTTCTCTAGGCAGAAAAGAAAAGGCCACAACTAGAAACAAGAAAATTACAAAATGGAAAAGCTCACCGGTAAAGGTGAACATATAATAAATATATAAACATATAATAAATAACATATAATAAATAAAGGTAGGAAATCATCCACATGAAAAGCTAATAGGGAGGTTAAAAGATGAAAGTAGTAAAATCATTTGTATGCAAATAAGCAGTAAAGGGATACACAGAACTATTAGATGTAAAATATAATATCAAAAACAGTAATTGTGAGGGGAGGAGAGTACAAATGCAGGGTATCTAAAGTGCATTTGAAATTAAGAGATCAGCAATTTAAAACAAGCACGTATATATATATATATATATAGACAGCTATACAAAAACCTCATGGTAGCTGCAAAACAAAAATCTATAATAGATATATACACAAAAAAGAAAAAGGAATCTAAACATAACATTAAAGATAGTCATCAAATCACAAGAGAAGAGAACAAAAGAAGAAAAGGGAAAAAAAGACCTATAAAAACAAATCCAAGACAATTAATAAAATGGCAATAGGAACATATACATTGATAATTACCTTAAATGTAAACGGACTAAATGCTCCAATCGATAAACATAGACTGGATGAATAGATACAAAAACAGATCCTGTATATATGCTCGCTACAAGAGACTCACTTCAGATCTAGAGACACACACAGACTGAAAATGAGGAAATGGAAAAAGGCATTCCATGCAAATGGAAATCAAAGAAAGCCAGAGTAGCAATACTAGTATCAGACAAAATAGACTTTAAAATAAAGTCTGTCACAAGAGACAAAGAAGGACACCACATAATGATCAAAGGATTAATCCAAGAAGAAGATATAACAATTGTAAATATATATGCACCCAACATAGGAGCACCTCAATATACAAGGCAAATGTTAACAGACATAAAAGGAGAAATCGACAGTAACACAATAATAGTGGAGGATGTTTTCTTTAAATTTATTTATTTATCTTTGGCTGCATTGGGTCTTCATTGCTGTGCGTGGGCTTTTCTCCAGTTGCGGCGAGTGGGGGCTACTCTTTGTTGTGGTGCACGGGCTTCTCGTTGCAGTGGCCTCTCTTGTTGCAGAGCACAGGCTCAGTAGTTGTGGCACATAGGCTCAGTTGCTCTGCAGCATGTGGAATCCTCCCAGACCAGGGCTCAAACCCATGTCCCCTGCACTGGCAGGCAGACTCCCAACCACTGCACCACCAGGGAAGTCCATGGAGGATGTTAACACCCCACTTACATCAGTGAACAGATCATCCAAACAGAGAATCAATACAGAAACACACAGCTTAAATGACATATTAGACCGGATGGATTTAATTGATATTATAGAAAGCAGCAGAGTACACATTCTTTTCAAATGCACATGTAATATTCCCCAGGATAGATCACATGCTGGACCACAAAGGAAGCCTCAGTGAATTTAAGAAAACTGAAATCATATCAGGCATTTTTTCTGACCACAATGCTATGAGGCTAGAAATCAGCTACAAGAAATATCTGCAAAAACCACAAACACATGGAAGCTAAACAATATGGTACTAAACAACCAATGGATCACTGAAGAAATCAAAGAGGAAATCAAAAAATACCTAGAGACAAATTAAAGTGAAAGCACAACTATCCAAAACCTATGGAGACAGCAAAAGCAGTTCTAGGAGGGAAGTTTATAGCAATACAATCTTACCTCAGAAAACAAGAAAAATCCCCTTACACCTGAAGCAACTAGAGAAAGAAGAACAAGTGAAACCCAAAGTTAGTGGAAGGAAAGAAATCATAAAGGTCAGAGCAGAAATAAATGAAATAGAAACTAAAAAACAGTAGAAAAGATCAATGAAACTAAGAGCTAGTTCTTTGAAAAGATAAACAAAATTGATAGACCTTTAGCCAGACTCATCAAGAAAAAAAAGGGAGAGGGCCCAAATCAATAAAATCAGAAATGAAAAAGGAGAGGTTACAACTGACACCACAGAAATACAAAGAATCATAAGAGACTACTACAAGCAACTATACGCCAATAAAATGGACAACCTAGAAGAAATGGACAAATTCTTAGAAAAGTATAGTCTCCCAAGACTGAACCAGGAAGGAAAAGAAAATATGAACAGACCAATTACCAATACTGAAACTGAATCAGTAATTTTAAAACTCCCAATAAAAAAAAAGTTCAGGATGAGATGGCTTCACAGGTGAATTCTAATAAACATTTAGGGAAGAGTTAACACCTATCCTTCTGACTATTCCAAAACAGAGGAAGACAAACATTCTAAATTCATTCTATGAAGGCACCATCACCCTGATACCAAAACCAGACAAAAATATGACAAAAAAAGAAAATTACAGGCCAGTATCACTGATGAACGTAAACGCAAAAATCCTCAACAAAATACTAGCAAACCGAATCCAACAATACATTAAAAGGATCATACACCATGATCAAGTGGGATTTATCCCAGGGATGCAAGGATTTTTCAATATCCACAAATCAATGTGATACACCACATTAACAACGTGAAGAATAAAAACCATATGACCATCTCAATAGATGCAGAAAATGCTTTTGACAAAATTCAACATCCATTCACGATAAAAACTCTTCAGAAGGTGGGCACAGAGGGAACCTACCTCAACATAATAAAGGCCATATATGACAAACCCAAAGTTAATAGCATACTCAACAGTGAAAAGCTGAAAGCATTTGCTCTAAGATCAGGAACAAGACATGGATGCCCACTCTCACCACTTTTATTCAACATACTTTTTGGAAGTCCTAGCCACAGCAATCAGAGAAGAAAAAGAAATAAAAGGAATCCAAACCGGAAAAGAAGAAATAAAACCGTTACTGTTTGCATATAACATGATGCTATACATAAAAAATGCTAAAGACGCTACCAGAAAACTACTAGGGCTCATCAATGAATTCAGTAAAGTTGCTGCATACAAAATTAATGTTCAAAAATCTGGTGCATTTCTATATACTAACAATGAAATATCAGAAAGAGAAATTAATCCCATTTACCACCACAACAAAAAGAATAAAATACCTAGGAATAAATATACCTAAGGAAGCAAAAGACCTGTACTCCAAAAACTATAAGACACTAATGAAAGAAACTGAAGGCAACATAAACAGATAGAAAGATATACTGGGTTCTTGGATTGGAAGAATCAATATTTTTAAAATGACCATACTACCTAAGGCAATCTACATATTCAATGCAATCCCTATCAAATTACCAATGACATTTTTCAGAGAACGACAACAAAATTTTTTCAATTTGCATGGAAACACAAAAGACTCTGAGTAGCCAAAACAATCTTGAGAAAGAAGAATGGAGCTGGAAGAATCAGGCTCCCTGACTTCAGACTATACTACAAAGCTACAGTAATCAAAACAGTATGGTACTGGCACAAAAAACAGAAATACAGATCATTGGAACAGGATAGGAAGCCCAGAAGTAAACCCACGCAGTTATGGTCACCTACTCTATGACAAAGGAGGCAAGACTATACAATGGAGAAGAGACGGTCTCTTCAATAAGTGGTGCTGGGAAAACTGGATAGCTACATGTAAAAGAATGAAATTAGAACATTCTCTAACAACATATACAAAAAATCAACTCAAAATGCATTAAAGACCTAAAATGTAAGACTGGATACTATTAAAACTCCTAGAGGAAAACATAGGCAGAACACCCTTTGACATAAATCACAGCAATATTTTTTTTGGATCCATCTCCTAGAGAAATGGAAATAAAAACAAAAATAAACAAATGGGACCTAATTAAACTTAAAAGCTTTTGCACAGTAAAGGAAACCATAAACAAAACAAAAAACAATGTACAGACTGGGAGAAAATATTTGCAAATGATGTGACCAACAAAGGATTAATTTCCAAAATATACAAACAGCTCATACAGCTTGATATTAAAAAAACAAACAACCCAATCAAAAAAATGAGCAGAATACCTAAATAGACATTTCTTCAAAGAAGACATAATGATGGCCAACAGGCCCATGAAAAGATGCTCAATATCACTAATTATTAGCAAAATGCAAATCAAAACTACAATAAGGTATCACCTCACACCAGTTAGAATGGCCATCACCAAAAAGTCTACAAATAATAAATGCTGGAGAGGGTGTGGATGAAAAGGAACCCTCCTACACTGTTGTTGGGAATGTCAGTTGGTACAGCCACTATGGAGAACAGTATGGAGATTCCTAAAAAACGTAAAAATAGAGTTATCATATGATCCAGGGATCCCACTCCTGGACACATATCCAGAGAAAACTCTAATTGGAAAAGACACATGTACCCCAATGTTCATAGCAGCATTATTTACAATAGCCAAGACATGAAAGCTACCTAAACGTCCATCAACAGACAAATAGATAAAGAAGGTGTGGTATATATACACAATGGAATAGTACTCGGCCATAAAAAGGAATGAAATAATGCCATTTGCAGCAACATGGATGGACCTAGAGATTATCATACTAAGTGAAGTAAGTCAGAGAAAGGCAAATATCATATGATATCACTTATATGTGGAATCTAAAGTATGATACAAATGAACTTATTTAGAAAACAGAAATAGACTCACAGACATAGCAAACAAACTTATGGTTACCAAAGGGGATATCACTTTGCTGTACACCTGAAACTAAAAGAACATTGTAAATTAACTATACTTCAATTTTTTAAGTGAAAAAAATATTAAAGGCTGATGTAAAACTGAAAGGGCAAACATATTCATCAGAGCAGATAACCTCAGTGACATCACACAATAAAAATTTCTTTCTAAAAAAAAAAAAATTTCTTTCTTCCTCCCTCAAGGTGCTCTGTAAATATTTTTGTTTGGGCAGTTCTCCTGAACCTCTGTCCTCCAAGTGATGACTCGGGGATCCGGGTGCTTCCATTTTGTGACTTCAAGGTAGTTTTGGTGCAATCTAGCTAATAGATGAAGAGACAAACACGTGGACAATTATGTGGAATGTTTTACAGGTCATGCTTGGAAATGGTGTATATCAATTCTGCCCTCATTTTACGGACCAGAACTCAGCCATATGATCCCACTTAGATGCAAGGATGGCTGAGAAATTTCATTTAGCTTTGTGGCCAGTATAGAAAAGAGACAGATTGGTGAACACCCACAGTCATGACCACAGTGAGGCTACTTATTGAGCAATTCGACAACTATAAATTCTCAGTGTTCAACTGCTCAAGGGAAGCTGACAGAGATGACATAAAGTGGGGGTGGGGTAAGGGAGGTATGAAGTACTCTGCTCTCCAGAAAATGCTATGTTCCTCATTGGGAATACAGGAGCAAATCAACAGTTGAAACCAGAAGAGCAGCCCTATGCCACAAATGCCTGGTGACCCCAAGAGCCAGAGAAGAAAATTAGCAGAGTTCTGGGGTCAGAATAAATCTGCCAAAGACTTTATAAGATAGCCCTATGCTTTGAGGAACCCCCAGGCCTGGAGTTGGCACATCGTTCACAGCTGCAGGAGACTGAACTGGGTCAACTGATTTGAATTGTCAGTCAATAGACTTCCAGAAGTTTAGCTGACAGTTCTGACCAGATAATCTCCTACATTATTAGTTGGGCTCTTGTTTTTTTCCTTTGTTTATATAGACTAAAAAATGAGGAACACTTCCTCAAAAAGTTAAACATAGAAGTATCATATGATTCTACAATTCCACTTCTCGATATACACTCAAAAGAATTAAAAGCAGGGACTCAAACAGATATCTGTACTGCCATGTTCATAGCAGCATTATTTATTTATTTTATTTTTTATTTATTTATTTTTTTTGCCACACCGCATGGCATGCAGGATCTTAGTTCCCCGACCAGGGATCGAACCTGTGCCCCCTGCAGTGGAAGCACAGAATCTTAACCACGGGATCGCCAGGGAAGTCCCCATAGCAGCATTACTGACAATCACCAAAAGGTGGAAACAACCCAAATACCTATCAGCAGATGAAAGGCTAAAGAAAATGTGGTATATACATACAATGGAATATTATTCAGCCTCCAAAGGGAAGGAAATTCTAACACATGCTACAACATGAACTTTGAAAACAGTATGCTAAGTGAAATAAGCCAGACACAAAAGAACAAATATTGTATGATTCCACTTATATTAGGTTTCTAGGATAGGCAAATTCATAGAGGCAGAAAGTAGAAGTTACCAGGGGCTGTGTGTGTTGTGGGGGAAGGGAGTTATTGTTTAATGGGTACGGAGATTATGAAAGCATTCCGGAAATGGATAGTGGTGATAGTTGGACAATGTTGTGAATGTACTTCAGGCCACTAAATTGACTACCTAAAAATGATCAAAAGGGTAAATTTTATGTTATGTATATTTTACCACAATAAAAAATTTATTTTAATGAAGGACACAGGCTCTCTAATAAAGAAACAAATAATGTGCGAAGAGCCAGATAAAGAAGGATTCCAGTTGGTAAATGGGAATGGGAGGAATCAAGTAAAGCTTCATGGAAGAGACAACTACATCAGCTACGCCTTGGAGAATTTCGAGCTGGATGTTGGGAGGAAGGCGAGAGAGGGAGGACATATTCTAGGCAGTGAGGCAATGTAAGCAAAGGCAGAGTCAAAAAAAGTATGTAGCATATCTAAGAACTGGTGATTGGTCCAGTTTATTCATTGCATCTCCTGCTTTCCCTGTTGGGGGCGCTGATGCTCTCCCCATGGAACTGTGTTCGGCAAAAGCTGGTTGCTCAGCATTCCCTAGATGCCAGGCCATGGGTCCCCAAGTGGGCCACAGCAAACTCCTACTTGGCTTACTATGAACAGCCATAACCCTTAGTTACATGCACATGAATATTCCCACTTGAATATTCCCACTAGGGGAGTTCACATCATTATAGAATATACGCATGTCACCTTTTTTAGGAGGGGTCATTGTGTTCTGCGGGATTTCGTCCATGGAATCTGTTTATACATTGTCAGACGTGTGGATGGATAATATTTCTGAAATGTTAGCTAAAATTTTTTCTCCCCCATGCTTCCTCCTTTGTTTCTTCCTGCTCAAGCAGGTAGGCATGTGTGAAGGCTACCTCAAGGGAGGAATGCCAAAGGGTGGTCTTCTGTTTTGTTTTTGGTTTTTAACTGGGGTGTAATGTAATTGACATATACTATTATATTAATTTCAGACAAAGAGTGGTGTTTGACATTCTTACGAAAGTTAGGCATGGCTCTTTTCTCTGGACAGGCATCATTTTGATCCTCTTAAAATCAACAGGATAGGGGGCTTCCCTGGTGGCACAGTGGTTGAGAATCTGCCTGCCAATGCAGGGGACACGGGTTCGGGCCCTGGTCTGGGAGGATCCCACATGCCGCGGAGCAACTTGGCCCGTGAGCCACAACTACTGAGCCTGCACGTCTGGAGCCTGTGCTCTGCAACAAAAGAGGCCGCGATAGTGAGAGGCCCGCGCACCGCGATGAAGAGTGGCCCCCGCTCGCCACAACTAGAGAAAGCCCTCGCACAGAAACTAAGACCCAATACAGCAAAAATAAATTAATTAAATAATAAACTCCTACCCCCAACATCTAAAAAAAAAAATCAACAAGATAGAAGTTTCTGAACACCAGTAGTCAGGTTGGTCTATATGTGTGTGGGGGATTTTAATTTTTTTATTCCTTGTCCAAGACAATTCTCAGTGACATCAAGTAGTGTATAATCTGCACACTTTTCAGCCTTCTGCTGCAGATGGCTTCATTTTCCCACTTCTGAACTGCCCTGCATCACAAGCTGCTGTATCTCATCTGGTCTCAGGAGTGGACCGACCCCACCCCACAGCCAAGCCTGCAGGCCTGCCCGATGCACTGTGTGAAAGGTGGGAGACGGCTGATCATTTCATTACTTGTCCTGGGGCAGAAACGAAGGGTTGAGGGGACAGCCAAACTGACGTCCATGCCTCATTCAAGGGCAGTCTCTTTTCCAGTAACTGCATCAAACAGGAAGTGAACAATTTCTCAACACATATTTTCATAGCGGAAAAATCCAAGTGTACCCTAGCCGAGTGATCAAAATTAACAGCACCAGAAAAGGGCAAACAGACATGGTGTGCCTCTAGTTGAGATAGCCTGCATAGATAGCTTAGATTCCCTGAAAAATATTCCCTGGTTGTTTTCGGGGAATTTGGGAGCCTCTTGTAATTAGTTCTCTTGGTAGAAATATGTACCCTCCCTGTATCTCCCAAAGCCATGCTTCTCAAACTTTACCGTGCTTACCAATCACCCAAGACGCTTGCTCAAAAGCAGATTCTGGTTCAGAAGATCTGAGGTATGGCTCAACATTCTGCATCGCTAACAAGCTCCTAGGTAACTGGAGTGTGGCTGGTCTTAGAGCCAAACTTGGAGTAGCAAGGTCCTAAAGCAATGGTTCTGAAAGTGGTCCTTGGACCGGCAGCATCTGTAGCACCTGGGAACTATGTTAGAAATGCAGATTTTCAGGTTTCATCCTTCCTCCCCTCCCCTTTACCCCCTTCCTCCCCCCAGCCCAGATCTACTTACTTACTGAATCAGAAACTCTAGGCCTGGGGTCCAGTCCAGCTGATGCTGAACCCAGCCTCCGTACACCGAGACTGAAGTAAATCTCAGAGACAGTTTTGGATGAAGTCAAAAAGAAGAGCGTTATTTCTTTGCCAGGCAAAGGGGGCCCACACCAGGCTAACGCCTTCAAAACTGTGTGTCCTAACCTGGAGGGGGCTAGTGAGGAGTTTTATGGTAATGGCTCAAAGAGGGCGTGATCAGCTCGTGGACGGACTGCTTCTGATTGGTTGGTGGTGAGGTAAGTGGGAGTCAGCATCAGCAACCTCCTGGTTCCAACAGGTCTGGGGTCTACGTGCTTGTGGGCAGCACACTGTTAACTTCTCCCACCTGGGGGTGGAGGACTTTCAATATCTGCAAAACAGCTCAAAGATATTATGCGTATCCCTTGAAGGGGAAGCAGGACCCAGCCCTGCAAGGCTGCACTATTGTTTCTCTTGAAGGCATCCCCTCCCTTCCCTGATTAGCAACTGTTTGGACCTGCCCTTTGGAACTCAGTGAAGGTCATGGAGGCTGAACGAAGCCTATTTCCTGCAAACAAGAAATGCAAGACACAGAAAGAGTTTTGTGCCCAGGAGCCCCACAGGGCCCTGCTCGGTTTCACAGCCAGGGCCCGAAGTAGGATTAGGCAAAACTGAAGGAGGTACCTAGTTCTTGGGGTGAGGGATGGGGGTCAGGGTCGTGCAAGTGCAAGGTCAGCACCTGAATGCAGTCAGTGCCTTCCAAGCCCTCCAGGAGATTCTGATGAAGCCAGAAGAGAACCATCGTCTCCTTTCTTTTCAATAAATCACCTCAGTGCGATAGCGGCCTAATTGTACTTAAATTATCTGGACCTTAACTCAGATGCATTGAATCAGAATTTTCGGAGGCAGAAAGATGTTCATCTGCACATAAGGGGATGGGAATGAGAATGCTGTTTGCTCTGGGAAGGATTTGGAAGAGAAAAAGAACGTATCAATCATGATACACTGGATAAGCAAAATGTGTGGAGGCATATTGCAGTTACAGGCAAGGAACCAGATGTACCACAGAGCACTGTGACCAGGGCAGAAAAACAAAGCGTTGGATGAAAAATGTGAGAAACGTAATTTAGAGCACAACACCATTTACGTAATTTAAAATGCATGCTTTTTTAAAATACATTATTTCTTTTTAAACAAAGATCCATGAACAGAGAGGGTAGCGGAGGGGAAGTGGAATAAGAGTGAGGACCAAGGATAAGGGGGAAAAATTGGTAAATAATAAGCAGACAAACAAGCATAAAAGAGAAGAACTTTGCAGGCAGATGACAACACGCTCTGAACTGGGGAATATGATTCACGCACCTCCAGCACAAGGTCCTCTAGTTGGCCGCGTGTGTAGCAATCTGCAGATGGAGACAAGAAATCTATTGAAAACGAGAACCCCAGAGGAGTTTTCTGCACCCCTCTGACGTCTTTAAATTCAAAGCATTTTATTTTCTAGCACTTCTATGATTTGGCTGCCACATAACTTTCTAGTCACCCTGCCTGACACTTTGCAATCCAGTAATACACTAAAATGTCACAATGTTTCCCACCCCCAGATCTTTATTCATGCCCTGTCTCCTGCTTGAACACTCTTTTTAACTCTCTTCACCTGGGTAACTCTTATTTATTCTTTTCAACTCAGCTCAGGTGCCATCTCATCAGGAAAGTGTTTCTGACCCCTCTGGCTGGATTAAGTTGATGTATTGGCTTTTAAGGCACTGGATTATTTGGTCGTGGAGTATTATACTGTAATCATTGATTTGTGTGCTTTTAAACGTCCCTAGCCCAAGAAATTGCCCTTATCACCTTTTGTTCCTCAGTGCCTGTCAATATTGTACCTGCAGTTCAGTAGGTTTTCAAATGTTGTAGGGCTTACCAATAAAGCAGGTGGGGTAGGGCTTAAACAGCACTAGGAATATTATTTATGTATTCATTCACTTACACAAGACCTTGCTCAGAAAGCACTTAAGGCAGCACTTGAGAGCTAAATTTCCGAGAAGGGGAAGGTGGAATTTCAATGTAATAACCACCAGCAATAGCCGCTCTCTGCGGTCACAAGGATGCATCATGGCTGAACAGACCAAGATCTGGAGGCTGCCTTTCTTACTGTGGCTGGCTGGCAAAAGATCTCCATCCCTGCCTGCTACTGCCATCTCCAGGGGACTGGTTGACTTACACTCAGCCGCAGGCCTCCAGATGCCAGGAGAAAGTCACAGCTCTGAATGAAAATCACCTTCGTCAGTGGACCGAAAGACAGCTTATTCTTTCCTTTTGTCTTTCAGGTCTCTGAGAGAGGGTTCGCGTACCCTGTGTCTTCCAGTCAGGAAGAGACCAGAAGACCATTGTACACTGTTTCCTCATCTACATCAAATAATTTCTGAATGTACAGCCTCACATGATGGATTGATGTAGAAAATTGGAAAGTTCATGTCTTAAAAGATTCACAACCCTCCATTGAGAAAACATTTGTAATTATAGCCATGCTCCCCTCCCACAGGAAGGAAAATAAATGTTTTATTTAAATCAGTTATGTAAAAGTAAAAAAAAAAAGCTGAAACACTGAGTCTACAATGAATTTGCCTCCAACTTCACTAATCATCAGGGAAATGCAAATCAAAACCACAATGAGCTATGGCCTCACACCTGTCAGAATGGCTATCATCATAGAATCTACAAACAATAAGTGCTGGAGAGGGTGTGGAGAAAAGGGAACCCTCCTACACTGTTGGTGGGAATGTAAATTGATACAGCCACTATGGAGAACAGTATGGTTTTTGAGGTTTCTCAAAAAACTAAAAATAGAACTATTATATGACCAGGAAATTCCACTCCTGGGTATATATCTGAAAAAAACAAAAACACTGATTTGAAAAGATACATGCACATCAATGTTCATAGCACCATTATTTGCAGTTGCCAAGATCTGGAAGCAACCTAAGTGTCCATCAACAGATGAATAGATAAAGAAGATGTGATACAGGGACTTCCCTGGTGGTCCAGTGGCTAAGACTCCGCACTCCCAATGCAGGAGGCCTGGGTTCGATCCCCGGTCAGGGAACTGGATCCCACATCGAAGATCCTGAGTGCCGCAACTAAGACCTGGTGCAGCCAAAAATAAATAAATAAATGAAATATTATTATAAATTTGTATAATTAAACCAACTAAACTTGTGGTAATTTGTCACAGCACCAAATAAAATGAATACAGTGACAGTCTGAGTACAGCACCATCGTGAGGAAAATCCAAGAGGGATATTGTGGCCTGCGAAGCCAGGAAAGGGAGATCATTTCTTCATTTTAATAAGCACGGTTAGTACTTTAACCAGAGTTGTTAATTATCTCAGACAATACGACAACGCACTATCTCTCCCTAACAATAGCTCACAAGTATACAGCTCTTAGGTGTCAGACACTATTATAAGGGTTTTAAATGTATTAATTCGTTCGATTATCATAAGAACACTATGATGAAAATACTTTTATTTACCCCCATTTTTCTGATGAAGATCCCGAGAGGTTAAGTAACAATTCCAAGCACACAGAGCTAGGAAATGGCAACACTGGACTTCAAATCCAGGCGGTCTGGCTCCAGATTCCAAGTAGGTGCCATCCAGAGCAGTCCTATGAACTTCAGGGGCGGAAGGCTTAAAAGCCAAAACCGGGGACTTCTACACCCAGAGCTTGACCATGAGCACCGTGGCATCTACGTTTCCAAGTGTAGGAACATCTGCTGTTTTTGTCCACTCAGCACCCGTGCCACGTCATTTGGTGAGTAGTGTGTCAAGTTTCCTTGGACAATAACCTCCTCCCACATTGCATAGTCACCGTGGACTGTCAATCAAGATGCGCCGCCCTCCCCCTGGCCAATGCCATACAAGCCAGACCAATACAATCCCCTTCCCCTCCCAACCCTGGAATTTGAATCTCTGCAAGATTCGCCTTAATTCCTGCTCCTGGTTGCTGTCTTTTCTAAAGCCTACACGTTCTGCTTTTTCTCTGATTTGGTGGGCAACCCCATATCCTTCCAATAAAGTCTTTTTTCATATACGTGTACAAGAGCCAGTTACTGAAAATGAGCATTCAAGAGACTTCATATTTGTTAAGAACCCAATCTGTAAATTGTCTTTCCCATCAACTGAAAAGAGGCTGGAACACTCCTCTCAGCCCTAGAAGAGGCAGAACATAGGAGGCTGATCAGAGAATAGGCAGAGCTGGTAGTGAAAGCGGCTGGGGACTGCAGAGCCATGCAAATAAAATGAAGCTGCAGTCCGATAATTAATCAGAGGCAGTTTGGGAAGTAGACAATTTTCCAAAGCAATTACTGTTGCATAGACTATGTATCCAGAGTGAACTGTGAACAATGATTCAACCACTGCAGCATCCACTAGCATGGACCCAATCAATAAAGGAGCCACTGAACCCAGACGACACAGGAGGTGAATGAGGACCCCGCTGGCATAATTAATTCTTGGATTGTCTTCATGTACGGCTTTCAGTAGCTACCTTGATCTAGTGAACATTAGTGACCATTGCAGTCAAGATACTGTTGGCAGAGCTGACAAATCAAATAAGGATTACTTCCCACGGAATGCCACCTTAATAGGGCTCATTTCTTCTGTAGTTACTATATAAAAGTAGGACAAGAATAAAACTTAGTTTGAATTCCCTAGACTTCTGCAGGCCTGTGCATCATTGCAATCTAAAAATGTTTCATTAGGATGCATTTTCCCTCTGCAGTACCTATTATATGTACATCTAAAAATCCACAGCCTCCAATCTCTCAATGTTAAGATAAAAACTTTGAGATCAGCAGCAGTTTCACTGACCTGATTTTAACAGGTCTTAAAGTCACTTTCAGTTGTCAAAACTTTTTTAATTACAAAAAGCTACATTTTTCCAATAAATGAAATGTCAAACATTTTGAGATTGCCTGAGGCAGGCTTTTTAAAGTGTTGTGGGGTTTATTTTTTTTTTTAACTCTCCATTCGTGACTGATTTAGGGACATTAAAGTCCTTATGATTACTGTCATCACCCCTCATCTTTTTCAACAATTTTGTCCTAGATTCAGCCCATAGAAGACAAGTTTTACTGTCACTCTTTAAGAATGTCACTAAGGGGCTTCCCTGGTGGCGCAGCGGTTGAGAGTCCGCCTGCCGATGCAGGGGACACGGGTTCGAGCCCCGGTCCGGGAAGATCCCACATGCCCCGGAGAGGCTGGGCCCGTGAGCCATGGCCGCTAAGCCTGCGCATCTGGAGCCTGTGCTCGCAACGGGAGAGGCCACAACAGTGAGAGGCCTGCGTACTGCAAAAAAACAAACAAACAAACAAAAATTAAAATAAAAAAGAATGTCACTAAGAAGTCATTGTACTTTCCTGAGATAGCTAACTCCATGATTAGTAGGTCTTATGAGGAAAAATCTCCAGTTTAGTCTTTTGACTGAATGTCATGCATTTCTAAGGTCATTAAGAGAACAAGAGCAAATCAAGAATGCATTCAGATTTCAGTAGTTTTTATGACAAATGTATATCACAGTGGGTCTAGACTCAACAGTCATCAGGGTGTGCTTTTGTATCTTTGTTTGTTTACATCCCCAGTACTTATCTTATAACCAGAAGTTTGTACCTTTTGACCATCTTCATCCAATTCCTCCATCCTTCACTTTCTGCCTCTCATAACCAAAAATCTGATCGCTTTTTCTGTGAGTTTGGTTGTTTTTTGGTTTGTTTTTTTTTTTTTAAAGATACCGCGTATAAGTGAGATCATAGGTTTATCTTTCTCTCTCTGAGTTATCTGAGTCACTTCATTTAGTATAATGCCCTCAATGTCCATCCATGTTGTTGCAAAGGGCAGAATTTCCTTCTTTTTTGTGGCTGATTACTATTCCGATTCCATTGAGTGTATGCATGTGTGTTTATGTCACATTTTCTTTATCCATTCATCTGTTGAGGGACACTTGGTTGTTTCCATGTGTTGGCTACTGTAAATAATGCTGCTATGAACATGGGGATGCAGATATCCCTTCAACATAGTATTTTTGTTTCCTTTGAATATGTTCCCAGAAGTGGAATTGCTGGATCATTGGTCATCAGAATTGACTTCTCATGAAAGCTTACCCACTAATTAGCTATGTGTCAGGGATAGATTGCAAACAATCTCCCCAATCCTTCACCTTTCCCTGTCTTAGCTTCTACCATAAAAAAAGTGAAATCTATTCCCCTGTCCTTGGAATCATAGCTGTTTTCATGATTTGTTTTGGCCATAAGAATGCAACTAAAGTGATGTCGTGTGAGTTGTAGGTCTAGGCCACAAGGAGCCTTGCAGCTTCTACTCTGCTATTGAAACCTGACACGACTATGTGAATAGAACTGGGCTAGTCTGCTGGAGATTAAGAGGTCATTTGGAGGGACGCTCTAGCTACTTCAGCCATCCCAGCCAAGGTCTCAGACATAGAAGTGAGCCAAGTCAAGAAAAGCTGAGCCTAGTTCAGACTATAAGGACTGCCATCAGAACGATAAGCCAATTAAATGATTGTTATTTTAAGCCACTGAGTTTGAGGATATTTGTTACCCAGCAAAAGCTAACTGATATAGCAGCCCTTACACAGAACACTTAAGCTCTCTAGGTTCTGTAAAACAGGGAAGTTGAAGTAGCACTAGAATTTTCTCATTGTAAAAACATTCTTACTAATGTATTTACTACCTGGTTTGCTTCTTAGCACCCAAGTGGAAGGAAGATAAAATGAGATTCACACAATTGTATACAAGGATTCAAGGTGTATAGTATAGTATAGTATAGTATGTGAAAATGCTTGCAAACATTAAAGCATTATACAAAATTAAGCTGTCATTGTAATCACACACAAATCAAGACTACAAGTTAGTCTAAGGAAAAGAAATAAAGACCAGCATAAAACTGTGGAGGGGTTGCTCCTTCTCCAAGGCAGCCTGAAAAAGGATGAGGAAGGAACTAGTTGTTATTGAGCACCTGCAATGTTCCTGATTATTTATGTGCATTTGCTCATATAACCCTCAAAATGATCTTATAAAGTAGTGTTATTATCAACCCATCTTAAAGATGAGGAAACTAAGGCCTGGAGATGGTAAATAATTTGCCTAAGTTCAGAATAAGCTATAACAACAAAGGTATGGATGTATGAAGGGTATGAATTTCCAGTTTTCATAACACCATCTGTCACCCACCAATGCCAAAGTATTTTTATTAGATTGGCCAAAAAGTTCATTCGGTAATATTATGGAAAAACCCGAACGAACTTTTTGGCCAACCCAATAGTTTATCTTTATAGTATGTTTTATTAATATGTCTGGTAGAGTAAGTCCCCCATCATTATTTACATTTTTCAAAAATCTCTGTTATTCTTGTACATCTCTTTTACTTGATATTTAGAATCACCTTATCAAGATTCTAATTGACATTGCCTTAAACATATAGGCTAATTCTGGGGGAAAATGACAGTTTGAGAGTCAGACTAATGCCCCCCCAAAGATGTCCATGTCCTAACGCCTGGAATCTGTGAATATGTTATGTTACATGGCAAAGGGGAATTAAGGTTGTAGGTGGAATAAAGGCTGATACTCAGCTGACCTTAAAACTTTATATTTATTTATTTATTCTATTTATTTATTTGGCTGCGCTGGGTCTTAGTGCAGCATGCAGGATCTTCGTTGCCGCATACAGGATCTTTTAGCTGCGGCACGCGGGCTCTTAGTTGCGGCACGTGGGCTCCTTCGTTGTGGCTCACTGGCTCCTTAGTTGCAGCACGTGAGCTCCTTCACTGTGGCATGCGAACTCTTAGTTGTGGCATGCATGTGGGATCTAGTTCCCTGACCAGGGATTGAACCTGGGCCCCCTGCATTGGGAGCGCAGAGTCTTAGCCACTGGACCACCAGGGAAGTCCCCAGCTGACCTTAAGATAGGGAGATTTTTCTGGATTAACTGGGTGTGCCAAATGTAATCATAAGGGCCCATAAAAGTGAAAGAGGGCGGAAGAAGAATAAAGTTAGAGGGAGCTATGAATATGGAAGAAGGGTTAGAAAGGTGCAATTCTGCTGGCTTTGAAGTTGGAGGAAGGAGACTACAAGCCAAGGAATGCATTGGAGGTTGAAGATACTGAGGAATTTATTCAGATAATCCTATTACCCCTCAGTTGAGAGTTGTTCCTGGGGCCATCAACTGCCCCGCATAGGTTGTGTCCCCACGAAGCTGAGCAAGCTTTTGCAGTGCCAGAGAAAGCCCTTGGCAAAAGAGCAGAGATATACAGGTACTTGGCAGTGAGAAGCTACAGCTTACTGGGAATGTCCATAGCTTAAAGTGACTCAGGCAAGTCCAGAGAATATTGAGCAGAATATCAATGGCATTTATTATATTAGATACCCTCTCTCCCCAATGGCTCTTGGAACAGTTCCAAGGTCTCCAAGCAAATCTCTCATCACTTCCAAATTTAATATCTCCAAACTTATCTTTCTCAATAACTCAGGAAAGCCACAGTTCACCCCCACTTTCATGACTTTCCCCAGGTAGACACCACACCTGAGTAATTGGAAAAGTATTTTTTATTTTATTTTTATATACAAGCTCTTCAGGAGGAAGTGTGGCTTTAAAACCTCAAAGACTGAGATTTCTACTCCCAGCCATGATGGAATAACTGGGGCTCAACATACCCTCCCACTGTAAACAACAAAACAGGTCAAAATATATAAGACAGGGACTTCCCTGGCAGTCCAGTGGTTAAGACTTCACCTTCCAATGAAGAAGGTGCAGGTTCAATCCCTGGTTGGGGAGCTACGATCCCACATGCCTTGTGGCCAAAAAACCAAAAACATAAAACAGAAGCAATATAGTAACAAATTCACTAAAGACTAAAAAAATGGTCCACATCAAAAAAATCTTTAAAAAAAAGAAAAAAATATATATATATATGAGACAATACTTTTTGGACTTTGGATAACAGGCAGTACAGGATCATAAGGATGTAAGAAAAACAAACAACAAATGAGGTGAGTCATACAATCAGTCCAGTTTTCTGCCTAGAGGCAATTTCCAGACTGTGATGCAGAATCCCAAGCATAGCTGGGAGGTGCTGCTGAATTGAAGAGACAGATAGTGTTCAGGAAGACTTAGATGGCTGGAATTTCTGGGGCAGAGTACCACGGAAGAGGGACATGTGCAGAGAAAAATAGCTCCAAAAGTTAACTTAAGAGTACTGTTGAATCTGTTGCTAAATATCAGTACTAATGTACATATGCATAAGGTGAAAATGCTTGATGTTGGTCAAAAGAGAAACTGGAGCTATAATCAATAATCCCCAGAAATCACACAAGACTGTGAGATGTTTAAATTCTGGGAGGCTAGAGAAATTTCTTATTGAACATCCAGACTTTCAATGAAGAGCTCAGAGGATCACACTTTAGTAGAGAGGCTAAACTAGCCCTAGAGTAAAAGCTATTCTAAATCTACGCTAAGGAATTCCCTCGCAGTCCAGTGGTTAGGATTCAGCACTTTCACTGTGGGGGCCCAGCTTCGATCCCTGGTTGGGGAAGATCCCACTAGCTGTGCAGCCAAAATAATAATAATAATAATAATAAATTCACACTAATAAAGCTAAAAACAAGCCTCAATGGGATCAAGTTGATCTGTAAGTAATTTAAATGCCTGTTAGTACAATGCCCAACACTCCTTAAAGAAAAGCAAGACCTAGCACCCCACAATGTAAGAAAACAATGTTCAGCAACCAATCAAAAATCATTAGACATACAAAGAAACAGGAAGATGTTATTCATAACCAGGAGAAAAATATCAGTTACCAGAAACAGAATCAGAAATGACAGAGATGATGGATTTAGTGGGAAAGATTCTGAAAGAGCTGTTACGACTATGTTCAAGTATTTAAAGGAAAACAGGAGCATAGTGAGAAGAAAAATGAAAGATATGATAAATATCCACACAGATTTTTGAGATGAAAGGTACATAATCTGTAATGAAACATTATATATACTGAAAAGAAACTCAATAGATGGGACAACATAGGCTGGACCCATCTAACAAAAGGACTAGGTCATTGGAAGATAGTACTGAAGGTTTCATGCAGAATGCAACACTGAGAGACAGAAAATATATCAGAGAGAGTATATAGAGGCCTACAGCCCAACAACAAAAAAATCCAAACAACCCAATTCAAAATTGGGCAAGGGACTTGAATAGACATTTCTCCAAAGAAGATTTACAGATGGCCAATAAGTACATGAAAAGATGGTAAACATAATTAGTCATTAGGAAAATGCAAATCAAAACCACAATGAAATACCACTTCACATGGATTTCTCTCTCTCTCTCTCTCTCTCTCTCTCTCTCTCTCACACACACACACACACACACACATACACACACACACACACACTGAAAGTAAGTTCTGCTGAGAATGTGGAGAAATTGAAATTGCAATCTTTGTGCATTACTGGTGAAATGTAAAATGTTACAACCACTGCAGAAAACAATTTGATGGTTCCTCAAAAAGTTAAACATAGAATTACCATATGATGCAACAATTCCACTTCTCAATACATACCCAAAAGGATTAAAAGTGGGGACTCAAACAGATACTTGAAAATCAATATTCACAACAGCATTATTCACAATAGCCAAAAGGTAGAAACAAACCAAATGTGTATCAACAGATAATGGATAAACAAAAAGTAGTATATACATAAAATGGAATGTTATTGAGCCTTAAAAAAGGAAGGAAATTCTGATGCATGCTACAACGTGGATGAACTTTGAAAATATTTTGCTAAGTGAAATGAGCCACACACAAGAAGACAAATATTGGGACTTCCCTGGTGGCACAGTGCTTGGGAATCCGCCTGCCAGTGCAGGGGACACGTGTTCGATCCCTGATCCGGGAAGATCCCACATGCCACAGAGCAACTAAGCCCGCGTGCCACAACTACTGAAGCCCGCACGCCTAGAGCCCGGGCTCCGCAACAAGAGAAGCCACCGCAATGAGAAGCCCACGCACCGCAGCAAAGAGTAGCCCCCACTCGCTGCAACTAGAGAAAGCTCGCGCGCAGCAACGAAGACCCAACGTGGCCACAAAAAAAATTTAAGACAAATATTGTATAATTCCACTTATATCAGTTATCTAGGATAGGCAAATTCATAGGGAAAAAAGTAGAATAGAACTTACTAGGGGTTGTGGGGGTGGGGAAGTAATGGGGAGCCATTATTTAATGGGTACAGAGTTTCTGTCTAGGATGATGAAAAAGTTCTGGAGATGGATAGTGGTGATGTTCGCACAACCTGTGAACACACTTAATGCCACTGAATTGTACACTTAAAAGTAGTTAAGATGATAAGTAAATTTTTGTTATGCATATTTTACCACAATAAAGTGTCAGAGAGAAGATGAGGGACATGGAAATTAGATTGTAAAGTTATATAATATGTCTGATAGGGTTAGAGAAGAAGAGAAAGGGGGAAATAGCCAAAAGGGCAACCTGGAGAAATAGCATTTGAGAGCTTTCCTGTATTTCAAGAATTGAGTCCTCACTTTTTAAAAAAGTGTACCCCAAGTACCAAGCAGAATAAAGATAAATCACAATCAAATACAGGCATATCTCGTCGTATTGTGCTTTGCTTTATTGCACTTCCCACTTATTGTGCTTTTCACAAATTGAAGTTTTGTGGCAAGCCTGCATTGAGCAAATCTATCCGCACCACTTTTCTAAAAGCATTTACTCCCTTCATGTCTGTGTCACATTTTGGTAATTCTCGCAGTATTTCAAACTTTGTCATTATTATTATATTTGTTCTGGTGGTCTGTGACCAGTGACCTTTGCTCTGACTATTGCAAAAAGATTACAACTTGCTGAAGGCTCAGATGATGGTTAGCCTTTTTAGCTATAAAGTTTTGTTTTGTTTTGTTTTGTTTCGTTTTGTTTTGTTTCGTTTTGTTTTAGGCCACGCCACACACATGTGGGATCTTAGCTCCCCGACCAGGGATAGAACCCATGCCCCCTGCAGTGGAAGTACAGAGTCCTAACCACGGGACCACCAGGGAATTCCCCAGGAATAAAGTATTTTTAAATTAAGGTATGTACATTGTTTTTTTAGACATAATGCTACTGCACACTTAATAGACTATAGCGGTGTAAACATAATTTTATATGCACTGGGAAACAAAAATCTGTGGGGCTGCTTTATTGTGATATTCACTTTATTGTGGTGGTCTGGAACTGAACCCATAATATATACAAGGTATGCCTGTATATTGTGGGGAAACTGCAAAATATCAAAGACTGAAAGAAAATTTTAGTTACTAACTCTACTACTCAAGGTAAATACAGCTAGATGCTGTGTGTGTGTGTGTGTGTGTGTGTGTGTGTGTGTGTGTGTGTGTGTACAGAATATTATTCAGCCATGAGAAAGAAGAAAATCCTGCCAATGGCAACAATATGGATCGAACTTGGGGACATTATACTAAGTGAAATAAGTCAGACAGAGAAAGACAAATACTGTATGATATCACTTATATGCGGAATCTTAAAAAGGCAAACTCACGGAAACAAAGAGGAGAATGATAGTTGCCAGGGGCTAGTGGGTGGGGGAAATGGGGAGATGTTGGTCAAGGGTACAAACTTACAGTTATAAAATGAATAAGTTCTGGGACCTAATGTGCAGTATGATGACTATAGCTAATAATACTGTATTGTATACTTGGAAGTTGCTGAAAGAGTATATCTTAAATGTTCTCACCACAAGAACAAAATGGTAGTTATGTGACGTGATGGAGGTATTAGCTAACGCTGTCGTGGTGACCATTTTGCAATATATAAGTGGATCAAATCAACATGTCGTACATCTTAAACTTACACAATGTTGTGTGTCAATTATATCTCGAAAAAGCTGGGAAAGAAGAATAAAAGCCTTTCACATGACCTTCCAAAGATCCAGTCTCTATTTTATAGATTCTTGTGGTCTTCCACTGGAACTGCTGTATCCAGTCAGGAGATAAGGGGAGAGCACACCAGCTCTTAACTGCCTCATATCAGAAGTGACACATCCCTCACAGTCACATTACAGGGGCAAGAACTACTAGCCACATGGCTCTGCTTAGATGCAAGGGGACTGGGAAATGTAGTTTAGTTTTGCACCCGAGAAGAGAAAATTGGGTTGTTAATCACGTAGCTAGTCTCTGCCACAGCTACCAAAGAGAGAAAGAAAGAAAAAAAAAAAAGATGATCTACATCAGAATGACAGTCTGATGACAGACTCCAAAACTAAAATTGAAGAGTGGGGAACAGTTTAACACAGACTCACAGACTGGCCCTAAAGTACATAGTAAAGGAAAAGATTTAGCCCACAAAAAATGAAACTAAAGGGAAGTAGGAAATGAAAAACAACAGCGATCATGGGAATCATTTATATTTTGGTAGATTTGATGCCCTGTTATATGTTTTTTAAAAAACATATATTTTACCCATAAAATTAACTAAAGAAGAATTTAAAAGGAGAGATCTCATTTGCAACAATCACAAAAATGATTGCATCCCTTCCCTACCAATCAGTTCAACCATTATTAAAGAATGTAAAAGAATATCTAAATAAAGAAAAGAGAGAGAGAGGGTGCTCGAGGATGGTACATCAGTCAGCTTAGGCTATTGTGCTGATTTTGGAGGTAAGAATCTGTTGCCTCTACTATTCCTACAAAGTCCCAGAATTCCTACAAACTCAGAATTCAGGGCTCACTCTATTCTCTCTCATTCTTGCTTGCAAAGTGGACCAAACCTTGGCTAGGTACATCTCCTACTTATAGTATCTCCCCAGATGCAGACAATAGGGGTGAAGCCACATGACTAATATTGTCTCCTTCCCTCTCTCCCTAAACCTATAGGATCATTCAGCACAATATCTCCCTCTCTGAGGTATCACTAGTGATGCTTTACCAAATGTTTGCCACTTCATGGTTGCCTTCTTTCTAGACTTTAATAACTGTTTCTTTTCCAAACACCACTTAACTTCAGAGCCAATGCCACATCACTTGATGTTTTTCATGGCAGCACCCCACTTTGGGTCCTGATTATCTCCTTTAGTCAGCTTAGACTTAGTTATAAAGCAGTAACAAATGGCACACAGAAAGCTCTGTGCCTTACAACAACAAAGTTGACTTCTGCTTTTGTTCCATTTCTATCCCAGGACAGCTGTGGCTCCACTCAACTTTGTCTTCACTCTGGCATGCTGGCTGAAGGGGCAGCCACGATCTGGGGCATGGCTGCTCTCATTGGAAGAGTGAAAGGAGACCTGATGGCTCTTGAATTTTTGTTCAGAGGTGGTTGAAGTAAGTCATGTGGCCAAATTTTACCTCAAATGGACGTGGATATATGATGCTGTTCTAGAAAGAGGAAGTGAATATTTTGAATAATTGTGTCATCAACCACAGATATGAAAACTCAATATTGAAAAGACGTCAATTCTTCCAAAATAAAGTGGTTAGTTTGATGTAATTCAAAAGAATTCCAACATGGTTATTGCTGCTGTTGGGGGTGGGAGCTGGGGGGATGTATGTATATGTATGTACTCAGTTTTGGTTTCTCTCATCTGTTTTGATTTTGCAGAACCCGCAAAGCTGATTCTAAAATTCTTATAGTGATACACAGTACCAACAACTGCCGAAGCCATTTGAAAGGAGACAATCAAGGAGGAGAGATGCAATATTCTCCCTCATTATAAAGCTATACTATAAACTATGAGATTGGGACACTGGGACAGAAATAAACTCAGCAATTTCACTTCTAGGAATATAATGTAAAGATATTATTACACAGATGGTTACAAAGAGACGCTAAAGGATTTTTATCTGTGATTTGAATTGCACTGTTTACAATAGCATAAAGTTGGAAATAACCTATATGTGCATCAGTAGTTGAATGAATAATTTGTGGTACATCAAAAAGCAGAATGCTAGATTAACTGTTTAAATGACCCAGAGCTGCATATATCAATATGTCTAAATCTCAAAAACATACTATAAATAGAAAAAAGGAAGTTGCAGGACCCATAATTTATAATACCATTTATATAAAGTTTTTTAAATGCAAGAAATAACACATATTATATACATACAATATATAGAATAACTATATTAGTTATGTTTATACATATATGGAATTATATTCATATTATTATGTGTAATATATAATTCTGGAACATATAACATCTCGGCAAATTCAGGAGAGTGATGAACTTGAGGAGAGAGAGAGAGGAATGGGTTGGAGGGGTCAATACAGAGGGCTGCGTTGCTCTCTGATGTTTCATTACTTAGAACGTATCTGAAGCAAATATGGCAAAATGTTAACATTTGATAAAGCCAAGTGTTAGGTAGACAAGTATTTGTTCTTTTATTTTCCATAACTTAGTGTGTTTACAACATTTCATAATAAAATAATTCTAAGACCTAGCAATAGTCAGTTAACATTTTCTACTGGAAACTTCCAGACATCTACTATGCAGCTATGTATACAAATGTCCAAGTTCATGTTTTAAACAATATTGATCTCCTAGACTTTATAGTACTTTGTTACATTCTATTTTCACTCCAAGTATCATAAATAGCTTTTATGTTAATGCATATATATTAAAAATACCTTAATGGCTTATAATATTTCATGATACATTTGTATCATAATTTTAAACCAGTCTTGTCTTGTCATACGTTTGTTTCCAATATTTCATTGTCATAATCAAAACCACAATATTATTTAATGTCTTTGTCCAATTATGTGATTATGCTCATAACAATTCCTTAAAGTGAAGATGCTTAAATAAAGGAAATGCACTTTTTAACGCTTCAACACATATTGCCTAAGTTGTCCTTCAGAAAAATCTATTCCAATTTACACTTCAAGTGTGCCTGAAATTGTGTTTTTCCTCTATTTTAGTCTTTACCAGTTTTAATAATCTTTATTATTTAAAGATCCATTTTGGAAACCTTAACTTCCCAACTGACAGAGGGCAGCCAGAGCTGTTTCTCCATAACTGGTTGTCCTAAGACAGCTGTGTTTGCTTAAACATAAAATTTCTCAACAAACTAATTATAAATTGCATTTTGCTGAGTGATAAGAAATGTGACAAATCTTGGGAAAATATTGTCTATACCCTTGAGGCCAGTGCTATATATTTTATTATAGGAATTTTGAGCTGTGTAGGAAGTGTACAGTTCTCTTTCATTTCAGCTGGTGACTTGTCCTGAAGTCTAATTAGTCTAATTGGATAGGGAGATTCAAAGGTTAAGAAAAGTACTCCAGAGCAAGAAGGTTTTTTTTACTCCACTGGCAATTTCCTGCTGTTTCTTGAAGTTGCCCTCAGTTCCCAAGTGACACTTCCCCTTTCGTTTCTAACAACAGACCAATGAAAATTAAAATCATGTTCCAGGTTTTGGTAAATGTGGGCCTCACCCTCCCAGTTTCTGCTTTGACAAGTACTGTTGGGATGCAACAAAACAAAAAACTTTAATCAATGTGATGCCATGTGAAATGAGATCCAGAAGAGGTCACCTTGGAGGATCTTATTAAAGTTAACCCTTGTTACAAACTTCTTATTGCCTAAGAAATTGCTTAAGTAAAATAATAATGTTTTACATGGTTTTAAGTAAAAAAAATTACATAAGTAAAACAGGTCCTTTGACTCCTACTATAGAATAGAAAGATCAGTATGTTTTTTTATTGACAGAAACTTACAGTGAAATCGATCATTGGTTCTGTCATCTAATTATCATCAGAAATACGTCTTAAGATCAATTACTCTAAAACACCATTATTTTGGGCAGATGATCCTGTATCACAATTAGGCTTAACTGGGAGTGACAGCAACCCAAAAAACATCGCTTAACCCAATTGAAGTTTACTTCTCTCTCATATACAGAAGTATAGGGTTTATCTCTCATGCTCTGGAGTGCAAGAGACTTGGCCTCCAGCTTACTAGTCACTTTCTTCCTCATCCTTCCCAATCAGCATAATGTCACCAATGTGATGGATCAATGTGCGATCCTGTGGGACTGCCCATATCCGTTTGGACTATGTGATTACAGAGGACAGGCAAGTTAATACAGCCTTGTGGCAAAACTGTAAATGCATATGTTTGTCCATTTCAGTTAAATGAGAAATGTTTCTGATCCTCTTTACTGATTGGGATAGAAAGAAACACATTTGCCAAATCAATGGCTGCCTATCATGTACCTGACACCATGTTAATCTGCTCTAACATAGATACCAGGTCTGGCATGGCAGTTGTGGATGGGCCTATCAAGCAGTGATCCATGATCATTCCCCAGGATCCACCCAGTTTCTGCAGGGTCCAGACTAGGAAATTTAAGGAATCATGAGATCCTTTTAGAGCCTTAAGGTGGCGATAATCTACACCATCCCCTAGGATACAATACTGTCTTTGACTTACTACTTTGGCTGCTGGGGATGAGGGTGAGGGAGTAAAGGGTAGAAGAATGGTTGTGTTTCATCCACTTGGTCTTCCCGATTGTAATAGCTCTTATCCCACACACAGGCCAAGCACCAGTGTGGGGGTTAAATCAATTGCCAAGTATGTCCATCACAACTATACATTCAAAGATGAGGAAAATGGCAACCAGATGGGTCCATTAAAAAAGTGGAGACATTTTATGGGACTTCCCTGGTGGCGCAGTGGTTAAGAGTCTGCCCGCCAATGCAGGGGACACAGGTTTGAGCCCTGGTCCAGGAAGATCCCACATCCCATGGGGCGAGTAAGCCAGCGAGCCACAACTACTGAGCCTGCATGCCACAACTACTGAAGCTCGTGTGCCTAGAGCCTGTGCTCCCCATCAAGAGAAGTCACCGCAATGAGAAGCCCGCACACCGCAACAAAGCAGCCCCTGCTTGCCGCAACTAGAGAAAGCCCGCGCGCAGCAATGAAGACCCAACGCAGCCAAAAACAAATAAAATTTTTTTAAAAAGTGGAGACATTTTAAGCTGGACTTTGGCCCCCATATACCTCCACTCTGGCCATAATAATGCTCTGAGTCCCTGCATATCAATATCAACTCAGAACCTTTGTCCAATTGTCCTCAAAATGTCTGCACATTTCCCTTTTCCAACTGTAGGGGAGCAAAACGAATTTTTCTTCTACTCTCCTAGGTGCTTGGCTGAAACCACACTGTAATACAAGATAAAAAGGAAAAACACAAACAGAAGTTTAATAACATGTATAAATCCTGTGTACATGGGAGATGTTCTTCTGGGAGATACCCAGGAAAAATGTGGAAAAACTCCCCAAGATGGCCCAAACCACCACCTTAAATATCATCTTCAGCTAAAGACAAAAGATGTTGCGGGCAGGGGTTGGGGGGGAGCCAGTTATGGGAGGTTATCAGAAAAAGCACAGAAAATACAAGTAAGGTTGTTATGCAGGTATAAGTCATTGCCTTCTCCATTGATAAGAGTTCCTAGAGATTTACCCATCCTTCTCTTCCTGGAACAAAGAGGGAGATACTCTTACAAATGGAGATTTCCCTTATAAATGTAAATGTCTCTTACAAAAGGATAACTTCTACTGTTTCCAGAGATTCTCCTGTGCCTGACACTTCTTTAAAATCATCAGCTCAGGGGTTTCCCTGGTGGTGCAGTGGTTGAGAGTCCGCCTGCCGATGCAGGGGACACAGGTTCGTGCCCCGGTCCGGGAGGATCCCACATGCCGTGGAGCGGCTGGGCCTGTGAGCCATGGCCGCTGAGCCTGCGTGTCCGGATCATCAGCTCAGATAATCCTTATGCTAAAGAGGCATATTTTGGGATGGCAGATTCTGCTCCCCTTCAAGACCAAAGTGAGCAAGGAAAAGGAAGTTATACTGGGCATTTGCTGTGTGCGTAAAGCATGGTTACTTCCCTTATATGGAGCAAAGGGAAGTCTTGGAGCTGAGTCAGGTAACTTGTGCTGAGCAGGCAAGTGCTGATGGATTGACCCAGACCTTCCTTTTCTGGGAAAGGTAGCATGGAAACTTAGTGAAGTGTTGGTTTTCTGATATGGGGCTTAGCATGAGAGACTCCACCTTGGGCCTAATCTGTTTTTTTTTTTTAACACTGGGAAGCCAAAATATTTAGGGGCATGCCCCACACATCCTCAGCCCATATATCAGATTCCCAGGTTGCCCAAAACGAGGCTCTGACTTTGGCATAATAGACTGCCTCAGTTGAGCATTCAATCATCTTTGAAGGTCAGTGAATATAACTATTGAATCTTGAGTTTTGTCTTCAGCTTTTTTGGCTTTTCCACTGCAGGAGATAAGGGTCTGTTTGTAAACTACCAAAGAGGCCTTCTTGGCCTTCACACCTGTTTTTCAATTGTTTACTGACGGCCCTGAGGTTTTCATTATCTCTCTGTAGGGTGTAGATGAACCATAACAGCAACCAGAGAATTCCACAATTCCATCGTTCTTATATGCGTTGCCACCTTCCCCCTCACCTCACTCCCACTCAACATCTCTGGACTTTTCAAATCCTGGCGCCAGCCTGAGCATTCCCCTTCCAACAGAACCTTCTCCCAAATCACCACCAGTGTGAGTGTTAGCAATAAGACCACATTAGGCCAGGAACTGTCTATGTCCTACATACGACCCAGGATGGGGGTCCTCATTGCCAGACAGGCAGTAAGTGACCAGTCACCAATTCCCATCTTTTTTTTTTGGCCACGCGGCAGGTGGGATCTTAGTTCTCCACCCAGGGATGGAACCTGTACCCCCTGCAGTGGAAGTGAAGAGTCTTAGCCCCTGGACCACCAGGGAAGTCCTGACCAATTCCCATCTTTTCTCCTCCTTTCTCAGACCACTTTCAGTACCAACTGTGTCAGGTCCCCTGAGAAGCAAATGGTGAGACAGAGTGAAGAGTGCTAAAACTTTATTGGGGCCATTTGATACTTGGGGAAAATGAAGAGAGAGGAAGCAGAAGTAACAGAGAAAGCCTTTAAACTGTGATGCAGATTAGACACCTATGGGAAGAAAATGGAGTAGAAAGTAGAATCAGAGAGAGAGAACCTCAGGCTGCAATGCAGATCTGACAAAGTCTCAGCCAACCCAGCGGGGAGCTCTGAACAAAGATTGCCCATTAGTGAAGACCTATGTTCGGCAGAAATGGCCAGGCCTTTGTAGCCACGTGATGCTACAAAGCTAGGGCTTTGCCCTGGAAGAGCAGGGCTTCACAATGATGTGCTAAAGGCACATGCTAAAGACACTGAATTTGGAGGCTGTCAGCTAACTGCACTCTTTGCAGCTGATGAACAAGTTCTTTCTTGAATGAAGATACAAGTGGCACATCGTGTTTGCCATCGCAGGGGAAAACAACAGATGTCTACCTCATTTTCATCAGTAATATGAATACTTTCTATGCTAAACAAGTAAGTTATAGAGAATTTCATTCTCATGGTTCTTTTTTAAAGAAAATTGGCTCACCTACAACCTCCACAGGGAGAAAAGTAGACAAAAAGTATATAATCAATACTATAGTATTAATACTATTTATTAAGCACCTGCTATTTTTAGATACTAAACAAGGTGCCACGTAGAAATTCTCTTTAACCTTTACACTATTCATTGCCCATGGGTAACCTTCATCTCCAAGGATGGACCATTTCACACTATTGGCAAAAGTGAACAGAACAGGAACTTCCCTGGCGGTCAAGTGGTTAAGAATCTGTGCTTCCAATGCAGGGAGCGCAGGTTTAATCCCTGGTCGGGGAACTAGGACCCCACATGCCGTATGGCATGGCCAAAAAAAAAAAGAAAAGTGAACAGAACAAAAGCTGCCACCTTCCCTGACTCAGGTTCAGGTTCACTCTGGTCCCCTTTCTCCCACCATTTTATTTTTTGAACTCTAAATTTGTGTGCGACTTTGGCTGACACACGTTCCTGGCTTCATCTCTGGGTTTCTTCTCCTTTTGCCTACACCTGGTTTTCCTTCTCGGCTCCTCAGATACAGTGATATAGACCTTGGTCCATTTCCTGACCCACACACTGGTACCCTCAGGTCTCTGCTCCCAGTCATGAGGGTAAAAGGCACCCAACTCCACCTTCCTCCCACACAGGGGTTATCCCTGCTTGGTCTCCTTTAGTTGGGGAACAAGAAAAAATAACTAATCAGGCAAGATAGATATTGTTACCCCAATTTACAGATGAAGAAACTGAGTCCCAGGGAATTTAGGTAATTGCTCAAAAGCTGTTACATTGTGTAGCTAGGTATACCAGGTATTGTTAAGAGACATTATTTAAAACTTGGGAAATAAGGGGAGAATTGGGCTGCCTGTCTTTCAATGCCATCTTAGGATGTTGACAGGATCACCTGAGGATTAATTATCTAGGGGATGTATCTGTATGCATTTGCCATTTACTATTAATGAAGGGCTCAGACTCTGAAGTTATATGGTAATTATTCTGTCCAATAGAAATTATAACCCCAAAGTTACAGTTTCATTGCGCTTTGGACATTACCCAGTTTTTTCTCTAACTTAGTAAATTTATTTCAAACTGCCTTTCCTGGTGGACAACAAATATGCCAGTCCTCAAAATGTTCTTTGAACCAGCGTTACCATCTTACTGATCCCCTCACTAATGAATTGAATAAAATCATTGATCTATGTCCATTCTGTATTTATATGAGAGCCATGTTATTAACTTTGGAAAATCAATCTTTGACACCATGAGGTTTGACTTCAAAGTCCTTGGTCTTTCCTTCTATTAGATGACCTTTAAAGATGGGCATGCCGATATATACTAGAACAGGAAAAGAGCTGTGACCCTCTGAGGTTAATTTTCTCTAGAATTGAGAGAGGTATCTTATGCTGCTTACCTCTGCTCATGTCAAGGATAGGCCCCCATCTTGGGTCATGTGTTTGAGAAGAGCTTTCCTCTTACAGTGATTTCTGAAGGAAAGAATAGCTCAGGTACATTGACCATGAGATGGGCCCCCAAAAATTGTTCCTGAGGTTTTTGAAACCTTGAAACAAAGCCTAAATATTTGAAGCAGAGGCTTGAATTCCTCTTTGAGGGCTCTCTTGCTTTGGGAAGTCGTTGGGAGACATAAAAGTAAAGCCAAGATCTTATTCCGGAATGGACTAGGAAGTATTAATCTACTCTGTATACTGCAAAAAACTGTGTTCCTTGTGGGGAGGGTGACATGCTGAGAGTTTATGCTGCTTTGTGTCATGGTAACTATTGATGCCTGGCTAGACGCTGGAGCCCCTTCCTCTACTCCTAATATATAGAAATGCTAGATAAGATGGGAGAAAAAAATGTTTTAAACATAGTTGAACTCAAAAGCAAATCTCTGGGTGCAAGAAGAACAAGGAATGTTAGAATCAAAGCAGTGAGGAGGAACTGGAGCCAGGCAGCTTTTGGAGTACTGAACCTGAAGACGCAACTCAGGGGCTGCACTATCGACATGAGAACCAGACTGGAACCCAGGCTGAAGCAGCAAGTCAAATCAGGAAACCAGACCTAGGCTCTCTGAATAAAGGTGGGCACTAGAAAGGGGTTTCCTTGTCCTTAGTCAGAGAGTAGAAGTAGAATGTATACAAGAAGGGTGCCCACCGTGGGTCACTGGAGGAAACAGAGCTACTGCAAGAAACTGGAACACTGAGTGTGATCTCTGCCTGGGGGTGGGTACAAGTTTGTACTACCTTAGAGTATGAGTTTCCTCTGCTGAGAAACTTACTTGAAACTGATCTGAATCTATGCATTTTGCAAGGCCAGAGCAGAGGCAAATGTTAAACCATCCAACTGAGATACCTCTTCAACCAGGGCACACAGAGGACTCTCATGGAAGAGAATTCCCACTGAAAATGAGCTCACAGCAAAAAAAATTACAAAGTACATGAGGACATTTTCTGCCCAGAGGGTCTGCTCTGAGAGATGCTGATAATCAAAGAATCCATTGCAAGAAACCACAGAGAAATGTAACAGATGTAGGGGAACCATCCTCTCCTTTTTCCTTTTTCTTAATAAGCGTATTAAAAAGGAACATTTGCTTCTTTAAGCAGTGGAAAGGGTTTTACCTTGGTTTTGGCACCACTGGAAGCTGATTCTGAGACAAGCAATTTAGTGTGAGCAGGTCATTGGGGCTGTACAGAAATCACCTGGGGGTGGGGAGAGGTAGAGAGAAGGCAAGGCAGATAAGGTGCATTTTTAAGCCAACTACTACGGTGGGCACCTGAAGCTTAACTTTATGGGGCAACTCTGGAGAAATGGTATAAAATACACAGCTCTGAATTATCGTACCCAAGAGAAGCCAGAGCTGGGGTATTAATAATGAGATATAATTTAGAATGGGGGATAATAATTACAGTGAGAGTTTTGGCTGGGGGCTGTTCGCAGAGAGTTCATTCTCTGACACTTCTGCCCTGCTGCCCCAAGCAGAGTAGTGCCAGGAAATAAAGCAAAACAAAAAACACTTTACACACAGAGATGCCGCTACTAGCCAGTGGAAGTCAGAAAAAACACAATGAAATGATTAAGATGGGAGGGCAATGGATGGGGCACTGAGAGTGTCAGCTACAAGCAACTTCAGACTGTGTCTCTGCCTTTTCATTCCCTTTACCTACCTGGGGTGGAGAGAGCACAAGTAGAATATAGAGCCCCTTCTCTGGAGGGCATTTGTAAGTTTCTTTTTCCCCTCTGACTCTCTCCTAGTCCTGGGAAGCCTTTATATAGCTTTAGGTGGGTTCTTCCAAATCTTTCTGTGTCTAGCCTGAAGTCTTCAGGGGCTTGGCTTTTGATACCCAAACCACCCAGGCTCTTGTGATCCAAAATCTTTTCTCTCATAAATATCAGTTCTGCAAAGAGCTTCAAAAGCATGTTTTGTAACACAACAGTAAATGATTCTTTTCCCTCTTTCTGCTCCTTTTAATAAGGGAAATGACGTGGGGTTATAAAGGAATTACTAATAATGAAAATCACATTGCTTTAAATTTCAAAATCCTCTTCTGCTACAGGAAATACGGTGCTGCTTTGTTTTCTATAAATCACCTTAAATTCTATTTTGTCTCCATTCTCACTGGGCAGGTGATCTCAATCATTATTGGGCCAACTCTCCTCCTGCTGCTACATCAGAATCCAAGAGCCTTGTAGAGAAAAGGAGGAAAAGCCCTGTGCAGTAAGGAATTTGATCTCGCCAAAAGAGTGGTCTGGCCTTTGTCCTCGCTCTTGGAGGTAACTTCTAAGCACTTGGAAATTCCCTTGTGATAGGAGTGTCTTTGTTATGCATAGTGAGCTCCTTGGACCACACCTGATATTTTATGTTAGTGACTCTGTGTAGCTGGCCATACTAGGAAGACTAACCATAGAGAGGTGATAGGGAGGTGGGGGATGGAGGGAGGTTTCATTCAACCACATTTCAATCAATCATACCTACATAATGAAGCCCCAATAAAAACTCTGAACAAATAAAGCTTGGATGAACTTCCCAGATTGAGAATACACATGGAATACTGTTACATACCCATGTCAGAAGGGTAATGCATCCTGAGGACAACGGAATCTCTGAGTTTGGAACCCTTTGGAACACTCCCAGACTATGCCCTATGTATACATTTTTGGCTGATTTTAATGTGTCTTTTTCCTATAATAAATGTAACTGTGAATATAATAGGTTTCGTTGAGTTATGTTAGTCTTTCTAGGGAAATATCTAACCTGAAGGTGGTTTGAGATACCTCTGCTTAGCACTGTTGGTGGGAATGTAAATTGGTGCAGCCACGATAGAAAAACTATGGAGGTTCCGCAAAAAATTAAGAATAGAACTACTATATAATCCAGCAATTCCACTTCTGGGTATATATCTAAAGGAAATGAAATCATTATATTGAAGAGATATCTGCACCCCCATGTTCACTACAGCACTATTTACAATAGCCCAAACATGGAAACAACCTAAGTGTCCATCAATGGATGAATCAATAAAGAAAAAGTTATATATATATAGTGTGTATGTGATTATTTATATATATATATATATATAATGAAATATTATGCAGCCATGAAAAAGAAAGAAATCCTGCCATTTGCAACAAGATGGATGGACTGTGACAAGATTATGCTAAGTGAAATAAGTCAGACAGAGAAGATTAATATTGTATGATCTCATATGTGGAATCTAAAACAAAACAAAAAACCAAGATCATAGAAAAGAGATCAGATTCCTTGTTACTAAAGGTGCGGGTGGGGGATGGGTGAATTGGATGAAGGCGGCCAAAAGTCACAAACTTCCAGTTACAAGATAAATAAGTACAGGTAGTCCCTGACTTATGATGGTTCAACTTACCATTTTTGACTTTACAATGGTGCGAAAGTGATACACATTCCACAGAAACTATACTTTGAACTTTGATCTTTTCCCAGGCTAGGGATATGTGCGACAATATTCTCTCATGACATTGGGCAGCAGAAGTGAACCATGGCTCCCAGTCAGGCACATGATCATGAGAGTGAACAACCAATACACTTACAACCATTCTGTACCCATACAGCCATTCTGTTTTTCACTTTCAGTAGAGAATTCAATAAATTACATGAGATATTTAACACTTCATTATAAAATACGTTTTGTGTTACATGATTTTGCCCAAGTGTAAGGTAATGTAAATGTTCTGAGCACATTTAAGGTAGGTTAGACCAAGCTATGATGTTCAGTAGGTTAGGTGTATTAAGTTCATTTTTGATTTACAATGTTTTCAACTTACAATTGGTTTATCTGGACGTAACCTCATTGTAAGTTGAGGAGGATATATATTGGGGATGTAATGTACAACATGATAGCTAACACTATTGTATGGTACATTTGAGAGTTGCTGAGAGAATAGTAGATCCTAAAAGTTCTCATCTCAAAAACAAATTTTTTTTGTTTTGGTAACTATATGAGGCAATGGCTATTAACTAAACCTTGTGGTAATCATTTTGAGTATATGTATGTCAAGTCAGCATGCTGTACACCTTAAAATTATACAGTATTGTGTGCTAATTATATCTCAATAAAACTGAAAAAAAAAGAAAGAAAGCCTTGCACTTGTAGTTAGTGTCAGAATTCTTGGGCAGAATTGGCAATCTGTTAGACTATGTCTTTAACCTGCAGTTTGGCTAGCTCCAAGCAGGCCCCTCATCTTCATTTCATCACAGCTGATTATTCTGTTGTCAAAGACTGAGTTTCCCTTGAGATACAGCAGTCCTTTGCTTTGTGCCCTACGTGGGTCACGGAATTTGCAGAGGTGAGGATCCACATAGCTATGTCCACCAAGCCCTTTGAGCATTGCTGCCTTCCTGAGATCCTGCCAAATCACTGCCCCTTTTCTCTCCCTATCAATAAACGTATTCATAGTAACACTGCTCATAACAGCCCCAAACTGGAAACAGTCCAAATGTCCATCAAAGGTAGAGAGGATAAATAAATTGTGGTACAGTCATACAATGGGTTATTATACAGCACCAAGAATGAACAAACAACATGACACACAACAACATGGATGAATCTCACAATCTTAATGTTAAATGAAAGAAAACGAGAAACAAGAACATTTAGGAGTAGAATTTGCCACCCTAAAATATGTCTCTTTGCCATATTAATTGTTTTAAGCGATTATTTTCCGAGAGAAACAGCAGACATCGAAAGGGCTCTGAAAACCAAGTAGGTGTTGCCCTTTTGTAAGAAACGTTTACATTTGTAAGGGAAATCTCCATTTGTAAGAGGGCCTCACTCTTTGTACCTGGAAGAGGAGGATAACCAAATATCTGGAAACCTATCAATGGAGAAGGCACAGACTTTAATCTGCATCACAATCATCCTTGTTTACTGTGCTTTTCCTGGGAACCTCCCATAACTGACTCTCCCCACCCTCAGCCATCCTCCTTTTTGTTTAGCTGTGGATGGTATTTAAGGAGAAGGCTTTGGCCATTTTGGTGAGTTACTCAGTTTTTCTGGGTCTCTCCCCGGTAAACATGTTAATAAATGTTTGTTTGATTGTCTCCTGTTAATCTGTCTCCTGTCAATTTAACTTTTAGACTGGCCAGAAGGACTTGGAAGGATAAAGGAAACTTTCTTCCTCCCCAACAAGTACAAACTGTATGGTTTCATTTATATAAATTTTAAAACCAGGTAAAACTGATCTAAAGTACTTAAGGAAGGATACTAGTTGAAGGATAGCAGAATATGCCACCTCCAATTATGCCTCTTTGGCATAAGGATTATTTTGAGGTGGCATATTTTTGAGAAAAAGTAGACACAGGAGAAGCTCTAAAATCAGAGTAGAATTTACTCTCTTTATTTTTGTTTCTTGTTTTGTTTTGCGGTACGCGGGCCTCTCACTGCTGTGGCCTCTCCCGTTGCGGAGCACAGGCTCCGGACGCGCGGGCTCAGCGGCCATGGCTCACTGGCCCAGCCGCTCCATGGCATGTGGGATCTTCCCGGACCGGGGCACGAACCCGTGTCCCCTGCATCGGCAGGCGGACTCTCAACCACTGCGCCACCAGGGAAGCCCAGAATTTACTCTTTTGTGAGGGAAATTTACATTTCTAAAGTTAATCTCCATTTTTAAGGGTGTCTTTCTCTCTGTACCAGGAAAAAGAGGATGACTCTAAATCACAAGGAACTCTCATCGTGGAGAAAGGCATGGACTTAAACTTGCTAACAATCTGTGTTTTCCTGGTAACCTTCCATAACTGGTCTCCTTACCCCTCTTGAAGATGGTATTTAAGGTGGTGTCTTGGGCCATTTTACAGAGCTTTACTCAGTTTCCCTGGGTATCTCCCATGTACACAGAAGGAATATATATTAAACTGTTTTTTTTTTCTCCTGTTAATCTGTCTTTTATTATGGGAGTCTTAGCCAAGAGCTCAGAAGGATAGAGGGAAATTTATTTTTGGTGGTTATTCAAGGGGTAGTGACTGAAAGAATGCACAAGAGGGCTTCTGGGACCCTAGAAATATTCTCTTCCTTGATCTGGACACTAGTTACATATGTGTGTTCACTTGGTGAAATTTTGTACAGCTACACACTTATGATTTGTGCATTATATATGTTATATTTCAATTAAAAGTTTACATTAATATGTTATCCTGCTCTCCCTTTGCCCTTAGGGCCACTTCTCTTCAGTGAACTCAGGGTTTAGAAAAAATTCCAGGATGGGAGGTATCTTGTACTGACTTCTGCCTAGGGTGACCAACTTGTCCCAGCTTGCCTGGGACTTTCCCAGTTTTTGTACTGAAAGTTCCACATGCCAGGAACTCCCCCTCCCCAAGTCCTGGACCAACTGGGAGAGTTGGTCACCCTGTTTCAGTCTACAAATATAAATTTGAGAAGGGGCATAAAAAGAATGGACTAACTTTCTGGAATGGGGGAAGGAAGAACATACATTATGCTCTCAAGAAATTATCCCAGCACAATACTTAGAGCTTACTCATCCCCATAATTAACAAAAGTTCTCTCTGTTTGGGCAATTAAAGGCACACAATATCACTTTAAAAGTCAGAATCTAGGACTTCCCTCGTGGCACAGTGGTTGAGAATCCACCTGCCAATGCAGGGGACACAGGTTCGAGCCCTGGTCTGGGAAGATCCCACATGCCACGGAGCAACTAAGCCCATGTGCCACAACTACCAAGCCTGCGCTCTAGAGCCCACGAGCCACAACTGTTGAAGCCCATGTACCTAGAGCTTGTGCTCCTCAACAAGAGAAGCCACCGCAGTGAGAAGCCCACGCACCACAACAAAGAGTAGCCCCCGCTCGCTGCACCTAGAGAAAGCCCACACGCAGCAATAAAGACCCAACACAGCCAAAAATAATAAATAAATAAATAAAAGCCAGACTCTACGTTAACCTAAAAGCTCAGGTCACACACGCGCACACACACACAAAGAACCATCTGAACCTAGATCCAGAGGGATTTATTCAGTTGGAAAGTTTACTTTTAGAAAGGTCAAGTTATTCTCTCTGAAGTTCCTGTAGACAAGTGATTTTACAGATAGAGGTCCCTTGAGATCTACAGGAAATGCTATTATAATACAAATAAACCTTCATGCAATGCAGCTGTGACATTTGATACCAGAGAGAATATGACTGAAAATACACAGCACCACTCTGGCTTTTCTCAAATGCAAAGGGAATTGTCAGAGACAACTATAATTTGCAAAGACAAAAACCAAAACATGTGAATTTGCATTTATAGTTCAAAGGATAAAGATGCTGGGCAGTGGGTGGTCAGGGTAGGCTGCAGAATAGCTACCAGAAATATTGACTTCTGTCTTGGCCAAATATTTCCAAAATGAGAAGCCAGAAAAGAGAGGACCCAGTTTAAATGAACTTCTCAGTCCATAAGTCCCTTAAACAAAGTGTTGTTCCTTTAACGTCTTCCATTGCCCAGTGATTAAATAGGCTCCCACACAGCCCTGATTAAAAACATTTTCTGGGGCACATTTCTCCAGTTCTATAGTACTTAATGTTCCCTCCAAAATTGCTTTGGGGAGAGCAATCTCATGTCAGGGAAATGAATTCAAAAGTGCTTCCTTACAAGGGCTGAGAGAAATTCATACCTTTAATCCACAACTTGCAAAATACCAGGCTTTAGATTGCTTTTGGAAGTTCAGAAAATAAATTCAAGAAGGCTGATACTGAGTGAGGTAATCTTTAGCGAGTCTACATACACATTTAGTCTTTAAAAGTACCATTTTAAAATAGGTGATTACCAATATTCTTCAGCAGAATGTACCTTCTTAACCAAGTAAACGATTTGGAGAGCATGTTTTGTAAGCTTTAGCCTTTCTAGACTATCTCCTTTTCAGAGGTTATACTTTAAACTTTTGCCATACTATGTATTTAAATCCTGCTTGTACACAACTTAGCATTCAGCCACAGACCTCGAAGGGACCCCATGTGGGTTTATGGATCTTTTCTGTCTAATCCCTTCTAGTATATTGCCCGGCATAAACATCTCCCTCCACTGGACAATCTTTCTGGGTTTTCTTTGGCCACAGGGCATGTGAGATCCCCAACCAGGGATTGAACCCGTGCCCTCTGCAGTGGAAGCTCAGAGTCCTAACCACTGGAGTACCAGGGAATTTCCTGGACAATCTTTCTGGATTCATGGGTGAAGGGGAACAGAATTTGCCACCCCAAAATATGACTCTTTGGCATATTGATTATTTGGGGGGGCTGATTATTTTTTTTCTCATTTCATAAACTTCCTTTATTCAGGGGTGAAAACACGACTATCAGCAGAGGTAAGAGTTGGTATGTGCCTCATTTCTTCTAAGGAATCGTGTAAAGATTAACTTTCTAGATTAATGGTCTCAGTTCTCATTCTCACCCGGCTATTCTGACTTAGATTTCAAACTGAAGACATCCACAACTAGATTACTGCCCCCACCTGCCCACCTCCCTGTCCTGTGCCCTTTATCTCAAAGGGAGAAACAGGCTTGTAGCTGCTCAGGCAAATCCTAGGTTCGAGTCCTTTATCTCTCACCATCTGACTTACACAGTGGCTGGTGAGTAAGACTCCCTGGTGGGAACATACCTGGATCCAACCGGTTCTCACCACCACAGCTCCACCAACCAGTCTGAACTGGCCCATGGCTGGGTGGTCGCAGTCACCTCCTCACGCATCTCCTTCCTGCCTGTCTCTTCTCCACCAGATGTTTTTTTTTTTTTTGCAGTACGCAGGCCTCTCACTGTTGTGGCCTCTCCCGTTGCAGATCACAGGCTCCGGACGCGCAGGCTCAGCGGCCATGGCTCACGGGCCCAGCCGCTCCGCGGCATGTGGGATCTTCCCGGACCGGGGCACGAACCCGTGTCCCCTGCATCGGCAGGCGGACTCTCAACCACTGCGCCACCAGGGAAGCCCTCCACCAGGTGGTTTTAAAGGCAAGTCCGAATGCGTCTTTCCCAGCTCAGAACCTTGGGAAGTCCCCATCCCCTCACAAGAAAACTGATCCTTAGCGAGGTGCCAGGCCCCACCTCTTCTTTATTACCTGCAGCTGCAGACCAGGACTCGCCTGGGAGCCCTTAAGGATAGAGATGCCATTTGTGCGCTTAGGAGCGCAGGTGAATGGAATCCTCATCCTTAGTGAAGGGGTCTGCAAATTGCTGAGCTGATTATTTTTGAGAGACTTCAGCCAGAGGAGAATCTCTGAAAATAGACTAGAAGCTGCCCTTTTGTAAGAAACATTTACATTTATAAGGGAAATCTCCATTTGTAAGGGTGTCTTTCTCTCTGGGTCAGGAAGAGGAGTCTCTAGAACCTGTCATCCATGGAGAAGGCAGAGGTTTAAATTTGCATAACAACCTTACCCTTGTTTACCGTGCTTCTCTTGATAGTCTCTCAGAACTGGCTGCCCTGCCATCCCTCCAACATCCTCGTCTTTAGCTGGAGATGGTATTTAAGGTGGGGACTTGGGCCATTTCAGGGAGTCATTTAGTTTTCCTGGGTCTCTCCAATGCATACAGGAGGTATCCACGTTATTAAACTTCTGTTTGTGTTTCTCCTGTTAATCTGTATTTTATTACAGGGGCGTTCTCAGCCAATAACCTGGAAGGGTAGAGGGAAAATTAGTTTTCCTCCTCTACGCGGACAATAATGTGAATTGGGACAGTTTGCTTGGCCTGTGTCCACTTGGGAACAGACCCCTCACAGCCTTTTTCATGTGTGACTCTAATTCTTCCCTCCAAATGGATCCTCTAGCAAAAGCCATAGCCCAACACAATTCCAGGGAGCGTCATTCACAGGCATGATCCGAAGGGTGCCATTCAATTAGAGTTGTGTGGTGTCTAGACCCCGTCTCACCCTCCAGTTCTATTTCTGTTCACCTGAAATGAGGATTGGTCAATTGTTCACATTGCCCTTAAAGCCTTGGTCTCCATGAATTTTTGATTGTTTAGCCCATCAGTAAAAAGATTTTTGATCACACTCTCCAATATATATATACACACCTTTATTTATAAAATATAGACTTGTGCACACGATCACAATAAAGAATTTTTAAAAGCTTGAAATAAAAAATAAATATGTAGAGAACTTCTAACAATTTTTGAGATCATCAGGTTGGATGAAAAAGCAAGATCCAAATACGCTGCCACCAAAAACCCACTTTGAATTGAAGGATGCAAACAGGTTAAAAGTATAAGCATGGGGAAATACATACCATACTAACACTAATCAAAATAAAGCTGCAGTGGTTATATTAATATCAGAGTACATTTGAGAGCGAAAATAATAACAGAGGTGAAGAGGGAGACAAACCTGCAGTCTCTAATAGAGGGTTCCTACTAACCAGCTTTCCTAGAAATCTGTAGCATGGCAGGTTGCTTGTGGAGAATTCTGGGACTTCGGCTCCAGTCATCATTATTTCCTTCTTGAAGACTCAGTAAATAATGTATCACTTCGGACACTAAAAGAGAAAAGAAGCCATTTATTAACTCAGAGCACATAATGACATTACAACGTTAGGACAATATCCTTAACAAGAAGAAAGGGAGATATGCTGCCGAAGGGTATGAGGGGCAGAGAGAGAACCACAGAGTAGCCGAATGCCAGTGGAACAAAAGCGTGACTTTTTATCCAATGTGAACTTGATTGTCAAAGACCTTCTGACCTTGGCTCTACCAATCATCACCTGTGGGACTTTGGACAAGTTATTCACCTCTGTGAAGCTCATTTTCCACATTTGTAATAGAACAGTAATAGAAACCACTTCTCAAATTTGTTGTGAGACCAGGAGACTATATGAAGAACGGGTGAATATGTATATTTCCATATTAATGTTGCCAATCATTTGGACCGGTGTCTTCTCAGCCATTATCTCCCACCAGAGATACATATCTGAGACACTGTATCACATAACTGTGTTCCCACAGTTTGTGCCCTTACTCCTCTCTCTTGGTTGACTATTCAGAGACATTAAACTGAGGTTAAATGTCTTTTTACCCAGTGTGATTGCTTTCATGAATTTTTTTTTCATGAATTTTAATAATCTGAATTATATAATCCCACCATGCCTTCTCCTTGTTAGACTAGAAAAGATTCAAGTCTCTTGCAACTACTTTGGTTAAATATTTTCCAGTATATCTTATGATTATTAAAAAGAAAAATACATTAATTCATTAACCAAATAAATATTTATTCAGTGTCCACCAAATACTGTGCTAGGTACCAGGTATAGAGCAGTGCACAAAATAGACCAAATACACCCTTATATTACATACCAGTATAAATAACTATAATACAAATTTCTTAAAATCTGTTGACTTTGTTCCAAAACTTCCATTGAGAATGGTCATTGTCTCCATTCTCAAATAAAATTGGTATTCAATTTGTATTTAGACAGTGCAAATTAATGAAGGTATCTTTAGTGCTAGAGATAAAGGAATATGGGGTAGATTTATCACACAAAATGAACATCAGGAAAATAACATAATAAAATGAACATGCTGAGAAAAGAAAGAAAAATCTCTTGGTGACAATCATTAATTTTTCATTCTCTTTAAAGGTTTATTTTATAATATAAGAAGGGAGGAAACATGATCAGGTATTTGGAATATATTACAAGCTCCAAATTCGCATTAACTATATCTGAAAGAGAATAAAAGAATTTGGGAAGTAATGTCAGCAGTCTGACAAGCATATTAAAAAAATTGTAATAGTGCATGAGTTTTCTCATGTTTACAGTTATTAAAGTCACTGTGTAGCTGTTTTACTCGACTTTCAAAATCAAGTTTTGACAGGGCCCAGAAAGTCAGCTTCACCGCTAGTTATAAGACATTCTTTGAGCATTTATACCAATCATATCAAAACTAGCAAAAGTTTAGCTGCATTTTTTTTTCTTGTGGGAGGAGCTGGCTATCTCCTTTTTGAAAGTGAGTCCTTTGCTACTGTATGATATGGCAGTCTGAGGGTGCCAGTTTTCTATTCACTGCCCCCGTGCCTTCTACAAGTTGCTGACTCACTTTCTGGAGTGAAATTAAGAATCTGTCTGAATCAATAGGCATTTGTGGCAGAAAGTGCAAGTTCTCCCCCCAGCATCCATTTTCTCTTTCTTCTGAGGAAACAGAATCTTAGCTAGGCACAGCATTCACACAGGTCGACAAGATCCTGGAAAGCAGCTCACAGGCAGCAGAGGCAATAGCAGTGGGGTAAACAAGAAAGATTTACAAGTTTAGCAGTGTCTGCTGCTTCTTCCTACTTTTAGCAACATCCTACAGAGGGATGGACCCCAGTCAGAGCTAGCCAGACAGCAACCAAAAATGGAAGAGAACATAGCTATGTCAAGACCATTCTTGGCCTGTGGCCTCTGATTTCAGAGCTCCACACAATTGAAAAAGCCAACTGCTTTCTGAAACTCCACGGTGAAGCAGTTTAAAGGGCCAAAAGGGAAGACTTGGCAAGAGATAATACTATGGCTCCCCAAGGACCTTCCTTCTTGACAGGTAAAGGAGAGCTGGAGCAGAGGTAAGAGCATACCTCTACTCTCCGTACCTGCAGGCTCTGCATCCCTGGATTCAACCAACCTAGGATAGAAAATATTCAGGAAAATAAAAAATCCAGAAAGTTCCAAAAAGCAAAATTTGAATTTACCCTGCTGGCAAATATTTATGTAGCATTTACATAGTATTTATAACTATTTACATAGCATTTACATTGTATTAGGTATCATAAGTAATATAGAGATGATTTAAAGTATACGGGAGAGGAGAGGGGGAAGATGGCGGAAGAGTAAGACGGGGAGGTGACCTTCCTCCCCACAGATACATCAGAAATACATCTACACGTGGAACAACTCCTACAGAACACCTACTGAACGCTGGCAGAACACCTCAGACCTCCCAAAAGGCAAGAAACTCCCCACGTACCTGGGTAGGGCAAAAGAAGAAAGAATAAACAGAGACAAAAGAATAGGGACGGGACCTGCACCAGTGGGAGGGAGCTGTGAAGGAGGAAAGCTTTCCACACACTAGAAGTCCCTTCGCGGGCAGAGACTGCGGGTGGCAGAGGTGGGCGGGGAGCTTCGGAGCCGCGGAGGAGAGCACAGCAACAGGGGTGCGGAGGGCAAAGCGGAGAGATTCCCGCACAGAGGATCGGTGCCAACCAGCACTCACCAGCCCGAGAGGCTTGTCTGCTTACCTGCCGGGGCGGGCGGGGCTGCGAGCTGAGGCTCGGGCCTCGGTCAGGGAGAGGACTGGGGTTGGTGACGTGAACACAGCCTGAAGGGGTTAGTGCGCCACAGCTAGCCGGGAGGGAGTCCGTGAAAGGTCTGGAGCTGCCGAAGAGGCAAGAGACTTTTTCTTCCCTCTTGGTTTCCTGGTGCGCGAGGAGAGGGGATTAAGAGCGCTTCTTAAAGGAGCTCCAGAGACAGGCTCGAGCCGCGGCTAACAGGGTGGGCCCCAGAGACTGGCATGAGACGCTAAGGCTGCTGCTACCACCACCAATGAGCCAGTGTGCGAGCACAGGTCACTCTCCACACCCCCATTCTGGGGAGCCTGTGCAGCCCGCCACTGCCAGGGTCCCGGGATCCAGGGACAACTTCCTCGGGAGAACGCACAGCTCACCTCAGGCTGGTGCAACGGCACCCTGGCCTCTGCCGCCGCAGGCTCGCCCCGCCCTCAGAGCCCCTCCCTCCGCCCCCAGCCTGAGTGAGCCAGAGCCCCCGAATCAGCGGCTCCTTTAACCCCGTCCTGTCTGAGCGAAGAACAGACGCCCTCTGGCGACCTAAACGCAGAGGCGGGGCCCAATCCAAAGCTGAACCCCTGGGAGCTGTGAGAACAAAGAAGAGAAAGGAAATCTCTCCCAGCAGCCTCAAGAGCAGCGGATTAAAGCTCCACAATCAACTTGATGTACCTGCATCTGTGGAATACATGAATAGACAACGAATCATCCCAAATTGAGGAGGTGGACTTTGAGAGCAAGATTTATTATTTTTTCCCCTTTTCCTCTTTTTGTGAGTGTGTATCTGTATGCTTATTTTGTCTGTATAGCTTTGCTTTCACCATTTGTCCTAGGGTTCTATCCTTGCATTTTGTTTTGTTTTGTTTTTTACTATTTAAAAAAATTTTTCTTAATAATTATTTTTTAATTTTAATAACGTTATTTTATTTTACCTTACTTTATTTTATTTTCTTTTATCCTCTTTCTTTCTTTCTACTTTTTCTTCCTTTTATTCTGACCCGTGTGGATGAAAGGCTCTTGGTGCTGCAGCCAGGCGTCAGTGCTGTGCCTCTGAGATGGGAGAGCAAACTTCAGGACACTGGTCCACAAGAGACCTCCCAGCTCCATGTAATATCAAACGGTGAAAATCTCCCAGAGATCTCCATCTCAACGCCAACACCCAGCTTCACTCAACGACCAGCAAGCTACAGTGCTGGACACGCTATGCCAAACAACTAGCAAGACAGGAACACAGCCCCACCCATTAGCAGAGAGGCTCCCTAAAATCATAATAAGTCCACAGACACCCCAAAACACACCACCAGATGTGGACCTGCCCACCAGAAAGACAAGATCCAGCCTCATCCACCAGAACACAGGCACTACTCCCCTCCACCAGGAAGCCTACACAACCCACTGAACCAACTTCAGCCACTGGGGACAGACACCGAAAACAACGGGAACTACGAACCTTCAGCCTGCAAAAAGGAGACCCCAAACACAGTAAGATAAGCAAAATGAGAAGACAGAAAAACACACAGCAGATGAAGGAGCAAGATAAAAACCCACCAGACCTAACAAATGAAGAGGAAATAGGCAGTCTACCTGAAAAAGAATTCAGAATAATGATAGTAAAGATGATCCAAAATCTTGGAAATAGAATAGACAAAATGCAAGAAACATTTAACAAGGACCTAGAAGAACTAAAGATGAAACAAGCAACGATGAACAACACAATAAATGAAATGAAAAAGACTCTAGAAGGGATCAATAGCAGAATAACTGAGGCAGAAGAACGGATAAGTGACCTGGAAGATAGAATAGTGGAAATAACTACTGCAGAGCAGAAGAAAGAAAAAAGAATGAAAAGAACTGAGGACAGTCTCAGAGACCCTGGGACAACATTAAACGCACCAACATTCGAATTATAGGGGTTCCAGAAGAAGAAGAGAAAAAGAAAGGGACTGAGAAAATATTTGAAGAGATTATAGTTGAAAACTTCCCTAATATGGGAAGGGAAATAGTTAATCAAGTCCAGGAAACACAGAGAGTCCCATACAGGATAAATACAAGGAGAAACACGCCAAGACACATATTAATCAAACTGTCAAAAATTAAATACAAAGAAAACATACTAAAAGCAGCAAGGGAAAAACAGCAAATAACACACAAGGGAATCCCCATAAGGTTAACACCTGATCTTTTAGCAGAAACTCTGCAAGCCAGAAGGGACTGGCAGGACATATTTAAAGTGATGAAGGAGAAAAACCCTCAACCAAGATTACTCTACCCAGCAAGGATCTCATTCAGATTTGATGGAGAAAGTAAAACCTTTACAGACAAGCAAAAGCTGAGAGAGTTCAGCATCACCAAACCAGCTTTACAACAAATGCTAAAGGATCGTCTCTAGGCAAGAAACACAAGAGAAGGAAAAGACCTACAATAACAAACCCAAAACAATTAAGAAAATGGGAATAGGAACATACATATTGATAATTACCTTAAATGGAAATGGATTAAATGTTCCTACCAAAAGACACAGACTGGCTGAATGGATACAAAAACAAGACCCATGTATATGCTGTCTACAAGAGACCCACTTCAGACCTAGAGACACATACTGACTGAAAGTGAGGGGATGGAAAAAGATATTCCATGCAAATGGAAACCAAAAGAAAGCTGGAGTAGCAATTCTCATATCAGAAAAAATAGAAGACTATTACAAGAGACGAAGAAGGACACTACATAATGATCAAGGGATAGATCCAAGAAGAAGATATAACAATTGTAAATATTTATGCACCCAACATAAGAGCACCTCAATACATAAGGCAAATACTAACAGCCATAAAAGGGGAAATCGACAGTAACACATTCATGGTAGGGGACTTTAACACCCCACATTCACCAATGGACAATCATCCAAAATGAAAATAAATAAGGAAACACAAGCTTTAAATGATACATTAAACAAGATGGACTTAATTGATATTTATAGGACATTCCATCCAAAAACTACAGAATACACATTTTTCTCAAGTGCTCATGGAACATTCTCCAGGATAGATCATATCTTGGGTCACAAATCAAGCCTTGGTAAATTTAAGAAAATTGAAATTGTATCAAGTATCTTTTCCGACCACAACACTATGAGACTAGATATCAATTACAGAAAAAGATCTGTAAAAAATACAAACACATGGAGGCTAAACAATACACTACTTAATAACGAAGTGATCACTGAAGAAATCAAAGAGGAAATCAAAAAATACCTAGAAAAGAAACAAATGACAATGGAGACACGACGATCCAAAACCTATGGGATGCAGCAAAAGCAGTTCTAAGAGGGAAGTTTATAGCAATACAATCCTACCTTAAGAAACAGGAAACATCTCGAATAAACAACCTAACCTTGCACCTAGAGCAATTAGAGAAAGAAGAACAAAAAACCCCCAAAGTTAGCAGAAGGAAAGAAATCATAAAGATCAGATCAGAAATAAATGAAAAAGAAATGAAGGAAACGATAGCAAAGATCAATAAAACTAAAACCTGGTTCTTTATGAAGATAAACAAAATTGATAAACCTTTAGCCAGACTCATCAAGAAAAATAGGGAGAAGACTCAAATCAATAGAATTAGAAATGAAAAAGGAGAAGTAACAACTGATACTGCAGAAATACAAAAGATCATGAGAGATTACTACAAGCAACTCTATGCCAATAAAATGGACAAGCTGGAAGAAATGGACAAATTCTTAGAAATGCACAACCTGCCAAGACTGAATCAGGAAGAAATAGAAAATATGAACAGACCAATCACAAGCACTGAAATTGAAACTGTGATTAAAAATCTTCCAACAAACAAAAGCCCAGGACCAGATGGCTTCACAGGCGAATTCTATCAAACATTTAGAGAGGAGCTAACACCTATCCTTCTCAAACTCTTGCAAAAGATAGCAGAGGGAGGAACACTCCCCAACTCATTCTACGAGGCCACCATCACCCTGATACCAAAACGAGGCAAGGATGTCACAAAGAAAGAAAACTACAGGCCAATATCACTGATGAACATAGATGCAAAAATCCTCAACAAAATACTAGCAAACAGAATCCAATAGCACATTAAAAGGATCATACACCATGGTCAAGTGGGGTTTATTCCAGGAATGCAAGGATTCTTCAATATACGCAAATCAATCAACATGAAACACCATATTAACAAATTGAAGGAGAAAAACCATATGATCATCTCAATAGATGCAGAGAAAGCTTTTGACAAAATTCAACACCCATTTATGGTAAAAACCCTGCAGAAAGTAGGCATAGAGGGAACTTTCCTCAACATAATAAAGGCCATATATGAGAAACCCACAGCCAACATCATCCTCAATGGTGAAAAACTGAAAGCATCTCCACTAAGATCAGGAACAAGACAAGGTTGCCCAGTCTCACCACTCTTATTCAACATAGTTTTGGAAGTTTTAGCCACAGCAATCAGAGAAGAAAAGGAAATAAAAGGAATCCACATCGGAAAAGAAGAAGTAAAGCTGTCGCTGTTTGCAGATGACATGATACTATACATAGAGAATCCTAAAGATGCTACCAGAAAACTACTAGAGGTAATCAATGAATTTGGTAAAGTAGCAGGATACAAAATTAATGCACAGAAATCTCTGGCATTCCTATACACTAATCATGAAAAATCTGAAAGTGAAATCAAGAAAACACTCCCATTTACCATTGCAACAAAAAGAATAAAATATCTAGGAATAAACCTACCTAAGGAGACAAAAGACCTGTATGCAGAAAATTATAAGACACTGATGAAAGAAATTAAAGATGATACAAATAGATGGAGAGATATACCATGTTCTTGGATTGGAAGAATCAACATTGTGAAAATGACTCTACTACCCAAAGCAATCTATAGATTCAATGCAATCCCTATCAAACTACCACTGGCATTTTTCACAGAACTGGAACAAAAAATTTCACAATTTGTATGGAAACACAAAAGACCCCGAATAGCCAAAGCAATCTTGAGAATGAAAATGGAACTGGAGGAATCAGGCTCCCTGACTTCAGACTATACTACAAAGCTACAGTAATGAAGACAATATGGTACTGGCACAAAAACAGAAATATAGATCAATGAAACGGGATAGAAAGCCCAGAGATAAACCCACGCACATATGGTCACCTTATCTTTGATAAAGGAGGCAGGAATGTACAGTGGAGAAAGGACAGCCTCTTCACTAAGTGGTGCTGGAAAACTGGACAGGTACATGTAAAAGTATGAGATTAGATCACTCCCTAACACCATACACAAAAATAAGCTCAAAATGGATTAAAGACCTAATTGTAAGGCCATAAACTATCAAACTCTTAGAGGAAAACATAGGCAGAACACTCTATGACATAAATCACAGCAAGATCCTTTATGACCCACCTCCTAGAGAAATGGAAATATAAACAAATGGGACCTAATGAAACTTCAAAGCTTTTGCACAGCAAAGGAAACCATAAACAAGACCAAAAGACAACCCTCAGAATGGGAGAAAGTATTTGCAAATGAAGCAACTGACAAAGGATTAATCTCCAAAATTTACAAGCAGCTCATGCAGCTGAATAACAAAAAAACAAATAACCCAAAACAAAAATGGGCAGAAGACCTAAATAGACATTTCTCCAAAGAAGATATACAGACTGCCAACAAACACATGAAAGAATGCTCAACATCATTAATCATTAGAGAAATGCAAATCAAAACTACAATGAGATATCATCTCACACCAGTCAGCATGGCCATCATCAAAAAATCTAGAAACAATAAATGCTGGAGAGGGTGTGGAGAAAAGGGAACCCTCTTGCACTGCTGGTGGGAATGTGAATTGGTACAGCCACTATGGAGAACAGTATGGAGGTTCCTTAAAAAACTGCAAATAGAACTACCACGTGACCCAGCAATCCCACTACTGGGCATATACCCTGAGAAAACCATAATTCAAAAAGAGTCATGTACCAAAATGTTCATTGCAGCTCTATTTACAATACCCAGGAGATGGAAACAACCTAAGTGTCCATCATCGGATAACGAAGATGTGGCACATATATCCGATGGAATATTACTCAGCCATAAAAAGAAACGAAATTGAGCTATTTGTAATGAGGTGGATGAACCTAGAGTCTGTCATAAAGAATGAAGTATGTCAGAAAGAGAAAGACAAATACCATATGCTAACACATATATATGGAATTTTAGAAAAAAAATGTCATGGAGAACCTAGGGGTAAGATGGGAATAAAGACACAGGCCTACTAGAGAATGGACTTGAGGATATGGGGAGGGGGAAGGGTAAGGTGTGACAAAGTGAGAGAGTGGTATGGACATATATACACTACCAAATGTAAAATAGATAGCTAGTGGGAAGCAGCCGCTTAGCACAGGAAGATCAGCTTGGTGCTTTGTGTCCACCTAGAGGGGTGGGTTCGGAAGGATTGGAGGGAGATGCAAGAGGGAAGAGATATGGGGATATATGTATATTTATAACTGATTCACTTTGTTATAAAGCAGAAACTAACGCACCATTGTAAAGCTATTATACTCCAAAAAAGATGTAAAAAAAAAAAAAGAAGAAGAAGAGCTTAAGGAAGCAGTCATCAAGTTGAATGAGAGGAAGATGAGTCAGCACAGAGAATAGTGAAACAGTAAGAGAATTTGCCTGGAAGAGATCTTGGGCTGTGGTTACTTCTTTTTTTTTCAATCCTGAGTTTCTTTTTTTGATTGTCTATTTACATTTCTTTATTTAATGAATATTTTATTGTTGGATCATCTTTTACCCTCTGGAGCGGTGCTTGGGGCCACTCTGACATTCTGTCTACTCATTACCGGCCAAGGAGAGGGACTTTTGGGTGGGGCGTAGTTGCACGGCCTTCTCGAAATACTTGGGAAGCAGGAAGCCATCAGCATTCCCTGGAATCAGGATCACCCCACTGACGGAGAGGAAGAAGGGTATTTCAACTGCCAGGGCCAGGGGCCCATTGATGAACAAGGCCACTTCACAATTTGGCCACATGCCACTGATGACACTGTGCACAGTCCCCAGGCAGTCCTGAGGCCAGGTGGATGTGCATCCTTCCCCAGCAGGACATGCCTTTGAACGGGATGGATGGCCAGTGCTGCCAGAATGTGCCATAAATAAGCATCAGGGGCAGGGCCTGTCGGGTTGCCAAGGGCATCAGATCCATCTCAGGTACTTGCAGGAAGTGACCAAGATTGGCTTGGATGAGAGCCAATGCCGGGGTCCCCTGGCTGCAGTGTGAACCACTGCTTCCCCATGGTGTTCACCACTTGCTGCACATCTTCAGCTGAGAAGCTGTGGGACTGGGGCAGCTGTAGGAGGGTGCCCAGGGGCAGGAAGGCTTTGACCCCCACGGGAAGCCCCAGCTCCAGGGCTCCATGACAGGTCATAGGACCAAGTTTTGGGTACTTGCACATCTTGGTCTGGTTCCTGGGGTCTGTGAGCCTGTCTATCCCTGGGCCCTGCTGCTTCTTGCCTCTTTCCTCCAGAGAAGTTCATAGTCAAGATAGACTCCTGCTGTCCGGCAGAGTGTTACTTCTATATGTAACTGACGAACAGCAAATACAACAGAAGCCTATTATTAAGTGTTACAGGAATCTGAAAGCCAAAGAGACCAAAAGCCTGGCAAATTCCCATGATTATTAGAGTCAGTGTAGGGGCGGAAAAATTATTTTCCCTCTAACCTTCTGGATTCTTGGCTGAGACACACCTGTAATAAAAGACAGGTTAACAGGAGAAAAAGAGAAGTTTAATAACATGTGTACTTCTCTTTATGCATGGGAGATACCTAGGAAAACTGAGTAACTCCCCCAAAATGACCTGAACCATCACTTAAATACCACCTTCAGCTAAAGACGAAGGAAGATGGGGCTGGGGAAAGTGGGGTGGGCGGGAAGCAGGGGCAGTCAGTTTGGGGAGGTTACCAGGCAAAGCACAGTAAACAAGGGTATGGTTGGTATACAGATTTACGTCATTGCCTTCTCCCTTGATGAAGATTTCCGGATATTTAGAGTCATTCTCCTCTTCCTGGTACAGAGAGGGAGACACCCCTACAAACGGAGTTTCCCCTTATAAATGTATATGTCCCTTACAAAAGGGTGACTTCTACTTGGTTTTCAGAGCTTCTCTTGTCTTTTGCTTCTTGAACTTAACCAGCTCAAGATAATCTTATTTTGGGGTGGCAAATTTTGCTCCCCTTCCGTAGTCATGGAATTGTACTTGGAACTTTCCCTTGGTGATGGGTATGTTCTATGTATGGGAAGAAGAGCACACATGGATGTTTGCGTGGCCAGAATAGCAGAATGGCAGAGGCCAGTCGTTTTCCCCCAATATCTGTTTGCCTCTTCTATTACCATAATAGAATTTTGAGCTGAGTACATGACCACCTAAAATAAAAACTTCACTTCCTAGTCTCCCTTGTACTTAGATGTGGTCATGGAACTAAGTTCTGGCCAGTGGTATGTGAGAGGGAGGGCGATTACCAGTTATAGGGGAATTGACGTCAGGTGAGTTCATCATTAGTTAAGAGGGAAACCAGTAGAGGGGCACGCCAAAGAAGATAAGATAGGATAAGAATAATCACTACCGGGGATCTGGGGCAAGTATCAATAGTAGGAAGGTCAGTCGTGTGTGTAGGGTAGAGATGAAGCAGGCACTGGTCAGGCAGGGGTTGTACAGAGAGCAAGAGAACAGCCATCTTGTGTGGCCTGACCATACAACCTATTTCATGCTACACACTATGCTAAGTGTTTTGTATTTATATTCATGTATTTGGTCTTCACAACATTTCTTTTTCGGCCGCACTGCGAGGCATGTGGGATCTTAGTTCCCCGACCAGGGATCGAACCCATGCCCCTTGCAGTGGAAGCACAGAGTCTTAACCACTGGACCACCAGGGAAGTCTCTTCACAACATTTTATACAAGGGAAACTGAGACTTGAGGAAGTTAAGCAAGTCACCCAAAGTCACATAACCAGGAAGAGCTTTGAGCAGGTTTCAAATCCAAGGGTGTCTGACTTCAGAGTCAGTACTCTCAACTACTAAACTATATTGCCTCTCATGCCAAAATAGCAACATTTATAATGATGATAATGTACAATGCTGGAAAGACTGGTAAAGTGGTTTACTCATGCATTACTGTCCAGTTTGCTTTCAGATACCTCGCTGCCCTTTTCTTGCCCTCTGTGTCATAGAAAACTATATTTTCCAAGTTCCTTTGTTCTCTGGCCTCTGGGTAGGTTTACCCAACGGACAATACTTGCAGAAGATTGGAAAGCAAGAAGATGGAAGAGTCCGAAATATTTTTCTCTGTCTCTTTTTCTGTTTCTTACAGCATCTCTTTCATGGATCCAGCTTTTCCCAAAGCAAACCTTCCTTGATGATCCCAGTTACTACTGGAGAGTTCTGACCCGGCAGACCCAGTCATGGCTCTAGTTCCCTTCAGATGGCCCTAGTTTCTGCCCTCTGGTAATACCACCTCATCCAAGTGTCCCTCCATCCCCAAGGGTGGCAGAATTTTTCTGCTGTTGTCAATCTCTGGGTTATTTCACTACTGATTTCTTAGCTTCTCCATTACTTGTGAAGTCAATTTCCTGTTTTATTTTCCCTCTGTTAAAATTACTAGAGTGGTTTTCATGGTTTTTGCTGGAACCTGACTCAATACACAGACAATATACCCCTTTGGGGAATAAGAGCGGTAATGATGATCATACATGTTGTCCCAGTTTTCTATGCTGAAAAATGTATCCTAAGGGAATAACTTAACAGAAACAACAACAACAAAAACTGCACGTGTCCATTTCAGCATTATATTTAATATCGGAAAATTGGAAACCACTTAAATGGCCAATATTGGAAGAATGGACTAAAAAAATCAGGGTACATAACATGATGGAGTAATATGCAGCTGTTATAATTATTGTACCAGTCAGCTTTTGCTAGATTTTGCTGCAGTAGCAGATAATCCCCAAATCTCAGTGGTTTATCACAGGTTTATTTCTCACTCAGTTACCTACCCTTTGCAGTTCAGCTGTAGCTCTGCTTCATCCCAGGACCCAGTTGGAAGGACTAGCTCCGTATTGATCTCAAAGTAGTGAATAAAGAGCAAGGATTGACTAGTACAATAACTCCTACAGCTTATGCTCAAATGTGGGATATATCATTTCTGCTTAAATTCCACATGACCAAGCCTGATTTCAATGGGGCAGACGCCACTCCCATGGGGAGGCCCACCAGGAATTGGTTCCGCAGAGGTGGCACCAGAGGAAAGGGATAGCAAATATTTTCAACAATAATAAAATCTTTCACAGTAATGAAGACTACGAAAATAACATGGAAAATGTTTGATATAATGATAGGTAAAATAAGAATGTACAAAAAGATTTTACATATACTAAAATCCATTCTAACCTGCTTCCTGGGCATATGAAGTTAGATGTAGTCATATGACTAAGTTCTAGTCAATGACACTATCTACCTGGAGACAGCATTAGATCCCACAAGATCCCACAGGACTGTCCCATCCCTCTCCATTTCAGATGCCAATCACAAATCCAGGTTGTCACCTGTGCTTCTGAACAACTGGCTATAAATTGGATGTTCCCATGGCCTCAGGTTTGATTAATTTTGCTAGAATAGCTCACAGAATTTAGGAAAACAGTTTATTTTCTAGACTACCTGTGTACTATAGAATGATATAACTCAGGAACAGCCAGATGGGAGAGACACCTAGCGCAAGGGATGGGGAAAGAGCACAGAGCTCCTTTACACTTTCAGGACATGCCATCCTTCCAGAAGCTCCATGTGTTTACCAACCTCGAAGCTCTCCCAACCCTGTCCTTTTGGGGTTTTATGGAGACTTCATTAAGTTGGCATGGTTGATTAAATCATTGGCCATTGGTGAGTAATTCAACCTCCAGTCCTTCTCCCCTCCCCACAGGTTGGGGGATGGGACTGAAAGTTCCAACCCTCTAATCGTTGTTGTTGGTTCCCTTGGCAACCAGCCCCCATTCTTAGGGGCTTTCCAAAAGTCACCTTATTAGCATAAACTCAGGTGTAGTTGAAAGGGGCTTATTATGAATAACTAAAGTCACTTTTAGAGCTCTTATCACTTAAGAAATTCCAAGGGTTTTAGAGCTCTGTGCCAAGAATGGGGACAAAGATCAAATATATCCCTTATTATAAATCATGTTAAAAAACAAAATTCAACTGAGTAAAATTTAAAGATCTTATTGGCTTTATTCAACAATTCATGGATTGGGCAGATCCCATATAACAGATAGAAAGGAGCTCCGAAGAGCTATACGAAATGGAAGACTTTTATAGGCAGAAGGAGGCGGGACTAGGCAGTTATTCTAGCAAGGAGCTGATTGTTTCAGGCCAGGTCACCTTTCTTTGGGGGACGGCAGGGGTCTATCAGGCAGATTACCTCACTAGTACTGACCAGGTAATTCCAGATTGACTGGTTTAAAGTTCCACTTCTGAAAGAGGTTGAAACTGCAATTTAGATATTATAAGTCTTAGTTTGGTATTGTGAGCTTAGCACAAGTGACTCCATTTGGGGTCTGTTGTCCCCTTTTTAACAATGACAATATCAAAAGGACTCACTCTCATATACCCTGATTTACCATCTCCCAGCTATTCCCTCTCAACTTTGTATGTGGATGACCACAGGTCAGAAAATTATAGAGTGAGAAGTTAAGGAAGAGCACCCTCTGATCAGGAGCACAGGATTCGAGAGTCAAACAATGATCTTTTTAGGTGTGAAAAAGAGAAATTCTAAAAAATTCTCCACGTAATTTCTCCTTGGTAAAATCGAAATAATAATAAACTTTAACTTTGAATATTTATTGTTTCATTGATAAGAACTGAACATGGGACTTCCCTGGTGGCACAGTGGGTAAGAATCCACCTGCCAGTGCAAGGGACGTGGGTTTGAGCCCTGGTCCGGGAACATCCCACATGCCGCGGAGCAAATAAGCTCATGTGCCACAACTACTGAGCCTGTGCTCTAAAGCCCGTGAGCCACAACTACTGAGCCCACATGCCACAACTACTGAAGGCCACACACCTAGAGCCTGTGCTCTGCAACAAGAGAAGCCACCACAAGGAGAAGCCTGCACACTGCAACGAAGACCCAACGCGGCCAAAAATAAATAAAATTAAATTTAAAGAAAAATAAAACTGAACATGTATTTACTCGTTTTTATTATGAGTTTACACATGACCTCCTTCGGGACAATCTCCCCAGACGACTGACTACTTCCTATAACTTTTGCAAACTTTCACTCTCCCAAACATTTTCTCCAGACCCATAGTTTCTAGAACACCAAAGGCATGAACCATGGCTTCATTTGCTACACTCCATTACGCTTATTTATGTGACACTTCTTCCAAAAACTGGGAAATACCTTGAAGCCAGGGACTTTGTTTTACTCATCTCTGTTTTCTCAGAACCTGGCTCAGTAAATGTATGTGGAACAATGAATGAATTCCTATAGCCATGAATAAAGGACACTGGCTGTTTCTGATGTTCCTGGCAGAGAGCTTATTGCATTTGCGAAGGGAAGACCCAAACGCCCATCTTAACTGGACAGGTTACCTATTACCTTAGGCAATTCACTTAATCTCAGTTTTCATCTGTCAAAGATCTTTTTTTTACTAACCCATGTTTACTATGAAAAGGAAACTGTGTGGTTCAGAAAGACCTCAAGACCACCTGGTAGAGGAAATGGCTGAAACAAAAGCATTTTTTATGTGTATTGACGAGTTGGCTATGATCTTCCCAAGAGCAAAGAAGATTTTCAGTTACAATATTTTGTAAGCAGTATCAATCAATAAATCACTTTTGGTGAGAAGGCATTTAAAATTTCCCTTTTTCCAAACTCACTGTGTCACTTAGGTTCTCCAGGTTCCTTTTGCAGAATCACAGTTAATGTAACAGATGCTTATTGAACACTTAAGTCTTGAGAGCTTATTATGTGTTGGGCAGTAAGCACTAGACAAGGATATTTTAGTAATACAGAATATAAATATTTTTGGTCACTTTGCCTTCCCTATACTCAATCATTGTCTTGAATATTCAAACCATTAATTTCTTATTCATTCATAGTTTATCAGTTTAGATTCTTTTGTTTGCAAGCAACAGAAAATTTATCCCAAATAGGCTTATGCAAAAGGAAAATGTATTAGTTCGTGCAACTGAATAGTATAGAGCATAGGGCTGGTTTTAGGTACTGTGTGATGCAGGAGTTCAAATGATGTTCCCCAAACCTAGTTCCTCTCTGTCTCTTTCTCTTTCTTCATGTCTCAGTTCACTTCCTTTTGGTTGGTATGATTCTTTTTTTTTTTTTTTTTTTGCGGTATGCGGGCCTCTCACCAATGTGGTCTCTCCCGCCGCGGAGCACAGGCTCTGGACGCGCAGGCTCAGCGGTCATGGCTCACGGGCCCAGCCGCTCCGCGGCATGTGGCATCTTCCCGGACCGGGGCACGAACCCGCGTCCCCTGCATCGGCAGGCGGACTCTCAACCACTGCGCCACCAGGGAAGCCCTAGTTGGTGCGATTCTTTAGGCAGGAGTTCCCACAGCAGTCATGAAACGGCTATAGAAACTCCAGATCTTCTAAACACTCAGAAAAAAGTGAGTGTCTTCCCTGGATGTCCCAGCAAGAGCCTCATTGCATCTGATTGGCTCTGCCTAAATCATGTACCCACCTCTGAACGAATTACTGTGATCTGAGGAATCTGAGGCTCTGAATGGCCAGAGTACTATGATCATCCTCGGAGCTGGAGGTGGAGGCAACTTCACTAAAGGCAAGTACATTTAAAGAGGAGAGTAGTTTCCTCCATCCCCCAGCAAGGGAAATCTGAGAGAATTACTAGAAGAAGGGTTGGTAGATACTAGACAAATAAAACAACTCAGTGCAATTATACATAGGTTTACTATACAGAGGTCTAAGATTAAGTTCTCTGGAAACAGATTTTGAGATGAGTAACTGAGTGCAGAAGGTGATTGAGAAATCCTCTTGGAAAATACACCTGTAAGGATGTGAGGAAAACAAGATTGGAGAGAGGGAGACCCTGATCCATGATGAAGTTGCAACCAAGGCTTCAGCCTGTCTCACATGGAGCTCTGGAGCTGGAATGGTCCTTCAGAGTTGTCTCAAATGAATGCAAAGATGCTAAGCCTTTATAGCTCCACATCAGCCAGTCATTGGTTGTGGGCCATCCACTGGGAGAGTGCATAACCTTTGTGAGGCGTACGCCTGAAGGCAAAGGCAATTCCCAGCGAGGGACATAGATGTAAGCTGTTGAGAACCAGTAGCCCCAGCAATTCAGGAATAGATACATTACCCTGAAGAGGGGATCTTGGTGGAGCATTACAGTATTCACTACAAATGTTCTATACCGTTGCTGTAATCTTAGTGAGATCACTCCATGTGAATTCTTCCTAATTCACCTGCCCGCTCATTCTCTTCTACCTGCCTAGCCAAAAACGGTGTTTTCCTTTCCCGTCTCGGAGGGGTCCCATCCACCATTATCCACCCACTGGATCTGTAGCAAACCTAATTTGATGGCTTCCTAGAGAAGAGATTTTTTTTTTTCATTTTAACATCTTTATTGGAGTATAATTGCTTTACAATGGTATGTTAGTTTCAGCTTCACAACAAAATGAATCAGTTATATATATACATATGTTCCCATATCTCTTCCCGCTTGCGTCTCCCTCCCTCCCACCCTCCCTATCCCACCCCTCCAGGCGGTCACAAAGCACCGAGCTGATCTCCCTGTGCTATGCGGCTGCTTCCCACTAGCTATCTACCTTACGTTTGGTAGTGTATATATGTCCATGCCTGAGAAGAGATTTTTTTAAAAAAGAAATCTATTTGTGATTCTTTCAACTCAACAGTTGAGGAAGGTGGGCTCTGTCAGCCTGTGTATGAGGATTCTCTTACAGCATCATTGAGCTGATCTAGCATTAAGGAAAGTCACAATACATTTATTTAGCAGTAAATATTGAACATATTGTCTATTTGTAATGGACTTTTGGGGGAAAAAATTTAAAGGTTACTTTGTACTGGTTTAGAGAACTGGCTCCCTAAATGTTTCTATCCCTATTATTAATTGACTTTTGACTCCAAACAAGAAAAAGATGTTAGGCCAATTTTAATGAAACTCTTTCTTCTGAGAGAAAGGTTAGCTCTCCTGAGATGACTGCCTTGGTAGAGTTGATCCAGTGGGGGAGTTGACCCACTGGATGGAGGCACTGGTGTTTAGTAGTGGGGTCTAGCAGAGAAAGGGAGGAATATGCAAGGATTGATCCTGGCCACCAGCTGGTGTCGCTGAGATTGGTGTACTATATGCATCCAGTTCGGTTGACAGCCTGAGACACAACGCTATTCCTCTGGCTTGTTCCAAAAAGAGTCCTGGTGAGTATAGGTGAATCACGTTCCAGGAGGAGGACTAACCCATTATGCATCACCAGATATACAACTCCTAAGTCGGAGAATTTGGAAACAATGGGCATGTCCTGTCCTGGGACCAAGGGTAAAACGGTGGGGGTGATGGGCAACTGGTGTCTCTTCCTTCTTTGTCCTTTGCACTTAATTAATAATTTTTCCCCTCTTTAGGTGTCTTTGTATAAAGAGGCTCAGTTCTGTTGTTCGTTATGATAGGGAAAGTGAGGGGAGGCTACCTTTAGGTCTTCCAGCAGGCTCAGAAGGCTTTCTGACACACTCATTATTTAGAGTACTGGCCAGTACAGGGGCAAGTACTAAATGAAGCTTAGGTGGGAAGCAAAGTAGATTATAGGGGAAATTTTAGATTATAAGGAACCCCTTTCCCATTGAGAATCACCAAATCACAAGGTAAAAATAAATCAAGGAGTCTACACAGAAGTGAAAATTAACATAATTTAAATATAGTATTTTTAGTACAAATTTGTCTGAAGTTGACCCTGAAAATTCATGCTGGGTTGCAGGCAAAAAGCTAACTGGAACCAGACATCTGCCCTTCTCCCAGAAGGGTGGGTTGCACCCAAACTCAGCTTCCCATGGGACTTCCTTCCCTCACAGAAGGACTGTAACATCTTATCAGCCTCAGAGTCCCAGATAATGCTTATAAACAGCTGGCACCCCAAATCCAGATTTCCCCAATAAGTTTCCTCATAGGCTTATTCTACAAGAAGGCAGAGCAAGTGATCCTGCCAACAGAACCCAGGCTGGCCCTTCAGGTCCAACAAGGGTTCCCTCTAATTAAGGCACAATTAGCTACTACTGGCCCAATCTACCACCTGCAGAAACCAACACTGAGCCATATTATGGCACTGTTTCTCAAGGAGACCAGCCAGCCACTTGGGCAAATTGATTACTTTGGATCCCTTCCACAAGGGGTGTGTGTGTGACAGTGGAGCAGAAGTTCATTCTTTCCAGAACTGATTCAGACTCTCATTATGAGTTTGCCTTTCCTATTCACAGTTCCCCCAGCAGCACCATCATTCAAGAGTTTACAAAACGGTCGCCTATTGATGTGGTATCCCACACAGTATTGCCTGAAACCAATGGACCCGTGTTACTGCAAAGGAGTTGTACATGACCATGAGAATCACTGGTCTCATCATATACCTCATCATTCAGAAGCAGACAGTCTAATGAATAGCCCATTAAAGGCCCAGCTAACATTTTAGATCTTAGACCATACTCTGTAGAGCTGAGGTGACTTGGTGAGAGGGAGTCCTTGTTGGTGCCATGAATTGCCTCTATTCTTTTTTTTTAACATTTAAAAAATAGATATTTATTTTATTTATTTATTTGGCTGCGCCGGGTCTTAGTTGAGGCACATGGGGTCTTCGTTGCTGTGTGCAGGATCTTTAGTTGTGGCATGTGAACTCTTAGTTGCGGCTTGTGGAACCTAGTTCCCTGACCAGGGATCAAGCCCAGGACCCCTGCATTGGGAGCGTGGAGTCTTAGCCACTGGACCACCAGGAAAGTCCCCAAATTGCCTCTATTCTTATCACCATAAGTAACCTTGGGTGAGACCAGAAGCAGTGCTGCCCAGCTGAGCCCAACACAAATTGAGAATCTATTGCACAATGAGCAAATAAAATGGTTATTATATTAGACTATTATTTTTTGTTGTTGTTGTTTGTTTGTTTGTTTGTTTTGTGGTACATGGGCCTCTCACTGCTGTGGTCTCTCCTGCTGCGGAGGACAGGCTCCGGACACGCAGGCCCAGTGGCCATGGCCCACGGGCCCAGCCGCTCCGCAGCACGCGGGATCCTCCCGGACCGGGGCACGAACCCGCGTCCCCTGCATCAGCAGGCGGACCCTCAACCACTGCACCACCAGGGAAGCCCAACTATTATGTTTTAAAGTGGTTTGGTTACATGGCGATAGTTCATTAATTCAACAAGTGAAACCAAAAATATCTGAAATGGTACATGTGTCTGATACAGCTGAAGACGATACATTCCAAATTCTACCACAGTATTTTTTAAAATTAATTTTTATTGGACTATAGTTGCTTTACAATGTTGTGTTAGTTTCTGCTGTACAGCAAAGTGAATCAGTTATACGTATACATATATCCACCTTTTTTAGATTTCTTTCCCATCTAGGTCACCACAGAGCACTGAATAGAGTTCCCTGCGCTACACAGTAGGTTCTCATTAGTTATCTATTTTATACATAGTGGTGTATATATGTCAATTCCAATCTCCCAATTCATCCCATTCCCCGCTCCCCCTCTTGGTAACCATAAGTTTGTTCTCTACATCTATGACTCTATTTCTGCTTTGCAGATAAGTTCATCTGTACCATTTTTCTAGATTCCACATATATATAAGAGATATTATACAATATTTGTTTTTCTCTTTCTGACTTACTTCACTGTGTATGACAATCTCTAGGTCCATCCACGTCTCTGCAAATGGCACTATTTTGTTCCTTTTCATGGCTGAGTAATATTCCATTGTATATATGTGTCACATCTTCTTTATCCATTCATCTGTCAGTGGACATTGAGGTTGCTTCCATGTCCTGACTATTGTAAATAGTGCTGCAACGAACTTCTGGGAGAGCGCTTCTAGGGTCTTCCCTAAAGGCTCAACAGGAGGTGGCAAAACTGGCTCTGTGACTTCCTCCAGCTTAAAAAAGAGAAGACTAGAAGGGAGATTTGTATTAGTTATCATCCTTGAGAGAGTGTTGTAGATTTTCTCTCCCATTGGGGAAGGCGAAGCCAAGTGAGGGGACTTCTGAGCTGAGTGAGGAGTGTCTTCAAGATGTATCACTCTCCAGCTGCTTGGTTACTGAACTGCAGCTACCTATAGGTCCAATCTAGAGAGAGAATATTAAGGAGAGCCAACCACGTATCTTTGGAGTTTGGAGAGCTGTGTTGATATAGACACTGCTGCCTGCTTCTTGCCAGAAGAATTCTGAAGGCAGGAAGCTTGCTGAGCAGCAGTGACAGGGTAGCATGTCTGTTGTTCAACATGGCCACGATTTGTGAGTTTCCCGCAGATCAAGTGACTTTTGCAGAAAGCAAAAAAGCTTGAGCCTCTTGCTTGTGCTCTGCCGATGGATGAGGAGATACCAGAAGTAAGAAGTTCTGGGTATTCTACAAACGGCAGGAAGTGAGAAGAAGTTAGAAAAGCTTGATTCATATCAAACAACTGTGCCATGAGGAACGTGCTGAAGAATCATACTCACCCCATGAGAGAGCCAGCATTTGAATGCCTATCACATAGAAAGAACTGACAGCCTAGAGAGGACTTACAGCAGCATCAAAAAGTAAAAGAGACAAGGGGCTGAGGCGAGAGAGGCCCGATAGAAGAAAGAGCATCATTTGTGTCCTAGGATGTGCTATCAGATCTTCCCAGCGGGAGCCTAAGAAGAACGCCCAAATGAAACCGGGAGAGAGAGAGCGAGCTGACTTTAGACACCTGTCATATCCAGAGAGGACAAAGCTATCTCATGATTGTACCTGTAAAGCCATAATTTGCCCACCTCCATTCCCACCCTCTTATTCCCTAGAGGAGAAGAAACTGTGGTTAGCAAAACGGGAGGAGAAATAGAAGCCTAAGGAACAGAAAGATAAGGGTTATACCTGCTCTTTGACTTCAAGCTCCTCACGGGGGGCAGGACCCAATTGGGAGAGGGAAGAAATAATTTTAAGTCAAGATCTGAGTTTTGATTATTTTCTGGGGCTGCTGGTTGTCCTCCCAACCTTTTTTCTAAAGTCAGAGAATTTTTAGCTAGGGACAAGACCGCTTAGAATGAGACCCCATTTCCCAGTCTACCCTGAGGGTAGATACAGTAATATGATTAAGTGATGTTAACAACCCATGGATAGTGCCCTTAAAGAAAATGGGTAGGCCTTCCTTTTCCTAATGACTGGAATGTCATGTGGTGCTGAGCCATTCTGGACCAAATATACTGGGATGGCAATCTAGGGATGGTGGGGCAAGAAGACAGAAGGAGACTAACTGCTCACTTTGTGGATAGAGCTGCTGTTCCACTTTTGCCATGTAATAAGCAAAAGTCTCAGCGCCATACTACAATACACATTTATTGCTCACTCATGGTTTTGTGAGTTGGCTGGGGCAGCTCTGTTTGGTGTGAAACCCTGAACTTGAAGCAGGTTTTCTACAAATGTTTTAACACACTAGTTCCCACTATGCGTGGGTGTGTGACAGGAGCGAATGGCTCCCTTTCTGACCACATCCAGCTTCTAAAATGATTGGTTCTCAACACTGGAGCTGCTCTGCTTCAGAATGTGGGCCCGGTTCAGCTCTGCTTTATGTGTCTCATTCTCATTCCCAGGCTGCAGGGAGACTGGAAGCTCTCAGGACAGTGGCAGTTCCTTCCCATAGCAGCAGTTGGATGCAGTTTGCAGTTTTCCCCACACTTGCAGACACAGCATCTGGAGCCTCCTTCAGAGACACCAGCATCGGCAGATGCTGCTTCCTCCTCAGAGGTCTGAGTTTCAGCTCCACAAGGCCCCTGGTCTAAATATCTAAATTGTAATGACTGTAATAATCCCAACTGCTTTCCTTGGTTCCACTAGTTCTAGGCATAGTAGCTGCTTCCTTCAGTTGCTACCTCAACAATATATTAAGGGTTCTCTTCTTGCCTTTTTGGTTATATAATTATCAATTCTTTATATTAACTTCTCTCCGTGAAAATACCTGGGGTGGTTTGTTTCCTGACATCACCCCGACTGATTCATTGGACTAAATCCCATGACTGTGAGACTCCCCTCAAGAATTCTCTTTGATAGAGTATTTCGTGACACCCCGCCTCCAATATCTGTCACCTCTCTCTGTACTCATTTCTATCACAGAATTCACTGTACTGAACTGTCAGCATTGTTTTTTTCTCACCCATCTCCATCCTAGGCCAACAGATCCCTGAGGTCAGAGCACATCTGTTTCCTCAGTACCTGGCACATAGGAAACTCTGAAAAACAGAGGGTTTGAATGAATGAATAAATGAATGAGCGAGGAAAAATAAATCAGGAGCAGAAGCAGCTATTTTAGTATGAGATTTGGAAGGCTCATGTAGTGCCAAAATGAAAGAGAAAGTTAGGTGGTGATGTGAGAAACAGGAGGGCTATGGTTGCATACAGCAAGCGAACCGACAACAGGATGAAGGGGCAGCTGAGACTTTGCAAAGGATACTCGGTGACAGGGAGAGTAGGGAGAGGAAAGGGTTGGAGGACTCCCGGAGACGCCAAAGTGTGTAAGCTGTTCGTGCTCCGGAGGGATGACCAAGCCTTGAGGGACTTCTCTCACTTCGCCTCCGGGTCCCGCCCAATCCTTTCCCTGGTTTCGGTCCTGGTTGCTCCGCCCCCTCCTTCTCCGCCCCGCGCTTCCAGAGGAAACAGGTAAAACACGGAGAACTGGGTCCTATTTCAGGGGCTGCTCTGGGCATGCGTTCTCGTCCTTCCGCGCGCAGGCGCAATAACGTTCGCCTGGTGCTGCACGTTTCCGATATGGGGTAGCGTTTGCTGTGAAGTCAGCTTAGGTTACCCTCATTGACCGCCTTTCCTGTGGGTCCCCGCCCTCCCGTGGTTGTGGGGGAAACCTCGCGAGATCGCCATCGGCAGTCCCCCGGCGGCGCCATCTTTGTGCCTGGCGAGCGACGGCGCTCGATGCGAACCCTGAAGCCGGAGGTTCGCTTGCCAAGCTCTCTCCGAGACCGGATCCAGGAAACACGAGGCGGGTCTCGGTGGGAGGGACGCATTGAAGGAGGAGGGAGGAAAGGGGGCGGCGGCGGCGGCGGCTGCTCCTCCTCTCACCGGACCCGGGCCCCGCGCAGCGCGCACCCAAGGGGGGGTCGGGCGGAGAAGCGGCGCCGGGGCCGGACCCCCGTGGGAGCTGGCGACTGGCGTGAGGGCAAGGCGGCGGCAGCGGCGGACGGAGCGCAGCGGCTGCGGGTGAGTGTCCGTGAGGAGGCCCGGCACCTGCCCGAGCCGGGACGTCGGGGGTGGCCCTGGGGTCGTCCCGGTGACCCCTCTCCCGGGCGCTGGGCGTGTGCTGGTCTGCGGGTGTCCCGAGGGCTCGTCTCGGCCTGGGGCTGCGGCGGACTCCGGGAAATGCGGGGTTGCCGGAGGTTTGCGCAGGGCCTGACGCGCCCGCGCCCTCCCGGGACGCCCCTGGAGGCCGAGGAGAGAGGGAGTGGCCGGGGGCCTGGGTTGGCCTTCGCCCCCCGAGCCGAGAGGGATGATGTCCTTCCTCGCCGGACCCTGGGCATTACAAGTAGTGAACCTCTGTGGACTGGTTTCAAGCCCCAGCAAAGCGCTTGGGAATGAAGACTAGCAGCACCAAGGTTGGGGTTGTCGAGGGTGTTGAGACCTGGGAATGGTTAGTAGTGATAGTAGTAATTGTTCTGAAAGAGGTTTGCAATGATTGTTGGCAGGTGTGGAGTAAGGAGAAGATACTGTTGACGTTCATTTAAAGATCACACAAGCAGTCCTCTGAGGTCCAACAACAGATTAGAGTTATTCCCAGGTGGAATTCTATAGTTTAGTGCTGTGTGCCGGCTTATTAAGGTGCCTAAAAGCAGAATTTGGGGGGGATGGGATGGGGGACAAGGTGGGTTATAAAGTAAGCTGCGTATAAAGTCAGAAGTTCATACCGTTGATGCAAAGCATTTATGTCCTTACTGAAACGTAATTTATTTAAATTGCTTAAGAAAACTTGTCACCTTTGGTTCAGACGGGGCTTATCAATTCCATGTTCATCAGCAACGTTTGTCAACCAGACAACAATTTTGGCGTGTGATGTATGTAGTTCTGGTGTGTAAAAGAACAAGAATGAATGGGAAAGAAGAACAATTTGACAAACTTAGCTTCTTTTCCACACTTTAGTGAAGGTAAATATTACATATGTGATTTTTATCTTAATATTTGACCGAACGTAATAATCTGTGTTCTGTCACTCTGAATTTTCTCCCACATGTTTCTTTGACACACTGTACAGTTTGTGTTGGAGCAAAGGGAGCTAACATTGAGTATTCAGGCACTGGGCTTGGTGGGTTATGTATGTTTGCATTTAATCCTCATAGCTACCCTGTGCTAAAGATGTTATCTTTGTTGTACAGATAAACACTAACCTCCAGTATTCTTCAGTAACTTTTCTGAGTAGGTCATATAGCTGGTAAATTGTGGAGCTAGAACCCAAACTCATGTGTGTCTGATTCTAGAATATGTGATTTTTCTACTATACTCTGCATAAGTGTATGTGCTGATTAATACATATTTTATGAAAATGGAAATTTTTCTTACAAAGAAACCTTTCAATTCTGTTGGTAATCTTGAAAGCGTTCAGTGTCCTTGGCTGAAGATAATCTCATTTTTTTTTCTTTGCAGATTTTTCCATTTTCTCGCCAGAGGTTAACATTTTAGCAGAAGTCTGCTGATTAGTGAGGATTCCTAGTAGTCGGTAGTGACCTATCTGAAATTCAGATGTTTTCAGTATCTTTGCCTTCAGTTTCAGCATGCCCAGGATACTTCAAAGATCAGATATCTTGTTTATTCTGGTCCTGAGTAGCTTTTCAAATTATATTACTAAAATAAAATATGAACTGTTTATAAGGATTTGAATTTGCTTTATCATAACTTGGAGGTTTACGCACACATACCCACCCACCCACCTTCTCCAGCAAGTGAAGTACTTGATAGCAGATGTTTTTCTTCTCTTTAATTTAGTACAGAGGTTTTGGACCCAGTTTGTGGTTTGCAGAAAATACAGCAGCTGTTCTGGGATCCAGCATAATCTTTTATGGGGCTAGGGAGTGAAAGACCTGAGACGTTGGTGAAACAGTAGAAACATCTTCCCAGTGCATGGTCATTGGTCACTTTTGTCCCCCACTGGTCTCTGCTCTTGCAGCTTTGACTTGATGCTGAACTTGCCTACCTGGCCATTATCTCTGCTCAAGAGAGAGTTCAACTGGAAGAGTAGCTGCTGAAAGCTGAAATTAAAAAAAAAAAAGAATGCTAAGTGCTGGCACTCATCCTATACCAGGTCATTTGGTTAGGTTTACCTGTCGAATTAATTATCCCTGGCTGGAAGTTCTAGAAACATGGGCATAAGAGGCTGGAAGAAAAAACAGTCCTGTGCTCCTCAGGACGCATCTGCTTATGTTTTATGGAGTTTAGAGCTTTGCTTGAAATGTAATATCTTGAAATCCTCACGGGCGATGTTTGGTAATGAAAGAGCAAGTTTTTCATAATAGTTATACTCCCAAGAAAGGGTTAAATATATTCCTTACTTGTGAAGGTAATTACTGTATTTGGGCTACTGAGGTGAAAAAGTCAACAAATGATAATGTAACTGAGTGCTCACCAAGTAAATAAAAAAGCCTTTCTGAAATGATTTATATTGCCACTATATAAAGAAAAGACACCAGGAGATTGTCTCATATGTATTTAGAAGTTTATTTTCATACCTTTCTTATAATAAGCCTCAGTTTATTATCATGACCACAAATGTTCATTTGTCTAAAAGTGAAATGGTCCTATGAAATTTCTGAAACTGTCAAAATGAATTAATCCTAAATATTTAAGAACATTTATTATAGTTTAATTTATTGGCAGTTCTATTAATTTATTTGTCTGACCCTCTAACATCCCACTTCTCTCCTGCTTCAAATTTCTCTCCTTCCTCTGCTTCCTCTCTTTCTGGTGCTGTTCCTGCTGGTATCTGGAGCTTTCCATTAGTTCTCAACTGACACTGAAGTCTTCGGCAGAATGAATGATGACGAGGAGGGCAAGGAAACTTCTCTGAGTCCACTCCCCTTCTCCAAACCCTTGTGCTCTAGGAGGTCAAGAGGGACCCGGACAGGAGCCCTTTACCCACTCCATTCTCTCTTGCAAAGGAGAATGAGAGTAGCCAGAGAGAGGGAGGCAGTGTCAAGACCCTTGCCATGGCTTCTTTTCCTTCTCTCTCTGAAGCATTAAGGAGGAAAGTTTGTAAAAGCCCATCTGCTGCAGGAGTAGCCACTGTTCCCTCATTGTCTTCTGCAGCCCACCCCGACCCTCACACACTTTTTCCTTGCTCCTTTTAGCTGCCATCCCACCATTCATCCTTTATTCCCAAGTAGGTCGTGCCTTCCTCATCCCAGGATCTCCTTCCACTACAGCTCTACCTTTTTGTCCTTCTAACTCTGAAGCCTGATGCACTGTCGAGTGCCCTCTTTCATGCCTTTCCTCCTCCTTGGCCTTGATCATGGAAGCCTAGGCCTGTGGTCCTAGGGGAGCTGACTCCCGGTTAGAGGAGGGAAGGATTCTTTTTTACTTCCAAGGCTTATTGGGGCAGGGATATTCTTTTATTCTAAGTTGACTGTTAAATGGGTTTTCCCATAGAAACATTGCCCATGCAGGTTCGGTATTTTATTATACCTGTAACCTTATGGATGTTTAAGCTTTAGTGGACTAGCTTGGAAATCTGGCACCTTAGATCTTTGTTTCCTGGGAAGGCAAGTTCTGAGGTTCAAGTAGGTGATTTAAAAAAACAGCTTGTGCTCCAGAAGTTGTTAGGGGTTGCATGCTTTTTGTTAATTACTCATGGGCTGGTAGGGAGCACAGGTTAAGCTATCCAAAATTATCTGTTATGTGGATCAGGTGGCTCTTCTGGGAGATTAAACGGTTAGTCTTTTTAGGTGGTCAGTGGAGAATTTCTGAATTTAGGCACGTTTTGAAATACAATTGAAGTTCAGTCTATCCCAGGTTAATGTTTGTGGTGAATGTTTGTCCTTAGAGCAGATGTTACAGTGTTGTGGAAAAAACAGAATTTTTCTTTGTCATAAAAGGAATATCTTGTTCCCGCTATTTCTTGCTGCTGTTCTCAAACTTTTCAAGGGTATTGGAACTCCTACAGTTATTTTACCCAAGTTTACTTAGTGGTAAACATGGACAGTGTTTTATTTTAATCAAAAGATTTTAAAGTAAAGTTTTATTAGTTTGTTGTTGAAGTTGCATGCTGTTACCACCGTTTGTATGGTTCAAACAATTGAGGGATTTCAAAGTGATAAAAGCAAAGCAAAATACATTTAGAATTTGTTATCCATAAATGTGTTCAGTCTTAGCTTGGTTGAAGGACATATTTCTAATAAAAGGCGAGATGGGACCATTTTTTTTGGTCTCCAAACCAATCTTGTTTAAAAATGAATTTGAGTTAAGTACTGTTTATTTTAAGAGTTTACTAGATTATTTAATTACACACAGATTGCAGTGGTTAAAAATAAAATCTCTAGGGGTAAAATGCTCAAATGTTCAGATCTTACTTTTGACACTAACTAGCTCTGTGATCTTGGGCAAGTTGCTTAATCTCTGACCTGTTTCCTCATTTTTGAAGTTGGGATAGTGTAATGTCTACCTCACAGGATTTTCATGAGGATTAAATGAGATGTACAGAGGATGTACAGTATGTAGAACATGCCTAGCAATGGTAAATGCTCAAAAAGAGTTAGTTTTTCTTGCTATTATTACTACTTTGTCATCATCATTATTACTGCTGCTATTACTACTTTAGCTACCTTCTGACATAACACCCCTTCTGTTCTGGGTGTGTGTGTGTGTAAGATATATTTATTTGTTAATAATTTTTAAATGCAAAGCTTGGGGGGGCCAGGGAGAGCAGTATATTCATTGCTGGATACATCCAAAATTGGCCATAGTGCAGGAAATTCATAAAATATTAAACTAATTTTTTTCAGTAACACCATTCCTATTATGTTAGGTATAAGGAACTGTGCCACTTTGACGTTATGAGCAAAACTGGATTATTTTAGTAATCACAGTCTTTATTAAAATTTGTTTAACTATAAGGCCAGAGCCTGTGTAGACAGAGCCTTAATTTCTAAATGGTTAAGACTTTCTTTTAGGAAGTCAGCACCATTTTCCCACAGAAATAATGTCACATATGGCCTTTAGATTCCCAGGCCAGCCCAGCACATCTGAATTTGAAGACTGATAGTACTATAAAAGCTAACTTCTATGTATAACAGTGTCTCAACAAGAATCTGCACTGAGTGCATCAGGTACTTAAAGATTATGAACACAATCTTGAAGATGGCGTGGTGGGGTCACATTCCTTCACGATTCCAGCAAGCACTCCCAAGCCTTGGGCAGAGGGCTTTCTTCTGGTGGAGGCTAAGGACAGGGTAAGTAGTGGGACCTGGTCTCTAGAAGGCAGGAGCTTTTTCCTGGCTTGGCTCCTCAAGAAGCTGTGTAGTGTAGTGGTTGCCAGTGTAGTGGTTGCCCTCGGTCTCTGTTCCATCACTTACAGAACTTCTCATGTGTAAAATGTAGATATAAGTACTGCCTATTTTACAAGGTTCTTGGGAGGATTAAATGTGTTAATATATATAAAGCAGTTAAAACAGTAGCTGGCCCATTGGTGAGTGCATGAGAAATGTTATATATATATTATTAACCTTTACTGTTTTAGGACTGCCAGAATACCCCTCTCTACTTGGCTGTCCACTGCCCATATCTGTTGTACTTAATATTTATTTATTTATTTGTTTGTTTATTTGGCTGCGCCGGGTCTTAGTTGCAGCATGTGGGACCTTTAGTTGCGGCATGTGGGATCTAGTTCCACAACCAGGGATCGAACCCGGATCCCCTGAATTGGGAGTGCAGACTCTTAGCCACTGGACCAATAGAGGGAAGTCCCTCTTTTTTTTTTTTTTTTTTTTTTGTAGTACGCGGGCCTCTCACTGCTGTGGCCTCTCCCGCTGCGGAGCACAGGCTCCGGACGCGCAGCCTCAGCGGCCATGGCTCACGGGCCCAGCCGCTCCACCGCACGTGGGATCCTCCCCGACCGGGGCACGAACCCACGTCCCCTGCACCGGCAGGCAGACTCTCAACCACTGCGCCACCAGAGAAGCCCGGAAGTCCCTTTTTTGTACTTAAATAGGATTATTCTCCTCCCTTTCCAGTGAGAAATAGTTTCATACCTTTTCATTTTCATCCCTGCCTAAAGTAAGCGTCTTTTTTTGTGTGTGTGTTTTTGGCTTTTCTGGGGTTTATTTTATGTAGTAATATTGGAGAAATAGGTGGCATTTAAAGAGTCCCTTCTGGGAACCTCTCCTCATCCCCTTTTTAGGCTTTGTAGGGATGTGGAGACAACATTGCTTGAAGATACTGACTGTGGACATGTGATTGGGTCGGAATTGAGGTGCAAACTTTTGACTTTTGGTAGTTCTCACTGAGTTATTTTTTTAAAAAATAGGCAAAAATAGTACAGAATTCCATATGCCTTTCATCCAGGTATACACAGTGATGGTACGTTTGTCAAAACTAAGACACTAACATTGGTATATTATTATTAGCTAAACTGATTTTATTTGATTTCACTAGTTTTCCCACTAATGTCCTTTTCTGTTTTAGGATCCATTCGAGGGTGCCATGTTGCATTTAGTTGTTAGGTCATTTTTAATCTTTAGTGAATAAGTTTCTGTGGCCATAAAACCATTTTGTGATGTAAGCTTTCTGCAGATCCTCAAAAGGCCAGGTGTTTCCCCTGGGGTTGGCAACTTCAGGGAGTCATCTTGGCACTGAACTTTATAGTTTGAAATAAGAGGAGTCCTGTGATAGAGGAAAGAATGCTATGGTGTTAGGGTGAGATTGAAGCATTTTTATAATTTAAAAATATGTTGGACTAAATGGGTTTTATGTACTGTTCACTTTTGGTGGATTTAGCTTCAGAGTGACAAGACATTCTTTTTAAAATGTTAAAGATATATAAAAAGCATACTTCATATTGGATGTAGAAGCTAACTGGAATGAATTGCAGAAAGTACTTATAATTTTGATTGAGAAATTAATATTAAGTTAGGACAATAATTTGTTACTAATTTAGCACATTTGTTTATATGTGTTGGCTTCAGTTTGTGGTCGTGATTGATTTTATTTTGTCTTTTTCAGGGTACCGTATGCTATAGGTGCCATTGTCATTCTAAATTGTGACATATGCCTTAAGATTGATGTCACAGTCATCACTTAGTGTAAACAGAAAGTTATCTGTTAGGTTGCACATCATGAGCTTTACTTTAGAAAGTCTTATCTTTTCTGCCCCAGAAATAGGTTTTGGCTATTAGTCATGGATGGCAAAGAAATTAATTTTGAGTTGGTAAAATTTGGATGAAAATGTTTCAGTTGAATATGGTATGTGTTGAGGGACACTGTCAGTAAACAAGTACTCTTGGTGGGTGGAAATCCCCTAGTACTTAGAGAAAATTGGCAGAGGGGAGAACTTAATTAAATAGTTTCAGTTGTTTCTACTTATCAAGAGCTGCTTATGACGTTGAACAAATCACCCAACTTCAAAGGACAAGGGTTTCTTCGTTTGTATATAAAATTAGGAGATTTGACTAGATGTGTGAATCTATTCATTTCTAAGATTTGAAACCCTTTTATTTAATAAAAACCTACTGTATAGCACAGGGAACTATATTCAATATCCTGTGATAAACCATAATGGAAAAGAATGTGGGAAAAAAAGAAAAAAAAGAATGTGAAAAAGAATGTGTATATATATATATATATATATCACTGAATCACTTTGCTGTACTGCAGAAATTAACACAACATTGTAAATCAACTGTACTTGAATAAAATAAATTAAAAAAAAACCTATAAGGTCAATTTGCTTATCTTGGATCTTTATGAATCAGCATTAGTCACTAATCTAGGTATAAATCAGTTTATCTTTCAGCGTTCAAATAGTTTCAAACCATTGTTACTGTAAGTTTGAGAGTCTCTAGTTGGTTTGACAGCTCTATCAATATTTTTTGGTAATTAGTATGTTGTCTAATACCTGCTTTTTTAGTTTTTGTTAAGTTATTTAATTTCTGTGCTTTGACCTGAAGTAGTGGACTTCAAACTTTTTTGCTCTCATATCCCCTAACCAATTTTGAAAAATAGGTACTCTTTCACACTTAAAAAATTATTAAAATTTAATATATTTACAGAAAGTACACATCAAAAAATTATTAAAATTTAATATATGTACAGAAAGTACACATCAGTAGTGAACAGTTTAGTGAATTTTCACAAACTGAGCACACTTGTGTACCAGCAGCCAGATCAAGAAAGTGAACATGACCAGCCACTTTCAGAAGCCCCTTTTGTTTGCCCTTTTGGTCACTTGCCGCCCTATCATCCCCCCACCATTTCCATGACTTTTTTTTCTTAATTTAATTTTATTTATTATTTTATTTTTGGCTGCATTGGGTCTGCGTTGCTGCACGAGGGCTTTCTCTAGTTGCGGCGATTGGGGGCTACTCTGTTGTTGTGCGCGGGCTTCTCATTGCAGTAGCTTCTCTTGTTGCAGAGCACGGGCTCTAGGCGCGCGGGCTTCAGTAGTTGTGGCATGCGGGCTCTAGAGCGCAGGCTCAGTAGTTGTGGCACACGGACTTAGTTGCTCTGCGGCATGTGGGATCTTCCCGGACCAGGGATTGAACCCGTGTCCCCTGCATTGGCAGGTGGATTCTTAACCACTGCGCCACCAGGGGAGCCCTTCCCTGACTTTTAACATCAAAGATTAGGTTTGCCTACTTTTGTATTTTATATAAATGGAATCCTACTGTACTCTCTTTTGCAGCATTATGAATGTGAGATTTATCTGTATTGTATATAGTTGTTAACTATTCCTTCTCATTACTGTATATTTCATTATGTGAATATATCATTCTGTTGTTGATGGGTATGTAGGTAGGTCTCAGTTTTTGGAGAATGTCTTTGTTGACCTTGGAGTGGGCAAAGATTTCTTAAACAGGACTTTTTCAATGATACATATTTGTTTTAGAGTTGTGACTAGAGAAAGAATGAGAAAACTGGCTTACTTTAATACAGGCATCTAAACAATTTTGAAAATATTAATATATAGTAAAAATCTTTTAGTCTGTAAATCTTAGGGAAAGTGTCAGATTTAAAACTAGATCTAGGTGACTGAGGTTTGTGCTTTTATAACTGTTTTGGGTGGTATTCCTTCAGAAATGTGTCATGTACTCCCTTGCCTATTTTGACTTGCTGATTTGTAGAAGTTCTTTACTGTATGCTAGAAATGAGCCCTCACTCACTGCAGGGGCATGCTTTTTCATTTTTAATGTGTCTTCTGATAAACCAAAGTTTTAAATTTTAATGTAGTCTGATTTATCAGTGTTTTATGTTTAAACTAGACATCAGGTTCGGTTTAAAATATCCTTTCCTATCCCAAGGTCTTGAAGATATTCTCTGTCATCTTCCAGAAACTTTATTGTTTTAGCCTTCTTATATAGGTCTAACATCTACCTGAAAGTAATTTTTGTGCATCGTGTGAGGAAGAGGACAATATTCCTTTTTTCCACATGGATAGCTAATTGGCCCAGCACACTGTCTTTTCCCTACTGTTGTCAAGAATCAGATATTCCTGTGTCTCTGGTTGTGTTACTTGGCTGTCCTGTTCCATTGGTCCTTGCACTGATACCACACTGTCTTCTTTACTGTAGCTTTGTCGTAAGTCTTGATGTTCAGTAGAACAAGCTCTTCCACCCAATTGTCCTTTGAGAGCATCTTGGCTATTCTTGGCCCTTTGCACATTTATGTGAATTTTAGTATCATATTGGAACTTCCCACACATCACACATACACACACTGACACAACATACTGAGGGATTTTGACTGAATTTGCATGGAATCTATAGAGCAATTTAGGAAGAACTGACATCTTTATCATGTTGCTTTCTAATTCATGAACATGATATACCACTCCATTTATTTAGGTCCTCTTTAATTTTTCTCAGTAATGTTTATAATTTTCTCCAAAAGTCATTCACAACTTTTGAAAGTTTTATTCCTAGATCTTGATACTTTTTGATATTGTAAGTTTTTATAGATTTCATTTGTTTATAAAAATACAATTGACTTTTGTATATCAAGCTTGTATCTATCAGTTGTGCTCAACGTTTATTACTTTTAGGAATTTATCTTTTAGAATCTTGTTTTTTCCTTTCAAACTGTGACACTTTTGTTTCTTAGTGTTCTGACTAGTACTTATATTATAACATAAACTAAGTGAATAGAAGTGGTAGTAGAGGGCAGTATTTTCTAGTTCCCTTTCTCAAAGGGAAAACTTTCAACATTTCTACTCTAAATATGATACTTGGTATAATTTTTTACCTGTAACTCTATTAAAGTTTCATTCTGTTTGTGGTTTGGTAAGAGCTCATATCATGAGTGATACTCGATTTTATCAAATGCTTTTCCTATTGTTAATATATTATTTTACTTCTCGAATCAAATTATATCGATAGATTTCCTAATGCCAAATCAACTTTGCATTCCAGGAATAAACCCAATTTGGTCATTATCACATTTTCCTCTTACTTAACATAGGAACTTTGTACCTTTGTTCTTGAGTGAGATTGGCCTCTAATTTTGTTTTATTGTCCAGTTTTGGCGGACTTGTAAAAAGAGTTAAGGAAGGTACCTGTTATTTCTTTTAAAAAATTTATTTTTTCTATTTATTTAAACTAAAACAAAACAAGTTCACCCATTTCTTCCACTCCCACCTCTTGCAATCACAAATCTGTTTTCTGTATCTATGAGCTTTTTTTTTCTTTTTAAGATTCTGCAAATAATAGACTATATGATGTTGCATATAATAGAGACCATATGATATTTTCTTCCTCTGACTTTTTTCACTTAGCATAACGCCCTTGAAGAGCCCTTGAGGTCCATCCATGTTGTCACAAATGGCAAGGTTTCATTCTTTTCTAAGGCTGAATAATACACCACAGTTTCCTTTATCCATTTATTCCTTGATGGACCCTTAGGTTGTTTCCATATTTTGGCTATTTTATAATTTATATAATGCTGCAGTGAACATGGGGGTGCATATAGCTTTCCAAATTAGTGTTCTTGTTTTCTTTAGATAAATACCCAAACATGGAATTACCGGATTGTATGGTAGTTCTATTTTTGATGTTTTTGAGGAACCTCCATACTGTTTTCCATAGTGGCTGCACCAATTTACATTACCACCAACAGTACACAAGGGTTCCCTTTTCTCACATCCTTGCTAGCACTTGTTATTTCTTGTCTTTTTGATAATAGTCATTCTGAGAGGTGTGAGGTGGTATCTCATTGCGGTTTTGATATGCATTTCCCTGATAATTAGTGATGTTAAGCATCTTCTCATGTACCTTTTGGCCATCTATATGTCTTCTTTGGAAAAATGTCCATTCACATCTACCCATTTTTTTTTTTTTTTTTTTTTTTTTTTTGCGGTACGCGGGCCCCTCACTGTCGCGGCCTCTCCCGCCGCGGAGCACAGGCTCCGGACGCGCAGGCTCAGCGGGCCCACGGGCCCAGCCTCTCCGCAGCACGCGGGATCCTCCCAGACCAGGGCACGAACCCGTATCCCCCGCATCGGCAGGCGGACTCTCAACCACTGCGCCACCAGGGAAGCCCTACCCATTTTTTAATCAGATTGTTTCTTTTCCTGTGGAGTTGTGTGAGTTTTTTGTATATTTTGAATATTAGTCCGTTATCAGATGATTTGAAAATATTTTCTCCCATTCTGTAGGTTGCCTTTTCATTTCTTGATGTTTCCTTCACTGTGCAGAAGCGTTTTTGGTTTGATGTAATCTCACTTGTTTAGTTTTGCTTTTGTTGCCTTGGCTTTTGGTGTCAGATCCAAACAATGATCACCAAGACCTATGTCAGGGAGCTTACTGCCTGTGTTTTCTTCTAGGAGTTTTATGGTTTTGGGTCTTACAGTCATGTCTTTATTCTATTTTGAATTAATTTTTGGGTATAGTGTAACATAGTGGTCCGTTTTTTGTTTTGCATGTGGCTGTCCAATTTTCCCAACACCATTTATTGAAGAGACTCGTTTTCCCATTGTATATTCTTGGCTCCTTTGTCATAAATTAGTTGATCCTATATGTGTGGGTTTATTTCTGGACTCTCTGTTCTGTACCATTGATCTATGTGTCTGTTTTTATGCCAATTCCATACAGTTTTTTTTTAAATTAAATTATGACTTTGATATTCATCCTATCCTCAACTCTGAGGTCCTTTTCAACGGTACCACCACTATGTATATCAGGACAGCTAAACTCAAAGCAGTCCCTGAAAAACAGCACAAAGACCCAAGTCCGAAACAGAGGTCACAGGGTGGGAGTGGAGGAGTGCCTAAGCCATTTTTCAGGACGTGTATTACTTTTTTTTTTAACATCTTTATTGGAGTATAACTGTTTTACAATGATGTGTTAGTTTCTGCTTTATAATAAAGTGAATCAACTATACATATATCCCCATATCTCCTCCCTCTTGCGTCTCCCTCCCTCCCATGCTCCCTATCCCACCCCTCTAGGTGGTCACAAAGCACCGAGCTGATCTCCCTATGCTACGTGGCTGCTTCCCACTAGCTATCGTTTTACATTTGGTGGTATATGTAAGTCCATGCCACTCTCTCACTTCGTGCCAGATTACCCTACCCTCTCCCCATGTCCTCAAGTCCATTCTCTATGTCTGCATCTTTATTCCTGTCCTGCTCCTAGGTTCTTCAGAACCTTTTTTTTTTTTTAACATTCCATATATATGTGTTACCATACGGAATTTGTTTTTCTCTTTCTGACTTACTTCACTCTGTATGACAGACTCTAGGTCCATCCACCTCACCACAAATAACTCACTTTCGTTTCTTTTTATGGCTGAGTAATATTCTATTGTATATATGTGCCACATCTTCTTTATCCATTCGTCTGTGGATGGGCACTTAGGTTGCTTCCATGCCCTGGCTATCGTAAATAGAGCCGCATTGAACATTTTGGTACATGACTCTTTTTGAATTATGGTTTTCTCAAGGTACATGCCCAGTAGTGGGATTGCTGGGTCGTACGGTAGTTCTATTTTTAGTTTTTTAAGGAACCTCCATACTATTCTCCATAGTGGCTGTATCAATTTACATTCCCACCAGCAGTGCAGGAGGGTTCCCTTTTCTCCACACCCTCTCCAGCATTTATTGTTTGTAGATTTTTTTTTTGTTTTGTTTGTAGATTTTTTGATGATGGCCATTATGAATGGTGTGAGGTGACACCTCATTGTAGTTTTGACTTGCACTTCTCTAATGATTAGGGATGTTCAGCATTCTTTCATGTGTTTGTTGGCAGTCTGTATATCTTCTTTGGAGAAATGTCTATTTAGTTCTTCTGCTTATTTTTGGATTGGGTTGTTTGTTTTTCTGATATTGAGCTGCATGAGGTGCTTGTAAATTTTGGAGATTACTCCTTTGTCAGTTGCTTCATTTGCAAATACTTTCTCCCATTTTGAGGGTTGTCTTTTGGTCTTGTTTATGGTTTCCTTTGCTGTGCAAAAGCTTTGAAGTTTCAGTAGGTCCCATTTGTTTATTTTTGTTTTTATTTCCATTTCTCTAGGAGGTGGGTCAAAAAGGATCTTGCTGTGATTTATGTCATAGAGCGTTTTGCCTATGTTTTCCTCTAAGAGTTTTATAGTGTTTGGCCTTGCATTTAGGTCTTTGATCCATTTTGAGTTTACTTTTGTGTATAGTGTTAGGGAGTGTTCTAACTTCATTCTTTTACATGTAGCTGTCCAGTTTTCCCAGCACCACTTACTGAAGAGGCTGTCTTTTATCCTTTGTATATTTGTGCCTCCTTTATCAAAAATAAGGTGATCATATGTGTGTGGGTTTATCTCTGGGCTTTCTGTCCTGTTCCATTGATCTGTATTTCTGCTTTTGTGCCAGTACCATATTGTCTTCATTACTGTAGCTTTGTAGTATAGCCTGAAGTCAGGGAGCCTGATTCCTCCAGCTCCATTTTTCTTTCTGAATATTGCTTTGGCTGTTCAGGGTCTTTTGTGTTTCCATACAAATTGTGAAATTTTTTGTTCTAGTTCTGTGAAAAATGCCATTGGCAGTTTGATAGGGATTGCATTGCATCTGTAGATTGCTTTGGGTAGTACAGTCATTTTCACAGTGTTGATTCTTCCAATCCAAGAACATGGTATATCTTTCCATCTGTTTGTATCATCTTTCATTTCTTTCAGCAGTTTCTTATCTTTTTCTGCCTACAGTTCTTTTGTCTCCTTAGATGGGTTTATTCCTCGGTATTTTCTTCTTTCTGTTGCAGTCGTAAAGGGGAGTGTTTCCTTAATTTCTCTTTCAGATTTTTCATCAGTGTATAGGAATGCCAGAGATTTCTGTGCATTAATTTTGTATCCTGCTACTTTACCACATCCATTGATTAGCTCTAGTAGTTTTCTGGTGGCATATTTAGGATTCTCTATGTATAGTATCATGTTATCTGCAAACAGTGACAGCTTTACTTCTTCTTTTCCGATTTGGATTCCTTTTATTACTTCTCTGATTCCTGTGGCTAAAACTTCCAAAACTATGTTGAATACTAGTGGTGAGAGTGGACAACCTTGTCTTGTTTTGATCTTAAAGGGAATGGTTTCAGTTTTTCACCATTGAAAACGAAGTTGGCTGTGGGTTTGTCCTATATGGCCTTTATTATGTTGAGGAAAGTTCTCTCTATGCCTACTTTCTGCAGGGTTTTTATCATAAAGGGGTGTTGAATTTTGTCAAAAGCTTTCTCTGCATCTATTGAGATGATCATATGGTTTTTCTCCTTCAATTTGTTAATATGGTTTATCACATTGATTGATTTGCGTATATTGCAGAATCCTTGCATTCCTGGAATAAACCCCACTTGATCATGGTATATGATCCTTTTAATGTGCTGTTGGATTCTGTCTGCTAGTATTTTGTTGAGGATTTTTGCATCTATGTTCATCAGTGATATTGGCCTGTAGTTTTCTTTCCTTGTGACATCTTTGTCTGGTTTTGGTATCAGGGTGATGGTGGCCTTGTAGGATTAGTTTGGGAGTGTTCCTCCCTCTGCTATATTTTGGAAGTGTTTGAGAAGGATGGGTGTTAGCTTTTCTCTAAATGTTTGATAGAATTCGCCTGTGAAGCCATCTGGTCCTGGGCTTTTGTTTGTTGGAAGATCTTTAATCACAGTCTCCATTTCCGTGTTTGTGATTGGTCTGGTTATATTTTTTATTTCTTCCTGGTTCAGTCTCGGAAGATTGTGCATTTCTAAGAATTTGTCCATTTCTTCCAACTTGTCTATTTTATTGGCATATAGTTGCCTGTAGTAATCTTTCATGAGTCTTTGTATTTCTGCAATGTCAGTTGTAACTTCTTTTTCATTTCTAATTCTATTGATTTGAGTCTTTTCCCTTTTTTTCTTGATGAGTCTGGCTAATGGTTTATTCATTTTGTTTATCTTCTCAAAGAATCAGCTTTTAGTTTTATTGATCTTTGCTCTCCTTTCCTTCATTTCTTCATTTCTGATCAGATCTTTATGCTTTCTTTCCTTCTGCTAACTTGGGGGGTTTTTGTTCTTCTTTCTCTAATTGCTTTAGGTGTAAGGTTAGGTTGTTTATTTGAGATATATCTTGTTTCTTGAGGTAGGATTGTATTGCTATAAACTTCCCTCTTAGAACTGCTTTTGCTGCATTCCATAGGTTTTGGGTCGCCATGTTTTCATTGTCATCTGTTTCTAGGTATTTATTGATTTCTTCTTTGATTTCTTCAGTGATCTCTTGATTATTAAGTAGTGTATTGTTTAGCCTCCATGTGTTTGTATTTTTTACAGATTTTTTTCCTGTAATTGATAGCTAGTCTCATAGTGTTGTGGTTGGAAAAGATACTTGATACGATTTCAGTTTTCTTAAATTTACCAAGGCTTGATTTGTGACCCAAGATATGATCTATCCTGGAGAATGTTCCATGAGTACTTGAGAAGAAACTGTATTCTGTTGATTTTGGGCAGAATGTCCTATAAATATCAACTAAGTTATTTCTTTTTAATGTATGATTTAAAGCTTGTGTTTCCTTATTTATTTTCATTTTGGACGATCTGTCCATTGGTGAAAGTGGGGCGTTAAAGTCCCCTACTATGATTGTGTTACTCTCGATTTCCCCTTTTATGGCTGTTAGCATTTGCATTATGTATTGAGGTGCTCCTGTGTTGGGTGTATAAATATATACAACTTTTATATCTTCTTCCTGGATTGATCCCTTGATCATTATGTAGTGTCCTTCTTTGTCTCTTTTGATAGTCTTTATTTTAAAGTCTATTGTCTGATATGAGAATTGCTGCTCTAGCTTTCTTTTGATTTCCATTTGCATGGAATATCTTTTTCCATCTTCTCACTTTCAGTCTGTATGTGTCCCTAGATCTAAAGTGGGTCTCTTATAGACAGCATATATATGGGTCTTGTTTTTGTATCCATTCAGCCAGTCTTATGTCTTTTGGTGGGACCATTTAATCCATTTACATTTAAGGTAATTATCGGTATGTATGTTCTTATTACCATTTTCTTAGTTGTTTAAGTTTGTTATTGTAGGTCTTTTTCTTCTCTTATGTTTCTTGCCTAGAGAAGTTCCTTTAGCATTTGTTGTAAAGCTGGTTTGGTGGTGCTGAATTCTCCTAGCTTTTGCTTGTCTGGAAAGGTTTTAATTCCTCTGTCGAATCTGAATGAGATCCTTGCTGGGAAGAGTGATCTTGGTTGTAGGCTTTTCCCTTTCATCTCTTTAAATATGTCCTGCCACCCCAAAGTCCACCACCTCAATTTTGGAATGACTCGTCTATTCAGGTATTCCACAGATGCAAGATATATCAAGTTGATTATGGAGATTTAATCTGCTGCTCCTGAGGCTGCTGGGAGAAGTTGCCGTTTCTCTTCTTTGTTCTCACAGCTCCTGGGATTCAGCTTTGGATTTGGCCCCGGCTGTGCGGGTAGGTCTCCTGAGGGCGTCTGTTCTCGCCCAGACAGGCCCGGGTTAAAGGAGCAGCCGATTAGGGGGCTCTGGGTCACTCAGGCCAGTGGTAGGGAGGAGTATGGAGTGCGGGGCAAGCCTGCGGCGGCAGAGGCCAGCATGACGTAGCAACATCCTGAGGCGTGCCGTGTGTTCTCCCAGTGAAGTTGTCCCTGGATCTCGGGACCCTGGCAGTGGTGGGCTGCACAGGCTCCCGGGAGGGGAGGTGTGGATAGTGACCTGTGCTTGCACACAGGTTTCTTGGTGGCTGCAGTAGCAGCCTTAGCATTTCATGCCCATCTCTGGTGTCCGCTCTGATAGTTGCGGCTCACGCCCATCTCTGGAGCTTGTTTAGGTGGTGCTCTGAATCCCCTCTCCCCGCACACCCCAAAACAGTGGTTTCTTGCCTTTTAGGCAGTTCCAGACTTTTACCCGGCTAGCTGTGGCTCACTAGCCCCCTTCAGGGTATATTCACACAGCCAACCCCAGTCTTCTCCCTGGGATCTGACCTCTGAAGCCCGACCGTCAGCTCCCAGCCCCCACCCTCCCTGGTGGGTGAACAGACAAGCCTCTCGGGCTGGAGAGTGCTGGTTGGCACCGATCCTCTGTGTGGGAATCGCTCTGCTTTGCCCTCTCCACCCCTGTTGCTACACTCTCCTCCGTGGCTCTGAAGCTCCCCCACCCCCGCCACCCCCACCCCCTTCTCCGCCAGTGTAGGGGCTTCCTAATGTGTGGAAACTTTTCCTCCTTCACAGCTCCCTCCCAGGGGTGCAAGTCCTGTCCCTATTCTTTTGTCTCTTTTTTTTTTTTTTGCCCTACTGACTTACATGGGGAGTTTCTTGCCTTTGGGGAAGTCTGAGGTTTTCTGCCAGCATTCAGTAGGTGTTCTGTAGGAGTTGTTCCACATGTAGATGTATTTCTGATATATTTGTGGGGAGGAAGGTGATTTCCACATCTTACTCCTCCGCCATCTTGAAGGTCTCCCTCCATACTGTTTTGATTAGTATAACTTTTTAATATAGTTTGAAACCAGAAAACATGATGCCTCCAGCTTTGTTCTTATTTCTCAAGATTGACTATTGGAGGTTTTTTGTGATTCCATACAAATTTCAGGATTGTTTATCTTTTTGTGAAAAATACCATTGGAATGTTGACAGGGATTTCATTGAATCTGTGGATTGCTTTAGGTAGTATAGACATTTTAATAGTATTAATTCTCCCAATCCATGAGCATAGACTATCTTTCTGTTTATTTCTGTCATCAGTTTCTTTTGTCAGTGTCTTGTAGTTTTCAGTATATAGGTCTTTAACCTCCTTGGTTAGATTTATCCTAGATAGTTTATTCTTTTTGATGCAGTTGTAAATGGGATTGTTTTCTTAACATCTCTTTCTGATAGTTAATTATTAGTGTAAAGAAACAGGGTTTTTGTGTAATGATTTTGTATCCTGCAAGTTTACTGAATTTGTTTATTAGTTGTAACAGTTTTTTGATGGAATCCTATGGGTTTGCTATATATAATCTCATGTCGTCTGCAAAAATTGATAGTTTTACTTTTTTCTTTCCAGCTTGGATGCTTTTTATTTCTTTTTCTTGCCTAATTTCTGTGGCTAGTTCTTCCAATGCTATGTTGAATTAAAGTGATGAGAGTGGACATTGTCTTGTTCCTGATCTTAGAGGAAAACTTTTAGCTTTTTACTGTTGAATATAGTGTTAGCTGTGTGCTTGTTACATACATCCTTTTATTATGTTTAGGTTCATTCCCTCTGTACCTGCTTCGCTGAGAATTTTTATCATGAATGAATGTTCAATTTTGTCAAATGTTTTTTCTGCATCTGTTAAGATGATCATATGATTTTTATCTTTCATTTTGTTAATGTAGTGTATCACATTGACCGATTTGCAGGTGTTGCACCATCCTTGCCTCCCTGGGATAAACCCCTTTGATTATGGTGTATGATCCTTTTAATGTATTGTTGACTTTGGTTTGCTAATATTTTGTTGATGATTTTTGCATCTGTGTTCATTAAGGATATTGGCCTGTAATTTTCTTGTGCTATCCTTGTCTAGTTTTGGTATCAGCCTAATGCTGGCCTTGTAAAATGAGTTTGGAAGTGTCCTCTCCTCTTCTATTTTTAGAGGAGTTTGGGAAGGATTTGTATTAATTCTTCTTTGAATATAGAATTAACCAGTGAAGTTCTCAGGTCCTGGACTCTTTGTTTGTTGGGAGATTTTTGGTTACTGATTCAGTCTCTGTAATAGTAATTGGTCTATTCACATTTTCTATTTCTTCATGATTCATTCTTGGAAGGTTGTGTGTTTGTAGGAATTTATCTATTTTTTCTAGGTTGTCCAATTTGTTGGTGTATAATTGTTCATTGTAGTCTTTTATGATCCTTCATAGTTCTGTGGTATCTGTTGTAAATGTTTGTTAATTTTGTCTCCTTTTTAAAGAACCAGCTGTTTGTTTCCTTGATCTCTTCTTTTGTCTTTTTGGCCTCTATTTTATTTGTTTCCACTCTGATCTTTGTTATTTCCTTCATTCTACTAACTTTGAACTTTGTTCTTTTTCTAGTTCCTTGAAGTGTAATATTTTGTTATTTATTTGGGATATTTATTGTTTCTTGAGGTAGGCCTCAGTTATTATGAACTTCCCTCTTAGAACTGATTTGCTGCATCTCATAATTTTTGGTGTGTTGTATTTTCATTTGTCTCAAGGTATTTTTCCATTTCTCTGTTGATCTTTTAGTCTTTCAGTAGCATGTTGTTTAATCTCCACTATTTGTGCATTTTCCAGTTTTCTTTTTGTAATTGATTTCTACTTTTATACCATTGTGGGAAAAGATGCTTGGTATGAATTTATTTCTTCTTACAACTGCTTGGTAAGTTATATATTTAAAATATTTGTCCATTTTATCCCAATTTTCAAATTATGGGCATTACAGTTATGCCCTTTTATCATTTATTGTCTACAGATTCCTTACTGAATGTTCCTCCTTTCTTTTCTTAATAGCTTTGAGGTATAACCGCACATTTCACCCACTCGAAGTGTACAATTTTGCGGTTTTTATAACATTCACAGAGTTGTACAACCATCAGCATAATCAATTTCAGAACAAAAAGGAATGCTGCACCCATTAGCAATCACTCCCCATTTTCCCTGAGCTCCTTCTTGCCCCATCAGCCCTAGGCAATCACAAATCTTTTTGCCTCTGTAGATTTTCTTCCTGAAATTTTCACATAAATGGAATCATGCAATTTGTGGTCTTTTGTCACTCGCTTCTTTCACTTAGCATAATGTTTTCAAAGTTCACTTATGTTGTAGCATATTATCAGTACAGTTGACTTTTGAACAACAGGGGTTTGAGTTGTGTGGATCCACTTATATGGGGACTTTTTTCAGTAGTAAACACTATAGTACGACACAGTCTGCATTTGGTTTAATCTGCAGATGTGGAACCGTGAATACAGAGGAACTGTGTACACAGAGAAATTATGTATGTGGAGGGCCAACTATAAGTTATACTCAGATTTTCAACTGTGTGGAGGGTTAGCAACCTTAATCCCTGTGTTGTTCAAGGGTCAACTGTACTTCATTTCTTTTTACTGCCAGATAACATGCTACTGTATGGATATACCATATTTAATTTATTCATTCATCAGTTGATGGATGTTTGAGTTGTTTTCAGTTTTTGGCTATTATGAGTAATGCTACCATGAACATTCATGTACAAGTTTTTGTGCAGACATATGTTTTTATTTCTCTCGGGCCTTTTTCATTCTTGATACTGGGTATATGTATCTTTTTTTCCTCCTTCTCTTTTTAAAAAGAATTTTACTAGAGGATTAGCACTTACAGTAATTCTTCCAAAAGAACCAGCTGTGTTGGTGTTTCTTTATTTTGTTAATATCTGCTTTTATATTTATTATTTTTTTAGGATTCCTTTTGCTTTTATTTTTCTAACTTGTTAACAAGGGTGGTTAGGTATTAATTTGCACCGTTACTTCCTTCCTAACATATGCAGTTAAAACTACACATTTCAAGTATGTCTTTACTTGCATCCCATTATTTTTGATATGTAGTATTTCCATTATAGTTTCACAACATATTTTAATTTCCATTGTAATTTCTTCTTTGATCAATGGGTTATTTTAAAGTGTATTTTTTAATTTCCACTAATATAAGAATTCTCTAACTGCATATTTTATAATTGTTTTCTGGTTTAGAGTACTTTCTCTGAGTGATTTCAGTCTTTTTAAATTTCTCGAGATTTACTTTATGGCTCAACATGTGATCAGTTTTTGTAAATATGTAAGACCTTGAAAAGAATATATTCTGCAGCTGTTGTATGCAGAGTTCTATATATGCCCATCGATCAGATTTGTTAATTGTGTTGTGTTATCCTTACTGATTTGTTTTTGTTTTTGTTTTTTTGGTGGTACGTGGGCCTCTCACTGTTGTGGCCTCTCCCATTGCGGAGCACAGGCTCCGGACGCACAGGCTCATCGGCCATGGCTCACGGGCCCAGCCGCTCCACGGCATGTGGGATCTTCCCAGACCAGGGCACGAACCCGTGTCCCCTGCATCGGCAGGTGGACTCTCAACCACTGCGCCACCAGGGAAGCCCTTTACTGATTTTTTTTTGTCTGCTCATTTCAACTACTGAGAGATACCTTAAAATCCACCACTATGATACTTATGTATGTGTATTTCTCCTATTAGTTCTGTGAGCTTTTCCTGTATATATAATTTGAGGTCATTATATCAAGTGCATGTAAATTTTTAGAAACTATTTATTTATTTGGCTGTGTTGGTTCTTAGTTGGGGTACGTGGGATCTTTCGTTGTGGCATGCAGGCTCTTCTTTGCGGCACATGGGCTTCTATCTAGTTGTGGTGCGTGGACTCTCTAGTTCTGGCGTGTGGGCTCCAGAGCGCACAGGCTCAGTAGTTACAGTGCGTGGGCTTAGTTGCCCCGTGGCATGTGGGATCTTCGTTCCCTGACCAGGGATGGAACCCACGTCCCCTGCATTGGAAGGCAGATTCTTAACCACTGGTCCACCAGGGAAGTCCCAAGTGCATATAAATTTAGTTAATTATGTTCTGGTGAGTTAAACATTTTATCATCGTTGAAGTGACTCTTTTAACTGTAGTGATACTTTTTCTTTGATGTCTGTTTTTTCTGAAACTAATTTAGCTATACCATCTTTATTTTGGCTAGTGTTTGCATGATATATTTTTTTTTCTTTCAGCCTTTCTGTATTCTTATGTTTAAATGTGTCTCTTGAAAGAGACCATATGTTTGTAGATTGTTTTTTTAAGTCTGATAATCTTTCTCTTTTTTCGGAACATTCAGTCCATTTGTATTTATGTAAGTACTGACATTTTGAGATTAAATACAGCAGCACATTTTTGTCCCACCTGTTCTTTATTTTTCTCTTCCTTTTATTTGATTGTTTTTATATCAATTTTCCTTTATTGGTTCAGATATCACATGTTCATTTTAATTATTTTCATGGTTGCACTCGCACTTCCAGCATGCATAGGTCACTTATCAAAGTCTAGTGTTAACTGATACTTTTATCTTCCTCCTGGTTGAAGCAAGAACGTTAAAATACCTCTGTTCCGCTTACTGATCTCCTGACATACATGCTCTTGTCCTGTAACTTAACATTCTGTATGTATATTTTTCTACAAAAAGCTGTACATATTCCATGTATATAATTTAGTGGGTTGGAAGATAAGTTGCTGTACGTATTTTAACCCCCACAGGACATTATTATTTTATACAATCAATGCCCCATTAGATTTTTCACATTCTTACTTAAACTTTCATGGTTCTTCATTCATTTCTGCATCTGTGACCTTCCATTTTGGGTCAGTTTTTTTGCTTTATGACTTTTTAGTGAATTGTGAATTCTGTTTTTATTTGTCAGAAAATATATTTCATTTTCACTCTTTTTTAAAAAATGTATGTATTGTTTTTCAAGTTCTTTTCCCATTTAGGTTATTACAGAATATTGAGCAGAGTTCCGTGTGCTATACAATGTGTCCTTGTTGGTTATCTATTTTAAATACAGTAGTGTGTATATATCAGTCTCAAACTCTGAATTTTTTTTAACTTTTTATTTTATATTGGAGTACAGTTGACTAACTGTGTTGTGATAGTTTCACTTGTACAGCACAGTGGTTCAGTTATACATATACACATGTCTATTCTTTTTCAAGTTCTTTTCCCATTTGGGTTGTTACATAATATTGAGCAGAGTTTGCTGTGCTATATGGTAGGTCCTTTTTGGTTACCCTTTTTTTTGGCTGCACTGGGCGGCATGTGGGATCTTAGTTCCCTGACCAGGGATTGAACCTTCACCCCTTGCAGTGGAAGCACGGAGTCGTAACCACTGGACCACCAGGGAAGTACTGTTTATCCATTTTAAATATAGCAGTGTGTACATGTCAATCCCAAACTCTCTAACTATTCCTTCCCCTCACCCTTACCCTTACCCTTACCCTCCTGGTAACTGTAAGTTTGTTCTCTAAGTCTGTGAGTCTGTTTGTTTTGTAAATAATTTCATTTGTATCATTTGTTTTAGAGTCTGCATGTAAACAATATCATATGATATTTGTCTTTCTCTGTCTTACTTCACTCAGTATCATAATCTCCAGGTCCATCCGTTTTGCTGCAAATGGTATTATTTCATTTTTTTTAATAGCTGATTAATATTCCATTGTATATATGTACCACATCTTCTTTATCCATTCATATGTCGATGGACATTTAGGTTGCTTCCATGACTTGGCTGTTGTAAACAGCACTGCAGTGAGCATTGGGGTGCCTGTATCCTTTCAAACCATAATTTTCTCCGGATGTATGTCTAGGAGTGGGAATGCTGGATCATATGGTAGCTCTGTTTTTAGTTTTTTAGGGAACCTCCATACTGTTCTCCATAGTGGCTGTACCAATTGACATTCCCACCAATAGTGTAGAAGAGCTCCCTTTTCTCCACACCCTTTCCACCATTTATTGTTTGTAGACTTTTTGATGATGGCCGTTCTGAATGGTATGAGGTGATATATCATTGTAGTTTTGATTCGCATTCTTCTAATAATTAGCAGTGTTGAGCATCTTTTCATGTGTCTCTGGGCTGTATGTATGTCTTCTTTGGAGAAATGTCTATTTAGATCTTCTGCCCATTTTTTGATTGGGTTGTTTGGGTTTGTTTTGATATTGAGCTGCATGAGCTGTTTGTAGATTTTGGAGATCAATCCCTTGTTGGTTGCATCGTTTGCAAATATTGTCTGCCATTCTGTTCGTTGCCTTTATGTTTTGTTTATGGTTTCCTTTGCTTTGCCAAAGCTTTTGAGTTTCATTAGGTCCCATTTGTATATTTTTGTTTTTATTTCCATTACTCTAGTAGGTGGATCGAAGAAGATATTGCTGCGATTTATATCAAAGAGTGTTCTTCCTATGTTTTCCTCTAAGAGTTTTATAGTATCAGGTCTTAACATTTAGGTCTTTAATTCATTTTGAGTTTATTTTTGTGTATGGTATCAAAGAATATTCTAATTTCATTCTTTTACATGTAGCTGTCCAGTTTTCCCAGCACCACTTATTGAAGAGACTGTCTTTTCTCCATTGTATAGTCTTGCCTCCTTTGTTTTAGGTTAATTGACCATAGGTGCTTGGGTTTATTTCTGGGTTTTCTACCTTGTTCCATTGATCTATATCTCTGTTTTTGTGCTAGTACCATACTGTCTTGATTACTGTAGCTTTGTAGTATAGTCTGAAGCTGGGGAGCCTGATTCCTCCAGCTCCATTTTTCTTTCTCAAGATTGCTTTGGCTATTCGGAGTCTTTTGTGTTTCCATACAAATTGTGAAATTTTTTGTTCTAGTTCTGTGAAAAATGCTATTGGTAGTTTGATAAGGATTGCATTGAATCTGTAGATTGCTTTGGGTAGTATAGTCATTTTCACAATATTGATTCTTCCAATCCAAGGACATGGTATATCTCTCTGTATCATCTTTAATTTCTTTCATCAGTGTCTTACAGTTTTCTGCATACAGGTCTTTTGTCTCCTTAGGTAGGTTTATTCCTAGGTATTTTCTTTTTTTTGTTGTACTCGTAAATGGGAGTGTTTCCTTAATTTCTTTTTCAGATTTTTCATCATTAGTGTATAGGAATGCAAGAGATTTCTGTGTGTTAATTTTGTATCCTGCTACTTTACCGAATTCACTGGTGAGCTCTACTAGTTTTCTGGTAGCATCTTTAGGATTTCTATGTATAGTGTCATGTCATCTGCAAACAGTGACAGTTTTACTTCTTTTCCGATTTGTATTCTTTTTATTTTTTCTCTTCTCTGATTGACGTGGCTAGGACTTCCAAAACTACGTTGAATAAAAGTGGTGAGAGTGGACATCTTTGTCTTGTTCATGATCTTGGAGGAAATGCTTTCAGCTTTTCACTGTTGAGTATGTTGTTAGCTGTATATATGTTTGTTGTATATGGTCTCTATTAGGTTGATGTAAGTTCCCTCTGTGCCCACTTTCTGGAGAGTTTTTATCATAAATGAGTGTTGAATTGTTTCAAAAGCTTTTCCAGCATCTATTGAGATGATCATGTGATTTTTGTTCTTCAGTTTGTTGATGTGGTGTATCACACTGATTGACTTACGGATATTTAAAAATCATTGCATCCCTGTGATAAATCCCACTTGATTGCGGTGTAGGATCCTTTAATTGTGTTGTTGTATTCGCCTTGCTAGTAATTTGTTAAGGTTTTTTTTTTTTTTTTTTTTTTTGCGGTACGCAGGCATCTCCCATTGCAGAGCACAGGCTCCTGACATGCAGGCTCAGCGGCCATGGCTCACGGGCCCAGCTGCTCCGCGGCATGTGGGATCTTCTCGCACCGGGGCACGAACCCGTGTCCTCTGCATTGGCAGGTGAACTCTGAACCACTGCACCACCAGGGAAGCCCTGTTAAGGATTTTTATGTCTGTGTTCGTTAGAGATATTGGCCTGTAATTTTCTTTTTTTGTATTATTTATGTCTAGTTTTGGTATCAGGGTGATGATGGCCTCATAGAATGAGTTTGGGAGTGTTCTTCCCTCTGCAATTTTTGTAGAAGTTTCAGAAGGATAGGCGTTAACTCTTCTCTAAATGTTTGATAGATTTTGCCTGTGAAGCCATGTGGTCCTGGGCTTTTGTTTGTTGGGAGTTTTTAAATCACAGTTTCCATTTCAGTACTTGTGATTGGACTGTCCATATTTACTGTTTCTTTCTGGTTCAGTCTTGGGTGATTGTACTTTTCTAAAAATTTGTCTATTTCTTCTAGGTTGTCTATTTTATTAGCATATAGTTGTTTGTAGTAGTCTCTTATGATCCTTTGTATTTCTGTGGTGTCTGTTGTACCTTCTCCTTTTTCATTTCTAATTTTATTGATTTGAGCCCTTTCCCTGTTTTTCTTGATGAGTCTGGCTAAAGGTCTATCAATTTTGTTTATCTTTTCCAAGAACCAACTTTTAGTTTCATTGATCTTTTCTGTTTTTTTCTTCATCTCTGTTTAATTTATTTCTGCTCTGATCGTTGTTTAGTGTTGTGTTTGGATAGCTTTCTGTCTCTGTCTCCTTTTTTTTGGTCACGCCACACGGTATGTGGGATTGAACCTGTGCTCCCTGCAGTGGGAATACAGAACCTTAACCACTGGACCGCCAGGGAATTCCTTGCTTTTTCTCTTTTGTGTGTATATTTCTTATAGATTTTTGGTTTGCGGTTCCCATGAAGTTTTGCTATAGCAGTCTGTATATATAAACAAGATTGTTTTAAGCTGCTGGTCTCTTAATTTGAAACGTTATTTCCCGTTTCCTGCATTTGTGCTCTCCTCACCATTGCCGGTTTTGATAACATATTTGTGTGTAGATGCTTTCCTACCTTTACTGTATGTTTGCCTTTACCAGTGAGCTTTCTCATTTGTATATACTTGTTTGTAGTTGTGGCCTTTTCTTTTCTGCCTAGAGAAGTTACTTTAGTATTTGTTGCAAAGTTGGTCTGGTGGTGTTGAATTCTTTTAGCTTTTCCTTGTCTGTAAAGCTTTTGATTTTTTTGTTGAATCTCAATGAGAGCATTGTTGGGTATTCTTGGTTGTAGGTTTTTCCTTTTCATCACTTTAAATATACTGTGTCACTCCCTTCTGGCCTGCAGAGTTTCTGCTGAGAAATCAGCTGAATATCTTACGGGAGTTCCCTTGTATATTATTTGTTGCTTTTCCCTTTTGCTTTTAATATTTTTTCTTTGTTTTTAATTTTTCTCAATTTGATTATTATGTGTCTCTGCATGTTCCTCCTTGGGTTTATCCTGCCTGGGACTTTCTGTGCTTCCTGGACTTGGGTGACTGTTTCCTTTCCCAAGATAGGGAAGTTTTCAGCTATCATCTCTTCAGATATTTTCTCAGGTCCTTTATCTCTTTTTTCTCCTTCTGGGACTCCTCTAATGTGATTGTTGTTGCATTTAATGTTTCCACAGAGGTCTCTTAGACTGTCTTCATTTCTTTTCATTCTTTTTTCTTTATCGTATTCTGTAGTAGTGATTTCCACCATTCTGTCTTCCAGCTCACTTATCCTTTTTTCTGCCTAACTTATTGTGATATTGGATTCCTCTAGTGTATTTTTTATTTCAGTTGTTGTATTATTAATCTGTTTGTTTGTTCTTTAGTTCTTCTAGGTCTTTGTCAAACATTTCTTGTATCTTCTCGGTCTGTTCCTCCATTCTTTTCCTGAGATCTTGGATCATCTTTACTATCATTACTCTGAATTCTTTTTTGGGTCGATTGCCTGTCTCCACTTCACTTAGTTGTTCTTCTGGAGTTTTATCTTGTTCTAACACCTGGGACAGATTCATCTACTGTCTCATTTTGTCGTACTTTCTGTGATTACCGTTTGCATTCCGCAGGCTGCAGAGTTGTAGTTCTTGCTTCTGCTGTTTGCCCCCTGGTGGATGAGCCTGTCTCAGAGGCTTGTGCAGGCTTCCTGGTGGGAGCAACTGGTTCCTGCCCATTGGTGGGTGCAGCCGGGTCTTGTCCGTCTAGTGGGCAGGGCCATGTCAGGGGTTCTGCTTATGGGGCAGCTGTGGGCTCAGGAAGACTTGAAGCAGCCTGTCTGCTGATGGGTGGGACTGTGTTCCTGCCCTCTTGGTTGCTTGGTCTGAGGCATCCAAGCACTGGAGCCTATAGGCTGTTGCGTGGGGCCAGGTCTTGGTGAGAAGATGGCAGCCTCCAGGAGGGCACATGCCAATGAGTACTCCCCAGAACTACTGCCGCCAGTGTCTTTGTCCCTGCATTGAGCCACAGCAGCCCCACACCTCTGCAGGAGGCCCTGTAATACCAGCAGGAAGGTCTGGCCCAGGCTCTTATGAGGTCACTGTTTTTTTCCCCTGGTTCCTTGTGCACACGAGACCTTGTGTTCCCCCTCTGAGAGTGCAGTTTCTGTTTCCCCCAGTCCTGTGGAATTCCTGCAATCAAACCCCATTGGCCTTCACTGCTAGATTCTCTCGGGCCTCCTCCTCCTGTTGCCAGACTCTCAGCCTGGGGAGCCTGACGTGGGGCTCAAAACTTTCACTCCTGCAGGAGAGGTTCTGTGGTATAATTATTCTCCAATTTGTGGGTCACCCACCCAGCGGGTATGGGATTTGATTTTATTGTGATTGTGCCCCTCCTACCATCTCACTGTGACTTCTTCTTTGTCTTTGGATGTAGTATATCTTTTTTTGGGAGGTTCCAGCATTTTTTTGTCAATGGTCATTCAGCAGTTAATTGTGATTTTGGTGTTTTCGTAAGAAAAGGTCAGCTCACTTTCTTCTACTGCACCATTGTGTCTCCGCCTTCTTAATTTTCATTCTTGATGGGTGTTTTCTCTGTAGTGGAATACTTGGTTGGCAGTTGTTTTTCTTTCTGCTACTTAGGGATTCCATTACATATGTCTTTTAGCTTCCATTTTTGTTGTTGAGAATTAAGCTATCCATGTAACTGTTGCTTCTTTGAAAGTAATCTTTTTCCCCCCTCGGGATGCTTTTAACTTTTTCTTTGTCTGCTGATTTTCAGCTAGGAATTCATTGACATCCTTAAATTTGTGGTTTGACATTTTAAAATCATTTTTGGAAATTTTCAGCCATTCAAGTTTTGCTTCTACTCTATACTGTCTTTCCTTTCCTTCTGGAATTCCAATTAACTGTGTCGGATGTTATACCTTCACACCATATCCCCATATTGCTTATCATGTATTCTGAGCTTTTTTTCCACTGACTTGTCTCTGATTCAGTGTCTCAACTGTGTCCATTGGCTGTTAAACCTGTTCATTGGATGATTAACTTCAGTTTTTGTATTTTTCAGTAACAAAATTTGTTTGCTTCTTATAAAAATCTGGTATATCACTTTTTATAGTTTCTAGTTCATTGCTGAGACTTTTCAGTTTGGCTTCCATTTCCTTGAACCAAAGTGTGTGTTTCGTAACTCCAATATTTGGAGTCTCTGTGAGTGTTTATTGTTTTATATTTCTGTGGCTTTTGATCTTATGTCTGTTGTTTTCCCATGTGCCCAGTTGTCTTTAATTGTTTGCTGGGCATTGGATTTGAAAAATTACTTGAGAAATCATTTGAGACCAGGATGGTATCTTACAGGAAGGATTTTTTGGGGAGGCGGGGGGTGGCATCTGCTGAGGGAATCTAGGATTACTTAGTCAAATCTCAGCTTTTGAGATTTCTCTGGGCCAACTGGATGACTCAAGGCTAAATTGCTTTCAATTTATGGACTGTTCAATTTCCGGTTCACCCATATTTCTAAGGTGCAGCCCTTTAGGTTCCTAACATGAGGGTAGCGAAGAGGATTTTCCTTTTGTCTCTGTGGGCCTACCCATCTGTCAGATACAGTTTAACTTCTGGTTTCTTCTGGATTGTTGTGCTCACCTCTCTGAATTTCAGTCCTTTAATGTATCTGAAAGCACTATCCTGTTGGCTCTTTGATCCTTTAAGAAAGTCATTTCTTACATTTTGTCCAACTTTATTATTTGTCTTCAGTGGAAAGATTGGTTTGGGCTTCCCTGGTGGCGCAGTGGTTGAGAGTCCGCCTGCCGATGCAGGGGACACTGGTTTGTGCCCTGGTCCGGGAAGATCCCACATGCCGTGGAGCAGCTGGGCCCGCGAGCTATGGCCACTGGGCCTGCACGCCTGGAGCCTGTGCTCCGCAACGGGAGAGGCCACAACAGTGAGAGGCTCACGTACTGCAAAAAAAAAAAAAGGAAAGATTGGTTCAAATTACCTAATATGCCATAACCAAGAGAAGGAGTCTTCCCATTAGCTCTTTATGGCAGAACATGATTTTGTCTTGTTTTTTAGGTCAGACTCAGCCCCTAGTTCGCTTTAAATTTTGTTTGATGTAGCTGTACTCACTTGGATAACTTTGCACATTTTCATTAAAAGGTTACATTGTGTGTGTGTGTGAAAGTATAAATAAGTTGTTACCTGATTATTCAGGATTCAGGATTTTAGTCTCTTCCACCTAGGGCAGTTTCTAGTCCTTGACAGTGGACAGGTTTATTGTATTTAAGTTTCAGTTAAAAATAAGTCTCTGGAATGACTTTAAGAACATGAAATCCCTCTTAATTACTATTGAAATTGGGATGTACAATATCAACTAAGTTTTTTTCCTTTCATAGAAAAGAATGTTTTCCTAGTTATACTATAAGTGTCATGACTTCTGTTTTAGTGTACATATTTGTAGACATAATATATGTCTTTGTGAAATAGAAAAAAAGGAGGCAGTTCTGCTGAGATTCTTGTTTGCTGTATTATGAAAGCTCTCGAGCATCCTCTTGAATGAATATGGTGCTTTACAAGTTACAAACATTTTCCTTCTGCATAAATTAATTCCTACATCTTGTGAGGTGTGGTATTAAGCAAAGGATTTGGAAACAGGGCCTAAGAGAGGTTAAGTAACTTGTCTGTGGCTCCACATCTGGTGAGTGGCTTATGTCGTCTATGATTATTATAGTGTTTTATTTCAGCTGTTGTGGCCTGTTAATGCTTGCCTGTAGATGCTCACTGACTTCCCAGTTTTGTTATGTTATGCTTTCTTCTTTCTGTACACCATGTAATATAATGACCTCATGACTCATGTCCTGAAGATTGAGACAATTGGGATATTACTCCTTCATATCCCATCCTCACTGCCTCTCAGCCCACCCCATTTCTTGAATATGGTCACACCAGCCCTGGAATTTGCCAACTCCTCTGCCCTGTTGGAAAGCTTGCTTTGTCACTAGTCTTTTCTCACCCCACATGTATAGTCAGTCCCTTTCCTTCTCTTTACACATGCCTCAATTTTTCTGATTCTAAGAAAGATGCCTCTTTTTTTTCCAGTGCACTTGCCATCTTTCTTGTCACTCTTATGGTTAGACTCAAACTGTCTAACTTCCTTACTGGGTATCTTCTGTAAGCCTTCCTTTCTTTCCTAATCGCTCTTTATAAGATCCTAGCCAAAATCTCGTTTGCTCTGATCCTTTGAATCTTAAGGAGAGCAAAAAGCTTTTCTGCCTCAGACCCTTTTCCTAGCAGTAGAGTCAGTGCTTCTATATGTCTGGTGGTGCTTCTGCTTCTGAATGGTACTCACATCTCATTTTCAAAATCCTTGTAATGAAAACATTGAACAGTTTTCTTACGTTAGGAATGTGGATGTCAAATGCCCTTGTTTGCTTGGAGCATGTTCAATTACATAGTGTTCAGTTACTACTTATTTAAGGGTATGAGGATGCCACCTCCTCAAATTTAGTAATATTCCATTTTCTCTTGAGAACTATTGTGTCTGTGGTGGTTTTTTTTTTTATTTTGTCCCTGTCCAAGGATTCTTTTCTTGGAAGTTGATTCATCAGTTTTCTCTCAATCTCACTCACAAAACTGTCATGCTTTAAAATGTTGGTAGAAGGGCTTCCCTGGTGGCGCAGTGGTTGAGAGTCCACCTGCCGATGCAGGGGACACGGGTTCGTGCCCCGGTCTGGGAGGATCCCACATGCCGCGGAGCGGCTGGCCCCGCGAGTCATGGCTGCTGAGCATACACATCCGGAGCCTGTGCTCCGCAATGGGAGAGGCCACAGTAGTGAGAGGCCCGGGTACCGCAAAAATAAATAAATAATAATGTTGGTAGAATTGTGAGTGGTACCAGTACCTTTTGAATGTCCTGTTTCAAACCTTTGCACTTTTCCCTTTTCCTTCTCTTTTAATCCTGCATCATTTCTGTTGTCCACTTCGATTATTTTTCTTCAGTAAACTTGATTTACATGAACTCATCTTTCCCTTCTCTGAACTCTTTTTGTTATCAGGGTACAGAGTACATATGTTCTTTTTCACCAGCTCAAGAGTAAGCTTTAAGACAGGGCATGGGCAATTAAAAAAAAAAAAAAGACAGGGCATGGGCTTCACCCTTTTGCTTTATCACTTATTTTTTAAAATAAATTTTTAAATTATTATTTATTTTTGGCTGAGTTGGGTCTTTGTTGCTGTGTGCGGGCTTTCTCTAGTTGTGGCGAGCAGGGGCTACTCTTCATTGCAGTGTGCGGGCTTCTCATTGCAGTGGCTTCTCGTTGCAGAGCACGGCCTCTAGGTGTGTGGGCCTCAGTAGTTGAAGCTCATGGGCTCTAGAGCACAGGCTCAGTAGTTGTGGCGCACGGACTTAGTTGCTCTGTAGCATGTGGGATCTTCCCTGACCTGGGTTCGAACCCATATCCCCTCCATTGGCAGGTGGATTCTTAACCGCTGCACCACCAGGGAATCCCTGCTTTATCACTTATTGCAGGGCCTTGCATATAATAAGATTCAGTAAATATTTAAGTTTATATTTAATATTATAGTTAATTATAAGTTATGCTGATAATTATAATTACTAATTAATATTATTAATCATAATATTAGTTAATGTTAATTGACGTTTAAATATAATGGTTTTGGCTCTTTAAGGATTTTACCTCTGGACTGCCTTAAGAACCTTCTCAGTAGTTTTATATCTTTAGCTTCTTTCTCTGTGATCTCTGTACAAAAGAATGAAAATCATCAGCTTTTAAGTATTATTTTGAATACATTGGGTTTTTTCTCCTTAAAGGACTCTGTCGTGACTCCTCGTTGATTGTTTTTATTTTTAAATTTTTATTTGTGAACATTTCCAAATGTACAAAAATAAAAAGTTCAGTGATCCTCTATGCTGCAGACATCAACATTTCTCCATACTTCTTTCATCTTCCCCCTATAGCTTTTTTTTTTGCTGAGAATTTATGGCATATCCAAGACATTATTTCATCCCTAAATAACATGTATCTAAAACAACACATTTTCTTATATAACCACAATGCATTGTCATGTACAGCACACCTGGTAATGATTCCTTAATTGTGTATACAATACTTACTAGTCCATGGTCAAGTTCTCCCAGTTGTCTAAAAAAATTTCTTTTGTAGTTGGTTTGTTTGATTTGTGCGAGAGATCAGGTGTTGACAGCCTGATCCCTTCATAAAGCCCCACTTTTCACCCTAATGCTTTTATTATTCATTGATTACAATTGCATGGATTAGTTATTAAATTAAAAATTGCCAATTAGCTGAAACTTTTCTCTCTGGAAGAACTTTTTCCTCATTCACTAAGGCTAGTTGGTTAACCTAAAATATCTAGTTAGTTCTTGAGTAGTTAATACCCTCTACTGGGGAAAGAAGACTCTGCTTTCTTTTTTAGCTAGTAAGACTCTTTAGATTATTTCACTAAGGCCTATAGTAAAGTATTTTTTTTTCCTTCTTGAGGAAGTTAAAGTTATTCTTGAGTGGTAGATTAGTGATTTTGTGGATTGGGTTATGGGGAGGGCCTCCCAGTCCTAAGTGAGCAGTTCAAGTTCTCCTGAGAAGGTACAGCGGTGGGGGGCGAGGGGGCGGTGGATGGTGGGGAAAGGAAAGGAATACAAAGGAAAAAAATATACCCCCTTCACTGTTGGGATTTGTACTGAAGGTGTGGTGCTCACTTGGGGTGTGGAAATTTCAAACATTCTTTTACTTTCCCAGAGAATAAATTAGACTCAATAAAGATTCTGTATAGACGCAGTATAGAGTCATTTAAATTTAAGGACGTATGGCCCTTAAAGGGTCTTAGCACAGTTTTGTAATCAAAACCATTCGATTTTTTTTTACATCTTTATTGGAGTATAATTCCTTTACAATGGTGTGTTAGTTTCTGCTTTATAACAAAGTGAATCAGTTATACATGTACATATGTTCCCATATCTCTTCCCTCTTGCGTCTCCCTCCCTCCCACCCTCCCTATCCCACCCCTCTAGGTGGTCACAAAGCACCGAGCTGATCTCCCTGTGCTATGCGGCTGCTTCCCACTAGCTAGCTATTTTACGTTTGGTAGTGTATATATATCCATGCCACTCTCACTTTGTCACACCTTACCCTTCCCCCTCCCCATAACCTCAAGTCCATTCTCTAGTAGGTCTGTGTCTATTCCCATCCTACCCCTAGGTTCTACATGACATTTTTTTTCTAAAATTCCATATATATGTGTTAGCATATGGTATTTGTCTTTCTCTTTCTGACTTACTTCACTCTGTATGACAGACTCTAGGTCCATCCACTTCATTACAAATAGCTCAATTTCGTTTCTTTTTATGGCTGAGTAATATTCCATTGTATATATGTGCCACATCTTCTTTATCCATTCATCCGATGATGGAAACTTAGGTTGTTTCCACCTCCTGGCTATTGTAAATAGAGCTGCAATGAACATTTTGGTACATGACTCTTTTTGAATTATGGTTTTCTCAGGGTATATGCCCAGTAGTGGGATTGCTGGGTCGTATGGTAGTTCTGTTTGCAGTTTTTTAAGGAACCTCCATACTGTTCTCCATAGTGGCTGTACCAATTCACATTCCCACCAGCAGTGCAAGAGTGTTCCCTTTTCTCCACACCCTCTCCAGCATTTATTGTTTGCAGATTTTTTTGATGATGGCCATTCTGACTGGTGTGAGATGATATCTCATTGTAGTTTTGATTTGCATTTCTCTAATGATTAATGATGTTGAGCATTCTTTCATGTGTTTGTTGGCAGTCTGTATATCTTCTTTGGAGAAATGTCTATTTAGGTCTTCTGCCCATTTTTGGATTGGGTTCTTTGTTTTTTTGTTATTGAGCTTCATGAGCTGCTTGTAAATTTTAGAGATTAATCCTTTGTCAGTTGCTTCATTTGCAAATATTTTCTCCCATTCTGAGGGTTGTCTTTTGGTCTTGTTTATGGTTTCCTTTGCTGTGCAAAAGCTTTGAAGTTTCATTAGGTCCCATTTGTTTATTTTTGTTTTTATTTCCATTTCTCTAGGAGGTGGGTCAAAAAGGATATTGCTGTGATGTATGTCATAGAGTGTTCTGCCTATGTTTTCCTCTAAGAGTTTGATAGTTTCTGTCCTTACATTTAGGTCTTATGAGGTGTCACCTCACACTAGTCAAAATGGCCATCATCAAAAAATCTACAAACAGTAAATGCTGGAGAGGGTGTGGAGAAAAGGGAACACTCTTGCACTGCTGGTGGGAATGTGAATTGGTACAGCCACTATGGAGAACAGTTTGGAGGTTCCTTAAAAAACTACAAATAGAACTACCATATGACCCAGCAATCCCACTACTGGGCATATACCCTGAGAAAACCATAATTCAAAAAGAGTCATGTACCAAAATGTTCATTGCAGCTCCACTTACAATAGCCCGGAGATGGAAACAACCTAAGTTTCCATCATCGGATGAATGGATAAAGAAGATGTGGCACATATATACAATGGAATATTACTCAGCCATAAAAAGAAACGAAATTGAGCTATTTGTAATGAAGTGGATGGACCTAGAGTCTGTCATACAGAGTGAAGTAAGTCAGAAAGAGACAGACAAATACCGTATGCTAACACATATATATGGAATTTAAGAAAAAAAATGTCATGAAGAACCTAGGGGTAAGACAGGAATAAAGACACAGACCTACTTGAGAATGGACTTGAGGATATGGGAAGGGGGAAGGGTAAGCTGTGACAAAGCGAGAGAGTGGCATGGACATATATACACTACCAAATGTAAAATAGCTAGCTAGTGGGAAGCAGCCGCATAGCACAGGGAGATCAGCTCTGTGCTTTGTGACCGCCTAGAGGGGTGGGATAGGGAGGGTGAGAGGGAGGGAGACGCAAGAGGGAAGAGATATGGGAACATATGTATATGTATAAATGATTCACTTTGTTGTAAAGCAGAAACTAACACACCATTGTACTCCAATATAGATGTTAAAAATAATAATAATAAATAAAAAAAGAACATGTTTGGTTTTCATTCTCAAGGTTTACAGTTATAAAACCTAGAGGAAAATAAAAAGTTGGTAAACATTATTTCAAGTGCTGGTGGTAATAAACAGACAATAACTTTTGTAGGCATTTAGGAAGGAGAGAAAACTGATTCAAGTTGATGGGGAGAAGGTTAACGTGAATGTGGGGTGGATTTTGCGTTGTCACATCAGAGATCAGAAAAGGCTGTTTCACGTGGTAGAAAACAGCCTTCGTATAGGTGCAAGTACTTCTTGCTCATACTTGAAGTTCATTTTTCAGGTACTGTTTAAGATAAAGTAACTAATAAGTTAAAAAGTAAGAAAAAGTATAGTAAAGTGCTAAAAAATACATTATAAACAGGCTATGTTATTTTAGCTCTACTGTGGTTATAAAATGAGGTTGAGTCAGTAGATTAATTAGAAACTTATATGCATCATGGCTCTGATACAAGCCAGTATTTGCCCTAAAATGATAAGGTTAACATTGAATTATTAGGTTTACCGAGGAACGAAGATAGTTTCTAAATGATGGAGAGAGAGAATACTCATCTGTCAAAATAAGCCAGTAAGGGCTTTTTTTTTTTTCTTAAAGTAGCAGTTTTTTAAAAGTTGTATACTATTTTGGCTATGCAATTGAAAATTTTGTAGATGCTTGATAGTTCTGGGCTTCATCCTTTCTTCTCTAGATAGAATGGGGGGCTCATGATGGTAAGTCACAGCCAGGTGTGCTACAAAAGCCTTAAGAAAACAGGCAGTGGACTATCTTTTTGTCTTTCTGAAGTGCTCTCAGAAAGACAAATGTAGAATTTAATTACTGTAGAAGATATTTGTGACCTAAAGGAAAAGAAGGTTCCGTTTGTGATGATACTTGGGAAGGAACTGCTTGCCCTAAAAGTGTGGCCTAGCATCCTGTCTGTTGTTACTTTAAGTCACCAGAAGTCTATGAGTTTTTGTCATTTTTCTGTATTGAGTTAAGAAGTTAATGAAAGGATAACTTAGCTCCTCATTTTGTCAGATTTCAAGTCTACTGAAAAGAAGGTGCTTTGAGAGCTGGAGATGTGAGTAAGAGTCCGGTGCCAGGGTAATTTTTTAATTTTTAAAAAAATAGACTTTATTTTTTTGGAACAGTTTTAATTTTTCAGAAAAATTGAGAAGATAATACAGACAGTTCCTTTATACCCTGCACCCAGTTTCCTTTATTATTAACAGCTTACATTAGCATGGTATATTTGTTACAACTAGCCAATATTAAAAGTGTTATTAACTAAAGTCTATACTTTATGCAGATTTCCTTAGTTTTTACCTAATGTATTTTTTCTCTTTCAGGATCCCACCAGGGCCCTGTATTACAGTTAATCGTCACGTCTCCTTAGGCTCCTCTTGACTGTGACAGTTTCTCAGACTTCCCTTGTTTTGATGACCTTGGCAGTTTTGAGGAGAATTTGATCAGGTATTTTGTAGAATGTCCCTCAATTGGATTTATCTGATGTTTTTCTCATGGTTAGACTGGGGTTATGGGTTTTTAGGAGGAAGACCACAGAGGTAAAGTGCCATTCTCATTCCATTATATCAAGGGTACAATGATTTCTCACTATTAATGTTGACTCTGGTCACCTGGCTGAAAATGTTTGTCAAGTTTCTCCACTGTGAAGTTACTTTTTTATTTTTTGTAAAAACTTTGTTCCATGCTGTGTTGTTTGGAAATAAGTCACTAAGTGTAGTCCACACTTAAGGAGTGGGAAGTTTTGCTCCATCTCCTTGAGGCTCTTCTACGTAAGTTCCTGGGAATTCTCCATGGGAGATTGTCTCTTCTCCCCCATTTATTTATTTATTTATTCAGTCATTTCTTTATGTCAGTATGGGCTTACAGATATTTGTTTTATATTTTGGGTCATAATCCAATACTACCTTATTTATTTTGTTGCTCAAATTTTTGCTGTTTTGGCCATTGGGAGCTCTTTTGGTTGGCTTCTGTGTCACTCTGACATGCCCCCATCGTCATGGGGTGTTTTTTGTTGTTTTTTTTTCCGGACACTTCCTTATTTTCTGGTACTACAAGATTCTCCAGGCTCATCCTGTATATCCCCTATCCCAGTTCTAGAATCAGCAGTTTCTCCACAAAGTCCAGATTTCTTTTATTAGAGAATGCTATTGGAAATCAAAATCTGGGTGCTAGGTGTGCTTGTTGCTACTAGAGTTTTGCTGTTTCTAGGCCTTCTTAGCTGAAATCCTGTGTATATATTACCTGTATATTTATGCATATTTATAAGTATTTCTATGCATTCATTTCTGTATATATATCAGTATTAAGGTAAACATGAGTTCATATTGATGTCTCCAGCTCTAATCCATTACTACATAGGTCATTCTAGCCTCCTCCCCTTGCTTTTCTGTAACCTCCCACTCCAACAGTGAGAAATCTGGCTCCCACCATTCACCATCCATTTACTTAATTGTTCAGTCCCAGTGTACATGTATAGTTGTATATTAGTTTTGTTAACCTGATACCCTGATGGGTAACAATATCAGAATTGTTAACCTGTACCCCCATGGGAAACAGCTTTATCAGCTAGAATACAATGCTTATGTACAGTTCCTTTTACCTTTAGTCTTACAGACTCCACTCATTTCCAAAGTTCTTTCAGTCAGCACCTTTCCCCCCATCCCCTGCAGCGATACTGTTTCATACATTTGTAATACAGTTGGATTCTGTTATATGGTCTCCATTCCTTCCTGGGACCCCCTGACTTTCTAAAGGATTTTTTTAAATTTGCATACTTTAAGGTTCATTCTTTGTATTATAAAGTTCTGTGGGTTTTGACAAGTGCATAATGTCATGTATCTACCATTACAGTATCATACAGAATAATTTCACTGCCCTAAAAATCTCCTGTGCTTCACCTATGAACCCTCCCTTCCTCCCCACAAACTTCTGGCAACCGTTGATCTTTTTACTGTCTCTATAATTTTGCCTTTTCTAGAATGTTCTTGAGATATTTTTAAAGTCACTTTCTAAAGGAAACCTTTGATTTCTCTAACCTAGATACCATTTTTTCTCCCACCACCAATTCATTCTTAATTGAACAAAATATTTCTAATAAGTAAGAATCAAGGCGTTCCTATTTCTTTTCTCAGTTACCGCTATATAAGGTCGTTCAGCTTTGTTTATCTTTTAATATTCTACCTCTTTGTTACCAACCTCGGAATTGGGAGGAGATCCCAAGTACCTTCTTCTTTTTTTTTTTTTTTTTTTTGTGGTACGTGGGCCTCTCACTGTTGTGGCCTCTCCCGATGCGGAGCACAGGCTCCGGACGCGCAGGCTCAGCGGCCATGGCTCACGGGCTTAGTTGCTCCGCGGCATGTGGGATCCTCCCGGACTGGGGCACGAACCCGCGTCCCCTGCATCGGCAGGTGGACTCTCAACCACTGCACCACCAGGGAAGCCCCCAAGTACCTTTATTTTTGTTGGGGAGGTTGGTGGGGGAAGGCAGGGAGTGGCCCTGTATGGTGTGGTGCGTCCTGTATAGGTAGCAGCTGGCAAATAGATGCTCACTTGTGGGGAGGGGCATTACGCTTAAATTTTATCTGAATATGCTTCTGTTTGTTTCCGGTGGGAGGTTATACTTGAAAATTCCTTTGATGAGTGTTTTAATATGAATATTATTTTGGTCCATAGTCTCTTTTGAGAATATAATAGAATATGAGATAGATGAAGTGAATATGTGACTATTTCAAAATGGTTTCTACTGTAATGAAAATCCTGTAGGATGATAGTTTTAGAAATTATTTGGAAGGCTCTAACTTAAGGGAAATAATAACTATCATATTCCTATTTCTCACTTGTTGTTTGGTACAATCTTTACATATATGTGTGAAAAATTCTGAAATTGGAATTTTTACCCCTCCAGTAAAAGATCATTTGTTATACTCCAATATCAGTCACTCCTTGTTGCTATTTACCTTGAAGAATTCACAGTCTGGTGCAGAAACTCTTCGTTTTCATTTTTATTTTTTTTTGTGGTATGCGGGCCTCTCACTGTTGTGGCCTCTCCCGTCGCGGAGCACAGGCTCCGGACGCGCAGGCCCAGTGGCCATGGCTCACAGGCCTAGCCGCTCCGCAGCATGTGGGATCTTCCCAGACCAGGGCACAAACCCGTGTCCCCTGCATCGGCAGGCGGACTCTCAGCCACTGCGCCACCAGGGAAGCCCAAAACTCTTCTTTTTTAAAAGCAAGTTTTGGTTTAAACTTTACAGTGTCTTTAGGAGTTATGACATCATCAAAATCTTACCATGTAGCCTATAGTACAGGAGAATAATGGCTAAAGCATAGACTTCAAGTTTATGTTTTAGCTTTCTGCTTGTTAACTTTGTCACCACAGGCAAATTATTTACCCTTTCTGAGCCTTGCATTTCCTCATTTGTAAAATGTGAATGATGATATTACCTCTCCCATGGGATGATAATGGGGATTATATGAGATAAAGCACTTAGCACAGTGCCTGGTACATAGATATGGCTCAATAAGTATGCTCTAGGGGTTTCCCTGGTGGCGCAGTGGTTGAGGGTCCGCCTGCCGATGCAGGGGATGCGGGTTCGTGCCCCGGTCCGGGAGGATCCCACGTGCTGCGGAGCGGCTGGTCCCATGAGCCATGGCCGCTGAGCCTGCACGTCCGGAGCCTGTGCTCCGCAATGGGAGAGGCCACAGCAGTGAGAGGCCCTCATACCACAAAAAAATAAAAAAATTAAAAAGTAAGTGTGCTCTAAAATCAAAACCTCCCCTCAACAAGAAAATGGATGAAGGTTCAAAGTTTTATACTAGTGTATGTTTCTGTTCAACAGTTACTACTTGGACCAGACCAGTCAGAAAAATGAATGATTCCTTTAGTTTTTTATCTTAAAACTTCTCTCAAGATAAGGCTAACTTTTCTTCAAATCTGGGAAATGCTCACATCACTAAATTTGACATGCTAGCAGTGGTTGTCAGCCTGAGATACTGTTGCCTCTCCTGGGGCCGTTTGGGGGTGCTCTTGGGATTTTACAGGAGGGACCAGGGTGCTGAACACCTTGTGACACATGGAGCAGGCTTGCATGTTGAATTATTGTGCCTCAAATTACCACAGCAATAGCATACTGTTGAGACACACTAGACTAGACTAATATGTACGGTAGTATCTTTAAACCTCTCTGTTGAACACATTTCAGGTGTCACAGACCCAGCAAATATGTCAGTGAATAGAGCAAGGCCAGGCCTCCGTGTCTGGGACACGCAAGGGAGTGTAGGGACTAGGCAAGCTGGAGAGAATGTGTCCTTTCTAAACAAGTGAGCCGCGCTTCAGCTTCAGCTAGTTGTTGACTACTATTGCTAGATCTGATTTTTCAGAGAAAGGCTAGATATCCAAATTTTTATGTCATATTTTCCTATTTTAAAGTGTGGCTCAACCTTTTTTTTTTTTTTTTTAATATGCCAAGGCCAAACCAAACAGATTGGTGGGCTGGTTTTGGCCCAGAGACCACACTGGTTTATAACCTGTGATTATTATTATAGAAAGTGAGCTAAAGTTTTGGCAGAGGTAAACAGTGAGGGCCATAACAGCCCTGAATATTTGCTGAGCTCAGAGAAGGCTGTGGAAACAAAGCACTAGGTGTTGAGGTCATTTTCTAGAGCGTAGAGAATCATGGCATCAGAGCAGAGCTTTAGGGGAGCTTCCTCTGGTTGGAAGGAGGAATTCTGTTGAGAGAAATCCCAGCACCTGCATTTTGAGGAAGAGATCCCACTGTGCCTTATGCTGACACTCCTGAATTAGGAGGGTAGCTGCACCACTGGAGGAAGCCTTAGAGTGATTCCACTGCTAAGCATTACCATCCCAGCCCCCAGTCTCAGTACTGCCTTGAGAAATTAGGAGTCCCCGCAAAGCTAATAGGCAACGAAGGCTCAACGCTACAAAATCTCCTGGTTTATGTGGCTTTCGAACAGTGTGACATTCGTAGGGTTTATACCTTCAGTATTTCTTCTTGATCTAGGGTTACTGCCTACTCAGCTCCACAGACCACAGCTGTGGCCATCTGTGGTTTAGTGGGGGTGTTTCATGGGTGTCCCAGGAGTTTGGTCACATCCTAGCCTAGCCAGTACAGTTCAGGTGCTACTTGCTCTGGCTGGTTTTAAGGTGTCAAGTCATCACTCATCACTTTAATATTATATAAAAAGTAGCAGCCCATTATAATATTGTTAAATAACAATGTCTGTATGTATTTTGCATAGTTGTTGAATACATTAATATATATGGGCAAGAATAGATTGTATGTTTTAATATGCATCACTTTCAAATCTAATATGAGATCATATATGGCAATGTGTCATTTTAGTTGTATTCTATGGGATTAAATACAAAAATACAGTGTAGTATTTTACTGTAAAACTTTGCTTTTTTAAGAAACAGGCTGATCTTATTGGTCGGAATATTTTCTGTTTGTAAACTACCTGCTGGCTTAACCTCCCAGTGAGCAGAAAGGAAATAACTTTTTTTTTTTTTTTTTTGCGTTCCGCGGGCCTCTCACTGTGTGGCCTCTCCCGTTGCGGAGCACAGGCTCCGGACGCGCAGGCTTAGCGGCCATGGCTCACGGGCCCAGCCGCTCCGCGGCATGTGGGATCTTCCGGGATCGGGGCACGAACCCGTGTCCCCTGCATCGGCAGGTGGACTCTCAACCACTGCGCCACCAGGGAAGCCCAGGAAATAACTTTTTAAAAAGTATTTTAGTATTTTATAATCCTCAGAAAGTTAAATTTATTTGAGAATGTTATATATTGTGAAATACTTACAATACTTAATGATTATCCACATCATTTAGTGCTTACGTGAGTGAATGTTTGTATAGAGCAGAGTGCTAATCACTTTTAAGATCGCTGTCGTAATCCCTTGAGGAGAGTAAGTTTTTATCAGTTTAGATTCCTACTTGTTGTGAAAAGTAGGTCTACTATTAATCATCTTTTCAGATGGTAGCCGTCTTTGTGGGTGTGTAAGTTGTTGGCTTCAATTTTAAAGATGTTTTTTAATGTTTTTCCAAAGGCAAGTATTTGTAACCACTAAAAAAGAAAATGGCAACTTTTCCCCTTCAGCTCTGTTTCTTGTATGTCCGAAAACAGCTTATTTGTAAAAGGATTCTTTCCTCCCCTCTCAGCCCTCCAAATCCCACACACCTGTAACCCTCTGTTTGGATGATAAACTGATGAGGGTTTCCTGTCTTTTTTCCCCCCAGCTAGTGAAAGAAGGGTGCTCATCATCACTCTGCTGGGAATGTCCTTGATACCTACCAATGACATAGTGGAAAGAAAAGACTTTGGAGAAGGCAGGCTTGGATTTGAGTCACGATTCTGCCATATGCCCATTCTCTGAGTTTAATTTCTTCTTTGTAAAATGGAGGTAATTGTAGCCACCTTTCAGGGCATAGTTGTTCATAAATGGTAGCTGATAACAATAGTGATAAAATTAATAGTAACTTTGGTCTTAGTAGCGCCTGAGGTTCTGAAGGCTAATAAAGCTAGCCGAGAGCTAGGAACTCCCAAAAGCTCTGCAGTAACCTATGGATCCTAGGCTCTTGACATCTGAAACATCTTTGTTCTTACTGACCCTTGTCGCTTTTTCTTCTTTCTCATAAGAAGGCAAACTGTATTGCCCTTATATTTTAAAGACTTGAAATTAGGGTTGAGAAATGAATAAAAACGGTTCTTTGAAGCCACTAGGAAAGCTTGAGTTAAGACTTTGAATGCTTCAGAAACTCTTTATTGACAATGGTTAAATAGCCATCAAGTGTTCTGAATATGGTTAGTCCCTCAAATATTGAGGAATCCTTTCCTGGTAGGAAAGGTGTTATTGTTTCTGTAAATAAATACAAGCAAATTTGATCACCTAAGTTCATTCCTATCATTAAATTCAATGAATTGCATTTTGTTCATGTCACCTAGCAAATACTCATTGAACACCTAGTCTGTGCTAGGCCCTATGCCCAGTCAATTGTATACCCTCAAAGGAGGTACTGAATTAGGGAATCTAAGAGTTGTAGCTCTTAGCCTCTATTTTAAATGAAAATCCTAAGCCTTAGAGCTGCCCTGACCAGTAAGGTAGTCATGACTAACTACAGGTGGCTGCTGAGCAGTTGAAACGTGACCAGTCTGAATTGAGATGTGCTGTAAATATAAAACACACACTGCACTCCAAGGACTTAGTTTGAAAAATATATGTAAAATATCAATGATGTTTATATTGAATTCATGTTAAAAACAAAAGTATTTTTGCTATCTTGGATTCAATAAAATATATTAGAATTAATTTCACCTGTTTCATTTTACTTTCTTAGGGTAGCTACTGGAACATTTAAAATGAATCACATTATGTTTTTATTGGACTGCACTGTAAGGCAGTGCTTCAGTGACTTGGCAAGGTTACTAGTCCAGTTAGGACTCCTGTGGCTAGTGCAAACTATAGATCAGCTTACTGTGAAAATGGCAGGTAGTGTTTGTTTTGATCAAAAAGGTGGAAAATTCAAACCTTGTTTCAGAAAAAAGTTAAACGCTAAGGACTTTAAATAGTTTACATTTTAAATTAAAGCCTAGATTGTTAAACTGTTAGAATTGCTTCGCGTTTCAGATTTGGGGTGCTTTAAAAGGGGCAAACTAGGGGCTTCCCTAGTGGTGCAGTGGTTAAGAATCCGCCTGCCAATACAGGGGACACAGGTTCGAGCCCTGGTCCAGGAAGACCCCACATGCTGCGGAGCAACTAAGCCCGTGAGCTACAACTTCTGAGCCTGCGCTCCAGAGTCCGTGAGCCACAACTCCTAAAGCCTGGGTGCCTGGAGCCCGTGCTCTGCAACAAGAGAAGCCACCGCAATGAGAAGCCCGCACAGCGTAACGAAGAGTAGCTCCCGCTCACTGCAGTTAGAGAAAGCCCGCGCACAGCAACACAGACCCAATGGAGCCAAAAATAAATAAATAAAATAAATAATAATAAAAAATAAAAGGGGCAAACTAGAAAAATATACCCACTGATTCAGTAACGTAAACCTATTTTTCATTTCTCTAAGCATTCACAAGTCATTATGTAGTTGATCTCTGATTCCCCAATATTTTATTGGGAGGTGGGGTGTGCAGAAGGTAGGGGGCAAGCTTCATCTATATATTTTTCTTTCTTGCTAGCTAGACTGGTTCAGTATAGTGAAATCGATTCTTCATTATTTAACAAACATTTGAGCAGGTACTAGGTCAGGTTCTGGAAATGCAGTGGTGAACAAGGGATAATCCCTGAATAGAACTACAGGCTTTCTGTTTGGTTTTTGTCTTGTTTTGGCTTTGTATTTGGAAAATAATTCTAAACTTAAAGAAGTTATAATAATAAATATAGTACAAAGAACACTATATACCCTTTATCCAGATCCATGTACTGTTAACATTTTTTCCTGTGTGCTTCTTTAAAAAATTGAGTTATAGTTGATTTACAATATTATATTAGTTTCAGGTGTATGACATAGTGATTCAAATTTTTATAGATTATACTCCGTTTATAGTTATTATAAAATATTGGCTATATTCCCTGTGCTGTACAATATATTCTTGTAGCTTATTTATTTTATACATAGTAGTTTGTTGTACTTCTTATCCCCTGCCCCTATTTTGCCCCTCTCCCCTTTCCTCTCCCCACTGGTAACTACTGCTTCATTCTCTATATATGTGAGTCTGTTTCTGTTTTGTTATATTCACTAGTTTATTTTTTAGATTCCACATATAAGTGATAACATACATATTTCTCTTTGTCTGACTCATTTCACTAAGCATAATACCCTCTAGGTCCATCTATGTTGTTGCAAATTGCAAATTTTCTTTCTTTTTTATGGTTGAGTAGTATTCCATTATATCTATATCTCTATCTATCTATCTATCTATAATCTCACATCATTTTTATCCATTCATCTTTTGATGGACACTTAGGCTGTTGTACGTAATGCTGTTGTGAACGTTGGGGTGCACGTATCTTTTCAAATTAGTGTTTTTGTTTTCTTTGGATATATATCCAGGAGTGCAATTACTGGATCACATGGTAACTCTATTTTCAGCTTTCTGAGGAACCTCCATACTGTTTTCTCCAGTGGCTGTGCCAATATACATTCCCACTAACAGTGTACAAGGGTTCCCTTTTCTCTACATCCTTGCCGGCACTGGTTATTTGTTGTCTTTTTGATGATGGACATTCTGACAGGTGTGAGGTGATATCTCATTGTGGTTTTGATTTGCATTTCTTTGACGATTAGCAGTGTTGAGCATCTTTTCATGTGCCTGTTGACCATCTGCATGTCTTCTTTGGAAAATTGTCTATTCAGGTCTTCTGTCCATTTTTTAATTGGGTTATTTGTTTCTTTGGTTGTTGGGTTGTATGAGCTCTTTGTATATGTTGGATATTAACTCCTTATCAGGCGTATCATTTGCAAATATTTTCTCCCATTCAGTAGGTTGTCTTTTTCTTTTGTCGATGGTATTCTTTGCTGTGTAAAACCTTTTAAGTTTAATTATGTCCCATTTATTTATTTTTGTTTTTTGTTGCTTTAGGAGACAGATCCAGAAAATGGATCTGTCTATGATATATGTCAAGGAGTGTTCCGCTTATGTTTTCCTCCAGGAGTTTTATGGTTTCCGGTCTTATATTTAGGTCTTTAATCCATTTTGAGTTTGTTTTTATATATGGTGTGAGAAAATGTTCTAATTTCATTCCTTTATATGTAGCTGTCCAGTTTTCCCAGTGCCATTTATTGAAGAAACTGTATTTTCTCCTTTGTCATAGATTAATTGACCATATGTGCATGGGTTTATTTCTGGGCTCTCTGTTCAGTTCTGTTGATCTATGTGTCTGTTGCTTCCCTGGCTTTCTTTTGATTTCCATTTGCATGGAATACTTTTTTCCATTCTCTCTCTTTCAGTCTGTGTGTCTTGAAATCTGAAGTGAGTCTCTTATAGGCAGCATATATATGGTTCTTGTTTTTGTATCTGTTCAGCCATTCTGTATCTTTTGATTGGAGAATTTAGTCCATTTACATTTAAAGTAATGATTGAGGGGCTTCCCTGGTGGCGCAGTGGTTAAGAATCCACCTGCCAATGCAGGGGACACGGGTTCGAGCCCTGATCCGGGAAGATCCCTCATGCCGCGGGGCAACTAAGCCTGTACGCCACAACTACTGAACCTGTGCTCTGGAGCCCATGCACCACGATTACTGAATCCCGCATGCCTAGAGCCTGTGATCCACACGCAACAAGAGAAGCCACCATAATGAGAAACCTATGCACCACAACTAAGAGTAGCCCCCGCTTGCCATAACTAGAGAAAGCCGGCACGCAGCAAGGAAGACACAATGCAGCCAAAAATATAAATAAATAAATAAAATGAAATAAATAAAGTAATTATTGATAGGTATATACTTACTGCCATTTTGTAAGTTGTTTTGGGGTTATTTTTCTGGTTATTTTTTGTTCCTTTTTTTTTTCCTACCCTTTGATTTGATGTCTATCTTTAGTGTTATGTTTGGATTCCTTTCTCCTTTTTGTGTTCTATCTGTTATAGATTTTTTGGTTTATGGTTACCATGAAGTTTATATATAGCTATCTATATATATACATGATTGTTTCAAGTTGCTGATCTCTTAATTTCAAATGCATTTTAACAACCCTTTATTTTTACTCGTCTCCCCCCATAATTACTGTTTTTGGCATATTATTTTACACCTTTTTGTTTTTGTATCCCTTACTGAGGATATAGATGATTTTACTACTTTTGCCTTTTGAACTTCTACTAGCTTTGTACTTGGTTGATTTACTACCTTTACTGTATATTTGCCTTTACCAATGAGCTTTTTATTTTCATAATTTTCCTTTTTTTATTGAAGTATACTTAATTTACAATGTGCTAATATCTGCTGTACAGCAAAGTGACTCAGTTATAAACATATATATTCTTTTTTATATTCTTTTCCATTATGCTTTATCCCTGGAGATTGGATATAGTTCCCTGTGCTATACAGTAGGACCTTGTTGTTTATCCATTCTAAATGTAATAGTTTGCATCTTCTAACCCCAAACTCCCTGTCCATCCCTGTCCCTCTCCCATTCCCCCTTGGCAACCACAGGTCTATTTCCTATGTCTGAGTCTGTTTTTTGTTTTTTTCCCCAGTACTCGGGCCTCTCACTGCTGTGGCCTCTCCCGTTGCGGAGCACAGGCTCCGGACGCGCAGGCTCAGCAGCCATGGCTCATGGACCCAGCCGCTCCACGGCATGTGGGATCCTCCCAGACCGGGGCACGAACCCGTATCCCCTGCATCGGCAGGCGGACTCTCAACCACTGCACCACCAGGGAAGCCCTGAGTCTGTTTTGTAGATAGTTTCATCTGTGTCATATTTTAGATTCCTCATGTAAGTGATATCATACGGTATTTGTCTTTCTCTTTCTGACATATTTCACTTAGTATGATAATATCTAGTTGCATCCATGTCACTGCACATGGCATTGTTTCATTCTTTTTTATGGCTGAGTAGTATTCCATTGTATATATGTACCACATCTTCTTTATCCATTTATCTGTCAGTGGACATTAAGGTTGTTGCCATGTCTTGGCTATTGTGAACAGTGCTGCTATGAACACAGGGGTGCATGTATCTTTTTGAATTATAGTTTTGTCTGGGTATATGCCTAGGAGTGGGATTGCTGGATCATACGGTAATTCTATTTTTAGTTTTCTGAGGAACCTCCATACTGTTTTCCATAGTGGCTACACCAACTTACATTCCTACCAACATTGTAGGAGGGTTCCTTTTTCTTCACACCCTTTCCAGCATTTGTTATTTGTAGAATTTTTAATGATGGCCATTCTGACCAGTGTGAGCTGGTACCACATTGTAATTTTGATTTTCATTTCTCTGATAGTTAATGACATTGAGCATTTTTTCATGTGCCTACTGGCCATCTCTATGTCTTCTTTTTTATTTTATTTTATTTAATTAACTAATTTGGCTGCATCAGGTCTTAGTTGCAGCATGTGAGATCTTTGTTGCCTGTGGGACCTTCATTGTAGCATTTGGGATCTTTTTAGTGGCGGCATGCGAACTCTGAGTTGCAGCATGTGCGTCTAGTTTCCTGACCAGGGACTGAACATGGGCCCCCTGCATTGGGAGTGCGGAGTCTTAGCCACTGGACCACAAGGGAAGTCCTTGTATGTCTTCTTTGGAGAAATGTCTATTAAGATCTTCTGCCCATTTTTCAATTGGGTTGTTTGTTTTTGTTGTTGTTGAGTTGTATGAGCTGTTTGTATATTTTGGAAGTGAAGCCCTTGTCAGTTGCATCATTTGCAAATATTTTCTCCTGTTCCATAGGTTGTCTCTTCATTTTTTTATGGTTTCCTTTGCTGTGCAAAAGCTTGTAAATTTGATTCGGTCCCATTTGTTTATTTTTGGTTTTATTTCTATTGCCTTGGGAGACTGACCTAAGAGAACACTGATTCGATTTATGTCAGAGAATGTTTTGCCTGTGCTCTCTTCTAGGAGTTTTATGGTGTCATGTCTTATGTCTTAAGTCTTCAAGTGATTTTGAGTTTATTTTTGTGCATGGTGTGTGTGTGTGTGTTCTAACGTGATTGATTTACATGCAGCTGTCCAACTCTCTCAACACCACTTGCTGAACAGACTCTCTTTTCTCCACTGTATATTCTTGCCTCCCTTGTCAAAGACCTTAGGTGTGTGGCTTTATTTCTGGGCTCTCTGTTCAGTTCCATTGATCCGTATGTGGGTTTTTTTTGTACCAATACCATACTGTTTGGATTACTGTATCTTTGTAGTATTGTCTGAAGTCTGGGAGGGTTATGCCTCCTGCTTTGTATTTTCCCTCAGGCTTGCTTTTTCAATTCTGGGTCTTTATGTTTCCATATGAATTTTTGGATTATTTGTTCTAGTTGTGTGAAAAATATCATGGGTAATTTGATAGGGATTGTGTTTAGTCTGTAGATTGCTTTGGGTAGTATTGCCATTTTAACAATATTAATTTTTCCAGTCCAAGAGCATGGGATATCTTTCCATTTCTTTGAATCCTCTTTAACTTCCTTTATTAATGTTTTATAGTTCTCAGTGTATAAGTCTTTCACCTCCTTGGTCAGGTTTATTCCTAGGTTTCTTTTTGTTTTTGTTTTTAGTGTGATTTTTGAAAGATACTGTTTTTTACATTCCTTTTCTGATATTTCATTGTTAGTGTAAAGAAATGCAGCTGATTTCTGGATGTTAATCTTGTATCCTGCTACTTTGCTGAGTTCACTTATCAGATCTAGTAGTTTTTGTGTGGTGTCCTTAGGGTTTTCTATATATAGTATCATATCATCTGCATATAGTGACAGTTTTACCTCTTCCTTTCCAATTTGGATACCTTTTATTTCTTTTTCGTGTCTGATTGCTGTGGCTAGGACTTCCAGTACTATGTTGAATAGAAGAGATGAGAGTGGGCATCCTTATCTTGTTCCAGATTTTAGCGGGAAGGCTTTCAACTTTTTACTGTTGAGTATTATATTGGCTGTGGGGTTTTCATAAATGGTTTTTATTATGTTGAGGTATGTTCCCTCTATACCCACTTTGTTAAGAGTTTTTATCATGAATGGATGTTGAATTTTGTCAAATACTTTTTCTGCATCTATTGAGATGATCATGTGGTTGTTGACTTTTCTTTTGTTAATGTGATGTAGTACGTTGATTGATTTGCATATGTTGAACCATCCTTGTGAACTTGGGGTGAATCCCACTTGGTGGTGGTGTATGACCTTTTTAATATATTTTTGGATTCGGTTTGCTAATATATTGAGATTTTTTGCATCTATATTCATCAAAGTTATTGGCCTGTAATTTCTTTTTTGGTGATATCTTTGTCTGGTTTTGTTATCAGGGTGATGGTGGCTTCATAGAATGTCTTTGGGAGTGTTCCCTCCTCTTCAGTCTTTTGGAAGAGTTTGAGGATTGGTGTAAGTTCTTCCTGGTATGTTTGGAAGAATTCCCCAGTCCAGTCAACTGGTCCAGGACTTTAGTTTGTAGGGAGTTTTTTAAAATTACACATTCTATTTCACTTCTAGTGATTGGTGTGTTCAAATTATCTGTTTCTCCTTGATTCAATTTTGGTGTGCTATATGTTTCAAGAAAGTTGTCCGTTTCTTCTAGGTTGTCACATTTGTTGACATATAATTGTTCTTGGTATTCTCTTATGGTTTTTTGTATTTCTGTGGTATCGGTTGAGATTCCTCCTTTTTCATTTCTTATTTTGTTTATTTGCGTTCTCTCTCTTTTCTTTTTGGTGAGCCTGGCCAGAGGTTTGTCAATTTTGTTTACCCTTTCAAAGAACCAGCTCTTGGTTTTCTTCATTTTTTCTATTTTTTTTAATCTCTATTTTATTTATTTCCTCTCTGATCTTTATTATTTCCTTCCTTCTGCTGACTTCAGGTTCTGTTTTGTTTTTTGTTTTTTCTTGAATTCCTGAATTTTATTTATTTTTCTACACAGCAGGTTCTTTTTAGTTATCCATTTTATACACATTAGTGTACATATGTCAATCCCAATCTCCCAATTCATCACACCACCACCACCCCCGGCCACTTTCCCCCCTTGGTGTCCGTACGTTTCTTCTCTACATCTGTGTCTCAATTTCTGCCCTGTAAACCGGTTCATCTGTACCATTTTTCTAGGTTTCACATATATGTGTTAATATACGATATTTCTTTTCCTCTTTCTGATTTACTTCACTCTGTATGACAGTCTCTAGATCCATCCACGTCTGTACAAATGACCCAGTTTCGTTACTTTTTGAGGCTAAGTAATATTCCATTGTATATATGTACCACATCTTGCTTATCCATATGTCTGTCGATGGGCATTTACGTTGCTTCCATGACCTGGCTATTGTAAATAGTGCTGCAGTGAACATTGGGGTGTATATGTCTTTTTTGAATTATGGTTTTCTCTGGGTATATGTCCAGTAGTGAGATTGCTGGGTCGTATGGTAATTCTATTTTTAGTTTTTTAAGGAATCTCCATACTGTTCTCCACAGTGGCTATATCAATTTATATTCCCACCAACAGTGCAAGAGGATTCCCTTTTCTCCACACCCTCTCTAGCATTTCTTGTTTGTAGATTTTCTGATGATGCCCATTCTAACTGGTGTGAGGTGATACCTCATTGTAGTTTTGATTTGCATTTCTCTAATAATTAGTGATATTGAGCAGCTTTTCATGTGCTTCTTGGCCATCTGTACGTCTTCTTTGGAGAAATGTCCATTTAGGTCTTCTTCCCATTTTTGGATTGGGTTGTATGTTTTTTTAATATTGAGCTGCATGAGCTGGTTATATATTTTGGAGATTAATCTTTTGTCCGTTGATTCATTTGCAAATATTTTCTCCCATTCTGAAGGTTGTCTTTTTGTCTTGTTTGTGGTTTCCTTTGCTTTGCAAAAGCTTTGAAGTTTCATTAGGTCCCTTTGTTTACTTTTGTTTTTATTTCCATTGCTCTATGAGGTGGATCAAAAAAGATCTTGCTGTGATTTATGTCAGAGTGTTCTTCCTATGTTTTCCTCTAAGAGTTTTATAGTGTCTGGTCCTACATTTAGGTCTCTAATCCTTTTTGAGTTTATTTTTGTGTGTGGTGTTAGGGAGTGTTCTAATTTCATTCTTTTACATGTAGCTGTCCAGTTTTCCCAGCACCACTTATTGAAGAGACAGTCATTTCTCCATGGTATATCCTTGCCTCCTTTGTCATAGATTAGTTGACCATAGGTGTGTGGGTTTATCTCTGGGCTTTCTATCCTGTTCCATTGATCTATATTTCTTTTTTTGTGCCAGTACCATATTTTCTTAATTACTGTAGCTTTGTAGTATAGTCTGAAGTCAGGGAGTCTGATTCCTCCAGCTCTGTTTTTTTCCCTCAAGACTGCTTTGGCTATTTGGGGTCTTTTGTGTCTCCATACAAATTTTAAGATTTTTTGTTCAAGTTCTGTAAGAAATGCCACTGGTAATTTCACAGGGATTGCATCGAATTTGTAGATTGCTTTGGGTAGTGTAGTCATTTTCACAATATCGATTCTTCCAATCCAGGAACATGGCATATCTCTCCATCTGTTTGTATCATCTTTAATTTCTTTCATCATTGTCTTATAGTTTTCTGCATACAGGTCTTTTGTCTCCCTAGGTAGGTTTATTCCTAGGTATTTTATTCTTCTTGTTGCAGTGGTAAATGCGAGTGTTTCCTTGATTTCTCTTTCAGATTTTTCATCATTAGTGTATAGGAATACAAGAGATTTCTGTGCATTAATTTTGTATCCTGCAACTTTACCAAATTCATTGATTAGCTCTAGGAGTTTTCTGGTAGCATCTTTAGGATTCTCTATGTATAATATCACGTCATCTGCAGACAGTGACAGTTGTACTTCTTTTCCAATTTGTATTTCTTCTTCTTCTCTGATTGCTGTGGCTAGGACTTCCAAACTATGTTGAATAATAGTGGTGAGAGTGGACATCCTTGTCTTGTTCCTGATCTTAGAGGAAATGCTTTCAGTTTTTCACCATTGAGAATGATGTTTGCTGTGGGTTTGTCATATGTGGCCTTTATTATGTTGAGATAGGTTCCCTCTGTGCCCACTTTCTGGAGAGTTTTTATCATAGATGGGTGTTGAATTTTGACAAAAGCTTTTTCTGCATCTATTGAGATGATCATATGGTTTTATTCTTCAATTTGTTAATATGGTATATCACATTGATTGATTTGTGTATATTGAAGAATCCTTGCATCCCTGGGATAAATCCCACTTAATCATGGTGTGTGATCCTTTTAATATGTTGTTGGATTCTGTTTGCTAGTATTTTGTTGAGGATTTTTACATCTATATTCATCGGTGATATTGGTCTGTAATTTTCTTTTTTTGTAGTATTTTTGTCTGGTTTTGGTATCAGGGTGATGTTGGCCTCACAGAATGAGTTTGGGAGTGTTCCTTCCTCTGCAGTTTTTTGGAAGAGCTTGAGAAGAATGGGTGTTAGCTCTTCTCTAAATGTTTGATAGAATTCACCTGTGAAGCCATCTGGTCCTGGACTTTTGTTTGATGGAAGATTTTTAATCACACTTTCAATTTCATTACTTTGTGATTGGTCTTTTCATATTTTCTATTTCTTCCTGGGTCAGTTTTTGAAGGTTATACCTTTCTAAGAATTTGTCCATTTCTTCCAGGTTGTCCATTTTATTGGCACACAGTTGCTTGTAGTAGTCTCTTAGGATGCTTTGTATTTCTGGGGTGTCTGTTGTAACTTCTCCTTTTTCATTTCTCATTTTATTGATTTGAGTCCTCTCCCTCTTTTTCATGATGAGTCTGGCTAATGGTTTATCAATTTTGTTTAGCTTCTCAAAGAACCAGCTTTTAGTTTTATTGATCTTTGATATTTTCTTTGTTTCTCTTTCATTTATTTCTGCTCTGATCTTTATGATTTCTTTCCTTCTACTAACTTTGGGTTTTGTTCTTCTTTCTCTAGTTCCTTTAGGTTTAAGGTTGGATTGTTTATTTGAGATGTTCGTTGTTTCTTGAGGTAGGATTGTATTGCTATAAACTTCCCTCTTAGAACTGCTTTTGCTGCCTCCCATAGGTTTTGGATCGTCATGTTTTCATTGTCATTTGTCTCCAGGTATTTTTTGATTTCCTCTTTGATTTGTTCAGTGATCTCTTGGTGTTTTAGTAACATATTGTTTAGCCTCCATGTGTTTGTGGTTTTTACATTTTATTCCCTGTAATTCATTTCTAATCTCATATCATTGTGGTCAGAAAAGATTTTTGATATGATTTCAGTTTTCTTAAATTTACTGAGGCTTGATTTGTGACCCAAGATGTGATCCATACTTGAGAATTTTCGTGCACACTTGAGAAGAAAGCATAATCTGCTGTTTTGGAGTGGAATGTCCTATAAATATCAGTTAAATCTGTCTGGTCTGTTGTGTCATTTAAAGCTTGTGTTTCCTTATTAATATTCTGTTTGGATGATCTGTCCATTGGTGTAAGTGAGGTGTTAAAGTCCCCCACTATTATTGTGTTACTGTTGATTTCCTCTTTTATAGCTGTTAGCAGTTGCCTTATGTATTGACGTGCTCCTTTGTTGGGTGCATATCTATTATATTTGCAAATATAAATATATATTTATAATTGTTATATCTTCTTGGATTGATCCCTTGATCATTATGTAGTGTCCGTCCTTGTCTCTTGTAACATTCTTTATTTTAAAGTCTATTTTATCTGATGTGAGTATTGCTACTCCAGCTCTCTTTTGATTTCCATTCGCATGGTGTATCTTTTTCCATACCCTCACTTTCAGTCTGTATGTGTCCCTAGGTCTGAAGTGGGTCTCTTGTAGACAGCATATGTATGGGTCTTGTTTTTGTATCCATTCAGCGAGCCTGTGTCTTTTGGTTGGAGCAGTTAATGCATTCACATTTAAGGTAATTATCGATATGTATGTTCCTATTACCATTTTCTTAATTGTTATGGGTTTGTGCTTTAGGTCCTTTTCTTCTCTTGTGTCTCCCACTTAGAGAAGTTCCTTTAGCATTTGCTGTGGTGCTGAATTCTCTTAGCTTTTGCTTGTCTGTAAACTTTTGATTTCTCCATCGAATGTGTATGAGATCCTTGCCAGGTATAGTAATCTTGGTTGTAGGTTCTTCCCTTTCATCACTTTAAATATGTCATGCCACTCTCTTCTGGCTTATAGAGTTTCTGCTGAGAAATCAGCTGTTAGCCTTATGGGAATTCCCTTGTATCTTATTTGTCGTCTTCCCCTGTTGCTTTCAGTAATTTTTCTTTGTCTTTAATTTTTGCCCATTTGATTACTGTGTCTCGGCGTGTTTCTCCTCAGGTTTATCCTGTATGGGACTCTCTGCCCTTCCTGGACTTGGATGTCTATTCCTTTCCAATGTTTAGGGAAGTATTCGACTATAATCTCTTCAGATATTTTCTCAGGTCCTTTTTCTCTCACTTCTCCTTCTGGGACCCCTATAATGTGAGTGTTGTTGCGTTAAATGTCGTCCCAGGAGGTCTCTTAGGCTGTCTTCATTTCTTTTCATTCTTTTTTCTTTATTCTGTTCCTCGGCAGTGAATTCCACCATTCTGTCTTCCAGGTAACTTACCTGTTTTTCTGCCTCAATTATTCTGCTGTTGATTCCTTCTAGTGTATTTTTTATTTCAGGTATTGTATTGTTCATCTCTCTTTGTTCTTTAATTCTTCTAGGTGTTTGTTCTTTAATTCTTCTAGGTCTTTGTTAAACATTTCTTGCATCTTCTCGATCTTTGCCTTCATTCTTTTTCCGAGGTCCTGGAACATCTTCACTATCATTATTCTGAATTCCTTTTCTGGAAGGTTGCCTATCTCCACTTCATTTAGTTGTTTTTCTGGGGTTTTATCTTGTTCCTTCATCTGGTACAAAGCCCTCTGCCTTTTCATTTTGTCTGTCTTCCTGTGAATGTGGTTTCATTCCACAGGCTTCAGGATTGTAGTTCTTCTTGCTTCTGCTGTCTGCCCTCTGGTGGATGAGGCTATTTAAAAGGCTTGTACAAGTTTCCTGATGGGAGGGACTGGTGGTAGGTAGAGCTCAGTAAAACTTTAATTCACTTGTCTGCTGATGGGTGGGGCTGGGTTCCCTCCCTGTTGGTTGTTTGGCCTGAGGCAACCCGACACTGGAGCCTACTGGGCTCTTTGGTGCGGCTAATGGTGGACTCTGGGAGGGTTCATGCCAAGGAGTACTTCCCAGAACTTCTGCTGCCAGTGTCCTTGTCCTCACGGTGGGACACAGCCACCCCCCCCATGGGAGACCCTCTGACACTAGCAGGTAGGTCTGGTTCAGTCTCCCCCAGGGTCACTGCTCCTTCCTCTGGGTCCCGATGCACACACTGCTTTATGTGTGCCATCCAAGAGTGGAGTCTCTGTTTCCCCCATTCCTGTCTAAGTCCTGCAGTCAAATCCCACTAGCCTTCAAAGGCTGATTCTTTAGGAATTCCTCCTCTCGTTGCCAGACCCCCAGGTTGGGAAGCCTGACGTGGGGCTCAGAACCTTCACTCCAGTGGGTAGTGTTCTGTGGTATAAGTGTTCTCTAGTTTGTGAGTCACCCACTCAGCAGTTACGGGATTTGATTGTATTGTGATTGCGCCCCTCCTCCCGTCTCATTGTTGCTTCTCCTTTGTCTTTGGATGTGGGGTATCTTTTTTGGTAAGTTCCAGTGACTTCCTGTCGATGATTGTGCAGCAGTTAGTTGTGATTCCGGTGCTCTCGCAAGAGGGAGTGAGAGCACGTCCTTCTACTCTGCCATCTTGAACCAGTTCCCCCAGGTTTTGTTTGGTTTTTTTCTAAATCTTTTAGGTGGTAGGTTAGGTTGTTTATTTGAGATTTTTCTTGTTTTTTGAGGAAGGCCTGTATCCCTATGAACTTCCCTTAGGAACTGCTTTTGCTGTATCCCAAAGATTTTGTATGATTGTGTTTTTATTGTCATTTGTCTCAAGGTATTTTTTTATTTTGTTTGTTATTTTGTCATTGACTCATTGGTTTTTGTTTTTGGTATTTTTAAATTAATTAATTAATTTATTTTTGTCTGTTTTGGGTCTTCGTTGCTGTGCACAGGCTTTCTCTAGTTGCAGCAAGTGGGGGCTACTCTTTGTTGCGTTGTGCAGGCTTCTCATTGAGGTGGCTTCTCTTTGTTGCACAGCACGGGCTCTAGGCGCGTGGGCTTCAGTAGTTGTGGTGTGTGGTATCAGTAGTTGTGGCTCGCAGGCTTTAGAGTGCAGGCTCAGTAGTTGTGGTGCACGGGCTTAGTTGCTCCACAGCATGTGGGATCTTCCCAGACCAGGGATCAAATCCGTGTCCCCTGCATTGGCAGGCAGATTCTTAACCACTGCACCATCAAGGAAGTCCCGACTCATTGGTTTTTTTAGTAGCATGTTGTTTAGTTTCCATGTAGTCTTTTTTTGGTCATTTCTTCTCTTGCGGTTTTTTTCTAGTTTCATGCCATTGTGGTCAGAGAAGATGCTAGAAACAATTTCTGTACTCTTCACTTTGTTGAGGTTAGTTTTGTGCCCTGGTATGTGCCCAGTCCTAGAGAATGTTCCATGTGTACTTGAAAAGAATGTGTATTCTGTTTTTTTGGATGTAATGTCCTGAAAATATCAATTAAGTCTAACTGTTGTATCATTTAGGATCTCTGTCGCCTTATTGATTTTTCTCTCTAGAAGATGTGTCCATTGATATGTGTGGGGCGTTAAAGTCTCCTACTATTATTGTATTCCCTTCAATTTCTCCATTTATGTTGGTTAGTATTTGTTTTATGTGTTTGGGTGCTCCTATATTAGGTGCATATATGTTCACGAGTGGAAGATCCTCTTCTTATGTTGATCCTTTTATCATTATGTAGTATCCTTCTTTATCTTTCTTTATGGCCTTTGTTTTAAAGTTTATTTTGTCTGATATGAGTATTGCGACTCCTGCTTTCTTGTCATTTCCGTTTGCATGAAATATTTTTCTCCATCCTCTCACTTTCAATCTCTGTGTCCTTTGCCCTAAGGTGGGTCTCTTACAGGCAGCATATTGTAGGCTGCTGTTTTTTTATCCAGTCTGCCACCCTATGTCTTTTGATTGGAGCATTCAGTCCTTTGACATTTAAGGTAATTATTGATACATATGTGTTTATTGCCATTTTAACCCTTGTTTTCCAGTGGATTCTATGTTTCTTCTTTGTTCCTATCTTTTTCTTTCTGTTTTTCTTTTTGTGGTTTGATTTTTTGCTTGTGTTCTCTTCTTTTTGGTTTTTGTGAACTTATTGTATGTTTTTGATTTGTGGTTGCCCTGTTTTTCAGGTATGTTAATCCCTTCCTATATCTGCTTCTTTTCAACTGATAGTCATATAAGCTCAAACACATTCTAAGAAAAAAAAAGAATCTACATTTTTTAACTCTCTTTCCCCACATTTTATGATTCTGATGTCCTTTTTTACATCTTCATGTTTACCCTTTTGCCGTTCCTTCTGTTTATCAACACTTTCACAAGTAGGTTTTTTTCCCCCTTTTTGATCTGTATACTGGCTTATTTAAGTAATTTAGTTTCCAATTGTGATTTACTCCTTCCTAATATCTTCTTACTTCTTTTCTATTTAGAGAAGACCTTTCATTATTTCTTTTAGGTAGGTTTAGTATTGCTGTATTCTTTTAGTTTTTGCTTGTCTGAGAAATTCTTTATCTCACCTCTTATTCTCAGTGATAATTGTGGTGGGTAGAGTATTCTAGGTTGCAGGTTTTTCTCTTTCAAAACTTTGAATATATTTTGCCACTCCCTTCTGGCCTGCAGTGTTTCTGTTGAGAAATCAGCTGATAGCCTTATGGGGGTTCCCTTGTAATTGACTCTTCGTTTTTCTCTTGCTGCCTTTAGAATCCTCTCTTGAACTTTGGCCATCTTTATTACAATATGTCTTGGTGTAGGTTTGTTTGGGTTCATCTTGTTTGAGACCCTCTGTGCTTCCTATAGCTGGATATTTGGTTCCTTCTTTAGGTTTGGGAAGTTTTCAGCCATAATTTCTTCAAATACATTTTCAATCCCCGATTCTCTTTCTTCTCCTTTTGGAATCCCTATTATGCGTAGATTGGCATGTTTATGTTATCCCATAGGTCTCTTATATTGTTTTCTTTTTGTGTGCCGTTTTGATTAATTTCCATTTTTCTATCTTCTAGATTGCTTATTCTTTCTCCTGCAATATTCATTCTGCTATTCATTGCTTTTAGTTCAGCTTTTGTCTTGGCAGATGAATTTTCTAATTTTTCTTAGCTCCTTCTTATAGTTTCTCGGTCCTTTTTACAGTAATCTGCATTTCTGTTGATAGCCTTTCTTCATTCCTTTGGTATTTTTCTTACCTCTTTTTTTGAACTCAGTGTCTGTTAGACTGAAGAGGACTGTTTCATTGTTTGTTCTTTCAGGGGAATTCTCTTGGACTTTTAAGTGGGAGTAGTTCCTCTGCTTCTTCATTTTGCTTATATTTCTCTTACTCTGTGCGTTTAGGAGAACAATTATCTCCTGTAATCTTGGAGGTCTGTTTCTATGTGGGAGTGTCCCCGTGAAGCTTGTGTGGGTTTAATATTGTTTTGGCGTGAGGGCTGCTTTTGCTTTGGATGCTTGCTGTCTCTTTCCTCAGTATGTGCTAGCTGTTATTCCCTTGATGGGGGTGTGAAGGTGAGTGGCCTGCGCATGCTGCCAGGAATGCGGGGACAGTGGTTGGTGTCTGTTCACAGAATTCTCGGTAGTGGCAGCAATCAGCACCCACCTCTCGAGTCTGATGTGGCAGCTGTGGCTCGTGCCCACCCCAGAGCTTGTGCAGGCAGTGCCCTATTGCCTGATAGTACACATGGAGAAAGAAGCTCCTATGGTGGTCCTGCCCCTTTCCTTGCGTGCCCCCCAACAATAGCACCTTGCCTCTGTGGCAGGCCCAGTCTTCTTCCCATACTCCCTTGGTTGTGGCACATCGCACCCTAGCCCTCTCAGGCTGTCTCCACACAGCCAACCTGAGTCCTCTCCCCAAGTCTGACCTCCGAATTGCGAGCCTCAGCACCCAGCCCCTGCCTGCCCCAGTGTACGAGCGTCTCAGGCTGGGGAGTGCTGGGTGTTGGCACTGACCGTCTTTGCAGGTCTCACTCCGCTTTGCCTTCTGCAAACTGGTTTCTCCACTCTCTTCTGAGGCTCCGAAGCTCTGCTTCTGTCCCAGATGATCTTCCCGCCAGTGAGGGGACTTCCCAATGTTTGATCTGCAGTCAAATGCTCTACCCCTGAGCTACACCCCCAGACCTACTTCCCAATGTTTGGAAACATTTCCTCTTTCACAGCTCCCTCCCAGGGGCTCAGGATCCCTCCTGATTCCTCTCTCTCTCTTTTGTTTTTTTTTCTTTTTTAGTTTTGTCCTACTCAGTTACATGGAGATTTTCTTGTCCTTTTGGAAGTCTGAGGTCTTCTGCCAGAGTTCAGTAGATGTTCTGTGATAATCGTTCAGCATGTAGATGTATTTTTGATGTATTTTTGGGAGAAGGTGAGATCCACGTCCTACTCCTCTGCCCATCTTGATCCGATCCCATCTTTTCATAATTTTCACATTTCTAGATGTGGCCTTTTCTTTTTCTCTTAGAGGAGGCCCTTTAATGTTTCTTGTAAAGCTGGTTTGGTAGTACTGAACTCTTTTTTAGCTTTTGCTTGTCTGTAAAACTTTTGATCTCTCCATTAAACGTGAATGAGAGGCTTGCCGAGTAGAGTATTCTTGGTTGTAGGTTTTTTCCTCTCGTCACTTTAAATACATCATGCCACTTGCTTTTGGCCTGCAGAGTTTCTGCTGAAAAAACAGCTCATAGCTTTATTGGAGTTCCCTTGTATGTAACTTCTTGCTTTTTCCATGCTGCTTTTAATATTCTATCCTTGTCTTTGATTTTTGCCAGTTTAATTTCATTGTGTCATGGTGTGACCTCTGTGGGTTCATCCAGTTTGGGACTCTTTGCTTCCTGGATCTGGATATCTATTTCCTTTCCCAGGTTAGGGAAGTTTCCAGCTGTTACGTCTTCAAATATGTTCTCTGCCCCTTTCCCTCTGTCTTATCCTTCTGGGACCTTTATAATACAAATGTTAGTATGCTTCATGATATCTTAGGAGTCCGTTAAACTGTCGTCATTTCTTTGTATTCTTTTTTTTTTTCTTTAAATCTGTTCAGCTCAGTGATTTCCACTGCTCTGTCTTCTGGTTCGCTGATCCATTCCTCTGTATCATTTAGTCTACTACTGATTTCTTCTAGTGTATTTTTTTTTTTTTTTTGCAGTACGCAGGCCTCTCACTGTTGTGGCCTCTCCCATTGCGGAGCACAGGCTCCGGACGCGCAGGCTCAGCGGCCATGGCTCACGGGCCCAGCCGCTCCGCGGCATGTGGGATCTTCCCAGACTGGGGCACGAACCTGTGTCCCCTGCATCGGCAGGCGGACTCGCAACCACTGTGCCACTAGGGAAGCCCTTCTAGTGTATTTTTCATTTCAGTTACTGTAGTCTTCATTTCTGTTTGTGGTTCTTTATGTATTCTAACTCTTTGTTAAACTTCTCACTGTGTTCATCCATTCTTCCCCCAATTCTTTGATTAACTTTATGGTCAGTACCTTGAACTCTTTATCAGGTAGATGGTTTATTTCCACTTCATTTAGTTTTTCTTCTGGGGTTTTATCTTTTTCCTTTGATTGGAACATGTTGCTCTGTTGACTGCCATTTTTATTTCTGTGTATCTGGTAGATTGGTTATATTTCCCAACCTTGGAGAAGTAGCCTTTTGTAGGAGACATCCTAAGTGTTCCAGCAGTGCACTCCCCTCTGGTTACCAGAGCTGTTATTCTCTAGGGGTGTGGGCTGTGTGGGTCCTTCTGTTGTGGCAGGCTGACTATGTCACTTTGCTAGGTGTGGCTGGCTCCTGGTCTGGTTGGGCACCAGGTCCTGCTTTGTGCAGCGGTTGCCAGCTGCTGGTTGGGTGGGCCGGGTCACGAGGCAACTGGCTACAGAAACCCAGGTGTTCTAGAGCTAGTGCTGGCTTACTGGTGGGCAGACCCGTGTTCAGGGGTGGGTAGTTGTGGGCCCGGGGTTCCCAGATCTAGTGTCAACCTGCTGGTAAGTAGGGCTGGTTTTTGACTCGACTGGCTGCAGGTTCCGTGGTGTCCAAAGCTGGTGCTGGCACACTGGCGAGTGGGGCTGGATCCCAGCGTGGCTGGCTGAGGGGCTCAAGTTGTCTAAGAGCTGTTGTTGACCTGATGGTGGGTGGGGAAGGGGCCTAGTGGGTCCTGTGGCTACTGCTGCTCTGTTGGTAGGTGGGGCTGCGTCCCCACCTGGTTAGTTGCTTGGCCTGAGGCATCCCAGTACTGGTGCCTACAGGCATGTGGGCAGGGACTCTGTGGGATCCTGAGGCTCATAAGCTAGATGGAGGATTCCAAAGTGATGCTTGCCAACAGCAGTGTCTATATGATAGAACAAGCTCCCCCAAATGACGGCCACCAGTGTCTGTGTCCCCAGGGTGAGTGCCAATTGCCTCCTGCCTCTCTGGGAGACTCTTCAAGGTCAGCAGGTGGGTCTGACCCAGGCTCCTTTCAAATTACTGTTTCTGCCCTGGTTTCTGGAGCATGTGAGATTTTGTGTGTGCCCTTAAGAGTGGAGTCTCTGTTCCCACTGCCCTTGGTTCTCTGGAAGGAAAGCCCTGCTGGCCTTCAAAGCCAAATGTTCTGGTGGCTCGTCTTCCCAGTGCAGGATGACAGGGCTGGGGAGCCCCATGTGGAGTTCAGACCCCTTCCTTGGGGAGGACTTCTGCAGTTGTAATTCTCCTCCTGTATGTGGGTTGCCCACCTGGGGGTTTGGGTCTTGAGTATACTGCAACTCTACCTCTTCTACTCATCTTGTTGTGGTTTTTTCTTTATATCTTTAGTTGTAGATCTTTTCTGGTAGATTCCTGACTTTCTTATCAATAGTTGCTCTGTAAATAGTTGTAATTTTGGTGTGCCCATGAGAGGAGGTGAGCTCAGGGCCTTCCTACTCTGCCATCTTGTTGTAAGTCCTTTTCCTTTGTGCTTTTGTAACTTGCTCCCTCTTTCTGTGCACATGTGTGTGTGTGCATGTTTGTATATATGCACACATATACATATATTTGATTGTTTCTCCTGAACCATTTGAAAGTAAAGTTGCCCTTTACTCCTAAATGCTTCATTGCCTAATTCCTAAAAATAGGGATATTCTCGTATATAACCACAGCACAATTACCAAGTCAGTAAATTGATTAAATTCAATAAGTTTAACATTGGTAGAATACTTTTCCTAATGTACCATCCACATTGAATTTTGTCAGTTGATCCATTCATTTATTTTATAACATTTCCTCCATTTAGTATAGGATCCAGTCTGAGATCAGTCATTAGATTTAGTTGTCATGGTTCTAGTATCTCCTTTAATCTTTGATTTTTCTAGCATTTGTCTTTTATGACGTTGGCATTTTTTTAAGATGACATTTTCACCTTCCCACTCCCTGCTTTTTGTTTTTAACAGAACATTTCTCATTTTGGTTTTGTCTATTTTTTAATGAATAGTTTCAGATTACATATTCCTAACTGGAATATTATAAAGTGATATATTCTTCTCACAGTATCACATCTGGAGGCGTGTGCTGTCCATCTGTCCCTCATTGGTGATGTTAATTTTGATTATCCAAGATGTTGTTTGATTTATCTACTATATAGTTAAATTTTCCTTTGCAGCTAATAAGCAGTTCTCTGGGGAGACACTTTTAAGACCATTAATATAGCCTAACTTCATCCAAATTTCCCCCTAGATTTAGCATCCATTGATGATTCTTTATTGAAGTAGTCTGTACTGTGATGGCTGCAAAATGATGATTTTTCCAGCTCCAGCACTTCCTGCACACATTTACCAGTTGGATTCCACTAAGCAAAAGCCCTCCCTTTGCCTTTATTTGTGTGTGTGCCTATTTAACTATTTATTATCGGGCTAAGGACTCACGGGTTCCGCTTTTCTACAGGCCTGTAATTCATTACTGTCCTTAATTGTTTTGGTGCTCAAATTGTCACAGATTTGGTCAGTGGGAGCCTCTTCAAGCTGACTTTCAGGTCCTTGTAACAAGCTCCCATCATTCTTTGAGTACGTCCCCACTTTCTGGCATAACACATTCTAGGTGGAGCTACAGTTCCACATGTGAGACCTTCAGATACACAGGTGGCTCCAGTATAGTGTGTTTGGTGCTCCTGTGAGGATAAGCAGAGCCTGCTGTGGAAGCATAGTGGAGGGTCCTTTAGCCCAGAGTAGGTGGAGGAGAGTTATGGCAGCCGGACTAAGTTGCGGGGGGTGGTGGTGACTGTCAGTGGAAGCCTTCTTAGAGGAGGTGCCACCAATACTGACATGTACGGTATCAGTATGGCTCGGAGAAGCAGTGGGAGGGAGGAAGATAGAAAAGTATCTCAGGCAGATGGATGATCATGGGCTAATGCCCTGAGAGGAGGCAGTGTGGGACATCCATGCACAGGATCACACATAGCGCTGTTTGGTTGAGATTAGAAAACAGATACTCTGGCTGTGATGTGGGGGAAGGCAAGACCTGAGGTGGGAAGAGCAGCAGGAAGTTGCTAGTATAATGTTGATGAGAACAATATTCAGACATGCCCTGAATAATAGTAACTAATGCTTCCTGACTTACTACTGTTTGCCTTTTAAATTCTACTACAATTATTTCCATTTTTAAATATGAAGCTTCAAAGGCTTAAAAGCTGAGTATCTTTCCTAGATGCTACTAAATGGCAGAACCAGGGTGCACACCATCACCCATTTGATTTAATATTCTTGTTTAGTTGGTTGTGCAAGAATGGGAAGTCAAGGAGCACGCTCTGGTTTCTAGTTTTGTTAACTGAGTGAATAGTAGTAACATTCATAGAGAGAACACAGTGTTTGGGGAAGGATTGTGGTAAGGAGTTCCTTTTTGTACATATTGACTAATGTCTTTGGGTTTATCCAGATGGTGCTGTGTGTAAGGCAGTAGACTCTATGTGTCTGGAGTCTTAAGAGAGAGCATGCATGGTGCTTAATAGCAATTTGGGAATCATCAGCCTTTAAATGTTTTTGAAACCTTAGTAGTGGAGGTCATCACTAGGCACAAGGATGTAGAATGAGAAGACGAGGCGGCTTAGGGCCCAAACCAGGCAAGCATTAATGTGACAAGAGAGGCGGGAAGAAACCAGGCTAGTGTGATGTCATAGAGGCTGAAAAAAGGAAGGAATGATCAGTAGTGTCAGATGCTGCAAAGGTCAAGGGGCATAGGAACCAGAAGATAAATCCTCTGAATTTAGCAGCAGAGAGATGATGAAGAGAGTATTTCAGTGGAACAGTGATTTGAGCCAGATTAGAGCAGACTAAGGAATGCATTGCAGAGAGCAGAATTGTATATGGAGGCCAGAAAGCCTATATATATGTGCATATTGGAAGTTATCTTTATTCTTTTCCCATATTTTGATTTTTCTTTAGATTCACTAGATATCCTCCATGTTGATGTTGGAAGTCATTAAAGCAGTCCCTAATAGCTATTTATACCTGAGGTTAGGCAGAGTCTTATCCATAGGGGCTTTGTTGCCACCTTGTAGACACAAAGAGTATAATTACTCTTGACAGTCTTGGCTTAGAAGGAAGAAAAGAGAGCTCGATGCCCGGTAAAAGTCAAGAGATTGCATGCAAAATGAAATTCCCTGCTTATAATGAAAGTCAAATTTGAGATTACATGGTATTTATTTTTTAATTATATACTTAATTATAAAGCAGCAAAAGTAATTCAGTATTTTCCTGCAGCATTTTAAGGTTTTAAAATATTCTTGGGTCTTCCCTGGTGGTGCAGTGGTTGAGAGTTCGCCTGCCGATGCAGGGGACGCGGGTTCGTGCCCCGGTCCGGAAAGATCCCACATGCCGCAGAGTGGCTAGGCCCGTGAGCCATGGCCGCTGAGCCTGTGTGTCCGGAGCCTGTGCTCCGCAACGGGAGAGGCCACAACAGTGAGAGGCCCGCGTACCGAAAAAAAAAAAAAGAATTCTCTGTAGTTCTGTACATTGCCCCAGGTAATGGTATTATTTAAAGTTTCAGGGTCTGTTTGCAAGAAATGGATTTGGTGTGGGATGACCCTCCCTTATTGTGTAGTTTAGACTTGCATCTTAAAATCATGATTTCCGTGCATCTTACGAAGATGCAGGTGTTTAATTCTCAGTCTTAAAAATATTTTACCATCTCATGAGTGATCACAGCAGAAATATTATGAGATTGTATGGTATACACTGTACATTTTTCCCGTCATAAAAATGGGAGAGATAGATGAAAAATGGGTCAGTTAATTGACCTTGATGGTGCCACTTGATTTATGATTTCATTATTACTTCACTAGCTGCCTTTATTTACATGGGTGCTTAACTTGACTAATACCAGTGAGATTGGGGGTCACTTGCCTCTACTAAAACTGTGCCCCCAAATCCTGGCATCTTTGCACCTGTGCCAGTTGCACCAGAACTAGGTGAAACCTTAGCTAGGCAAGTCTGGCTACTGATGGACCACCAGCATCATCTTTGAAAGCGAAGGATTCTGCATTTCCATTTTTGTTTGCCCAGTAGTTTCATTTAGACATTGGGTTTGCTTTACTCAGAGTTCAAATTCAAGCCTTTTGGCTTCAAAGTACAGGGAGAATGTAAGGCAAACAGGACATGTGTGGTTTGTGGTGTTATTATCAATTCCTGTTGCCTGATTTTATTACTTCAGACATCAAAATGATTATCCCGCTTTAGAGGACTGATATGATAGCCCGTAGGAAAACATGAGTGATTATACATAAGTAGGATTTCTCAAGACTTAGAAAAATATGGTTGCCAAATAATAATACTCTGTATTTTTAATCTAGCTGCTGCTTTTTTCATTTTTGAAGCATTAAAATGGAACTGAAGGTTTGGGAATTCTGTCGTTGTTGTTTTTAAACCAGTGATTAGCTATATATTCCATCAGAAAAGTCTTTGGCTAAGTAGAATTTGTCCATTTTCCAACTTTAGAATTTGGTATACTTATTTTAGATTGCTCATTTTAATGTATTGATGGTTTCTATTTGAATAAAGTGAAATATGTAATTAAATTTAACCATACTTTAATTTCTTTTAATAGAAAATGACTGCAGTATTGGAAGATCATTACTATTGGAAGACCGATTAGCATCCATTTCATAAGAGAAGCTTGACCACCATTTGCTCTGGCATGGCGCAAAACAGTCCACAGCTTGACATGCAGGTTCTCCATGACCTCCGACAACGTTTCCCTGAGATTCCGGAGGGTGTGGTGTCTCAGTGCATGTTACAGGTAGATTACCCACCAATGATAGTGATATTAAAGTTACAGTTTACCTTATTAGAGGTGACTTTGTGTTGTAGTGACTAGAACTCAGTTAAGTTTTCTTGTTTATGTTGGGGGAACATTTAGAGCAGGATTTCTCAACCTTGGCCCTGTCGACATTTTGGGCTGGATATATTGTTTGTTGTGGGGGGTCTGCCTTGTGCATTGTAGGATGTTTAGTAGCATCCCTGGCTTCCACCCACTAAATGCCATTAGTATCCCTGCAGTTGTGACAACCAAAAATGTCTCCATGGGAGACAAAATCTCCATGTTCCATGGGAGGCACAATCTCCCCCATTGAGAACCAGTGATTTAGAGAAAAGAATAAAGGCGTGTAGCAAAAAGATTCTTCATGCATTTCACTTCTTAAATTTTGGGGGTTGTGTCATCAGTCCCCAAATCCTTAAGAGTTGAATTTGGATTTCAAATTTATCATTATAACTTCTTAAACTATATACTTTTTTAGCCTATTTTTTAAAGTTTTTAGAAAGTTCCCTCCCTTTCTTACTGTTTTTCTAGTTAGTAAATGCTTAACTAATATCTAATTTTAAGTGGAAGGCTACTTTCTTTAATCACATTACTTTTGTCTTGTTGTCTTCTATTGAAATAAATCTTTCATCTCTGATAGAACGTCTCTTCCCACTCAAGGGGCCACAGAAATAGGCCTAACACTCCCCCTGTTGAGTTTTGCATCATCCTTCACAGCATCGCAGTGTGTTTTGGGTTACAGCATTTCCCTAGTTGGTTGACTTTTGGGAGCAGTATTTCTGTCCTGCTCACTGGACTTCCGTAATTACACAATCAGTCCAAACTCTATGTTACTGCATAATATGCAAGCTTCTCCCTTACAGTGTGAGCTGCTCAGGATATAATGTAAACCTATATATAGTTGAGGTTAATTGCAAATAGAGACTCACAGATCAGTGGTGGTAACAGAGGTGCTTCCTTTGTTTGCAAGCCCTTCTACTAGGTCTCGTTTTTGTGTTATAGCTTGTCTTTATTTTTTCTACCATAACATTTCCAGTCTGAATTTCCACTCTTTACTTTAGCCCCATTTTGGTCTCTGGTAGAGCAAAGGTACTTCCCACTGGAGTGAAACCCTTCTAGTTTAAATCACCTTCCTAGCAGTTACCTTCCTAACTTATTCTAGGGCCCCCACCTTGTTTTCTTAATTTAATTTTATTTAGCCCTTTATTTTTTCAAGGCTTATTGTTTTCGTTTTACTAAATTGAAAGAATGGAACTTTAAATTCAACTCAGTGAACATTTGTTGATAACTTACATTGTTCTAAGTCTTTTACTTTTTTGTTCCTTTGGGATTAATATTGTTTATCAGTATGGACACTTAACACCTGCTGGCTCTGGAAAGTTTCTCTGTTTGCATTAAAGTATATAAGACTCAGTAGTTTGCCTTTTTTTCCTTTTAATTGAAGTATAGTTGATTTACAATGTTGTGTTAGTTTCAGGTGTACAGCAAAGTGATTCAGTTATACATAGGCATATATCCATTCTTTTTCAGATTCTTTTCCATTATAGGTTATTACAGGATTTTGAATACAGTATAGTTCCCTGTGCTATACAGTAGGTCCTTGTTTATCTATTTTATCCCAAACTCTTAATTTATCCCTCCCTCCCTGTCCAGTAGTTTGCATTTAATACACAAGCATTAAAGCCTCTCTTAGGTTATCATCCCCCAGTTTAGGACCACTTTTTAGGGGTATGATGCTTTATTGGCTCAGTCCTTTCATGAGTGTTCACATATATCTTCTTAAAACTTCTGACCTCTTTATCCAGCTAAACAATTTTTATTTCTTTATTCTTCATATTTATCATTTGATAAATTTTTTATCCTTTGTTTTTTCTTTTTAAGACATTTAGCAGGTCACATGTGACATTTGAATCTATTGTGGTGGTATTTTTAAAATACTTCCGTAAAGATGCTACTTAAATATCTTGCATTTGTGGTTTTAAATTTTTCTTCCTAAGAAAATGTACTCAGCTTGTCACTGTAGACATACATTTGAATAGGCTGACAACTCCAACTTTGCATCATTTAAATTTGTATCTTTTTTGTGGCAGTACTAATTAGGCAACCTAATTCAATGTAGAAAACATGAAATTTTAGGATAATGAATAAAAATGTTAAATAGTGAAGTGTCTGTTACTGCTTAGGTTTCAAATAAAACTCTAGTTTTTGTTCTCCTTTTAATCCATAGGTTTATTTAAAAAATTGAAGGAGCTAATAATCTTTTTTTTTCCCCTTCAGATATCTGTCAGTGACATTGTCTTGTTGGCAATCAGTTTGAATCCTTTGGCTCCAAATTTGCATAGTGTCTAGCAATATCTGTCTTCTCTCTTAATATCTGTCTTCCTTCCCTTGATCAGCATGGTTTCAAGCAGGATAAGAAAAAGCCCAAATTTAATTGTTTTCTTACATTTCAACAATTACTTTTTTCCTTGGCTCAGAAAGTATTTTAAAAAGTACTTGAGGGCTTCCCTGGTGGCGCAGTGGTTGAAAGTCTGCCTGCCGATGCAGCGGACACGGGTTCGTGCCCCGGTACGGGAAGATCCCACATGCCGCGGAGCGGCTGGGCCCATGAGCCATGGCTGCTGAGCCTGCGCGTCCGGAGCCTGTGCTCCACAACGGGAGAGGCCACAACAGTGAGAGGCCCACTTCAAATAAAAAAAAAAAAAAAAGTACTTGAATTTTAGTATCAAAAGTTTTATATAAGGAGAAGGATAAAAGTTATTATGGAGTTTTTGATAAAGCAATTCTTTGAATTTCTGAGAATTCATTTTACAAAGGTTTGCTTGACTGAATTTTCTTTTACTTCAAAAAGTTTCAGTATAGTAATGTACTTTTGGCCTAACATCCTGTCCCTTGAAATTACTGTGTGATAGTAGAAAGAGCACTGGGAGTCAAAAGACCAAGAATCTAGAACTGGCTCTCCAGTTAACTAGTTAAGCGCTTGTTATCAAGTCATGTAACTTCCCAGGCATCTCTTTGCTCATCTGTAAATGAGTTGAGTTGGAGTAGATGGGAACCCTAAGAGTTCTCTCAGCTCTAAAATTAAAAGATTTTATGTCCTGTTTTACATTTAGCTTTATTTGGTTCTCAGCAGAAGTGAAGTGTTTGCTTTCATTTTTATATAAAATGTACTTTTCCCTAGAATATAGTAATATGTGTATATGTGCATATCTGTATATATATTTATGAAATACGGAGAAGGTCATGATAATTGGGAAACTTCAATAGATTATCTCAAAGGTAATGAATAATTGTGTTTTACGCCAATAAAATAGTTCTGAATTTTAATGGAAAACTATCTTATAGTACCTTAAAATTTTCAAAAGAGGAAACCTTTTATTAGTTTGATTACTGTCACTTGGAACATCTAAAATGTCAGTTTGCTGTTTACCATCTTTGTGTATATAATTCAAAAAATTGAAATCTTTAAAAGATTTTGGAAGTTTACCAAGCTACGTTTGAGCGGGTAAAAACTTTTGAGACTGTGGGAGTGTGAATGAATTTCATTAAGGCAGTGAAGACCTGGTTTTGTGTTAAATTACCATAATTCGGCAAAGTCACGGAACCGTAATTCAAAAAGTGGATTTGGGGCTTCCCTGGTGGCACAGTGGTTGAGAGTCCGCCTGCCGATGCAGGGGACACGGGTTCATGCCCTGGTCCGGGAAGATCCCACATGCCGCAGAGCGGCTGGGCCCGTGAGCCATGGCCGCTGAGCCTGCGCGTCCGGAGCCTGTGCTCCGCAACGGGAGAGGCCACAGCAGTGAGAGACCCACGTACCGCAAAAAAAAAAAAAGTGGATTTGTTTTTATACTGATATCTTTTTTTAACTTAATCTTCCATAATGAAACAGACAGTTGAAGTTAGATAGGGTTAACTTTGGTTAAACGAAAAGTAAAGGCTGCTTTAGAATTTTTGTTGTTTTGAGTCTTTAGGAATTTTTATTATAACTTTTTTCTGTTTGGGGTTTCATTACCTTTTGAAAACTAATACATGGTTATTTTCATGTTTATCAGTTTAAATATTAATGATGGATATTACTTATACTTATATATTACAGCAAGTGTGGTGAATCCAAGATTAGCCCAGCATTTTAATTTGTTGAGATGCAACAAGTGTAAGATGAGTCCTGGATTTGGAGTCAGAAAATTTGGGGTTGAGTCACAGTGTTCATTAGTAGGTACTTTACATTTCTGTAGCAGTAGCAGTAGCGGCGTAGTTATGTGAGCTAAATGTCTGTAAAATAATATGGATTGTTTGGGATCTCCTTTTCAGGGTCAATGACCATAAAGCTTTTTTGTGTTTAAAATACTGTTCTCTACTTATTCTGTGACAGTTATATTTACATAATTCTGTGGCAAAGCTTGACTTCCCACTATTAGGATTTGTCCATTTTGCCAATGTTATTTTTACCATTTCTTCCCCCTAGAACAACAACAATCTTGAAGCCTGTTGCCGTGCGCTTTCCCAGGAGAGTAGCAAATACTTATATATGGAATACCACAGTCCAGATGACAACAGGATGAATAGAAATCGCCTTTTGCATATTAACCTGGGTATTCATTCTCCTAGTAGCTACCACCCAGGAGATGGAGTGCAACTTAACGGTGGTCGAACACTGGTACATAGCTCAAGCGATGGACATATTGATCCACAGCATGCAGCAGGCAAACAGCTGATATGTTTAGTTCAGGAACCACACTCAGCTCCAGCTGTTGTCGCTGCTACTCCCAACTACAATCCATTTTTTATGAATGAACAGAACAGAAGTGCAGCTACTCCTCCTTCACAGCCACCTCAACAGCCATCTTCCATTCAAACAGGAATGAATCCATCTGCTATGCAAGGGCCTTCACCACCACCACCGCCACCTCCTTCATACATGCACATACCTCGGTATAGTACAAATCCAATTACTGTTACAGTATCCCAGAACCTCCCTTCTGGACAGACTGTACCAAGAGCTTTACAAATTCTTCCACAAATTCCAAGCAATCTTTATGGGTCTCCTGGTTCTATCTATATTAGACAGACATCTCAGAGTTCATCAGGAAGACAAACTCCTCAGAGTACGCCATGGCAGTCCTCACCACAGGGCCCAGTGCCTCATTATAGCCAGCGTCCTTTACCTGTTTATCCGCATCAACAGAACTATCAACCTTCTCAGTATTCTCCCAAACAACAGCAGATCCCTCAACCTGCTTACCATTCACCACCACCTTCTCAATGTCCTTCACCCTTCAGTTCTCCACAGCATCAAGTACAGCCATCCCAGTTGGGCCACCCTAGTTCCCATGTCTTTATGCCACCTAGTCCTTCAACTACTCCACCCCATCCATATCAACAAGGACCTCCTAGCTATCAGAAACAGGGAAGTCATTCAGTAGCCTATCTCCCATATACACCATCTAGCTTACCCAAAGGATCCATGAAGAAGATAGAAATTACAGTCGAACCCTCTCAGAGATCTGGGACAGCAATTAATAGGAGTCCTTCACCTATCAGTAATCAGCCATCTCCACGGAATCAGCACTCATTGTACACAGCCACCACGCCACCTTCAAGTTCTCCTTCAAGAGGGATATCCAGTCAACCAAAACCTCCATTTAGTGTCAATCCTGTGTATATTACATATACACAGCCAACTGGACCTTCTTGCGCTCCATCACCATCTCCTCGGATGATACCAAACCCAACTACAGTTTTTAAAATTACTGTAGGCCGAGCAACAACTGAAAATCTTTTAAATTTAGTGGACCAAGAAGAACGTTCTGCAGCCCCAGAACCTATTCAGCCCATTTCAGTGATACCAGGCTCTGGGGGAGAAAAGGGAAGCCATAAATATCAGAGAAGTTCTAGTTCTGGATCAGATGACTACGCCTATACACAAGGTAATTTTACCCTTTTTTTGAAATTTAATCTTTGTGGTGAGGTGGCAGTCTCCTATTCAAAATAAAATAATTTATATTAGCTGTTTAATTTTAATTAAATGTTTAGTATTTATTAAATATTGGGCACTAGCATTGCTATTAAGAATAGGGTTAGTGCTTCAGAATCATCTACAGACTTTGCTTTAAAATATAAAAATATAGGCATGATAATAGTGACCTCTAAAAGACTTCTTTTTTAGGAAGAACATTCACTGGGAGAAAAATATAGAGAAGTGAAACCAATATTGTCAAAAATACAAACTACAGAGTGGGAAAAAAAGATTCATAGAGGGTGGACTAAAGTTTATCAAGGTGAAAAATTTGAATATTTTCTAAGAGGATGGCCTGAAGGGTGTAATATTTATAAGTAATATATTTATAAGAAGTGGGATTGGTAATGAAGAACATTATTGGATTAGTTCACAGTGGACCTAACTAAATATAAGGAGAATAGAGTATTTTAAAAGTTTGTTTCAAGATATGTGATAATTTAGTATTCTTTCAGTATATAAGAAGGGAAGTAATTATGATTGTAATTCAATATTCCTGGTTTTGAGCCTGTTTAAAACGCACACAGGTATAGTTAAAGAGAATCTTGGGGAAATGAAGGACAGTAGAACAAGAGGAATGTACAGATGGTGTCATTTTGGCAGAAGTTACAAGAGCTAAATTAAAGCAGATTTGAAGGCAGAATAGCATTAGAAAGACATGAGAGTAAATGTCACCTGAAGTTGAATGACAGGGTTCTTTACAGGTATTTCGTACATTAGCAATGCATATAGAAATTTCCCAGTCACTTGTTCAATGTTACTTTCTGCAATGACTTTATCTGTAATGCTATAGCCTTGCTGTTACATCAGCGAGCAAGGATGGAGAGGTTAGCAAAGCAATTGAAACTTGAGAAAGAGGAGCTAGAGCAATTGAAGGCTGAAGTTAACAGTATGGAGCATGACCTGATGCAGAGACGGCTCAGAAGGGTCAGCTGCACCACTGCGATCCCAACGGTGAGTACGATCTATTAGGATGCATGGATAGGAAGGTGGACATGTTGGCTGTCCAGGCTGTTTGTTTTTCTTTTAGGTTCTGTTCCTGGCACAGTTTTGGTTTTGTTTCTGTTTTTTAAACAATGGATGAAGGACTTCTGCCTTCTTTTCTCATCAAAATAATTTGATGCTTTATTTTTCTTTCTCGTGTGAATTCCATAGACTCATCACTATTTTCAAATACTGACAGTTATAATCAAGGTAAAGCATCTCATTCACTATAAATTGCTTTCTGTCCGAATAGAAATGAAAAGTACACCTTGACCAAATATTTTATACATTGTTCTCATGTATTCATTTATCCTTTTAAGCATATTGTATATATATTTTTCAAACATTTAAAAGTTATTTTTCTAAGTACATTAATGCACATGAGTTAGATCAAGATGAATATGCATGTTGGGAAAGTGTTGACTATAGAATATTTTAAAGCAGAGCAATTTGGTTAGTGTAAATAATTGTAGAAACTAAGATAATAGTATTAACAGCGGTCCTAACAGGAACTGCTCTCATGAAAAGATTCGGTAATATATTTTTAACATGTTGGTGAATATTTGTGAGTTCTAAAGTTCTTTAAAAATTCCGAAAAATTGGAAACAGGTGTCCTAAAATCCTGTGACATCACAAGCTTTCTGTGATCCAACCTATCATTTCGTCTTTCAACATTGATTCGTTCAACAAGCATTTTTTTTTACAGTTTATGAATGTGGTCCTATACTAGGAGCTTAGTGTATACCTGCTAGTGGGAGAAATAGACCCATCAGTAGATAACTGTGATACAGTATGGTAAGTGCTGTGTCTGCTCACGGGTAATGAGAGAACTCATACATCAGCTAGTTTATCCGTGTATACTCAATACACTTTTTGCTCGCTCACATTACGCTCCTGCTGCAGTGGTCTTCTGAAGCTCTGTGTATATGTATAAATGCTGTCTGTTCTTCAGGGCTGAACTTAATCTCTACTTTTTCATGGAGCCATTCCTCATGTTCTTAACTGTCTCTTAACTAAGGGTAATCTCTTTCTCAGAGTGCACAAGTTTAGAGAAGTTAGTGTATATGTCAGGCCTCTTGCAGACAGGATGTCTGCAGCTATGCCCTCATAGAGAAGTTTTTAACTGAAGTTCGTGGCTTCAAAGGAGATCCGTGAGTCCCTGAAATTATATGCAGAGTTTCATATGTGTGTTTATATGGGAAGCAGGTCTCTAGCTTTCATCTGATTTTCATAAGGTTATTAGAACTCACCTTTTTCCTTTAAGTTAATAACTGTATGAAAATCAGTATTATAGCATAACCTAAAAATACTAAACAGTACAGTATTGCTATGTAGACATAGAGGAAAGGGGAAGGCATTTTAGAAGGGAAAAAGAGCATGAGGTAATGAAGGCTTGAAGTCAAGACAGACTTTAAGGAGTCTTTACAGTTCCCTCATTTAAGCTGAGATTTCTGATGTCTTAACACGTTAATATGCATAGGTAGAATAGTGGAGGTGTTTGAACTGTATTCTGCTGGTAATGGGGAACCAGTGGAAGTTTCTGAGAAGTTAACTATTGAGAAAAAGGCATATTTAATAATGTAATGGAATTTTTTCTAATATTGACTAAATACCTAAGTATAGTCAATATCAGAAGTGAGAAGGAAGGGTTTTAATTACTTAAGACACATGGAAAATTACAAAGCTATCTTTTCTTCCCCCCCCCCCCCCCCCCCCCGCGGTACGCGGGCCTCTCACTGTTGTGGTCTCTCCCGTTGCGGAAGCACAGGCTCCAGATGCGCAGGCCCAGCGGCCATGGCTCACGGGCCCAGCCGCTCCGCGGCATGTGGGATCTTCCCGGACCGGGGCACGAACCCGTGTCCCCTGCATCGGCAGGCGGACTCCCAACCACTGCGCCACCAGGGAAGCCCTACGAAGCTTTCTTTAATTGAAAGATGATACTGTAAATCACATCTATGCCTCATTTTTTTTCCCCAATCAAAATCTTAATTATATCCTCTGATTGGGGGAGATATTGAAGAACATAACCCAAATGGGAATCCACCAGTGGTGGGTGGGCACTTTGGAGTCCTTTAGGTACTTGTAGAGTATAAACAGATTTTCTTAGCATAGAAGTCATTTCTCTAAAATAACCATGTAAACTTTTTTAGCAACTTCTTGCTGTATAATAATCCCTGCTAAAGCCCTATTGATTTCTTTGTTGTTGGAAGTAGAGAATTGTCTAAGGTAGCATAGATCAGTGCTTTAAAAAAAAAACCAGATTTTACACGAGAGCTTTTATTGATGAGACTTCTTTAGAAAAAGAGGGAAGTTAGTCAAACTGCTGCCCTATGCTATAATTTATTTTTAACTTTTTGTTACAGAGTTTCAAACATACATAAAATAAGCAGAATAGTATAGTGAACTCCTGTGTAGCCATCACCCAGCTTCAGAGATTAGTGGCTCATGTGGGTGATAATATCTGAGAGGTGAGAAATTTGAGTGTGTGATTCCCATGTGTTTCCACTGCCAGGCCTAGAGTAAAATAGAAGACTAATAGGAATGCGTGGCTGAAGAACAATTATACATGGTGGTTAAGATCTGGGCTCTCAATGCAGGTGTGAATTTGAATCCTACTTCTTTCTGCTCCTTCTGTGTCACTCATATATCCTTGGATAAGCAACTTCCTTTATGCTTGTTTTCTGGGGAGTACCCATCTCATGGGATTTTTGTTAGAATTAAGTAAGATAATATACATTAAACAATTTATACAATGCCCAACAGATAGTATTCTTACAAAATAAATGTTGTTTACAAGATACTGGAGAAATCTGCTTTAGGTATATATATATATATATATACATAACACAAATGTGAAATACTTTGAAAAAACTTGATTTCCTTTTAACTTTAGGAACATGTATAACATTAAGGGTATATATTATGTAGGATATTAATTAAGAAATAAAGCATTTAGTCATAATTCCATTTTTGTTCATAGAGGCTCATTCGTGGCACCATGATGTAGTTGAAAGGGTGCCTACATAGGCTCTGGAGCCAGAATAACTCTTTACTCACTGGTTCTAACTTCTCTGTATCTGATTTTCCCTATCTATAAACGGGAATTATAAGAGGTATATTTTAATATTATTGTCAAGATAAAGAGGCAGTATATGTAAACTGCCTGGTGTGAAGTGGGTGCTCAATAAATGGGTATCACTATCATTGTCCCACTCGTGTAGGATTATACAAGAGAATTAACTTTTTTGCTGCTAAGCACATATTGCCTCCTTTACGTTTCAAACTAATTTCTTACCAAGTAGTGTATAAAAAAATTGGTTAGAAACCTGTGTGCCTCATGAAACTGAAATGCAGGTTTGTGACCAGCTATATGTGCAGTTGCAGATGATTATAGAGGGGCAGTGAAATAACCTTTCCAAGGAGGGCAGAAGTGAAGGATGCATAACGGCCATCAGTTTTCTCAGTCTCCTGTTTGCAAAGCATTTTATTAAATGCTGTGGGAGATGTCATCTCTTAACAACATCTGTATGTGAAAAGACATACATATATCTGTCTGTGAACCTGTACGTGTGTGTTTGTGTGTGTGTGTGTGTGAGTGTGAGAGAGAGAGAGAGAGAGAGAGAGAGAGCAGGAAAAGATAACGTAAGACAGTAAATCAGAAGTGCTGGCCAACTAAATAGTAGTGATATTAAGTACTTTCAGAGTTCTGAGATAGAAATGTTAGTTTTTGCTAGTAGGGTTCAAAGATGGGACACTTTCATGGAGAAGGGGGAAATTTAAGTTATACCTTGAAGGAAAAATAAGATTTTAATAATCAGAGAGCTTCCAGTTATTCCCTCCCACAAGTTTTTCCCCTTCATTCATCTTGTCCTGATTAATTGGGTTTTGGGACCAACCCACAATCCCAGACGCGTAACTGGGGCCAAACCATGAAAGAACATTAGTGGTCTTCGACTTTGGTCTCTGAGACAACTTCTTAAACTGATGGAACAGGTGACTCAAGGTATTTCTGCCACCTTTTGGAAAAAAGCTTAGAATTTTTTACTTGGAAATGTCAGATATAAAACATCCTGGTACTTTACAAACAAGTCTGAATTACACACAACCAATCTTGAAACCCCCTCCCCCATGAAAATACCATATACTTTTGGACAAATGGTAGTAATGTTTCAGAAACAACTTTTTTTCCCTCAATCAGAAGCTATGAAGATAGACATAGGAATCTTACAGATAAACTCTTAGTTTTAGCAAGTTCCAGTGGTTCTACTGTCTTTGGAAATGAGCGTGGTGACGAGAGCTTTTTTGTTATTATAAGCCCATGTATAGTAGCCTCTTGAGTATAAAGTATATTATAATATTTCCATACTTAGTTACAGAGCTTCACTATTCAGGACTGCTGTGGCTGAAACATTCCCTTCCCCCTGCAAATACATAGGAAGGATTTGCTCCTTTAGGTACTTTCCCAGTGATTCTACAAAGAAAAGAATAGGTTCTTTCACATATTCCTAGGAAGACAGCATCACTCTTTGAAACCCTTGACCAAGTGCTTTATCTTTAATATAAATGCTCAGATATGTTTTAAACTTTTAATATTTAATTACAAGGTGTAAGCATTTTGCATGTTAACATCACATGGTTTGCCCCTAGGAAGGAGAAAAGGAAAGCAGTCCCTAATAAATATTTCTCAATGACTTTTTTGTTCCCCTAGCATTCTAAGGGATTGTAGCTCTTATTATATTCTGCCTGTTATATCATTTAAAACTTTTGACACCTGCTAATGTAATGGGCATTCCCAGTTATTCTGATAATATGTCCTAACAGCATAATATTTTGCATTATTGGTAATTAAGATAACCCATTTTGCTTATTTTTCTTTTGTATTTAGTTTTTAGCAAAACTACATGTTTTTAACAGTATTGTCTTCCTATCATAGCAGATATTTATCTTTTACTTCATGTAGTTGAAATCACCTGAGTAACTGGGTTAATAGCTGTGCTGTGCTGAAGGATTCAGTACCCATGCCTCTGGAGTCTAAACTCTTATTTTTTACTGTACATATATGTAAATAGTAAGGAAATTCAGAATCTCGAGGGAAGTAGCAGCTTCCAAAAAGCTTTATTTAACTGAAAAATAGGGCTCTCTTCACATTTCAGAGTCTCATGTATGCCCCTGAAAGACCTAGGGAGTAGGCTGGGCTGGAAAGGTCAAGGCAGAAGGAAACAGAGTTGGAGGAAGAATGGAATCCATTTGTTTCTGAAATTTTCATGTACTAGATTAATAGCTTCCTTTGATCTAGGAAAAAAGACAGATTTCCATATAAGTTTATACGGAAGACCTCTATATAAATCCTGGCTTTATCAATTATGTTTCTTATAACCTTGGGAAAATGATATAACTTCTTTGTGCCTCAGCTTTCTCATGTATAAATTGGGGGTGATATCAGTACTTACCTGGGAAGATTGGAGGAAAGAATGAGAGAATTCTGGTGAACATAGTGCCTGACAATTAATAAGCATTAATTAAAATTAGTACTGTGGTAATTTTTACCAGCCTTGACGAGACTAAAATCGTGGACGTTGCTTGTTTAAAAGGTTGATTCTTAGTTTCCCTTACCATGAAAACGTAGACGTAAAATACTCTCAATGCTTTGTGATTAAAATATGGTAGTATTTGTATGAGAGAACATAGTGTAGTATTACAGCCCCGCCACATTATATGCAGATTTTGTTTATATGTGGCCATATTGATGTCACCACTTTATTCCTTGAAAAACATACAGGACTTCTTAAACATGTCCTCTAACGGATTAGGGCCATTTTCTTGGTAATAACCAATCAGAACGATTAACGTGAATAGCAGTTCTTAAATGTTGGGCTTGATAATGACTTTCCCACAATTGCTATTTTGGGTCCTTTCTTACTAGCCTGAGGAAATGACAAGATTGAGAAGCATGAACAGACAACTCCAGATAAATGTTGACTGTACACTGAAAGAAGTTGACCTCCTTCAATCTAGAGGTATAGACTTGATTATTTGGTAAACCATAAGTAATAGTGTGGTGTTTTAAGCTGCTTAAATAGCAATCATTTTGGTTTTACAGATATAATGGATAAAAACTCTCTTAAAAGATCACAGTCCTGGTAGAGATCCCTCACTCCATGGTCATAGATCAGATTTGGGTGATCAAAAAATAGTATTACTTTGGCAACTTCATCATTAAGTTCTTACCATTTAGACTGTTTTATGTTGTTACTCTGTATTTATCCTCTTTTAGTCATTTACTGTGAATATTTTATAAATTGCTGGGGTTTAATTCTAAAACGTAGTAGATTTATATTATGTGATAAGTCATCTAAGATATCTGTAAAAATAGGGATCCCAAATCAGAACATCAGATTTCTCACTTTAAAAATAAGTTCCATATGCGGTTTTTTTATGTTATCTGTTACATGAAAACATTCAACTCTATCTTAGATATTTTGTTTTGGGGTTTTTTTTTTGGCTCTCTTATAGAAGTATACTACAGTAGAAGCTCGCTTAATTGACTTTGATTTACCCTACTCGCCAGGTTAGAGATATTCTTCATTTTCCTCTGTAAAATACACAGCCAGGAGAGGCTGCATTCTGGCACGTCTCTGTACTATTGCTCGCATCAGCTGAATTGTCTGCTTACCAAGAGTCAGTTGTGCCTGTTTTTAAACCCGTTTAAATTACAGAAGTATTGTAACTGGCATAATGTTTTCAAAATTGACATGAATGCAGGAGAAGCTGCTCTTTCTATAAAAGCCATAGGCAACTGCTTTTTAAAGACTCAAAGGCAAACACTTAAAAAAGAAATATATAGGGACTGTGAATTAGATATGGGTGTAAACAACTGAAAATGATTACAGAGGAAAATCAGAGGATTCTATTCTCAAATGTTCTTAAAGTATCTTTTTTGCTCCATTCTAAAATCAAAACAGGGAATTATAGATCAGGGTGCGGCAAACTAGCCTGCTCTCTGTTTCTGTAAATAGTTTTAGTGGAACATAGCCAGACCCATTTGTCTGCATATTGTCTGGGGCTTCTTTTGTGTTTCAACAGCAGTTGAGGGCTTACAACTGTATTACAGGTCCACAAAGCCTAAAACTTTTATTATCTGGCCCTTTACAGGAAAAGTTTGCCCACCCCCACTTTAGATCATCATGATGGGTGTAGTTAATTTAAGAAAGAATATAAGAAGTCTGGTCAACAGATACATAAAGAAAAGGTCTTGGTCCAACATTAAAATATTGCTATGTTTATATGTTTTGTTACATTAAAGTGGGCCTGGGCTTCCCTGGTGGCACAGTGGATAAGAATCCGCCTGCCAATGCAGGGGACACGGGTTCGAGCCCTGGTCCGGGAAGATCCAACATGCCACGGAGCAACTAAGCCCGTGCACCACAACTACTGAGCCTGCGCCCTAGAGCCTGCGAGCCACAACTACTGAGGCCCGCGCCTAGAGCCCATGCTCTGCAACAAGAGAAGCCACCACAATGAGAAGCCCACACACTGCAAAGACGAGTAGCCCCCGCTCACCGCAACTAGAAAAAAGCCTGCACGCAGCAACCGACCCAGTGCAGCCAAAAATAAAGTTGGCGTGTAATTTTTCTTAAGAATTCCGTTTTAGTCAGCCACCCCTCCCCCACCACCACTTACTATTCTTAATTATGGCAGCTAAGAGAGCTTCTACTGTATTTTAAAGTACCCAGTTGCCATTTTAAGTCAAGATTATACAGTAGAAGCAGGGGAACCAAAAAGATACGGAACTCTCTGAACAATAGACAGAAGCACATTTCCATGTGAAAGTTGAGCAATCTGGTTGGGTACCCTTGAAGTTAATTTCAGAAGCCTAGGGGACTCTACAGCCTAGTAGCTTTAAGCAATGAAAGAACTACTGCGTGGGGTTAGACAAACTATTGCTACTATATTAGAAGGTTGCATCAATTTTTTTGCTTAATGTGTTCTTTGAAGCTAAACAAGAAACACTGAAACATTTGGTTGGGATATTTTTAGTAAGCCTTATGGGACCTAGAAATTAGATCATCAGCTGTAACTTAAGTAATTGAAGAAATACTTATGCAGCATCTTAAAGCATAAAAAGATCTAGTTAATAAATGAAATAGCATTGTGGCTTTCATGAGCCATCACAGGAATTATTTTCAGAAACTTATGTAAAAATAGCATATCTAAATGGATTAAAAGCATTTGTGTATAGTACCTGCAAGGAAAACTGTTTGTTACTGAGGTTTTATAAACGCAGAGCTGTGTTTTTGGTGTCTGTTGGGCAACAAAGAGCTCTTTTTTGGTGCTTAAGCAGTTCTAAATCTCCCTTCATAAGGGGTCCAAATATATCCATTTTATACTAAATTGTACTCCTCCATCCTGTGGAAAAATTTTATACTGAGTTTTCAGCCTAAATTTTTAAGCCAGAGAAGGAATCTAGACATTTTGGGGGGCAGGGAATTTAGATAATATACAAATCAGTGCGCGAGTTGATGAAAAGCAGCTTCATTGTTGGTTTTGGTGAGGAAAACTTTTGTTGGGGGAGAAAATTAGGTCTAGAAATCAAGAGATCCAATATATTTGAACTATCAGTACCACATATCATCCTCTGTAAATAAACATGTATACAGTTTCAAAGCTTAACTGGAATTATGCAGAACTGGCAGATTGTGATGATGGGTTCACAGATGTGAAGGTAGGACCCAAAGTTGGCATTGGATCAAAACTGACCTTGCCGTTGTCATGTCAGGAGAAGGGGCTGAAACACACACTGTATCAGGGAGTGAATATTTTGAGAGAGGTGAGATTGTTCTGTTATTCTGAAATTGGCAGCATATCATCTTTTATTATTGATAAGTCTGTAGGGAACATTTAAGATTCTCCTTTTCTTGAAGATAGGAATCCCTGAGCTGCTGCTATCATAACAACTTGATTAATCTTGGTAAATTTATGTGTAGCTTCTTCCATACTTGAATTTATAATGGATAAAATTTTAAGGTTAATATGAAAGACATAAACGTGAGCTTTCTCATGGTTTTGTTCATTAAAATCAAAACAAACAGAGAAAACAGTTGTCATCCTTTCATTTCTCTTCTTCATTTACCTCCCTATGTGCGCCACATACTTAATCCTGTGTAAAGAGATGAGCTTTATAGTTAGAAAAATGTTCCTTTAGGTGATACATTGTAGAAAGACACTGAAGTGGTAGTTTGCTTGAGTATTTTCTCAAAACGGTAAAACAGTTTCAGTGGGAGAAGGGTAGGATAGTATAATGATTTTTGAAACCCTGGAAAAACAGTTCCCCTTTTTAAATGTTTATTTCCATATTTTCCTCAACAAAAATTTCAAGTAACAGGAGAAAAAGTCCTAAATGCTTGCTGATTTTATTTTCTTTATAGGTAACTTTGATCCAAAAGCTATGAATAATTTTTATGACAACATAGAACCTGGTCCAGTTGTACCACCCAAGCCACCTAAAAAAGGTAAGTAGGGAAATGTCACAGACGTCATAGAAATGAATATGAAAATTCCTTGGCAGTTCACCTAAAAAGCTGAAGAAATTTCCATTAGAGATAGCATTTTAAAAGTTACCCTATTGATGTTACTGTGGCAATAATGAAATGTCCCCAAAACCTTAATTTCTAAAAAGTACTAAATAACTCCTAGAGGTCAAAGGTAACTAAAATACGATATACAATTTATTTCGTAAAAAATAACTTGAAAAAAATTGTTATTTTGTATAGTTGATTTACACTGTTACGTTAGTTTCAGGTGTACAGTGAATTTGGTTCTGTTATACCCATTCTTTTTTCAGATTCTTTTCCCATGTAGGTTATTACAGAACTCTATTACAGAGTAGAGTTCCCTGTGCTATAAGTAGGTCCTTGTTGAGTATCTGTTTTATATATAGTTGTGTATATGTTAATCCCAAGCTCCTAATTTATTCCTCCCCCACCATCTTTCCCCTTTAGTAACTGTAAGTTTGTTTTTGAAGTCTGTGAGTCTGTTTCTATTTTGTGAAGAAGTTCATTTATATCATTTTTTAAGACTTTTATGGCTGAGTAATATTCCAATGTGTGTGTGTGTGTGTGTGTGTGTGTGTGTGTGTGTGTGTGTGTGTGTATGTGCCACATCTTCCATACCTTCTTTATCCATTCCTCTGTCGATGGGCATTTATGTTGCTTCCATGTCTTGCCTATTGTAAACAGTGCTGCGATGAACATTGGGGTGCAGGTACGTTTTCAAAGTATGGTTTTCTCCAGATGTATGCCCAGGAGTGGGATTGCTGGAACATATGGTAGTTCTGTTTTTAGTTTTTAAAGGAACCTCATACTGTTCTCCACCGTGGTTGTACCACTTGACATTTCCACCAACAGTGTAGGAGGGTTCCCTTTTCTCCGCATCCTCTCCAGCATTTATTGTTTCTAGATTTTTTGATGGTAGCCATTCTGACTGGTGTGAGGTGATATCTCATTGTAGTTTTGACTTGCATTTCTCTAATAATCAGTGATGTCGAGCATCTTTTCCTGTGCCTCTTGGCCATCTGTATGTCTTCTTTGGAGAAATGTCTGTTTAGGTCTTCTGCCCATTTTATGATTGGGTTGTTTGTATTTTGATATCGAGTTGCATGAGCTGTTTGTATATTTTGAAGACTAATCCCTTGTCGATCGCATCATTTGCAAATATTTTCTCCCATTCTGGGGGTTGACTTTTGTTTTGTTGATGGTTTCCTTTGCTGTGCAAATGCTTTTAAGTTGAATTCGATTCCATTAGGGGGTTTTTTGTTCGTTTCTATTTTCATTACTCTGGGAGGTGGATCCAAAAACATATCGCTGTGATTTATGTCAAAGAGTGTTTTGCCTATGTTTTTCTTCTAAGAGTTTTATAGTATCTGGTCTTAGATTTAGGTCTTTGATCTGTTTTGAGTTTCTTTTTCTGTATGGTGTTAGAGAATGTTCTAATTTCATTTCTTTTACATGTAGCTGTCTGGGTTTCCCAGCACCACTTACTGAAGAGACTGTCTTTCCTCCACTGTATATTCTTGTCTCCTTTGTCATAGATTAGGTAACCATAGGTGTGTGAGTTTCTCTGGGCTTTCTATTCTGATCTATATTTCGGTTTTTGTGCCAGTACCAGACTGTCTTGATTACTGTAGCTTTGATTCCTCCAGCTCCGTTTTTCTTTCTCAGGATTGCTTTGGTTATTCAGGGTCTTTTGTGTCTGCATACAAATTTCAAAATTTGTTGCTCTAATTCTGTGGAAAGTGTCATTGGTAATTTGATAGGGACTGCATGGAATCTGTAGATTGCCTTGGGTAGTGTGGTCATTTATAACAGTATTGAATCTTCAAATCCGAACACAGTCTGTCTTTCCATCTTTCTGTGTCATCTCCGATTTCATTCATTAGTGCCCTATGGCTTTCAGAGTATAGGTCTTTGACCTCCTTCGGTAGGTTTATTCCTAGGTATTTTCTTCTTTTTGATGCAATGGTAAATGAGATTGTTTCCTTAATTTCTCTTTCTGATCTTTCATTGTTCATGTATAGGAATGCAACAGATTTCTGTGTATTAATTTTGTACCCTGCAACTTCACCAAATTCATTGATGAGCTCTTAATAGTTTTCTGGCATCTTTAGGATTTTCCATGTATAGTATGATGTAAACAGTGACAGTTTTACTTGTTCTTTTCCAATTTGGATTCCTTTTGTTTCTTTTTCTTCTCTGATTGCTGTGGCTAGGACTTCCAAAAAAGTGGCTAGAGTGGACATCCTTGTCCTGTGCCTGATCTTAGAGGAAATGCTTTCCGGTTTTCACCATTGAGAATGATGTTTGCTGTGGGTTTGTCATATATGGCCTTTGTTATGTTGAGGCAGGTTTCCTCTATGCCCACTTTCTGGAGAGTTTTTATCATACATGGGTGTTGAATTTTGTCAAAAGCTTTTTTCGCATCTATTGCGATGATCATGTGGTTTATTCTTCAGTATGTTAATGTATGTATCACACCGATTGATTTGTAGATCTTGAAGAATCCTTGCATCCCTAGGATAAATCCCAGTTGATCATGGTGTATGATCCTTTTAATGTGCTGTTGGATTCTGTTTGCTAGTATTTTGTTGAGGATTTTTGCATCTATGTTCATCAGTGATATTGGCCTGCAGTTTTCTTTCTTTGTGACATCTTTCTCTGGTTTTGGTACCAGGGTGATGGTGGCCTCGTAGATTGAGTTTGGGAGTGTTCCTCCCTCTGCTATCTTTTGCAAGAGTTTGAGAAGGATGGGTGTTAGCTCTGCTCTAAATGTTTGATAGAATTCGCCTGTGAAGCCCTCTGGTGGTCCTGGGCTTTTGTTTGTTGGAAGATTTTTAATCACACTTTCAATTTCAGTGCTTGTGATCGGTCTCTTCATATTTTCTATTTCTTCAGTCTTAGGAGATTGTACGTTTCTAAGAATTTGTCCATTTCTTCTAGGATGTCCTTTTTTGGGGCATAGAGTTGCTTGTAGTAGTCTCTTAGGATGCTTTGTATTTCTGCGGTGTCTGTTGTAACTTCTCCTTTTTCATTTCTAGTTTTATTTATCTTGATGAGTCTGGCTAAAGGTTTATCAATTTTGCTTACCTTTTCCAAGAACCGGCTTTCAGTTTCATTGATCTTCTCTATTTTTTCTTTGTCTCATTTCTTTCTCTACTAATTTTAGGTTTTGTTTGTTCTCTTCCAAGTTACTTTAGGTGTAAGGTTAGGTTGTTTATTTGAGATTTTTCTTGTTTCCTGAGGTAAGATGGTATTGCTATAAACTTCCCTCTTAGAACTGCTTTTGCTGTGTCCATATGTTTTAGATCTTTGTGCTTTTTTTTTATTTGTCCGTAAGCATTTTGTGATTTCTTCGGTGATCCATTGGTTGGTTAGTACCATGTTGTTTAGCCTCCATGTGTTTGTTTTTTGCACTTTTTTTCTTGTAGTTGATTTCTAATCTCATAGTGTTGTGGTTTGAAAAGATGCTGATATCATTTCAATTTTCTTAAATTTACTGAGGCTCAGTTTGTGCTCAGCATGCCTGGAGAATGTTCCATGTGCACTTGAGAAGAATGTGTATTCTGCTGCTTTTGGATGGAATGCTCTATAAATACCAATTAAGTGCATGCATCTGGTCTAATGTGTCATCTTAAGGCCTGTGTTTTCTCATTGATTTTCTGTGTGGATGATCTGTCCATTGATGTACGTGGGGTGCTGAAGTCTGCCACTGTGAATGTGTTACTGTTAATTTCTCCTTTGAAGGCTGTGTTAGCATTTGCCTTATTAAGGTGCTCCTATGTTGGGTGCATAGATATTTACAATTGTGATATCTTCTTCTTGGATTGGTCCTTTGATCATTATGTAGTGTCCTTCTTTGTCTCTTGTGTCTGATATGAGAATTGCTACTCTGGGTCTCTTTTAACTTCCATTTGCATGGAATACCTTTTCCCATCCTGTCACTTTCAGTCTGTGTTCCTAGAACTGAATTGGGTCTCTTGGAGACAGCATATACAGGGGTCTTGTTTTTGTTTCCATTCAGCCAGTCTGTGTCTCCTTGTTGGAGCATTCAGTCCTTTTACGTTTAAGGTAATTTTGATATGTATGTGCTTGTTGCCATTTTCCTAATTGTTTTGGATTTGTTTTTGCACGTCTTTTCCTCTTTTGTTCTCTTGTGATTTGATGACTATCTTTAGTGTTGTGTTTGGATTGCTTTTTCTCTTTTGTGTATCTGTTGTAGATTTTTGGTTTCTGATCCCCATGAGTTTTGTTTTTGTTAACTTTTATTGGAGTATGGTTGATTTACAATGTTGTGTTAGTTTCAGATGTATAGCAAAGTGAATCAGTTATACATACATATATCCACTCGTTTTTAGATTCTGTCCCATATAGGCCATTACAGAATATTGAGTAGAGTTCCCTCTGCTGTATATAGTAGGTCCTTATTAGTTATCTATTTTATATACAGTAGTGTGTCTGTCTATGTCAATCTCCCAATTTATCCCTCCCCCCCTTACCCCCAAGTTTGTTTTCTACGTCTATCTATAACTCTCTATTTTGTAGATAAGTGAACTTGTACCCTTTTTTGAGAATCCACATATAAGTGATATCATATGATATTTGTCTTTCTCAGACTTACTTTGCTTAGTATGATCATCTCTAGGTCCATCCATGTTGCTGCAAATGGCATTGTTTCATTCTTTTTAATGGCTGAGTAATTAATATTCCATTGTATATAGGTGACACATCTTCTTTATCCAGTTCCTCTGTCGATGGACATTTAGGTTGCTTCCATGTCCTGGCTATTGCAAATAGTGCTGCAGTGAACATTGGGGTACATGTATCTTTTTGAAGTATGGGTTTCTCCAGATATATTATGCCCAGGAGTGGGATTGCTGGATTGTATGGTAGCTCTATTTTTAGTTTTTTGATAAATCTCCTTACTGTCTTCCACAGTGGCTATACCAATTTACATTCCCTCATCCTTTGGGAGAACCTCTGCCATATAATTAATTTTCAGTTTGTGGGTCTCCCACCTGGTGGGTATGGGATTTGATTATATGGGGAAAGTGCCCCTCCTACCATCTCTTTGTGGCGGCTTCTTTGCCTTTGGACGTAGAATATCTTTTTCGGTAGGTTCCAGTGTTTTTTGTTGATTGTTGTTCAGCAGTTTGTTGTGATTTTGGTGGCTTGGTGAGAGCAGGTGAGCTCAAGTTCTTCTACTCTGCTCTGTTGTCTCCCTTCCCCCCAAATAAATGGAAACTATATAATATAGTTTAAATTTACTCAGCATTATAAAAACTATAGTCCTAAAAGATAATTCTTACAGTGTAATGGGAATTTTAAAGGTTTTATTTTAGAATGGGAAGTTTGATCTGCAGTAGATCTACGATTATTTAATTGACAGGCCACAAAAGAATCCTTGTGTACTCAACAGGCGGGCATAACACTTAGATTGGGACTAGGACAAAGGAAATCCTACATGACCAAGATTTGAGGAATCACTTTTGCATAGTTATTAAATCATTTCTGTGTGGTATTACATCTTTTCTTTTGAGTTTTATGTACCAAATGTATAACTAGCATTGCAGTATCTTAAAAAATTAATCTTTTTCTTCTCCTCCATTCTTATACTTCTCAAGCCTGCGGTCAAGTATGCATTTCATATCTTAATCCTCTTTGGTTTAAAGAACTCAAGGTAGGTTGATCATGAGGACATACAATATTGGAGAAGGCCTTACTTACAAAAGTTACAAAAGTTACCTACAGGGGTAACATTTTAAAATCACATCAAACTGATTAATCAGAGAATTTTAATTCTACACAAAATAATGTTACCTAACCTAAACAGCTTTGTGTTCAACACTCGGTACAGAGTGTTTTAAGGATTTCATTTATAGGTGGCAATGCAGTACATGTTCTTTTTATTGTTTAATACTATTGGGTTGGCCAAACAGTTCGTTCAGGCTTTTCTGTAAGATGTTACAGAAAAACCTGAATGAATTGTTTGGCCAAGCCAATACTGTGGATGTTTTGACTGCTCTGCATTTAAAATAGCCTACTGCTGTCTAAAAATGGTACAAAGAATCTTAGTGGATGACTACCAAGTACCAGATTTGTATCTACTAAGGAAGCATTCCCTAGTGGTAATCCGGTTAATTGATTCAAGGGCTGTGGGAGGAATCACCCTGTTTAAGGGATATGTCCACTGTGAGCCACCTTATTAGCATAAACTCTGTGGTCTGAAGGGCCCACCATAATTAACAAGGACACTCCTGTCTCTTGAGAAATTTCAGGATTTTAGAGGTTATCTTCCAGGAGCTGGGGCCAAAGCTAGAGCTTTCTTTGAGCAAGGCCAAATTCTTTACAACACTTAAAGTAGTGCTTAGAAGGAAATTTATAGCCTTCAGTGCTCACATAAGACAAGGAGATCTAATGTCAATGACATAAAATTCTACCCTAAGAATGTAGAACAAAGGAAGTGAAAAGAAAGAAAATACAAGAAACATCAATGAGACAGAAAATACAAACAACAGAGAAAGGCATCAAAGCCAAAAAAAGCCAAAACTTTGAAGGATAAACAAAGTCAGTAAACTCTCAGGTTGACTGATCTCGAAGAACAGATTACCAAAATCAGCAATGAAAGATGAGGCTACCTGTTAAAATAAGGGAATGCAGTGAACATCTTTATGCCAGTAAACTCGACACTGTAGATGAAATGGACACATCTTGAAAAATACTGAGAACAAGATGAAAAGGGAAATATAACTAGTTATATATGTAATTAAAGAAATTGAATCCATTATCAAAAGTTTTCCCAGAAGGAAAACTTTAGACCCAGATGGTTGCACCAGTGGGGTGAATTCTATCAAATATTTAAGGAAGAGATGCTGCCAATCATACAAACTCTGAGAAAATAAGAGGAAGGAATGCTTCCGATTTTCTTTATGTAGCCAGCAGGACCGTGATTCTAAAACCTGATAGCCATTACCTACCTCCCCAAAAGAAAACAAAGCTACAGATCAATAACCCTCATAACAAACTTAATAAAGTATTCCCAATAGAACAAAAGATGGATAATACATCATGACCAAATTGGGTTTAGCCTCAGGAATGCAATATTAAGAAAGTAAAGGAGAAAAAGCATATGATCATTTCATTAGATACTGAAAACCATCTGATAAAATTCAGCAGATGACATGATTATTTGCAAAGAAAATCTAAGGATACCAAAAATTAGAACTAATAAGTGAATTTAACAAGGTTTTGGGATATAAGGTCAGGATCCAAAAACCATATTTATATATATTAGCCAACAACTGGAAAGTGGAAATAAAAGGATAATTACAATACCATCCAAAAAATGACACTAATAAGTTTCACCAGATATGTACATTGAATATTATAAAACACTGCCAAAGGAAATTAAAGAAGACCTAAATAAACCATGTCTGTTATTAAATCAGTTTTATTAAGGTAGCTATTCTTCTCAGATTGATGCAATACCAGATTTACTGTTTTTTTCTTTTTTTGGTAGAAATTAAAATTCATATGGAAATGCAGAAGACCTAGAATATCCAAGTGGAATATAGATGTTTATCTGAATAATAAGTGTGATAATTAGAGAAAGAAGGAAAGACAGAAAGGGAGACTGAGAAATCTTTTTGGACCAGACTTTGTAGTTAAGCAACGCAAGAGTGTGTGTGTGTGTGTGTGTGTGTGTGTGTGAGTGAGATAAGCTGCCTCAGCTGATTCAGAAAGTTGTCCCCCCACCCCCAACCTTGACATTGGTAACTCATAGTGGCGAGAGCACTGACCTTGGTGTGGTACAACTTAACTTGAGCGCTGGTCCTGGTTGTCTTGGCCACCTGACCTTGTTCAGATCCAGAGCGGTGCTTCTGTACAGGGTTGTTGTAAGAGTCAGCGAGAAGGAGGTATGTGATGCTATAAAAGTGGTTAACAGTTCTAAGAAGTAGAACTTTACCTTAGTCTATCCTCTGGAGCCTAAGATGTTCACTCTGCTTTTGTTTTACTCTGATAACAGTGTTTAAGATTGTGGAGCACTGATTTCCAAAGGTAGGTTGTACTAGAGGGCTGCTTATGGGCTCCAAACTGATTACAAAATGTAAGATCTTTCTTCGGTTCTTAAGGGTAAATCATATGAAGTCTGCCACTTTTTGTTTTTACTTAATACAAAACGCTACTTACTAACTGCCTATACATTAATAGAAACAGTATTCTCGCAAGAAATTGGTAATTGGTGTGCCTGCAGTCCATGTTGTGAAGTGTCTGCTAGGCTTTTGCACACACAGGTAACTGGAATTTCTGAAAGATTGGGGAGTATGTATTCTCAGTATATAGTATTACTTTGAGTTGGTTCTGATTTTTCAAGTACTGCTATTATGGTTTACTGTTACCATTAATGCAATGTGTTCTTGGGTTAGCCTTATATGGGTGGTGTACTTTAAACCCATAATTTTCTAGTAACTACTGCTTAATCAGGGAATTGCTAAAGTATCATCTCCCGAATTTTGTGTTCATATTGACATTTAATTATACTGAGTTTGCACCCCTAACTCACTAGAAAGTGGGAAACTGGTGAAATAAGTCATTTATTCCAAGTAATTAGAGAGGATGGAAAAAGTGGATACCACCTTATCCACTGCTCTGGATAGGTTGTAAGAGCAGTATTAAATATGGGACTTACCTTCATGGGAGAACTAAAGGTAGCATGAGGTAAAAGAGTAAATACTCAACTGTGTGTGTTCTGCGAAAGGTCCTTGTGAGCCTGTCCGCTCTTCTAATGCACAGCTTGATCCCTTCTTCCTGGCTTTGCTTCTTCTCATGCAGACTCATCAGACACCTGCACAGTTGAGAGGAAAGCCCGAAGAATTAGCGTGACCTCCAGAGTACAGGAGGACATCCATGACACCCAGGCAGCAGCTGCAGATGGTTTGTACTTGTGTGTCTGGAGTTTGTGCAAAATGTCCAAACACACGTGTTAACCCATGTAGAGTTCTCATAAGTAAAGGCCAACCTTTTTTTTTCCCTTAAGAAATTACTCTCTACTGAGTTTCTAAGGCTGTGCTGTCCAGTAGAAGTAACAGTTGAAGCCACGTACATAATTTAAAATGTTCTATTAGCCAAAGTAAAAGAGAAAAGTGAAATAACATTTCACTATGAAATCGATATAAAATTAGTGAGGTATTTTATTTTACATTCTTTCATACTAAATCTTCCTTTTACACTTAGAGCACACCTCAGTTCAGAGTGGCTGCATTTCTAGTGGCCACCATATGGGACAGAGTCCTCTAAAAATAATAGTATCTAGGAAACAAGGCCAAGTAAATAAATAAAAAACAACTTCAACTTGAAAGTTTTGGACTTTACAATATCTTATCAAAAGCAGATTAATATTATAAGAAAACTTTGTACTCTTAACAGAGAGATAACAAGTTCAGGTTTTGCACCACGTTCCCTTTAACATTAAAGTATTACATTTTTTCTGTTAAGATTTCCTCTTAGTGTACTTTTTATTTTATTTTGTTTAACATCTTTATTGGAGCATAACTGCTTTACAATGGTGTGTTAGTTTCTGCTTCATAACAAACCGAATCAGCTACACGCTCAAATTTAATCTTAGTCCTGACCACCCATAGAATTCCTTTCTCACAAACCTTCTACAACTTTCTATATTCGTATTAATTTCTCCCTTATTTTCTTTCCCGTTTAGAAATAACCAGCTTTATGACAAATTACTTTCTGTTCTCTTAACAAAACACATTCTCATTCCTTATGCCCCTTCTTTTTCCTTGCATACAAAGATGTTTTTCCTTATGAGTTTTTAGTACTTTTACTTACATATTTTAATTAGAATTCGTAACCTTAGAGCCTTGGTTTCTAGCAAAATCTAAGAAGTAATTATGAACTGTTTGCCAGTCAGGAAATGCTGGTATGACAAACTATGAACATATCCTATAACCTGCTTTCTTTCTTTAATAACCTAATTAATTTCTTTCTTTAGTGGGTCCCAAGACATGTCCAGTGAACGCAAACAGACTTGTTTAGCAGTTAATGTTCTCGTATCTTATTTGGAAATGATCCGAATATTCAGTGAATTCCCATTGCTTAATTTAGCAGTTTCAAAAGTTACCAAAAATCTGGAGAAACTGTTCTGTGTAGGCAGTCCTAAAACATTATTCCTCAAGAGTTCACCTAAAAACTCTCATCTCATTTACCTTTAAAGTTTCATCATATCAACTTATTTTCTTGCTGACAAATTTTGTAACAGGAATAGTAACATCTTATTTGACTTCTAGTCAAATTGACTCTATGGTCTGTATGACAAGCCAAGTTCCATGTTGTTACCTAGCCCCCCTTTATTTTTTTCTTGTTGATGAGAGTTAGTTACCTTTGAAGTTTGCATTTTGAAAATGGCCTATATAAGCATTCCTGGAGTAGACCAGCTAGACCTTTGGCATCTCAAAGGCATAGGAGGAGAAATGCAAGCTTCTCCTAGGTGGACTTTGTTCCTTAAGGCCAGATCCACCCCACCCCCCACTACTACAAGCCTCTTAAGATAAATAGGGGAGGTTTTTGGGATTTGGGAATGGTAAAGGATTGTGGGCTTTGGATTGGATTGTTCCTGGAGCTACACCTCTGGTCCTGGAAAAACCTGAATTTGTAAAACAGGGACAGCTATTTTGAATTTATCAAAGGATCGACATACCCATCCACCCTATGATAGAATGTTTTTTATGAACTGTCACACCACTTATAAGTCATTATGATTAAAAACATGCATATTGTGGAGCTGAAAGTCTCATGGAAGAAGGCACACATTTAATCAATGTTTGATATAGTATGACTAGTACTACGGGGGGGGGGGGGTGGGAGTCATGGGCGGGCCGAAGTTGTGAGGGAAAACTTCAGAACTAATTTAACATGCTATATAACATTTCTCATTGTTTTCACTTGGCTGGAATATAGCATAACTATCCACTATCGAGAGATGTTTAATTAACTTGGAAGGTAGTCTGTGCTGGACTTCTACCTACTTGTAGGAAAAAAGTAAATTGTTGAGAACAAAGTAGAAAATATATCATAAACTTACTATTTAGTTCTGCATTTCTAGTAGCTATGTATACTATTGGCTTTGTCATTTCACAATACCACTTTCCTTGCTTTTGGGGGGTAATTTTGAATTTCCGTTTTGATGATACTTAGAAAAAAATTCACTCTGTTTTCTCTCTTTTATTCCTAACTTCTCTCAGAGCATCCAAGTAGCTCCAAACAGAGTCCTCGGACACAACCCCGAGATGAAGACTATGAAGGGGCTCCATGGAATTGTGATAGCTGCACCTTTCTGAACCACCCCGCACTAAATCGCTGTGAGCAGTGTGAGATGCCACGGTACACTTGAATTCCCAAGAGTCTGCACTAGGTTGAGAGTGAAGCTTTGAGCGCCCATTAGAAAGAAAGGAAACCTGGGGAATCTGTTCATCTGCCCAGCCTTTTCATTTCATATAACATGGTGGGGGGGGGGGGGGGATGACAATGCAGCCGCTTGTGCTCAATAAAGGAAAAATGGGGAGGGTTTTTTTCCCCCTTTCTTAACTCATTGCAGAGTTACAGATAGAAAGGGATACTTGAAATGGGGAAAGGATTCACTCCTGAAAGAATGTACACAGAGAAGTCAAGAGCTCTTCTGTGCAACCCCAATTGTTAAAGTTACTGCTGTTAAAGTTACTTATAAAATAAGTTACCCTTATTTTATAAACTAGAACTTTGATTCATGATGTGACATGTTACAGTTTATGCAGACAAACTGTGAATTGCCAGAGCAGACTTACCTGGTCACAAGCTCTCTGGAAAACCCAGGCTCCCCAGGCTTCTTCCTGTTGCTTCCTACTGAAGAGAAGGACAGGGAGAAGCAACCAGAGGATGTTTTCCTGGGGGGACAAAATAACAAGGGTATTTGTAATTGCTGCTTTTTTCAGGGGTAATTTCAAACACACAAACAAAATGTTTTAAAATGTGATTTGTAGCAGTCAGGAATTAGGCATATCGTGCCCTTTGTTCGAAAGTACAATCAGAGGCAATAAGATCCCTTTTGCTTGTACAGTGATTCATCAAGCTATACCAACACTGGTAACTAAGACCTAATTATGCCGCATAATAGATATATTTTTTAAGTTACTGCATGCTTTTATTAGGCCACTGGTTTTTAAAATAACCAAGTCCTTACAAATTATGATTTTATGAATGACCTTCTCGTAAAACTGCGCTTCACCAATAGCACAGTGAACGTATGCTGAATGTAAATCCATTCCAAAATCCACTTGGAATCTTGAGCTCAGCTGTGGTTCTATAAGAAATGTTTGCAGCCCCTAGAGCCTTTTTCCCCCTCCTTCCAATTTGTGATGAGTCCATGATGTTTACAGCACAGATAATACTTTGTGCCATAATCCTAATTTAGCTGAAAAAAATTAATATTAGTTGTTCAATAAAGATATATTTGCACATATGTTAACAAAACAGTGTGAGGAACATTATAGTTGGCCAATATCATAAAGTTGCACGCTGCGTTATTTGGGGAGGAAGAGAAGGCTAGTCAAGAAATAACGACTGAGAGAAAGGTGAATACAACAGACTTTGAAACTAAGAACTTTTAAAATGTAACAATACTGTATTCAGAGATGATACTGAGTTTGTTCAGACAGTTCAGGTGATACTAAAGCACTCTTTATTTATGAAACTAGAACTTTAGGGTATAAATAACTGAAGACATAAAATCATTTGACTTACTAAAGTGCACCACTAGAAAATTATTAACAGGACACTGAATGAAGGTCTTTACCGTTGTTGACTTTTCTTCCAAGCTCAGAATTGGATTTTGGAATCTTCCCCCTATTTGGGTAAATATAAACAGCAATGAAGTTGGTAGGTTTCCTAATCCTAAAGGATTTTACCTCAGGTTATAACCTGAGGAGTATATATACTCCCCCATACCAGCCGTCCCCCTTCTCTCCTCTCTCTCCCTCTCTCTATCACACACACACACACACACACACACACACACACAAGCTTCACGCTGTCACTGTATGCTAATTTAGCAGTAATCTCTGGCAGACCTGGAAAAACAAGCTGCACTTAATAGCATAATGAAACCAAAGGCATAATAACTTATCATAGCTTATCATCAAAATCACAATTTCACACTGTACCTGCAGCTTTGAAAACATTTTTTCATATGTGGAAAATGTCCTGAAGAATATCTACTTGTCTCACAAAGTCAGCGTGGCTATGTACTTACACTGATAAAACATCTCTCATATAACAACTGTGGTAAAACTGTGAAAATAAAGGTGAGAAAGCAGATGGGCTTAAAAGCATTGACCTGAAAACAGCATTCACTCTTTAAAGGCTTTTGTAGTAACACTGGTGTCTGTCAGTCTCCAATAAGTCTATCAGTCCTACTGTCCTGTAATATGCCCATGCTTTTGCCTTTGTATGGTTTCACATCTCTTTAGTGATGGTCAACCCCACTTGGTATTAAGTAACAATTTAGGGGAAAAATACATATATTGCTTGATGTTCTAGCTAAAGGTTTACCCAGTATTCTTAGTGATAATGCTGAAGTGGCAGCAATTAACTTGGCAGTTGTCAGTCGAGAATGAAAGTAGCATGTATGGAAACCGTTTGATGCTTTATTAAAACCATGTAGATGACTTTAAAACTATTGCATGAACATACATCCAGATTACTGAACTGTTATCATCATACAGTAGATGCATGGTTCCAGTCCTTTGGTGATAGATCTAGTAAATCATTGTTTTCACCTGCCAGGAAATATGAGCAATCAGTCTATTTGATAGGTGTAGAGGGTGGGGTTTGAGACATCAGCGATTGATTTTTAAGGAAGTTTTGTATATGTTCATTTCTGGTTGTGCACAAGTTTCATACGCCAACATAGGCTGTATTCAGTTTTTAAAATAAGCAAAATTATTTGACACTGATAAATTTGATATATTTAACTGTGTCCCATATATAGACTACTTCTTGCCTATGACAAGTTTGAACAAGAATTCAGTCAACTTTCAAGATGCCTTTTCAAAAGGATCTGGCTGCTGAGGTGCCTATGCTTTTAGGATCAGTTGGTGCACTTCTTGTTTCTAGTTAAAAAAAAAAAAACAAAACAGGTTTTTTCTTAAAATACAACCAGTTTGATGTATCTGGGAACACAGAGAGCTGACTGTACATTTTACATTATTTCACTGTTTTGTAAACTGGGTTTGTAGAAAGCACCTTTGTCATTTTGTTAAAGTACATTGCCCCTTACATTTTGAGGTAGTTCTTAAAAGTTTAAAGTGGTAAAAGATGAGTCAGAAACTTTCTAAGCATTGTAAAATGTTTCCAATAATGACCTTGTTTGAGGGAGTACAGAGGCGCGCAATTTAAAATAAATAAAAGAAGTGCGTGGTAGAAAAGGTAGTTTTAGAGCAGATTAATGATGGTGGGGAAAGTGTTGCTAATTTGTTTATTTCCCTGAAAAAGTGGGAGTGTGATGAGCAGTTTAATAATTTTTAAGGAGCTGGTCTCAATTTTAGTACTTATTATAAAAGAGATCAATGTTTCCTTCAGTTTTGACATTGCTTTGTCCCAGTTATCTAGGGGGTTCATATTCCAACTTTCTGTGGCAACTCGATTTTATATAGTATTTTAAAAGGTGATTGTAATGTTTTTGACAGTATAAACAAAAAGCGAGAATATAAGGCATAGAAAAACTGTCCTTTGAAAATATCAGTGATGTACCCTGGAATGTGAAGATGTCCCCTTATAGTTTAAATTGATTTATATTTTAATATTGTAATCACTGTTCAGACTTTGAACGAGTCGTTACAGTGTGTGTCTGTATATCCGTAGAGAAAAATGACAAATGTAATGTTACTTTAAAATCAAAATAAATTTGGCACTGTCTGTTGCACCACTACTGTATCTTTTTGAAAGAATTATTAACAGTATTTTCTTATTGTAAAAGGTAATTCTGATGATGATTTCATTCACCAGACGTGCGTATTTTTTTCTGTTATTTGCATCCCCAAATATTTAATACAAGTAGATTCTGCATGGCTTGAGCATTCAGAGATTAATAGAATGACGACTCAATTTTAATTTCTAAAGCCATGAAACGTGGCTTTGACACTGAACAATTCTGATCTCTTGTTTATAATGACACCCAGTTGTCCATGTTTCCCCACTGTAAAAGATTTGCTCAATTTCTTCCCTAAAACAGCAAGAATTTATTAAATCTTGTAAATACCATGTCTTAGATTTCTGTGTATGTTGTGAATTTAATTATTTTGAGGCGAAATTGTACAAAGGCATTTTTAAAGGCTATGCATGCATCGTACCTCCAAACAGAACATATTCGGAAAGTCAGATCCCTGAGAAATAAGTTAATAAACTAAAAGCAAACACTACATTCTGCATCCTTTCTGTGTAATTAGAAATGATTTACAATATCAAACCAGTCCTAGTTCCAATACTCATATATTTCTGGACTGAAATATGCTGTCTTAGAAATCTAATCTTTTCTGTTCTTCTATTAGAACATGTAGTAATGTTAGATGTGGGTTATTAAGTATTAGTACATTACTCTAACTTAAAAATTGGGTGAAAGTATAAATAAGCAAATTTTATATAAAAGTGGGATATATACACTACCAAATGTAAAATAGCTAGTGGGAAGCAGCCGCATAGCACAGGGAGATCAGCTCGGTGCTTTGTGACCACCTAGAGGGGTGGGATAGGGAGGGTGGGAGGGAGACGCAACAGGGAGGAGATATGGGGATATATGTATACATAGAGCTGATGCACTTTGTTATACAGCAGAAACTAACACAATATTGTAAAGCAATTATACTCCAATAAAGATGTTTTAAAAAGTGGGATATGTTAAAAATTTACATTTTTCATTCCACTTTAATATATATCACTTACCAAAGAATGAGTGATTTTCTTATATCTTTATGTCATCTGTAGTTAGGTTTTCAAAGGGGTATAATCACCTTCCTCTTGCTAGGGTCTGTAGTCACCCTTCCCAACCTGTGCACAGAAAATACTGCAGATGAAGTATGGTAGATAGTATTTTCAGTGATTAGGCATATTTAAAGTCAAAATCACTCCCACTACATTATTTAAATATAAGAAAATTTGCAAACATACAGAAGTACAGAAGAATCCTGTAATCCCCCACTCATTACCCGGCTTCCAAAATTATCCAGATATAAGCAGACTTATTTCATCTATATTCTCATCCACCACCCCCACCGTTATTTTGAAACAAATCCCCAGACATCCTAGCAACTCATCTGTAAATAAACTTTTTTTAAGTTTATTAAAAAGCACCATCTATCACACCTTATAAGATAATATCAAATATCCAGTGTTAAGTTTCCCAACTGGTCTCCCAGGTTTTTTTTATAAGCATGTCTAAATTAGGGTCTAAATAGAATACTTGACATTGATTGTTATGTTTCTTACATCTTTAATCTGCATATATACTTTCCCTCCTTCCCTCTCAGAGGTTACAAGGAAACTTTACTTCATCAGGTACTTGGTTACCCTCCACCACATCTTAGTGTAAAGTAACACATAGAAAGAACATCAAAGATAACTAAAAATAGTATGTGAAGTATTTTTTTACTGTCTTCTTTCCCTTCTCATCACTTCTCACATCCTGTGTTGTCCCTTTTAAACAATCTGTTTTTGAAATAGAAGGTTACTTCAAATCTGGTTACCACAATAGTGATTCCTTGTGCTGCTCATTTTGTTAATTAGGCATCTGAGAGAACTGCATCATCTGTCTGTAATCCCACTACCCATATAATGATTTCTCTTCAGGTACTGACCGCTCAGTTTCCCACACGGAAGTGTGCTGGGTGTGGTTTGTCTCCTACCCCAATTCCTCCAGAGACTTCCTGACTTGACTTTGGCCTACAGGCCTTTTTCTACGACACTATCCAGGTGGTGTTTCGTGACGGAGGTTTCAGAGGTTTTAATAGGGTATATAATATGTGGGTGAGATTTTTGGTTCGCCAGTTCCATACTCTTAAGAGCTGTGAAATCATCTCACTTGTCCTGCCCTTTGGAAAAGTGGTGGGTGTGCTTTTTTTTTTTTTTTTTTTTTTTGCGGTACGCAGGCCTCTCACTGCCGTGGCCTCTCGCGTTGCGGAGCACAGGCTCCGGACGCGCAGGCTCAGTGGCCATGGCTCACGGGCCCAGCCGCTGCGCGGCATGTGGGATCCTCCCGGACCGGGGCATGAACCTGCGTCCCCCGCATCGGCTGGCGGACTAACAACCACTGTGCCACCAGGGAAGCCGGGTGGGTGTGCTTTTCACCAGCCTCTCATGACGTTCTAGCGGTAAGAAAAAGAGAATGCGGGAAAATCAGGTGATGCAGCCTAGCTTCCTTCGGTTTTGCATTGCGATTCGGGAGCAAAATGCTACTTACTATATATTATATTACTTTGCTTCCTTTTGACTTGTTTATGCATTTATTCTCTTGGGGACTGAATCTGTTTTGAGGTAGTTCTATTCCCTTGATCAAGAACCACTAACATAGCCATTTCTAAATCCCATCCCCCAATTATGACTTCTTTTAAGTCACTAAAAATAGTCTGCTTTGGGTGTACATGATTCAAAAAAAAGGTCTTTATTTGAAAGGCATTTGGGGTTGGGGGAGGAGAAAATTGGATTAGTGTATTGAAATAGCTTGCATTCCCTCTACACTTTCCTACACTTTCACAACGAATGAAATGGTCACAGCTGGCACGGGTACTGCTATTTCAAGATTAGAATTTGAGTTTCTCTTCCCAAATTCTACTGAAATAACTAATGAAAACATTTTTAAGGGCTGGAGAACAGGGAAGGGTGCTCTCAGGGAGAAGGAAATGACAGGATGCAGATGGGGTGTGTGTGTGTACTGAGGGCGGTAGCAACCAACATCAAGAACCCACAGTTTTAGCTGCCAGTGAAAGTTAACCTGTAACTCAAGTCTATTGGGCTCCCCAACGGAGGCCATGAAGACCCCCAAATTCTGAGCAGCAGGCAAATAGAAGGATCTGTGATGGTCAGAAAGCAGGGAGACTGCGGCAACTGCCCTCTGTCTCACTTGCACCACAGTTGACTAAATAAGAGAGGTACTTAATACAACTGGTTTGGCCACATTGATAAGGAGCACGATGCACCCAGTAACTTCAAGCTGCCATACGAGCATGGAGGAAAAACTTCCTTAGCCTAGCTCAAGATTCCAGGGAGCAATTTTCAACCCTGCTGTAAATACCTAAAAGCACCAGCCACTGGTGTTTGCTTATTGACTGGCTAGAAACAAATGCTTAGCAAAACATTCAACCTCGCTGTCTTTCCTATACTCTGTAATCAAGTAATTTTCTAACTAAGAAGAAGCTACAGAAAAGAGTAGAAAGCTTTACGCTTGCTTTTTCGTTAAGGATTAAAAGATTAAAGCAGTGTGACCCACATAACCTTTTAAAATTTTCCTTAAAAATCAGCGAACATATGGAAACGTTTAGCCTCCTGAAAAAAGGACTTCATTCTACAGAATCAGAGAAGAAGAGCAAACTTTGATTTCTAATTTTAATTCCAAACAGAAATCTACAGCTATGTCATATCTCTCAAAAAGGATTAATCAGATCAGGGATGGTTGCTTTCAAATGAAAAGTAACTTTTATGGAATTGTAAACTAAAAATATAGGTAGTGAGATTTCACAAAACTGAGTCAATAGAGAAACTATTCTAGAATTCAGAGGAAAGGGATAGAGATGAAGAGCTAACACATAAGAAATGTGAATTCTAGATCCGGGAGATGCAATAAGGCATACCACAAGGAACGAACACAGCAGACAGGGAAGAAGCAAGAAATATAGAAAAAAGAAACATGGGGATGAGAGGGTTTAAAAAGATTATCAAGATAAACAATAAACAAAGGTGACATCAGAATTCTCCTAAATTTTGTGTGTAAAACTTGAACACACCTGTCTAATTTTGACATGCAAAACAGACAAAATAGGAAATATTATAATCGGCAGTTAAATCTCCATATAATAAAATTTTGTATCTCACGTGAACTAAATATTTTTTCAAATGTCCACCAAACATTAACCAAAAAAAAATATACCCAGAAAACCTGAATTTTTAAAACAATTATACAGGCCACATTTTTCTAATTGCAAGACATTAAATCTTTAAAAATTACTGAATCAAATCAAGCCACCTAAAAGGGGAAGAAGAAAAAAAAACTTCTAAAGCTCTTGATTAAAAACTGGAAATAAAAACAAAGTCAGGGGCTTCCCTGGTGGCGCAGTGGTTGAGAGTCCGCCTGCATGCCCCGGTCCGGGAGGATCCCACATGCCGCGGAGCGGCTGGGACCGTGAGCCATGGCCACTGAGCCTGCGCGTCCGGAGCCTGTGCTCCGCAACGGGAGAGGCCACAACTCTGAGACGCCCGCGTACCGGGAAAAAAAAAAAAAAACAAAAAACAGCCAGATTTAGTTCAGGCAAATCCTCAACAAGAGGCTTTAGCAAAGATGTTATCTCAAACTCAAAAGAAAGCTTTCCACTCCCAGAAAACAGGGCAGAATAAAAGAGTATGATACCTCAGTGACGGTCAGAGAATGCATCTGTTGAAACAGTTCTAGATGCAAGTAAATTGTCCACACTTGTAACAGAACAAGTTGCACAAAGAAATAATTCAGAACTTGAGTTGATGAAATACATTTCCATTACTAGATGTCTCTGTGCAAACTCTTAACAGTGAAACGAAAATGTGGAAAATCACAGTTCAACTATACTCTGAGAGAAAACACACTGTATTTAATACAGCCAGTGTCAAGAATCCTTACGAGCTGGAAAGCTCCAGGAAAGAGCTGGATCAGAGGTCTTCCAAGGGCAAGCTGATGTGTAACGTGTATGGAAAAGTGGTTTTACAAGCCAGCAGCTTGAGAAGGCACGTGAGTATACATACAAGGGAGTCAAACTCTACCTCTGCCACACGTGTGGAAATGTGTTCACCCAGTATAACCAGCTGAAAACTCAATGTAAGAAAGCCATATAAATGAATTATGTGATAGAGGCTTTTGCTCAAAAATGCCAGGTACTCATCCGCAGTTGCATTCACTGTGGTGAGAAAAAACCCTTTAAGTGTGATGTATGTCACTGACCACTTACAACTTCCACAATTTCAAGATTAACAACATGGACAGATAGCGGAGAGAAGTCCTATGTCTAAGATAGGAGTGGACAAAGATTTGCCCGTCCCAGCACGCTGACCTCTCACAGTCGCAGGTTTACTGAAGGAAACCCTTACAGGTGTCATACCCACAAGGAGGCATGTGCTGTCTCTAGTTCTCTTATCTCACACACTCCAAACACGCAGGGGGAAACCATACAAAGGTGGTTGTCTGTGGGAAAACTTCAGCTCAAAAACTTCTGATCTCATCAATAAGAAAGGTAATTTATTATGTAGAAGTACTTACAAAGCTATTAAAAATGTAAAGAATCATAAAACGCAAGTTCAGACTAGGCAAAACTCTAGACTCCAGTGCTAAGATTCTATATGGAAACGTCCTGTACTGGAAGCTATGGATTTGAGGCTTTCTGAAATGACTTTACCAGATGATATCAGTGTTCTCCATCAGATACTTGCTGTGCTTAGCTGGGACTAGAGTTGATTTGCTGGGTACTGGGGGCTGGGGAGAACAGTTAACTGAGGAATAGAAAGTTGCTTATATGTCTCTGTTAGTAAACAAAAAGATCTCTGGTAAAACTTTCTGCATCTTCACTGTGCAGTGCTCGTTCTGACTTTTCGCTTTTGAAGTCTAGATATACACACAGCTTTTTAAGGAATGCATATGACAGTACTTTTAAATAGAGTGCTATTTTAATTTTTAATATACGTTAAACTTATTTTCAAGTTGCCTGCATTCCATTTTTATTTTGCATTAACTATTGCCTTTAATTTATTTAAGTAGAATCTATCTTATAGTGTGCATCAGCATATAATCTATTCATGATTCATTTTTGACTTGTGAAATTTTTATTTTTCTGTCCTCAAAATTTAAGCAAAGTTCTTAACAGTATCAGCCCAAGAGTGTTGCTGTTTGTAAGTCCAATAGACCAATATGTAAGCAATGGGGAAAAAATTGAAATTTTACATTTCTAGAATATTTGAGCTATCTTTCTTCTTAACATATTCGACTGGAGATATCTTTTCTAATAAAGTATAGAAGATTCTCATAAAAACTGAAGTGTATATAATTTTTAAAACTAATTTATTGAAGTATAATGGATATGTTTGTAGAGAACTCAGTATTATGGAGGAAACTCAAGGGCAGTGTTTTGCTTTGAGACTACATTTTCAAAATTAATTTTAAATAGGTATGTGGTGTTTTTATCCTGCCAAAAGAGAATTTGAAAATTCAATTCAGGGCTTCCCTGGTGGCGCAGTGCTTGAGAGTCCGCCTGCCAATGCACGGGACACGCGTTCGTGCCCCGGTCCGGGAAGATCCCACATGCCCCGGAGCGGCTGGGCCCGTGAGCCATGGCCGCTGAGCCTGCGCAGCCGGAGCCTGGGCTCCGCAACGGGAGACGCCCCAACAGTGAGAGGCCCGCGTACCGCAAAAAAAAAAAAAAAAACTTTTTTCATTTTTACATTTATTTATTTATTTATGGCTGCGTTGGGTCTTTGTTGTGGTGCGCAGGCTTCTTCATGGCAGTGGCTTCTCATTGCAGAGCTTGGGCTCTAGGGCACGGGGCTTCAGTAGCTATGGCACATGGGCTCAGTAGTTGTGGCTCACGGGCTCTAGAGCGCAGGCTCAGTAGCTGTGGCGCACGGGCTTAGTTGCTCCGCGGCATGTGGGATCTTCCCGGACCAGGGCTCGAACCCGTGTACCCTGTATTGGCAGGCAGATTCACAACCACTGCACCACCAGGGAAGTCCCTGATTCATTTTTAATAGATTAATTTGCTGAAGATAAGGAAAATATACTGAGTTTTGAAATTTTTTGAGAATCCTCTGGTGTACCTGCTATGCACTTTTTTAAAATGAATATTAAAATCTAAAAGATTTTTACTGAATATAAACAATGCATAACTGCAAATCCCTTGTTTTCTGAATTTGGTGTATTATCTTACATAAGGAATGAGAAATTAACTTCAATTATGATATTTTGAGCTACTAGAAGGCAAATTTATTTTAATATTTGAGAGTCTATAAGCTGTATATTTTAATTTTTTTCATGTCTTAAAACATAGCATTTGGTTATTATAGTTTCACAGGGTCCTTTTCCTTGCTTAATGGATATAAAAAAATTTAGGGTTACCTGATGTTAACTGCCACCCTTCCCCTTTATTCTTTGCTCTTGCATTGATTTATTTCACTGTCTCATCTTTGGTCATTAAGTAATCAGTTCCACAAACTCAGTTCCTATACTGCTGACAGAACTGCCTGGTGACATTATTTCTTATTTCTGCCCTGCATTACCTGTGGTTTATTTATTTCCTACTTTTAAACTAGACGTGTAATATAGTTAATGTATTTTCCATTGGTAGTGATTTCTTTCATTGTAATTTTCTCTGTTTAGAGGTCCAGGTCATAAGAATCAATTAAAGAAAATATAGTAATTACTATAGCTACTCAATTCTTGTAGACATCTTCACTATTTCTCAGCATGTTCAGCATTTTCACAAGAAAGTACCACCAGCAGGATTGACTTCACTGAAGAAGGCATTTGAAATATTGCCTTTGTATAATACACATTAAACTTAGTATTTATTTATCTAAGAAATCTAACCATACATGTTTATTAACTTAATATGCTGGCTTTAAATAAAATTCATGAATTTATAAAATGCTGAACTAATCTAATCTAGCTTGAATTCAACAGGAATCTGTTTGAACAGATACTACAGTAAAAATGTGAAAAATGATAATACCCAGTGCTCGGGGACCTTCTCACACTGCTAGAGATCAATTTGGCAACATTTAATCAAAGTCTAAATGTGGTCCAGTCCTGGGAAATTTTCACAAAGACATCATTAGGTGTGCAAAGAAGCATGTATCATCCAGTCAAGGTACTGTTTGCCACAGTGAAGAATTAGAAACAACTTATCACTAATGGGGTTGGTTAAGTAAATTGTGTAAGAACTACGTGATATTATTAATTTTTGTCAAAAGTCACAGTTTACATAATATCCAATTGATGGAATTACAGATAATCTTTATTTTCTAAACCGTGACTGAATTTTTAGGATTATTCTTATTTTATGATGACCACGTAATAATTTTATAATCACAAGTATCAAAAAGTCTAAGGAAAGTAAATTGGCCAAGATGTTGGAGTAGGAAGACCGTGAGCTCATTTCTTCTCACCAGAATGACAACTATTTAGAGAACACCTATCAGTGAAAAAGACCGGAACCTACCAGAAGAGATCTTCTACAACTAAAGAGAGAAAGAAGAAACCACAAGATGGGTAGGACGGGTGGAGTCACAGTACAGTCAAGACCCAAACCCCCAGGTGGCTGACCCACAAATGCGAGGAAAATTACAATTGCAGACGTCTTCCCCGAGGAGCAAGGGGTCCAAGCCCCACATCAGGCTCCCCAGCCCGAGGGTGCTGCACCAGGAAGCTGAAACCCGGAAACACTTGGCTTTGAGCGCCAGCAGGGCTTCCTTTCAAGAGTCCCAGAGGGCTGTAGGAAATGGAGACCCCACTCTTAAAGGACCAGAAACACATACACTCTGGGACCTAGGGCAGAAACAGTCATTTGAAAGGAGCCTGGGTCAGACCCACCCGCTGATCTTGGTGAGTCTCCCGGAGAGGCAGGAGGCAACATTCCTGGGGACATAGATACCGGAGGCAGGCATTCTGGGAGCTTGTTCTACCATGTGGACACTGGTGCTGGCAAGTGCTATTTTGGAATCCTCCATCTAGCTTATGAGCCTCAGGACCCAGCCCTGACCTCGCCTATCAGCCTGTAGGCAAGAGCACTGGGAAACCTCAGGGCAGTCAACTAGCCAGGTGGCCACACAGCCCCACCCACTGGCAGAGAGGCTGCCCTAAGACCCCTTGAGCCCACAGCCACCCCTGGACACAGCCCTTTCCACCAGAGGGCCGAGGACCCTGCACCACACACCAGTGCACAGGGACTAGATCCAGGACCCCCAGAGACCCTGGGACCCAGCCCCACCCACCAGTGGGCAGGCATCAACCTTATAATTGCCAGTACTGCACACCAGGGAGCCTGCACTAGCCTACGGACCAGCCTCACCCAAAAGCGGGCAGACACCAGCCCCAATAAAACTGCACACCAGGCCCACCACCAGCAGGCCAGCACTAGCCCTGAGACCAGCTGGACCCCAGCCCAGCCCACCAGCAGGTGAACACAAACTTTGGGACACCCTGGACCCCACAGCCATCTGGGTCAGGAACTGGCCCCAATCGCGAGTGGTTTGACACCAGATCTGGGACCCCTGAACGCTGCAGCCAGACCCTAGGACCTGGCTGTGCCTGCCAGTAGGCCAGCACTAGGCTCAGTGCACCGCCCCCCCCCCCCCGGCCGGGTTGTGCAGCCGGCCACCTCGTGACCCAGCCCAGGCAAGCAGTGGCCAGCAGCCTCTATACAAGGCAGGGCCAGCAAACAACCAGACCAGTGACCAGCCACGCCTACAAGACTACCCATAACAGTTACCTGACAAAACAGAAGGAGCTGTGCAACCCCCACAGGGGGCACCCCTACAGCATATAGCTCTAGTGAACAGAGAGGAGTACCCTGCTGGGATCAAAAACAAAAACCTTATGGTTACCAAAGGGGAAAGGTGGGGGGAGAAATAAATTAGGAGGTTGGGATTAACATATACACATTATTATATATAAACCAGATAATCAACAAGGACCCAGTGTATAGCACAGGGAACTCTACCCAATAATCTGTAATAACCTAAATGGGAAAATAATCTGAAAAAGAATAGATACATGTATAACAATCACTCTGCTGTACACCTGAAACCAACACAACATTGTAAATCAACTATACTCCAGTACAAAATAAAAATTTTAAATAAAGGAAACAAAAAACGGTGACAAAAGACACAAAAACCTCAAAAAAAAAAAGACATAAGGATGGTCAAAAGGCACATGAAAAGAGGCTCAACATGACTATTAATGAAATGCAAATCAAAAGTACAATGAGGGATCACCTCACACCAGTCAGAATGGCCACCATCAAAAAGTCTACAAATAACAAATGCTAGCAGGTATGGAGAAAAAGGAACCCTCCTACACTATTGGTGGGAATGTAAATTTGTACCACCACTATGGAGAACAGTATGGAGGTCCCTTAAAAAACTAAAAATAGAGCTACCATATGACCCAGCAATCCCACTCCTGGGTGGATATCTACAAAAGACAAAAACTCTAATTTAAAAAGATACATACATGCACCATAATGTTCATAGCAGCTCTATTTACAATACCCAAGAGATGGAAGAAACCTAACTGTCCATCAACGGATGATTGAATAAAGATGTGGGGGGGGTGTGTGTGTGTGTGTATACACGTGCACACACACACACACACAAATGGAATATTACTCAGCCATAAAAGAGTGAAATAATGTCATTTGCAGCAACATGTAAAGACCTAGAGATTATAAACCTAAATGAAGTAAGACAGAGAAAAACAAATATGATATCACTTATATGTGGAATCTAAAAAATGATACAAATGAAGTGACTTACAAAACAGAAACAGACTCACAGATGTAGAACAAAATTTATGATACCAAAGGGGATAGATGAGGGAGGGACACATTGGGAATTTGGAATTAACATATAGACACTACTAATGTATAAAACAGGTAAACAAGAAGGACATACTGTATAGCACAGGGAACTTTACTGAATATTCTGTAATGACCTAAATGGGAAAATAATATGAGAAAGAATAGATATATGTATATGTATAACTGAATCACTTTGCTGTACACCTGAAACTAACACAACATGGTAATAAATCAATTGTACTCCAATATAAAATAAAATTTTTTTAAAAGGAAAAAAAAAACTGTGACAAAGGAGAAAAAAGCTCAAATTAAAAAAAACACAATGGGGCTTCCCTGGTGGCACAGTGGTTGAGAGTCCGCCTGCCGATGCAGGAGACACGGGTTTGTACCCCGGTCCAGAGATGCCACATGCCACAGAGCGGCTAACCCCGTGAGCCATAGCCGCTGAGCCTGCGCATCCGGAGCCTGTGCTCCACAACGGGAGAGGCCACAACAGTGAGAGGCTCGCATACCGCCAAAAAAAACCCAAAAAAAACCCACAATGAAGACATACAGGTGGCCAAAATGCACATGAAAGATGCTCAACATCGCTAATTATTAGAGAAATGCAAATCACCACTACAACGAAGTATCACCTCACAGTCAGGATGGCCATCATCAAAAAGTCTACAAATAATAAATGCTAGAGCAGGTGTGGAGAAAAAGGAACCCTCCTACACTACTGGAGGGAATGTAAATCTGTACAGCCACCATGGAGAATAGTATGGAGGTTCCTTAAAAAACTAAAAACAGAAGTACCATATGATCCAGCAATTCCACTAGAGAGCATATATCCAGAGAAAACCATAATTCGAAAAGATACATGCACCCCAATGTTCACTGCAGCACTATTTACAATAGCCAAGCTATGGAAGCAACCTAAATGTCCATCAACAGATGAATGTATAAAGACAGTGTGCTATATATATACAGTGGAATACTACTCAGCCATAAAAAGAACAAAACAATGCCATTTACAGTAACATGGATGGACCTAGAGATGATCACCCTAAGTGAAGTAAGTCAGACAGAGAAAGAGTAATACTATATATATCATGTATATCTGGAATCTTAAAAATGATACAAATGAACTGATTCACAAAATAGAAACAGACTCACAGATTTAGAAAATAAACTTAAGATACCAAAGGGGAAAGGTAAGGGGAGGGATAAATTAGGAGCTTGGGAAAACTTATACACACTACTATATGTACAATAGTTAATCAACAAGGACCTACTATAGAGCAGAGGAAATTCTACTTAATATTTTGTAATAACCTCTATGGGAAAAGATATTGAAAAAGAATAGGTATATGTATATATATAACAGAATCGTGTTGCTGTACACCTGAAATTAGCACAACACTGTAAATCAATTATACTCCAATACAAAATAAATATTTTAAATAAAGGAAAAAAGACTGTGAGGAAAGACAAAAAAACCTCAAAAAAAAAAACCAGACAGGGCTTCCCTGGTGGTGCACTGGTTGACAGTGCGCCTGCCGATGCAGGGGACGCGGGTTCGTGCCCCGGTCCGGGAAGATCCCACAAGCCACAGAGCGGCTGGGCCCGTGAGCCATGGCTGCTGAGCCTGCGTGTCTGGAGCCTGTGCTCCGCAACGGGAGAGGCCACAACAGTGAGAGGCCCGCATACCGGGAAAAAATTAAAAAGACATACACATAGGCAAAAGGCACATGCAAAGATGTCCAACATCACTAATTATTAGAAAAATGCAAACCAAAACTACATTGACGGACTTCCGTGGTAGTGCACTGCTTAAGAATCCAACCGTGAATGCAGGGGACATGGGTTTGATCCCTGGTCTGGGAAGATCCCACATGCCACAGAGCAACTAAGGCTGTGCACACAACTACAGAGCCTGTTTGCCACAACTACTGAAGCCCGTGCACTCTACGGCCCACGTGCCGCAACTACCGAGCCTGTGTGCTGGAACCACCAAAGCCTGCGTGCCTAGAGCCTGTGCTCCGCAACAGGAGAAGCCACTGCAATGATAAGCCCTCACACAGCAACAAAGAGTAGCCCCCACGTGCCACAACTACAGAAAGCCTGCACGCAATAACAAAGACCCAACTCAGCCAAAATAAAAAAACAAAACAAAACAAAAAAATGCATTGAGGTATCAACTCGCACCAGTCAGAATGGCCATCATCAAAAAGTCTACAAATACCGGCTCGGGGTCTCTTCCCTCCGCCGTCACGGAACTGCCCTGGAGCCCAAGGGGAGGGCAGCCTCACTGAGGATGCCGGCTCTGGAGTGGCCCCGGCGGCCGAAGCCACGACAGTCGTGGGGACAGCGGGCTGGCCATGCGGATGAAAGGCTCTTGGTGCTGCAACCAGGAGTCAGTGCTGTGCCTCTGAGGTGGGAGAGCCAACTTCAGGACACTGGTCCACAAGAGACCTCCCAGCTCCACGTAATATCAAACGGTGAAAGTCTCTCAGAGATCTCCATCTCAACACCAACACCCAGCTTCACTCAACGACCAGAAGCTACAGTGCTGGACCCCCTATGCCAAATAACTAGCAAGACAGGAACATAACCCCATCCATAAGCACACAGGCTGCCTAAAATCATAAGGCCACAGACACCCCAAAACACACCACCAGACGTGGACCTGCCCACCAGAAAGACAAGATCCAGCCTCATCCACCAGAACACAGCCACTAGTCCCCTCCACCAGGAAGCCTACACAACCCACTGAACCAACCTTAGCCACTGTGGACAGACACCAAAAACAACGGGAACTACGAACCTGCAGCCTGCAAAAAGGAGACCCCAAACACAGTAAGATAAGCAAAATGAGAAGACAGAAAAACACACAGCAGATGAAGGAGCAAGATAAAAACCCACCAGACCTAACAAATGAAGAGGAAATAGGCAGTCTACCTGAAAAAGAATTCAGAATAATGATAGTAAAGATGATCCAAAATCCTGGAAAGAGAATAGAAAAAAAGCAAGAAACATTTAACAAGGACCTAGAAGAACTAAAGATGAAACAAGCAATGATGAAAACACAACAAATGAAATTAAAAATACCCTAGAAGGGATCAATAGCAGAATAACTGAGGCAGAAGAACGGATAAGTGACCTGGAAGATAAACTAGTGGAAATAACTACTGCAAAGCAGAAGAAAGAAAAAAGAATGAAAAGAACTGAAGACAGTCTCAGAGACCTCTGGGACAACATTAAACACACCAACATTCGAATTACAGGGGTTCCAGAAGAAGAAGAGAAAAAGAAAGGGACTGAGAAAATATTTAAAGAGATTATAGTTGAAAATTTCCCTAATATGGGAAAGGAAATAGTTAATCAAGTCCAGAAAGCACAGAGAGTCCCATACAGGATAAATCCAAGGAGAAACATGCCAGACACATATTAATCAAACTGTCAAAAATTAAATACAAAGAAAACATATTAAAAGCAGCAAGGGAACAACAACAAATAACACACAAGGGAATCCCCATAAGGTTAACACCTGATCTTTCAGCAAAAACTCTGCAAGCCAGAAGGGACTGGCAGGACATATTTAAAGTGATGAAGGAGGGCTTCCCTGGTGGCGCAGTGGTTGAAAAAAAAAAAAAAAAAAGTGATGAAGGAGAGAAACCTACAGCCAAGATTACTCTACCCAGCAAGGATCTCATTCAGATTTGATGGAAAAATTAAAACCTTTACAGACAAGCAAAAGTTGAGAGATTTCAGCACCACCAAACCAGCTTTACAGCAAACGCTAAAGGATCTTCTCTAGGCAAGAAACACAAGAGAAGGAAAAGACCTACAATAACAAACCCAAAACAATTAAGAAAATGGGAATGGGAACGTACATATCGATAATTACATTAAATGTAAATGGATTAAATGCTCCCACCAAAAGACACAGACTAGCTGAATGGATACAAAAACAAGACCAATGTGTATGCTGTCTACAAGAGACCCACTTCAAACCTAGAGACACGTACAGACTGAAAGTGAGGGGACGGAAAAAGTTATTCCATGCAAATGGTAACCAAAAGAAAGCTGGAGTAGCAATTCTCATATCAGACAAAATAGACTTTAAAATAAAGACTATTAGAAGAGACAAAGAAGGAAACTACATAATGATAAAGCGATCAATCCAAGAAGAAGATACAACCATTGTAAATATTTATGCACCCAACACAGGAGCACCTCAATACATAAGGCAAATACTAACAGCCATAAAAGGGGAAATCGACAGTAACATATTCATGGTAGGGGACTTTAACACCCCACTTTCACCAATGGACAGATCATCCAAAATGAAAATAAATAAGGAATCACAAGCTTTAAATGATACATTAAACAAGATGGACTTAACTGATATTTATAGGACATTCCATCCAAAAACAACAGAATACACATTTTTCTCAAGTGCTCATGGAACATTCTCCAAAATAGATCATATCTTGGGTCACAAATCAAGCCTTGGTAAATTTAAGAAAACTGAAATTGTATCAAGTATCCTTTCCAACCACAATGCTATGAGACTAGATATCAATTACAGGAAGAGGTCTGTAAAAAATACAAACACATGGAGGCGAAACAATACACTACTTAATAATGAAGTGATCACGGAAAAAACCAAAGAGGAAATCAAAAAATACCTAGAAAAGAAACAAATGACAATGGAGACATGACGATCCAAACCCTAAGGTATGCAGCAAAAGCAGTTCTAAGAGGGAAGTTTATAGCAATACAATCCTACCTTAAGAAACAGGAAACATCTCGAACAAACAACCTAACCTTGCACCTAAAGCAATTACAGAAAGAAGAACAAAGTACCCCCAAAGTTACCAGAAGGAAAGAAATCATAAAAATCAGATCAGAAATAAATGAAAAAGAAATGAAGGAAACGATACCAAAGATCAATAAAACTAAAAGCTGGTTCTTTGAGAAGATAAACAAAATTGATAAACCATTAGCCAGACTCATCAAGAAAAAAAGGGAGAAAACTCAAATCAATAGAATTACAAATGAAAAAGGAGAAGTAACAACTGACACTGCAGAAATACAAAGGATCATGAGAGATTACTACAAGCAACTCTATGCCAATAAAATGGACAACCTGGAAGAAATGGACAAATTCTTAGAAATGCACAACCTGCCAAGACTGAATCAGGAAGAAGTAGAAAACACGAACAGACCAATCACAAGCACTGAAATTGAAACTGTGATTAAAAATCTTCCAACAAACAAAAGCCCAGGACCAGAGGGCTTCACAGGCAAATTCTATCAAACATTTAGAGAAGAGCTAACACCCATCCTTCTCAAACTCTTCCAAAATATAGCAGAGGGAGGAACATTCCCAAACTCATTCTACAAGGCCACCATCACCCTGATACCAAAACCAGACAAAGATGTCACAAAGAAAGAAAACTACTGGCCAATATCACTGATGAACATCAATGCAAAAATCCTCAACAAAATACTAGCAAACACAATCCAACAGCACATTAAAAGGATCATACACCATGATCAAGTGGGGTTTATTCCAGGAATGCAGGGATTCTTCAATATACGCAAATCAATCAACGTGATACACCATATTAACAAATTGAAGGAGAAAAACCATATGATCATCTCAATAGATGCAGAGAAAGCTTTCGACAAAATTCAACACCCATTTATGATAAAAACCCTGCAGAAAGTAGGCATAGAGGGAACTTTCTTCAACATAATAAAGGCCATATATGACAAGCCCACAGCCAACATCATCCTCAATGGTGAAAAACTAAAAGCATTTCCATTAAGATCAGGAACAAGACAAGGTTGCCCACTCTTACCACTCTTATTCAACATAGCTTTGGAAGTTTTAGCCACAGCAATCAGAGAAGAAAAGGAAATAAAAGGAATCCAAATCAGAAAAGAAGAAGTAAAGCTGTCATTGTTTGCAGATGACATGATACTATACATAGAGAATCCTAAAGATGCTACCAGAAAACTACTAGAGCTAATCAATGAATTTGGTGAAGTAGCAGGATACAAAATTAATGCACAGAAATCTCTGACATTCCTATACACTAATGATGAAAAATCTGAAAGTGAAATCAAGAAAACACTCCCATTTACCATTGCAACAAAAAGAATAAAATATCTAGGAATAAACCTACCTACGGAGACAAAAGACCTGTATGCAAAAATTATAAGACACTGATGAAAGAAATTAAAGATGATACAAATAGATGGAGAGATATTCCATGTTCTTGGATTGGAAGAATCAACATTGTGAAAATGACTCTACTACCCAAAGCAATCTACAGATTCAATGCAATCCCTATCAAACTACCACTGGCATTTTTCACAGAAGTAGAACAAAAAATTTCACAATCTGTACGGAAACACAAAAGACCCCGAATAGCCAAAGCAATCTTGGGAACGAAAAACAGAGCTGGAGGAATCAGGCTCCCTGACTTCAGACTATATGACAAAGCTACAGTAATCAAGACAGTATGGTACTGGCACAAAAACAGAAATATAGATCAATGGAACAGGATAGAAAGCCCAGAGATAAACCCATGCACATATGGTCACCTTATCTATGATAAAGGAGGCAGGAATGTACAGTGGAGAAAGGACAGCCTCTTTAATAAGTGGTGCTGGGAAAACTGGACAGGTGCATGTAAAAGTATGAGATTAGATCACTCCCTAACACTATACACAAAAATAAGCTCAAAATGGATTAAAGACCTAAATGTAAGGCCAGAAACTATCAAACTCTTAGAGGGAAACACAGGCAGAACACTCTATGACATAAATCACAGCAAGATCCTTTGTGACCCACCTCCTAGAGAAATGGAAATAAAAACAAAAATAAACAAATGGGACCTCATGAAACTGCAAAGCTTTTGCACAGCAAAGGAAACCATAAACAAGACCAAAACACAACCCTCAGAGTGGGAGAAAGTATTTGCAAATGAAGCAACTGACAAAGGACTAATCTCCAAAATTTACAAGCAGCTCATGCCGCTCAATATTCAAAAAACAAACAACCCAATCCAAAAATGGGCAGAAGACCTAAATAGACATTTCTCCAAAGAAGATATACAGACTGCCAACAAACACATGAAAGAATGCTCAACATCATTAATCATTAGAGAAATGCAACTCAAAACTACAATGAGATATCATCTCACACCAGTCAGAATGGCCATCATCAAAAAAATCTAGAAACAGTAAATGCTGGAGAGGGTGTGGAGAAAAGGGAACACTCTTGCACTGCTGGCGGGAATGTGAATTGGTACAGCCACTATGGAGAACAGTATGGAGGTTCCTTAAAAAACTACAAATAGAACTACCATATGACCCAGCAATCCCACTACTGGGCATATACCCTGAGAAAACCATAATTCAAAAAGAGTCATGTACCAAAATGTTCATTGCAGCTCTATTTACAATAGCCTGGAGATGGAAACAACCTAAGTGCCCGTCATCGGATGAATGGATAAAGAAGATGTGGCACACATATACAATGGAGTATTACTCAGCCATAAAAAGAAATGAAATTGAGCTATTTGCAATGAGGTGGATAGACATAGAGTCTGTCATACAAAGTGAAGTAAGTCAGAAAGAGAAAGACAAATACCGTATGTTAACACATATATATGGAATTTAAGGAATAAAATGTCATGAAGAACCTAGGGGTAAGACAGGAATAAAGACACAGACCTACTGGAGAATGGACTTGAGGATATGGGGAGGGGGAAGGGTGAGCTGTGACAAAGCGAGAGAGAGGCATGGACATATATACACTACCAAACGTAAGGTAGATAGCTAGTGGGAAGCAGCCTCATAGCACAGCGATATCCACTCAGTGCTTTGTGACCGCCTGGAGGGGTGGGATAGGGAGGGTGGGAGGGAGGGAGATGCAAGAGGGAAGAGATAATGGGAACATATGTATATGTATAACTGATTCACTTTGTTATAAAGCAGAAACTTAACACACCATTGTAAAGCAATTATACCCCAATAAAGATGTTAAAAAAAACAAATAGAATAAAATAAAATAAAAATACAAAGAAAAAAAAAACTACAAATAGAGTTACCATACAATCCACAATCCTACTCCTGGGCAGAGATCCAGAAAAGATAAGAACTCTAATTCAAAAAGATACATGCACCCCAATGTTCATAGCAGCTCTCTTTACAACAGCCAAGACATGGAAGCAACTTAAGTGTCCACCAACAGATCAATACATAAAAAAGATGTGTGTGTATACACACACACACACACACACACAATGGAATATTACAGAGCCATAAAAAGCATGAAATAATGCCATTTGAAGCAACATGGTTGGACAGAGAGATTATCATCCTATGTGAAGTAAGTCAAACAAAGACAAACACCATATGATATCACTTATATGTGGAATCTAAAATGAACTTATTTACAAATGAACTTATTTACACAATAGAAAGAGACTCACAGATTTTGAAAACAAACTTATGATACCAAAGGGGAGTGATATATTAGGCATTTGGGATTAACAAATACAAACTACTATATGTAAAATTTTTAATCAACAAGGACCTACTTTATCACAGAGGAACAGTACTCAGTATTCTGTGATAATGTAAGTGGGAAAAGAATCTGAAGTATATATATACACATACACACACACACACACACACACACACACACACACACACACATAACTGAATCACTTTGCCATACACCTGAAACTAACACAACATGGTAAATCAACGATACTCCAATATAAAATAAAAAATTTTTAAAAAAGAAGAAAGAACTGTGACAGAAGAGGAAAAAGACTCAAATTAAACAAAAACACAATGAAGACATACAGGTGGCCAATAGCACATGAAAAGATGCTCAACATCGCTAATTATTAGAGAAATGCAAATCAAAACTACAGTGATGTATCAATTCACATCCCTCAGAATGGCCATCACCAAAAAGTCTACAAATAATATATGCTGGAAAAATGTGGGGAGAAAAAGGAACCCTCCTACACTATTGGTGAGAATGTAAATTCGTACAGCCACTATGGAGAACAGTACGGAGGTTCTTTAAAAAACTAGAAGTAGAGGTACCATATGATCCTGCAATCCCACTACAGGGCATATATCCAGAGAAAACCATAATTCAATAAAATGTATGCACTCCAATGTTGTTCATTGCAGCATTTAAAAAAATAACTTTATTTATTTTTTTATATTTATTTTTGGCTGCATTGGGTCTTCATTGCTGCACACAGGCTTTCTCTAGTTGCAGTGAGCGGGGGCTACTCTTCGTTGCAGTGTGCAGGCTTCTCATTGCAGTGCCTTCTCTTGTTCTGGAGCACAGGCTCTAGGCATGCGGGCTTCAGTAGTTGTGGTACACAGGCTCAGCAGTTGTGGCTCACCGGCTCTAGAGTGCAGGCTCAGCAGTTGTGGCGCACAGGCTTAGTTGCTCTGTGGCACATTGGTTCTTCCCAGACCATGGCTCAAACTTGTGTCTCCTGCATTGGCAGGCGGATTCTTAACCACTGCACCACCAGGGAAGTCCCTGCAGCATTATTTTAATAGCCAAGACATGGAAGCAACCTAAATGTCCATCGACAGATGAATGGATAAAGAATGTGTGGTATATATACAATGGAATATTACTCAGCCATAAAAAGAATGGAATAATGCCATTTGCAGGAACATGAATGGACCTAGAGATTATCATACTAAGCAAAGTAAGCCAAACAGAGTAAGGCAGATATCATATGATATCACTTATATGTGGAAGTTAAAAAATGATACAAAGGAACTTTTACATTTTATTATTATTAATTTTTTTAGCGGTACACGGGCCTCTCACTGTTGTGGCCTCTCCCATTGGGGAGCACAGGCTCCAGACGCGCAGGCTCAGCGGCCATGGCTCACGGGCCCAGCCGCTCCACGGCATGTGGGATCTTCCCGGACCGGGGCACGAACCCACATCCCCTGAATCGGCAGGCGGACTCTCAACCACTGTGCCACCAGGGAAGCCCCAAAGGAACTTATTTATGAAATAGAAAGAGACTCACAGACATAGAAAACAAGCTTACGGTTACCAAAGTGGAAAGAGGGGTTGGGGAGGGATAAATTAGGAGTTTGGGATTAACAGATACACACTGCTATATATAAAACCGATAATGAACAAGGACCTACTGCATAGCACAGGAAACTATACTTAATATTTTGTAATAACCTATAAGAGAAAAAAATCTGAAAAAGAATGTGTGTATGTATGACTGAATCACTGTGCTGTACAACTGAAACATGATATTGTAAATCAACTATACTTGAATATTAACAGAAAAAAATTTTTTTTAAATTGACCAGAAAATTTTTTTTAAAGTTGACCTGAAAATTTTAAAAAAGCAAAAACAGAAAAACTGTAGCATTACTCCAACCACAAAAGGAACGAATAATTATGTAACATGATAGACATGATAATTACTGCTATAATGGCTATCATATTACTATACATAAATGTATCAAATTTACATGTTTTACCCCTTAAATTTACACATCACATATCGGATATATTTCAATAAAAATAAGTAAAAGAAAAATATTTTTAAAAATAAGGAAAACACTTTCACTCATTAAAAAAACTATGGCATTAAAATTTGCATGTACTTTTGCTGTTGGGGATGTAACTCTGTCACATCCTGATTTCAAACTATATTACAAATCTATAGCAATCAAAACAGTATGGTACTGGCAGAAAAACAAAACACAGATCAGTGGAACAGAAGACAAAGCTCAGAAGTTAACCCATGCATACATGATCAACTAACTTATGACAAAGGAGCCAAGAATATACAATGGGAAAAGGACAATCTCTTCAATAAATGGTGTTGAGAAAACTGGACAGCCATAAGCAAAAGAATGAAACTGGAGCACTGTCTTACCCCATACACAGAAATTCACTCAAAATGGATTAAACATTTGAATGTTAAGACCTGAAACCATAAAACTCCTAAAAGAAGGCAAAGCTTGTAAGCTTCTTGACATTGGTCTTGGTGATAATTTTGGGGGATTTGACACCAAAAGCAAAAATAAATAAATAGGACTACATCAAACTCAAAAGCTTCTGCACAGTAGAGGAAACCAACAACAAAGTGAAAAGGCAATCTACTGAATGGGAGAAAATATTTGCAACTCATATATCTGATAAGGGGGTAATATCCAAAATACATAAAGAACTCATACATATAACTAGCAAAAACCCCACACAATCCAATTTAAAAATTCGCGGAAGAGGGCGTCCCGGGTGGCGCAGCGGTTGAGAGTCTGCCTGCCAATGCAGGGGACACGGGTTCGTGCCCCGGTCCAGGAAGATCCCGCGTGCCACGGAGCGGCTGGGCCCGTGAGCCATGGCCGCTGAGCCTGCGCGTCCGGAGCCTGTGTTCCGCAATGGGAGAGGCCACAGCAGTGAGAGGCCCGCGTACCGCAAACAGAAAAAAAATTGGCGGAAGATCTCAATAGACATTTTTCCACTGACAACCTACAGATGGCCAACAGGTACGAGAAAAGATGCTCAATATCATTAATCATCAGGGAAATGCAAATCAAAACAATGAGCTATCATCTCATACCTGTTAGAATGGCCATCATCAAAAAATCTAGAAACAATAAATGCTGGAGAGGGTGTGGAGAAAAGGGAACCCTCCTACACTGCTGGTGTGGGAATGTGAATTGGTACAGCCACTATGGAGAACAGTATGGAGGTTCCTTAAGAAACTACAAATGGAACTACCTTCTGACCCAGATATTCCACTTCTGGGTATTTATCTGAAGTATATGAAAATGCTAATTTGAAAAGATATATGCACCCCTATATTCATTGTAGTAATATTTACAATAGCAAGATATGAAAACACCTATGTGTCCTTTGATAGATGAATGAATTAAGAAGATGTGGCACATATATATATATACACACACACACACACACACACACACACACACACACACATAACAATACGACTCAGCCATAAAAAAGAAGGAAATTTTGCCATTTGCAACAACATGGATGGACCTTGAGGGTATTATGCTAAATGAAATAAGTCAGAGAAAGACAAATATTGTATGATCTCACATTTATGCAGAATTTTAAAAAACAAGCAAACCAAGCTCAAAGTTACAGAGAACATATTGGTGGTTGCCACAGACGGGGGTGGAGGCAATAGGGGCGGGCGAAATGGGTGAAGGAAGTCAAAAGGCTTCCCGTTATGAAATAAGTTAAGTCATGGGGATGTAATGTATGGTGACTATAGTTAATAATACTGTAGTGCAAATTTGGAAGTTGCTAAGCAGGTAGATCTAAAAACTGCTAATCACAAGAAAAGAAATTCTGTAACTATGTATGGTGACGGATGTTAACTAGTCTTATAGTGATCATTTTGCAATATATACAAATATCGAATCATTATGTGTTGTACCCCTGAAACTAATATAATGTATGCCAATTTTACCTCAATTAAAAAAATTATGTGAACTTGTGCTGCTGGGAATGTGCAACTTTGTCCATTCATAGAGAAATACAGGACACCAAGAAGACGGACCCTGTCTGATTAGATTTCTACTTTTCCCCAGGATCACTGTGTGTGTCCTAAAAAGAATTTCTTACAGATCATGCCTTACTTCCCCAATTGGAAAATAATTCCACATACTCTCCCCCACAGGGAGCTGAAATGAAATAAATGAAGCAATGTGTATTGTAGGTGTAAAAGTGTGTGTGTCTCAAAGTGCTATATCATCACTTAAAAAGTGTCTAATTTTTAAGGCTTTTGAATTATTTCACACACCAAAAAAATAGCTTTACAAAACTGTAACTGAAGTCCACAGTTTTAAAACCAAGCTAAAAATGATAACAGTTTTTCACAGAAGGGGGATTAGGTAACTTTGGCAGCAGATGAGTTCACAACTTTTGAAGTTAGGACTCTCCAATGGACTGCTTTTTTTATGTTCCTGAGTTTGAGGTAACTCACAAATGAGTATTTTGACAAAAGCACCTGCTGATCTCGTTTCTGATCTCTAGGTCTCCTCTGAGGGAGCCCCATGTCTCATTTCCAGCAACAGGATGGAACTAGCCCATCTCTATTTCAGAAACTTGATGAGATTAAGTTTTATACCCCAGCTTTGAGCAGATGACCTTTGTCCTCGTTTTCGTCTTTAAGGACATTTGCCTGGAGCATGACACCTGATGACTGGTTCCCTTAAGATTGCTGGAGTTATGGAATTTCAGTTGATGGATGGATTGCTGTTTTATTCTCTTTACTATCTTTTTAAACCAATGTGGATAACAGAAACTTATTTCCCAACCTGCTAAGGCACAGTGTTTCTCCACAGGATTAGATCTCACTCAGACCTCATCCTGGTCCACCTGAATCAGAATGTATGGATTGTGGGACCCAGGGATCAATATTTTAACAAAGTTCCCTAGGTAATTCTAATCTCTAGCCAAGGATTAGAACCACTGAACTAGACTAGCCTCTTTACTTTAAAATGTCCAAGCACTAGGATTTGTCCTCCTGACATACCACCTACTTAAGTGAAATACCTGAGATCCTATGTGCTTGCAGCAAGTGTCTCAACAATTTGACTTTGCCAATCCTGAGGGAGTGGGGCTCTTTCCCTGTGAGACTTCCAAGTGTATCCTCATTGGAAGTGACTCATAGATTTGGTTGCATCAGATGCTCATCAAAATATATTTGGCCTGAAGTACCCTTACATCATTAACTCTTTTTCAACCCTGACAAATTTTATGCTGCTGTTTTTGGCATGAAAAGAAGTCAAATCGAAAGAACGCTCTCATTCACACATTCTCTCTCACGCACTCACACTCACACTCACACACACACAGGCTTACTTGGCAATATCAGATTCAGAATTCCGGCTTGTTTTCTGCTATCTAGTTATTGGGACTCCTATAAACACATTAACTTTGAGTAGTGGACAGGCTTTCCACGTGTAATATTCTTAATTCTCTCTCACTTATGAGAAAATGTAACTGAGCATTTTGGCTGACTTGGGGCTGGGCCTTGAATCCTCTTCTCTGGCAGGTAGATTTAAGCAACACCTCCTACCACCTAATTCTATCCCAATTTATGCACTGCTGAGGGGCAACTTGGGGCAAAAACAAGTCAACCCATGTGCCTAGTGATGTTTTGCGTATGAAGTGTGCACACTGCCTGGTAAGTAATAAACACTTAATAGACTTAGTTGAAGGAACGTTTGGGACACTTGGGTCAATGAGCAGGGGGCGCTGCCGGGAGTGGGGATGAGCAACTGACAAGAGTCACATTTTATGAACGAACACTGGGACCGCTGAGAGAGTCATAAGGGAAAGAGAAGCTTGGTACAGCTTCTCAGCTGAGGGTTGAAAGGAAGTGATCATTTTGACCTCCAAGGAGGTGCGCTATGCAGGCACGAGCTGAACTAACCGCAATGTTCCCAGGCCCCGGCACCCCTCCCTGGGATCATTCTCTTACTGAGAAAAACACAGAGGGAACGAGGGTCCTGTGCCTTTTCTTTCTAGGAGCATAACTGGTGGAAAATTTTTTACATTATCAGGAATGAACAAGAAGGCACAGCTGAGAACTTCAGCTCCAGGGGCGTGGAGGTTCAGCACTGAAGCCCCAGCTGCTCTAGCCAAAACGGCCTTCTCCACCAGAACTGTGGACACACGTAAAGGGTTTGGGATCCCCAGAAACACTTGGTCTCTACAGCCTCCTAATTGTCCTACAGGATTCACTTTCCACATTTTCCTCTTAGTTCTAGAACACCCTGAGTTCTAGTTTATGACATGTAAGTATATGGCTTCGGTTTGTGGTATATATGAGGGTTTCTGTTATTCAGTGAAAAATTTTAATTCTCCACATTATTCCAGTCTACTCCAGAATCCCTACCACATTACCATACGAGGGATTTTACTCATGTTCTATGATGCAAAGCTAAAGAAAGAGTTGAATATACAGGAGATTTGAAAATACACATACATGTGTAAATAAACATGAGGAGATTAAGTGGAAAAGAGAGACACCAATGTCTGTCTGTCCTTTTTTTCATACCACCATTCCAATTTTCAGTGTCCTACAATTCAACTCAATTTTGACACTATCTACCTGAAGATAGCATCAGATGCCACAGGGTAAGGTCTCAGTCCCACAAGACTGTCCCCACCCTCAACACACACACACACACACACACACACACGCACACACATTTTAGATGCCAATCACCAGTCCGGGTTGTTACTTGTTCTTCTGACCCACCAGTCACAGATCAGAGGTTCCCACAACCCCCTCTCCTCAGGTTCGATTCATTTGCTAGAGCAGCCCAGAGAACTCAGAGAAACATTTTACTTACTAGATCACGGGTATATGACAGACGGATATAATCGGCAACAGCCAGATGGATGAGGTGCATAGGGCAAGGCTCGGGGAAAGGGTGCAGAGCTTCCATGCCCTCTCCAGGCACACCACTCTCACCACATCTCCACATGTTCACCAACACCGAAGCTCTATGAACTCTGTCCTTTTGAGTGCTTATGGAGACTTCATTACATAGGCAAGACTGATTAAATCACTGGCCTTTGGCGATTGAACGCAATCTCCAGCCCCTCTCCCCTCCAGGAGATCTGGGGGTGGGACTGAAAGTTCCAACCCTCTCAGCAGTGGGTTGGTTCCCCTGGCAACCAGCTCCCATTTTCGGAGAAAAAGGGGCTTTCCAAAAGTTACCATTGGGCTTTCCTGGTGGCACAGTGGTTGAGAGTCCGCCTGCCAATGCAGCGGACACGGGTTCGTGCCCCGGTCTGGGAAGATCCCACATGCCGCGGAGCGGCTGGGCCCGTAAGCCATGGCCGCTGAGCCTGCACGTACGGAGCCTGTGCTCTGCAACGGGAGAGGCCGCAACAGTGAGAGGCCCGAGTACCGCAAAAAACAAAACAAAACAAGTTACCATTAACATAACAAAGACACCTTTATCACTCTCATTACTTAGGAAGTTCCAAAGGTTTTAGGAGCTCTGTGCCAGCAAAGGGACAAACACTAAATATATATTTCTCATTGTAAATCACAATATCACAGATAGCAAGAAAAGAATTGTTGGGGCTTCCCTGGTGGGTCCAGTGGGTAAGACGTCACGCTCCCAATGCAGGGGGGCCTGGGTTCCATCCCTGGTCAGGGAACTAAATCCCGCATGCATGCCGCAACTAAGAGTCCTCATGCAGCAACTAAAAGAGCCCGCATGCTACAACTAAAGACCCCACATGCTGCAACTAAGACCTGGCGCAGCCAAAATAAATAATACATAAACAGTTTTTAAAAAAAGAAAAGAATTATTTTAATGAGAGAGGATAATAAGGGACTGTTTCCTTAACTTATTAATGGTACATAAAAGTACATAAATTTTAAGTGTACAGCCTGAAAAACTTTATATATGTAGACTCTCATGTAACCATCAACCACATCATGGTATGGAATATTAGAAGACTTCTTTGTGTCCTCTGCATGTTGGTTGTCCCCAAAGGGTAACCATTATTTTAATTAATCATCACAGACTAGTTTTGCCAATTTTAAACTTTATATAAAGGAATCATACAATTTGTGGAATGGTTGGTTGTTTTTTGCGGAGACGACAGTTTTTAACAAAGGTTGCTATAGCCCAGATGACATTTAATGGTGGGATTCAGAAGCGAAAACGAACACAAAAACAAATAAATGTACAGTATAAGGAGTCCCTTTCCAAGTCTAACTCTGGGAGTGTTCTCCTCCTACCAAAAAAGCCAGGGTGAGCTATAAAACCCTTCTCACAGCAGTTGCAAAGGGAAACACTGTTTCTATGACAAGAGGGATTCAGTCATGAGTATAGTCCCATTGGAGGAGAGTGACTATTTAATATTTCAGTCCAACATAGATCTATCTGCAGAGGCAAGTGAGATCAATAAAAGCTAGAAAGATTAAGAGAGTTGCTATGATGTGTGAGTGGAGACTGAGAACCCTTTATAATCAGGATGTCCACTCTGTACCGATGAGTCCCAAGGGTTTAAAATGGTACTGGGCATATTGCAGGTGAAAAATGGAATATTTCCTGCCATTATCAGTAAACAAAGGACTTCACACTCATCAGCGACTGCAGCCCTCCAATGTGAGCCGGTGAGCCCTGAGGAAACTCAAGCTGTGAAAACACAGGATACTGGCCGCAGATAGCTGAGGTGCAGATCAAAGGAATGATTTCGGTGAGTCCAGACTCTTGCATCTTCCCATACATAGAAAAGCACTAAATTCCTTAACTTGGGATATCTGCTTTTCCTTAATTAACAATATTTTAATGTTCCCAACTACCTGCCCCTTGTTGCAAAACGTCTGTATAACCTGCCCGCCCCCACCTCGGAGCAGTTCTCCCAGGGTTACTTGAGATGCTGCCTCCGGGGCCTGAAGTCCTAAAAATTCCCACCGAATAAAACATAACTTTCAACTTTTAGGTTGTGAATATTTTCTAAGTTGACATGGGCATTCAACAAATATCTGATTGAAAGAGTGTTGAAGTAAATAAATAATGAATAAGGTTGAAGGAAGACTTCTAAAATAATTATATTAAATACCCATCCCCCAGAAAGTGGGAATAAGCCTACAGACAATGGTACTTGTTTCTGTGAACCTTCAAACTTTCTGTTTAAAAATATTCCAGTTCTAATTCTCTCTCAAGCAGATAACTACGAAATATTATTTTTTACATCTTTATTGGAGTATAATTGCTTTACAATGGTGTGCTAGTTTCTGCTTTATAACAAAGTAAATCAGTTATACATATACATATGTTCCCATATCTCTTCCCTCTTGCATCTCCTTCCCACCCTCCCTATCCCACCCCTCCAGGCGGTCACAAAGCACCGAGCTGATCTCCCTGTGCTATGCGGCTGCTTCCCACTAGCTACCTATTTTACGTTTGGTAGTGTATATATGTCCATGCCACTCTCTCGCTTTGTCACAGCTTACCCTTCCCCCTCCCCATATCCTCAAGTCCATTCTCTAGTAGGTCTGCGTCTTTATTCCTGTCTTACCCCTAGGTTCTTCATGACATTTTTTTTTCTTAAATTCCAATATATGTGTGTTAGCATACGGTATTTGTCTTTCTCTTTCTGACTTACTTCACTCTGTATGACAGACTCTAGGTCCATCCACCTCATTACAAATACGAACACAATTCCTTAAGTACTTTGAAATATCTAAGAGCCCATCAGTTTACTCGCTGAAATTTTTTCTCTGGGTACTAAGGCAGATCTTCCTAGAAAAATGTTAAACCAGTATTATGTATTAAATGTATGGATTTGGATATCATCTTAACATGCAAGTATTTTAACATCAAAAAGAGAATTGTTCTACAATTTTTTAATTGTCTAACATGATGAATTCCTGTAATTTAAATAATGTCATAATTAAATACACTGTGGTATCATGGATTGGATTCTGGAACAGAAAAAGGACATTCGTGAAAAAACTGGTGGAATCCAAGTAAATTCTACAGTTTTAGTAAGTAGTAATGTACCAGTATTCACCTCTTAGGTTTGACAAAGGTATCATGGTTATGTAAGATGTTAACATTAAGAGAAACCAGGTGAAGGGTATATGAGAACTCTGTACTATCTTTACAACTTTTCTATAAATCTAAATTATTCCAAAATTAAAAGTTTATTAAAAAAAATAAAGCAGTAAGTCCCAATAGCCTGTGCTGCAGAAGATCATGAATGTTTGCTATTTACTTGACTTTGTTAGGCAGAATTAGACTTACCAGCCAATATACTAATATTAAGGGAGGGGGAAGAAAAGGATCCCTTATGCTTCTTTTACCAAAGGAGCACACGCGGTGGCACAGTAGTTAAGAATCTGCCTGCCAATGCAGGGGACACGGGTTCGAGCCCTGGTCTGGGAAGATCCCACATGCCGCGGAGCAGCTAAGCCCGTGCGCCACAACTACTGAGCCTGCACTCTAGAGCTGGCGAGCCACAGCTACTGAAGCCCGCACGCCTCAACAAAGAGTAGCGCCCAGCTCGCCACAACTAGAGAAAGCCCGTGCGCAGCAACGCAGCCAAAAATAAATTAATTTTTTTAAAATGTGTTTAAGAAAAAGAGAAACTACTATGAACAATTATATGCCAACAAATTACATAACCTAGAAGAAATGGATAAATTCCTAAAAACATACAACCTAGCAAGATTAAATAATGAAGAAGTAGACAATCTGAATAGACCAATTACTAGTAAGGAGATTGAATCAATAATCAAAAACCTCCTACAAACAATGGTCCAGGACTAGACAGCTTCACTGGTGAATTCTACCAAACATTCAGAGAATACCAATCCTTTTCAAACTTCCAAAAATAGAAAAGGAAAGAACACTTTCATATTCGTTTTATGAAGCCAGCATTACCCTGATACCAAAGCCAGACAAGGACACAAGAAAATAAAATTATAGGCCAATTTCCCTGATGAACATAGATGCAAAAATTCTCAACAGAATAACAGCAAACTGAATTGAACAGTACATTAAAAGGATCATACACCATGATCAAGAGGAATTTATCCTTGTGACGCAAGGATGGTTCAACATATGCAAAACAATACATGTCATACACCACACTAACAAAATGAAGGATAAAATCATATGATCATCTCAAGAGATTTAGAAAAAGCATTTGGCAAAATTCAACGTCCTTTCATGATAAAAACTCACAACAAATTCAGTACAGAGGGAATGTATCTCAACATAATAAAGGCCATATATGACAAGTCCACAGCTAACACCATACTCAAGGATGAAAAGCTGAAAACTTTTCCTCTAAGATCAGGAATAAGACAATGATACCCACTTTCACCACTTTATTCAACATAGTCCTGAAAATCTTAGAGCAATTAGGCAAGAAAGGGAAATAAAAGACATCCAAGTCAGAAAGAAAGCAGTAAAATTCTCTACTTGCAGATGACATGATCTTATATATGGGAAACTCTAAAGGCTCCACCAAAAACTGAACTATCAATGAATTCAGTAAGTTGCAAGACACAAAAATCAATATACAAAAATCAGTTGTGTTTCTATACATTAACAATGAACTACTGGAAAGAGAAATTTTGAAAACAAGCCCATTTACATAGCATCACAAAGAATAAAATATTTAGGAATAAATTTAACCAAGGTGCTAAAAGATCTATACACAGAAAACCATAAAACATTAATGTAATTAAAACAAACACAAATAAATGGAAGGATGTCTGTGTTCATTCTTTGGAAGAATATGGTTAAAACGTCCACACTAAGGGCTTCCCTGGTGGCACAGTGGTTGAGAGTCTGCCTGCCCATGCAGGGGACACAGGTTTGAGCCCTGGTCTGGGAGGATCCCACATGCCGCGGAGCAACTGGGCCTGTGAGCCACAACTACTGAGCCTGCGCTCCGCAATAAGAGAGGCCGCGACAGTGAGAGGTCCACGCACCACGATGAAGAGTGGCCACCACTCGCCACAACTAGAGAAAGCCCTCACACAGAAACGAAGACCCAACACAGCCAAAAATTAATTAATTAATTTTTTTAAAAGTCCACAATATACAAAGCAATCTACAGATTCAGTACAATCCCTATTATAATTCCCATGGCATTTTTCACAGAAATAGAAAAAACAATCCTAAAGTCTGTATGGAACCACAAAAGATACAGAAAAGTTGAAGCAATCTTGAGAACAAAGCAGGAGGCATGACACTTTTGATTTTAGACTATTTTCTAAAGCTATAGTAATCAAGACAGTATTGTATTAGCACAAAAAACAGACACATAGATCAATGGAACATAAGAGAAAGCCCAGAAATAAATCCATGCATATATGGTCAGTTAATTTAGGACAAAGAAGCCAAGAATATACAATGGGGAAAGGATAGTCTCTTCAATAAATGGTGTTAGCAAAACTGGATATCCACATGCAAAAGAATAAAACTGCATCCCTGTCTTACACCATATACAATATCAACTCAAAATGGATTAAAGACTTGCACATAAGATCTTTAACCATAAAACTCATAAAAGAAAACACAGGGGTAAACTCCTTGACATTGGTCTTGGTGCTGATTTTTTGGATTTGACACCAAAAGCAAAGGCAACAAAAGAAACATTAATAAGCAGGACTACATCAAACTACAAAAATCAAAGACATACAAATGGCCAACAAGTACATGAAAAGGTTCTCATTAATTATCAGGGAAATGCAAATCAAAACCACAATGAGGGACTTCCCTGGTGGTCCAGTGGGTAAGACTGTGCTCCCAATGCAGCGGGCCCAGGTTCAATCCCTAGTCGGGGACTAGATCCTGCATGCATGCCACAACTAAGAAGTCTGCATGCCGCAACTAAGAGTCCACATGCCGCAACTAAGACCCAGCAGAGCCAGAATAAATAAATATTAAAACAAAACCAAAACCACAATGACATGTCACCTCATACCTGTTAGGATGTCTGTTATCAAAAAAACAAGACATAACAAATATTGGTAAGGATGTAGAGAAAAGGGAACCCTTGTACACTGTTGACAGGAATGTAAGTTGGTATAACCACTGTGGAAAATCGTATGGAGGTTTCTCAAAAAAATTAAAAACAGTACTGCCATGTGATCCAGCTATCCCACTTCCAAGTATACATCCGAAATAAATAAAATCACATTTTATATTCCCATCAGAAACATATGAGGTTTCCAATTTCTCCTCTTCCTTGCCAACACTTGTTATCTGTCTTTCAAAATATACTTCTTAGGGCTTCCCTGGTAGCACAGTGCTTGAGAGTCCTCTTGCCGATGCAGGGGCCGTGGGTTCGTGCCCCAGTCTGGGAAGATCCCACATGCCCCGGAGCGGCTGGGCCTGAGTCATGGCCGCTGAGCCTGCGTGTCCGGAGCCTGTGCTCCGCAACGGGATAGGCCACAACAGTGAGAGGCCCACATACCGCAAAAAAATAATAATAAAAAATATATATATATATACACACACATATATACTTCTTACTCTTGGATGTAAACAGTCCAAAAGAGATTCCAATCCTATTCCATCTTGTCTATTGTGGGGCCATTTTTAGGCTATCTGTGCCTCATTATACCCATCTGTAAAAAGGGGATAACAAGAATACCTATATCATAGGGTTATATGAGAATGAAATACTTTCATAAGAACACTTCTTGCTATAGCAAATGCCCAAAAACCATTTGCTGTTATCATTACTATTATTATCATCATCATCTATGACAAAATGGTTTTTTGCCTTTTCTCAATATACTTATTTTTAAAATAAATTTATTTATTTATTTTCGGCTGCATTGGGTCTTCATTGCTGCATGCAGGCCTTTCTCTAGTTGTGGTGAGCGGGGGCTACTCTTTGTTGTGGTGCATGGGCTTCTCATTGCGGTGGCTTCTCTTGTTGCAGAGCACAGGCTCTAGGCACGCAGGCTTCAGTACTTGTGGCTTGCAGGCTCAGTACTTGTGGCTCGTGGGCTCTAGAGGGCAGCCTCAGTAGTTGTGGTGCACGGGCCTAGCTGCTCTGCAGCATGTGGGATCTTCCCGGACCAGGGCTCGAACCCGTGTTTCCTGCATTGGCAGGCGTATTCTTCACCACTGCGCCACCAGGGAAGTCCCTACTTCTTATTTTAAATCTTGTAAGTAATGTTCAGGTTACCCATATCATTTTCAGTTTGTGACAGTGTTAGCACCTTTTTTTTTTTTTTTTTTTTTTTTTTTTTGCCGTACGTGGGCCTCTCACTGTTGTGGCCTCTCCCGTTGCGGAGCACAGGCTCCGGACACGCAGGCTCAGCGGCCATGGCTCACGGGCCCAGCCGCTCCGCGGTATGTGGGATCTTCCCGGACCGGGGCACGAACCCACGTCCCCTGCATCGGCAGGCGGACTCCCAACCACTGTGCCACCAGGGAAGCCCCAGCACCTATTTTTTACTCCCGATATAGCTGTACGTTGCGAGAAACAATTCATTAAAGTGGTATCCCTGGCCTTTCTGTGCTCCTTTGCTGAGGATGGTGACTCATCTCTTGGTGAATCTGGGAAAATAATCTTGCCGATCTTGACACAATTTTTCCTCAATGTCCTCAGGCACTTCCTGCGTACAGAGGGCATATAATCTAATTTGTTCCCCCCTGCTTTAAGTTTCACAAGGGCTGGCTCCCCACCAGAGAGTGGCTGAAAGTCATTCAATTCAAGCAGGGGCCGTGAGTGGGTATGTAATTCTCAGTCTGTAAACTCAGTAGCATCAAGCTCATAATCTAGGCCACCTCCTCCAGGCCAGGACTAACCAGTGCTTTCAGAGACAGTTTATTCTCCTTCTGCCTTACTCCTGGGCCTGTCACTTAATTGGTTCTAAACTTGAGGGGGAGTTTGAGGGGAAGGTGTTTATTATTGATCCCCCACAAAGTCCAGCATACATCTATTTTTGTCATACCCAAGACTATAATTTAAATGACTTAAAAAATCAGTTACATGATCTTTAAGCCTCACCAAATTACAAAAGGATAAACTTGTGGAAATGGAAATATGAAAGTGGAAAAATGCACTAATGTCCCTTAGAGGCAGGTTATACCAGTTAGCTATTTCTGTGTAACAAACTACCCCAAAATTGATTATCTTTAAAGAACAATCATTCATTTAGCTCAGTAGTCTATGGATCAGCCATTTAGGCTGGGCTCAACAGGGAATTTCTCCTGCTGGTCTTGGCTGGGTTCACTCTTGTTTCTGTGGTTGGCTGGGGGCTACTTGGTTTTGGGGGGCCTCAGCTAGGATAACTTATCTCTACTCCATTTTGTCTCTTATTCTTTAGCAAGCTAGCTCTGGCTAGCTCACATGGTGGTGAAAACGTCCCAAGAGCCACAAGAAAGCAAAAACTGGAAGGACTCTTTAGTCCTAGGTTCAGAATTTTGGACATTTCTTACACTGCATTCTATTCATCAAAGCAGGCCACTTGGCCAGCCCAGATTCAAGGGAGGAGAAAACAGATTTCACTTCTTGGTGGGAAGAACTGCAAAAGATTGTAGCCATATTTGTAATCTACCACATATGCAAAATAGAATAAAAGCAAATTTGCAGAAATATCGAACTTTACTTGTGTAATATAAAATTATCTGGACTAAAACTTAGCTAGACTAAACAGTATTTGCTTAGTATTGTTAAAGTTTATAAGCCAAGAATGAAAAGTTACCCTTACATTGTGGTAAACAATGTGAAGTGAAAATTTTTAAATTATAGAAGTCATTTTGAAATAGAAACCTCCTATGTAAATCCAGGGACCAACAAGTATAAGACTGAATATCAGAGTCAATGAAAATGTTAGTCCATCATATAACTTTTGGTTAGTTACATGGTTTGAAAGTGAGACATTCCATAATACAAATGACATGGGAGATGAATGTCCGAACTAATATTTTGGTATATAATATAAAATTAAGACATTAAAAACAGGTAACAATTTATTATTGTAATCATAAAATTGAGTCACCCATGAAAGAGACTGGGTAGGATATTTTCTCTACCAAAAAAAAACAGTCTCTACTGAAAAAGTCTAAATAATTTATTCTTTACAAAGAACATACATTATTTAACTTGTTACTCCTACTTATATCATGAATTTGTTACTTTCCTTTTTCCTCATTTTTTTGGGGTCTCTATTTTGTAACCTTTTTATAATTAATTATAAAAATTATTCCAAGATGCCATATTGTCATTAATTCAATAGTAAGAAGCAGCGTAGTACTATTTTTATATTCTGATTTCCTGCCATTCCCCATCTGCCCCATTAACGACCTAGATTATCAGATTTTGATTAATTTCCACCACCACCACCCCCTGCTCTTATGTTTATCTCTAGTTTTCTAAAATCCTCTCTGGTCCATTGGCTGCATAAAATGAATCTTCCCTAAATATTTGGTCTCAAATACTTCACTATTACAAGAGTAGTCTTGACTTCAACATGAAAAGAAAACAAATAAAACACCCAATGCACAACAGTTATTCTGAATCAGGGGCGATTGAATAAACTCATTAACATACAGCTTCTAAATGTTTCTAATGTAATCTGAGAGTATTTTTTTGTTTTGAAGTTGTCACAGCAACTTGTTTTTTTCCCCCAGCCCAACTAGAATTGTTCTGCTTGGCCTAATTAGAACTGAACTGCTTGGTTTTCATCAAAAATCAAACGACACTGCTCAGTATTTTCTGGCTTTGTTTTTAAAAATCATTTACGATTTTGTATTGGATCACATATCTGGGGGAAAAAAACCAAACCCTCAGCTTTAATCAAAGCATATCTCAGTTGATTGCAAGTCGTTTTTGAGTTTATTCATGCAAAATACCATCTATGAACTATGGGTATCAATGTCTACTTAAGGGAATGACTACATTGTAGAAGTAGTCCCAATAAATTTAGTTAAATAAATGAATGGATGAATGAAATATAAAATGGAACATTAAATAAAGCAGATTCATATACGAGTGAAAGCACATGAATTAGGTGACTGAGTTCAAGGCTTTGTTCCTTGATTAACTGCCTATGTGACTTTAGTCACAGATCGAAAATATACCGTAAAGTTCATCATATTGGTTGAAATGAATCTGGCTGCAAAATAACAGCACTCAAGCTAGAGGTGTCTATGGCTTCATCAAGGCTTATGGCCTTACGGTTGTCATATGGATGCCACAGCCTATGCATGACAGGGTGTACAAGTGGCAAAGGAAAAGTTCTCCTTACATGCCCTGCACCTTTCATGGTGGGGGTGGGTGGGAGGGAATCTTTCCCAGAAGTCTCCCATAATTTCCCTTCTATCTCACTGGCCACAACTGTGTCATATGGCCAATTCTGACTGCAAAATTGGCTGGATAGTGAAGATTGGGCATTTTCAGCCTCTGTACAGAGACAGGCAAGGAAGAAGACTGGGAATGGCAGTCAACTAGGCAGTCAACAGAGTCTGCCACAAGCCAGCTCCCTGGTTTCAATGATGATGAAGATTAGTCCAGAGAAAAGAGGTGACTTGTAGCAATTTACTGTTATGGCCAGAATCAGAACTAGAACTTACACCTTCTCATTGTGCAGTTCTGAGCATCCCCTAGTAGCCACAGTGCTTCTTCAAATGTACCATATCCTCACCTCTGAGACAAGGGGGTTGACTAGATGCAATTAATTCAGCAATGTATAAATGGGCATTAACTGACCACTTAATATATTCCATACCCTGAGTGAAGTGCAGGAGATCAAAAGAAATAGTTTCTTCCCTCAAAATCTGAATGATCTTAGTATTCTAGTTTCATAGATAACATAATTGTAATTTTTAAAACAATAGAATGAATCAAGTATCCACTCCAAGAAAAGGTTTAGAAGGTACATGTAAATCAGAAAATAACACTACTAGCTTACATAATTATCTAAGGCAAAGGTTAGCAAACTGTACCCTGTGGACCAAATCTACCCAGTGTTTGGATATAGTTTTATTGGAATCAAATCTAGCCCACTGTTTGGATACAAATAAAGTTTTGTTGGAACACAGCCATACCCATTTGTATACATATATTCTATGACTGCTTTCCTACTACAATGGCAGAGCTGAGTAGTTGCAGCAGAATTGAATAGTTGTGATGGAATCTGTAGCTTGCAAGGTCTAAAATATTTACTATCTGGCCCTTTACAGAAAAAGTTTGCCAACCTCGTATTTAAGGGGGAAAGGAAGAATGTTTATATAAAATATAGATGGTTGTTATTTATCTCATCATGTCCTCCAAATGTTTTACTGACTATCTGGTTTTTGGCTTCCTGCAAATTCAGCAGACAGTACATCAACATCAGCAATATAAGACCTTGATTACTTGTGCCACTGTTGACTTGAAAACATTAAAAGAATGCTTCAATTACCAGATGAGTTATTTTTGTTTCAGAGAGCATTTATTCACTCTGTTCAAGATGACAAAGATTTGACTTGGTTGGCTTAAATGACATTTTTGGATAACTTGAATTTATCAGCGTATATATAAGTATATTGTGTGAGGGAAGTCAAATTCAGCTGACCCCATTTGCTTCCTGGCGTCTCCCAAGACCCTTGGAAGTTTCCCTTCCTCTGGTGGCTGAATATCCACACCTAAATGCTTGTCAGTGTCTCAGATGCAGGTTTCAAGTTCAACTCAACTCTTCCCTCCACCTTGTCCCATGTTTGTTTATGATATGTTACACAGGCTTGGTTTCAAATTCTGACTTCGCCACCCTTGAACTTGGGCACATTTTTACAACTGTCTAAAGCTTCAGTTTTCTCTTTCGTACAACGGGAAGAATAATATTCACCTTATTTAGGATTGGTATAAAAATTAAAGGAGACATTGAGTGTAAAGTGCTTGGCACAGAGCAGATATAAAAAATACTTCTCCTTCCACACACTTTTCAAAATGTTAGGCATTAAGTCGCGAGAACTCAGCTTCTGTAGCAGGCTTTGAATCTGGTGCATCGTTTCCAAAAATGTGGCCATCACCTTGCTTCTTCCCTAAATGGCTGCGATTATCACCCATCTCTTCTTCCTTGCTCTGACTGCATGTTTTTTTGAGCTATCTTACTACAATTTTGCTTAGCAATCTACACTTAAAATAAAATTCCATTCTTAGTTTGTTACACTTGTTGATCAAGGCTATTATTCAGTCATGATCTGCAAGGCTCTGCATTCCTCTCCAAGCCCATCTCTGCTCCACATGGTGTCTCATCTTCCAATAGGCTAGCCCAAGCTTCTTCGTATGGCAGACTCAGGGTCCCAAAGAGCAGTAGGAGAAGACAAGCCCCAGTGAGCAAGTACTTTTCAAGGCTCTGTTTGTGTCTTTTTCTTACTGAGGTATAATTAACACATAACATTGTATCTACTTGTGTCTTCTTTGTTAGTGTCCGCTAGGACATAACAAGTCACATGGCCTAGAGTCAGTGTGGATAAAAGGGTATGTATATAAGGAGATGTCCTTCTTTGGGGGTCATTACTGCCACAGTCTAGCGCAGTCACTTCCTGCTTATGTGACACTGGGCAAGTCACTTACCTCACTGACACTGTTTCTTTAATCTGTAAAATGCAGATACCATTTAAATTGTATGGTCCCTGTAAAGATGAATCATTTTTAATTCTTTACATGTCAATTCTGTATATCTCTTGCAATGCTCAGTATTGCGCCTTACACATAAACCTATTGTTATATTACTTTGCTAGGAACTAAGAAGGACCATAAAGATAAACAACAAACGGTGTCAGTAAATATCTGTTTATAGAAATAAAATGACTGCCCTGAGAAATGGACTGGTTGTAATATGGCCTTTGTCAGAGATGTTTTCCATTTTAATGACTTTTTTCTCTTGATTTAGAAATATATCTTCAGGGTAGAAAGAGATAGGAAAGTACAAAGGAAAGTAAAATTAACTAAAATCCCATTCTTAAGAGAGAACCACTCTTAACATCCTAGCAGATTCCTCTTCAACCTTGTTCTCTATGGATTTTTTTTCCTAGAGATTTCACTCTTGTTAATAGCTTACAAGCAAAATTAAAACAGCTTCTGAAAAGAGAAAATGGATGATTCCCACTTTGAAAACTTATTGAAAACATTTGTGTGTTGAAATAAAACCAAACGTACTGACATACCATATAATTTTTGTTAATAGGGCATCAGGAATGGTGACTGAGAGATTGCCAGGAGACAGAAAAACATTCAATTTGCTTATTTGGCAGCTAACAAGAAGTCACAGCCGTAAAACTCAAAATAACTGACAAGTCATAAATATACCCTATTTTCTTTCTTAAAAAAATTCCTCATATAATCAAAAACATTTCCTTTACTTGACTCATTACAGGTGCCTTGTGCTAAGAGTATCTCCTCCATGCAAGAGTGGAAAAAGCAGCTCCACCTTTTGAAAGGTTTTTTTCCCTGTGTTTTTGTTTGTCTTTTACGTAGACTGTATTCTAATCTTTCAGCAGTTTCTGCTTTTTCATGTGCTCCTTATTCAGCTCTTGGTTGCCCTCATCAATTTCCAGTTGACTTTCTCATTGAACTTTTAGCAAGTGTATTGGTGTATCCTTGGGGTCTTTACCATTCAAAATTGTTGCAAATACACATGAGCCACATGAATGTAGTTTAAATTGTCTCAATTTACCAGATTTCTCCTTCAATAGTGAGACTTTACACATGGTTAAAAAAGTAATATGGGCAAAGAGAAAGAACTTTAATTACAAACCCTTTTTTTTTTTTTTTTTTTTTGCAGTACGCGGGCCTCTCACTGCTGTGGCCTCTCCCGTCGCGGAGCACAGGCTCCGGACGCGCAGGCTCAGCGGCCATGGCTCACGGGCCCAGCCGCTCAGCGGCATGCAGGACCTTCCTGGACCGGGGCACGAACCCGTGTCCCCTGCATCGGCAGGCCGACTCTCAACCACCCATCTTTTTTTTTTTAATTAATCTATTTATTTTTGGCTACGTTGGGTCTTCGTTGCCGCACAGGGGCTTTCTCTAGTTGCGGTGAGCGAGGGCTGCTCTTCGTTGTGGTGCGTGGGCTTCTCATTGCAGTGGCTTTTCTTGCTGTGGGGCACGGGCTCTAGGTGCACGGGCTTCAGTAGTTGTGGCTCACCGGCTCAGTAGCTGTGGGTCACGGGCTTAGTTGCTCCGTGGCATGTGGGATCTTCCCGGACCAGTTATCGAACCTGTGTCCCCTGCATTGGCAGGCAGATTCTTAACCCCTGCGCCACCAGGGAAGTCCCACAAACCCATCATTGACTTAGTGACATGCTTCTAATCTAACAAAGATGATTTCAGAGGTATTACATTTATCTAACTTACTGGAAGGAAAGAAGGGAGGAAGGGAGGAGAAGAGGAAGAAGGACTAGTGAGTGACTTCTAATTTCCCTATCATGAAGGATTAAGTCATCTTTCTATGTCTGTGTAAATATGCATCCTTTGGGAATGAATTTTCAAAGGTAACCAAGTGAGCTAGGACTACTCAGTTTCAGAATCACAGTCATGATGGAATGGGCTGAGGGAGTCCAGAGAGCCCAAGGGGTAAAGTCAAAGAATTGATTTTAGGGGGAAATGGAAACAAATTTTTTTGGCCAACCATTAGATTATTTGGCTGGGATGAGGTTAGGGATATACTTTCACAATCAAAAGACATCTGCTTAGTAGTTACCAAATCTCTACGTCAAGTTCATCCGTCTCCCCCGTCAAGCGATCTGTGAATAAGTGGGAAGCACGGCCGAAAGTCATTGTGCATCGTGTACTTTTTAAAAAGTAGTTTCATAAAAATGGTGAAATCACTCCAGGCTAATCCTTTTCTCCAAATTTTACTCCCATCCAAAATGTGCCTGCTTTGGTTCACTCTCTGGAGCCTTTAGACAGTTTTTTCTATTTTGTTCAGAGCTTTTAGTTCTCTGTTGCAGTCACTTTATTAGGAGCCTACTTGGCCACACAGGAAGTGGCATTCCTGCTGAATCACATTTAGCTCAGAGAACATGACCTTTATGGTACTGATTCTTTGAGCTATGTTGATACTTGTTTTATGGACCAATTTTCTTTTTTATGGACCAATTTTTATAAACTGTGTGTTTGAAAAGAGTATGTAATTTTGCCTCTGTTGGGTGCAGTATTTCTTTCGGGTCAAATGTGATTGTGTAGTTCAAATTGTCCATAGCCTTAATGATTTTTATCTTTTTGATATATTAAACCAGAAGAGTGTTAATATTTCCCACTATGATTGTGGATTTGTCTATTTATCCTTGCATTTCTATCAATTTTGACTCTATATATTTGCAGTCTTGTACTAAACATATAAAATTTTTAGTTGTTTTGACTTCTTGGCATACTGAAACTTTTATCATAATAATCATTAAGAAAAATCTTTGGAAAGGCTTTTTACATGGTATTCTGTTCTCTCTTTAGATCTCTTGGCTCACAACTGGCTTATAGACTTGTCTTGGAGAACTTCTATCATCTATCTCGTCAGAACAATAATCTTTAAGGAGATGCTCCTCTCTCACTTCATCCAGGCATTTCTGGAATTGCCAACCATAGTCTCTATCCCCTTGTCCACAGCAAGTAGTCTGAGAAGAAGTCCAATGGCCCCAGCTGGGCCAAAGTTCTTCCCCAGACTTTTCTGGATTGTAGCTAGAGAAGAAGTTTTCCTTCCTCATTGGTCAGAAAACTGTCGAGATGGGTGCCCAGGGTTCCCATGTGAGGTATTCTCTCTGTGGAGAATTTCCTCTGCTGTGGAAGAGAATGAGACCAGTAGGGAGACAGCAGCAGAGATAATGTAGTGTGTGTGCGCACGTGTGTGCGTGTGTGTGTGCCTGTGTGTGTTGGCAAGGGTGGGAGTGGGAGCAGATATCACTGATGCCTATCTAGCTCCACTGCTGGTGGGTTACATGAGATGATAAATTTCTGCTCCACCCTTTTCCCATAAGGTCGTGTGATCTGTCTGTTGCAATAAGTTAACACATCATGAAGTACTTTAAAGGGTGTTATGGAATTCTGGCCAAAGAAGACAGGGTACCAAACAACAGCCATCCTCACCATTATAATTTTGTTCTAAAACTTTACTGGAAAGAAAGGAGTGCTTTTCTGTTTAATAATGAAAGTGTTCATGCTTACAGGGATGCAGTGATAAAAATCTTTAAAATATTTAATATACCTGAATGTGTGAGTACACATGATTTGTACTTTTGGGATATACCAGGCAATGACTTGAAGAAAAACACTGATTTAATCGAGAAGACATAAGCTAATTTTAAAAATAATAATTACGACTTTATGTAGGTGGTAAAGCAATGATGTCATTTGTAAACACAAAAGCCACACAAATAATAGAAAACCGCAGTCTGGAAGCAATAAAGTCTAGATGATATGAAACAGGTTTTTGCATAAGTAAACACTAATCAAAAAAAAAGGCCAAAGTTTAATTTACTGGTAGCATGAATTATTTTTAGCATATGCAAACAATAATCATGAAAATGCTCTTTGAAGCCAAGTTGCCTGTTTCAAAAAGGCCAAATCTACTGAGTGAAATCAGAATCATTAATTTTAAACTATATTCAATAGTAGCAGATAGATACTTTTCACGTGATCAGTGATGAATAATCAAATACTACTTTATGCAACACATATTCAGCACATTAAACTCTGTAGTATGTTATGCTTTTTAGTAATTATATTTATCTCTTTAGTATACAAAATTTAATTCAAGAATAATTTACTAAAGGAAATAAACAAAGAAGAATTCTAGGTAAATATGTGATAAAAAAGACATCATTCTATTCTCTCGTTCTTGTCTGTGGTCATGATGCATGACCAAATATTTATGAAACTCAGTTTTGATAACTTAATGATTCTTGCTTATAATCACATTTTCCGTGCCCTTTATTTTTGGCCTTCTATTTTATCTCAAAGAAAGAGAAATGAGATAAAGAGAAGCAAGTTGCTAGACTACAGCTGTACTGCAGTATTGCTCTGAACTTAGTCAAATGCATGACCTGGAGTGCTTCAAAATGTGGTCACTTTCATCCATTCAGTTTTTTCTGTACGAGTAATGTTAGGTAAACAGAAACAGCTGATACATATCTATAATTTGCTATTTATGATCTATTTAAAGCAATACCCGAAATATGTCATTCAAATCTTGGTTGTGTGAAATGAATCAAACTTTTTGTGTGTGTGTGTGTGTGTGTGTTACGCGGGCCTCTCACCGTTGTGGCCTCTCCCGTTGCAGAGCACAGGCTCCGGACGCGCAGGCTCAGCGGCCATGGCTCACGGGCCCAGCCGCTCCACGGCATGTGGGATCCTCCCAGACCGGGGCACGAACCCGTGTCCCCTGCATCGGCAGGCAGACTCCCAACCACTGCGCCACCAGGGAAGCCCTGAATCAAACTTTTGACAGTGATTTGTGTGTGTGTGTACAGCTTTCAAAATACTGTGTTTTATACTAGTGGGTAAGAATATGCCCTAAAAGGAATATTCTGTAACTAACAAGCAAGCTAATTTCCTAGGAGAGATCAGTTAGCAGTTTCTAGCTAACGCTACTTGTGGTTTGCTATTCATAACATTGAGATCACTAAGAAAGCAAGCTTCCGTATAGAGGACACCAATCATTTTTCAGCCTAAGCTGCACGGGGCTGAACTATCAGGGGTTGTCAACCTCTCCCAACCTCTCTAGTAGTGAAGAAGAGCAGGAAATGAATGCTGACCACTCTAGTTGCATAGGATGCAGGTGAAGAAACCCATTTTTCTCTACCAGCACCCAGGGTACAGGGACAGGACCTCCATGACTGGGAGGAGGGAAGAGAACAAGAAAAAGGCAGAAAAGAATATCATATCAAAGGGCATTAAAGGGACATGGTTCCTGCTGAATACACTCAGCAGGAAGTCAAGCCTCTGGGAGTAGGACACCTGGGGACCTACCTACCAGGTCCGTGGGCACCTTCAATTCCCTGAATGCTAAATACACACCTCCCGCCATGCTGCAGCTGGTTGCTTGTGCACACTCCCAAGTACAGCAGCGAGAGCTAGCTCTGTATGTAGATAGTGACTGAGCTCAGAAAACAGGCCAGGGTTTACGGGCAAGGGAAAAATCATAACGTGAGCTACAGTGCCACCTTCTGGAAAGCAAGAAAGGTTTCCAATAGCTACCCTGACGACTTGTAAGAAGAGAAGACATAAAAGCTCAAGAAATGTGCCACAAGAGGAAGCAGGAAGAGCGGAGCAGGGGCACCCATACGGAAGTGGAGAAAACCCTACATAGTAACAGCACTAACAAACTGAATACTCTACCTGAAGGCAACTAGCAAAGATTTAAAGAAGTATCTGCTTGCTTTCACATTTGAAATAGTAACGCAAAACTACAAGCAATATGAAAAAAAGAAAAATCAAGGAATCATGTCATCAACAAAAGATACTTCTTCAGGGCTTCCCTGGTGGCGCAGTGGTTGAGAGTCCGCCTGCCAATGCAGGGGACGCGGGTTCGTGCCCCGGTCCGGGAAAATCCCACACGCCGCGGAGCGGCTGGGCCCGTGAGCCATGGCCGCTGAGCCTGCGCGTCCGGAGCCTGTGCTCCGCAGCGGGAGAGGCCACAGCAGTGAGAGGCCCGCATACCACCAAAAAAAAAGATACTTCTTCAATAACCAAGATGTAAGGCACAAAGTTTTGTGATCTAGTGGTAAAGAATTCAAAAGAGCTGTTTTGAAGAAACTCAACAAGGTACCAAAAAACCAGAAAGACAATTCAATGAGATCACACAAACACAAAAAAAATCGTGATTATCATAGCAAAGGAAACCATCAACAAAACGAAAAGGCAATCTATTGAATGGGAGAAAACATTTACAAATTATATATCCAAAAAGGGGTCAATAACCAAAATATATAAAGAACTCAAGAGCAAAACTGCAAACAATCGGATTTAAAACATGGGCAGAGGACCTAACTGCAGTTGACCCTTGAATAACACAAGTTTGAACTGTGCAGGTCCACCAGTATGTGAGTTGCTTTCAGTAAATATGTACTATAGTATCATTACACAAGCCACGATTGGTTGAATCCACAGATGCAGAACCAGGGATACAGAGAGCCGACTATACGGCTATTTGCAAATTTGACTGTGTTAGAGGGTTGGCGCCCCAAACCCCTGCTTTGTTCAAGAGTCAACTGTAGGTATTTTTCCAAAGACGACATACATATATCTACAGAAAGATGTTCAACATCACTATCAGGTAAATGCAAATCAAAACCACAATGAGATATCACCTCACAACTTGTTTGAATAGCTATTATCTAAAAGACAAGAAATAAGTGTTGGCAAGGATGTGGAGAAAAGGGAATGGTGGGAATGTAAATTGGTACAGCCACTATAGAGAACAGTATGGAGGTTCCTCAACAAATTAAAAATAGAACTACCATATGACCCAGCTATTCCATTTCTGGCTATTTATCTGAAGAATATGAAAACACTTATGCAAAAAGATATATGTACCCCTATATTCATCGCAGTATTATTTACAATAGCCAGGATATGGAAAAACCTAAGTGTTCATCATTGGATGAACAGATAAAGAAGATGTGGTGTGCGTGTGTGTGTGTATAGTGGAATACTATTCATTCATAAAAAGATGAAATTGTGCCTGTTGTGACAGTACAGATGGACCTTGATGGTATTATACTAAGTGAAATAAGTCAGACAGAGAAAAATACTGTATGATTTCATTTTACGTGGAATCTAAAAATCAGAAGAAAAAACAAAAACTCACAGGTACTGAGAACAGACTGGTGGTTATCAGAGGAGAAGAGGGTTGGGGGTGGGCAAAATGGGTGAAGGGGGTCAACTGTATGGTGATGGATGGTAACCAGACTTTTGGTGGTGATCCCTTTGCAGTGTATACAAATATTGAATTATGTTATAGACCTGAAATTAATGTTATGTACTAACTTTAGGTCAATTAAAGAATAAACGTTCAGGACTTCCCTGGTGGCACAGTGGGTGAGAATCTGCCTCCCAATGCGGGGGACACGGGTTCGACCTCTGGTCTGGGAAGATTCCACATGCTGCAGAGCAACTAAGCCCGTGAGCCACAACTACTGAGCCTGCGCTCTAGAGCCCGCGAGCTACAACTACTGAAGCCTGCACGCCTAGAGCCTGTGCTCTGCAACAAGAGAAGCCACCACAATGAGAAGCCCCTGCACTACAATGAAGAGTAGCCCCCGCTCACTGCAACTAGAGAAAGCCTGCGCACAGCAACGAAGACCCAACGCAGCCAAAAAATAAATTAAAAAAATAAATGTTCAAAATGAGGTATTTGCCAAAGAGAAAAATCATTTAAAAGAACCAAGCAAAAATTCTGCAGGTAAAGAACTCAATGAATGAAGTGAAAATGCAATAGAGAGCATCTGCAATAAAGTAGAACAAATGCAAGACAGAATAAATGAGTGAGAGGATAGGAATTTTGAAATAATCCAGTTAAAAAAGAACAAAGAATGAAAAAGAGATAAGAAAGCCTATGTGACTTGTAGGATTCCGTTAAAGGAGTAAATATTAGAATATTCAGGGTTCTAGAAAGAGAAGAGAGGGAGAAGGGGTCAGATAGCTTATTTAAAAAAATAATAGCTGAGAACTTCTCAAACCTGGGAAGAGAACTGGACATCCAAATTCATGAGGCTAATAGATCAACTTATCTCAATGCAAAAAGATCTTCTTCAAGACATTATAATAGAACTGTCAAAACTCAAAAATGAAGAGAATCCTAAAAGCAGCCATAGAAAAGAAATGATAGCCTAATAGGGATTCCTTTTGTAGGTTATCAATGGGTTTCTCAGCAGATACTCTACAGGCCAGGACTGAGTGAAATGACACATCCAAAGAGTTGAAAGAAAAAAATCACCAGCCAAGAATACTCCATCCTGCACATAAGAAGGAGAAATAAAGACTTTCCAAGACAAACAAATGCGGAGGGAGTTCATCACCACTAGCTCTATCTTGTAAGAAAAACTGAAAGTAGTTCTTTAAGTGGAAACAAAAAGACACTAATCAGTGACATGAAAACATATGAAAGTATACAGCACACTGGTGAAGAAAAATAAGCAGTCAGATTTAAAAACTCTAATTATGTAATGCAGTGGTGTGTTAACCACTTAACTACAGTATAAAGATCAAAGGAAAGCTTAAAAATAATTATAGCTATCATTTGTTAATGAATGTACAATAAAAAAAGCAGTAAAGGCATCAAAAATAGAAAAGGGGGGAGTAAAAGGATGAAGTTTTTGTAGACAATTGAAGTTGCTATCAGCTTAAAATGGACTGTTTTATTTTTGAGATGTCTTACATAAGCCTCATGGTAACCACAAAGAAAAAACGTAGAACAGATGCACAAAAGATAATCAGAAATAGAGCTTACCGGGCTTCCCTGGTGGCGCAGTGGTTGAGAGTCCGCCTGCCGATGCGGGGGACGCAGGTTCGTGCCCCGGTCCAGAAAGATCCCACATGCCGCGGAGCGGCTGGGCCCGTGAGCCATGGCTGCTGAGCCTGCGCGTCAGGAGCCTGTGCTCCGCAACGGGAGACGGCACAACAGTGAGAGGCCCGCGTACCGCAAAAAAAAAAAAAAAAAAAAAGAAAAAGAAATGGAGCTTACCACTACAGAAAAATAACCTATTTACAAAGATAGGAAAAAGAATCAATGGAAATACAAAACAACCAGAAAACAGTAAGATGGCATTAATAAATTCTTACCTACAAACAACGACTCTAAATATGTGGATTGAATTCACCAATCAAAAGGCACAGAGTGACTGGATGGAATTTTTTTTTTTTATATCAAGACCCAACCAAATGCTGCCTACAAGAAACTCACTTCAACTTTAAGGACACACATAGACTCAAAGTGAAGGGATAGAAAAATATATTTCATAAGTGGAAAACAAAAGAAAGCAGAGGTAGTTACACTCCTGTCAAACAATGTACACTTGAAGCCCAAAGTGGTAACAAGAGACAAAGAAAGTCATTATATAATGATAAAGGGGTCAATCATCAAGAAAATGTAAGTCATAAATATCTATGTACACAACATCACAGCACATAAATGTATTAAGCAAATACTAACAGATCTGAATGGAGAAACAAACAACAATACAATAATAGTAAGGGACTTCAATATCCCACTTTCAGCAATGGATAGGTCATCCAGAAAGGAAACCAAGAAGGACACATTGGACTTGAAACACACATTAGACCAAATGGACTTAACAGGCACTTGTAAAATATTCCATCCAACAGCAGCAAAATACACATTTTTTTTTCAAGTGCACATGAAACATTTTCCAGAAGAGATCAACTGATAGTACTCAAAACAAGTCTAGCAAATTTAAGAAGATTGAAATCATACCAGGTATGTTTTCCAACCACACTGGTATGAAACTAGACGTCACAAGAAGAAAGCTGGAAAATCTACGAATATGTGGAAATTAAACAACGACTCCTGAACAACCTTGGGTCAAAAAAGCAATTTAAAAAAATCTCTCAAAATAAATGAAAATACAAATACAACATACCAAAACCTATGGGATGCTAAAAAAGCAGTCCTGAGAGCAAAGTTTAAAGTGATACATGCATATATTAAGAAAACAGATCTCAAATAAACAACTTTACACTTCAAGGAACTAGAAAAAGAACAAACTAAGCCCAAAATTAGCAGAAGGAAGGAAATTACAAACATCAGAGTGGAAATAGAGACCAGAAAAACAAAAGAAAAAAAATGAAACTAAGAACTGATTGTTTGAAAAGATAAACACAACTGACAAACCTTTAAGTAGACCAAGAAAAGAAGACTCAACATCAGAAATCCAAGAGAAGACATCCCAACCGATACTACAGAATTACAAAGAATTATAAGAGACTACTATGAATAATTATATGCTGGATAATTAGCTAACCTAGAAGAAGAAATGGATGAATTCCTGCAAATATACAACCTTGCACCAAGATTGAATCATGAAGAAATAGGTAATTTGAACAGACCAAGTAAGGAGATTGAATGACTAATGAAAAATTTCCCAACACAGGGACTTCCCTGGTGGCGCAGTGGTTAAGAACCTGCCTGCCAATGCAGGGGACACGGGTTCGAGCTCTGATCCGGGAAGATCCCACATGCTGCAGAGCAACTAAGCCCGTGCACCACAACTACTGAGTCTGAACTCTAAAGCCCGTGAGCCACAACTACTGAGCCCGTGTGCTGCAACTACTGAAGCCCACGCACCTAGAGCCCGTCCTCCACAACAGGAGAAGCCACTGCAATGAGAAGCCCGTGCACCACAACAAAGAGTAGCCCCTGCTCGCTGCAACTAGAGAAAGCCCACACACAACAACAAAGACCCAATGCAGCCAAAAATAATAAATAAAATAAATTTATATAAAAAAATATTTTCCCAATACAGAAAACCTCAGGATCAAATGGCTTTACTGGTGAATTCTATCAAAATTTTAAAGAAGAATTAATACCAATCTTTCTCAAACTCTTCCAAAAACAAAAACAAAAATCCCCCCAAAATAAAAAAATAAAGAGGGAATACTTCCAAAATTATGTTATCAGACCAGCATTATCCTGATATCAAAGTCAAGTAAAGACACTACAATAAAACTATAGATCCATATCCCAATAAATATAGATGCAAAAATTCGTGACAAAATAATAGCAAACCAACTTTATAACACTTAAATAGGATTATATACCACAACCAAGTGGAATTTACCCCTGGGATGCAAGGCTAGTTCAACATATGTAAATCAATAAATGTCATATACCACTTTAATAGAATGAAAGGTAAAAATCGTATGATCATTTTGTTAGATGCAGAAAAAGTATTTGACAAAATGTAACATCCTTTCATGATTAAAAAAAAAAAACTCAAGAAATTGGGTATATAAAGAACATATCTCAGAGGGCTGCTCCGCAGGTCAGGGAGGCCACCAGCTGGAGCCATGACCCCGAACCTGCACACCGCGCTCGTTTTCAGCGGCTTCATCTCCCTGATCGGCGCCGCCTTCTACCCCATCTACTTCCGGCCCCTAATGCGGCTGGAGGAATACCATGGGGAAACTGAGGCTCAGCAAGGTTGTTCAACATGCCCAAGGACACACAGCTAAGAAGGAACAAGCCATAAATCGAGCTGGTATTGTCCAAGACATGCAGCCACCAGGGTTAAAAGTGTGGTCGGATCCATTTGGCAGGAAATGAAAAGGCTATCACTTATTGCAGCAAGTACAATAAATCACCTGGCTAAAGAACGATGGCTGGGGAAGAAAACTCCAGAAGGCTATAAAGAAGAGTACTGTGCACCAGGATTAATTCTCTTCTTAAGTATCAAAAAGAACCCTGAAACAAATCACACCATTACAAAGGTTTTCATGACGGTTTCCTTTCTAAAAATGAAGTTTTCTCACCCAGCTGGGTCTGGAGGTGATCTACTTATTATTCAGTCTTCTCTACCTCTTACCCAACTGAGCTGTGATATGAATACAAGCAACCAGTAGACTTGGGAAGATCCTAGTCTGTTTTGCCATCTTCCAAATAAGAAGTTTCAGTGAAAAACCACTATACTGAGCAGCCTCATAGGGCTCTTTGAAAATGTTAAAGTTCATAAAACTCTTTGAGGACAAGAATAAACAGTTCAACTCAACTATCTCATAGGGTTGCTGCATGTTGAAAACTAAATAAATATGAAGCAAATCAAACTAAATGGGTATGCATGCCTAGTAGAAATCATGTTGAATTAACTGAAGTGAAAATGTGAATATTAAAATGATTTCTTTTTACTTCAAAAAAAAGAACATATCTCAACATAATAAAAATCATATGAGACAAGACTGCAGCTGACATCATAACTCAAGGGTGCAAAGCTAAAAACTTTTCCTTGAAGATCAGGAAAAAAACAAGGGAGCCCATTCTCACCACTCTTATTGAACATAGTATTGGAAGTCCTAGCTAGAGCAACTAGGCAAGACAAAGAAATAAGAGGCATCTAAATCAGAAAGGAAGAAGTCAATTGTTGTTATTTACAGATGACATGACAGAAAGGCCTATAGACTCAACCATAATAATGGTTGGAATTAACCAATAAATTCAATAAAGTTGCAGGATATAAAATCAACACATAGAAATCAGTTTTTATACACTAACAGTGTAACATCTGAAAGAGAAGCAAAAGTATCCCACTCATAATAGCATCAAAAACAGTACTTAGGAAAAGATTTAATCAAGGAAATAAAAGATCTGTACATTGAAAACTATGAGACTTTGAAGATATTGAAAAAGACAAAAGGAAAACATCCTGTGTTCATAGATCAGAAGAATTAATATTGTTAAAATGTCTATACTACTCAAAGTCATCTATAGATTCAATACATTCCCCATCAAAATTCCAATGGCATTTTTCAAAGAAATAGAAAAAAATTCTAAAATTTGCATGAACTACCAAAGACCCCGAATAGCCAGGAGGTCAATAGTGGAAGCCCCACACATCCTGGTTTCAAACTATACTATAAAGCTACAGTAATTTAAACAATATGGCCCTGGCATAAAAATACACACTTTGAGCAATGTAACAAAATAAAGCCCAGAAATAAAGTCCCGCATTTACAGTCAACTAATATTTGACAAAGGAGCCAAAAACACTCAATGGGGAAAGGATAGTTTATTTAACAATGGGTTTGGGAAAACTGGATAACCATGTGCAGAAAAATCAAATAAAAATACTGTATATCATTTACGTTGAAAATCTAAAAAAGCCAAACTTGTAAAATCAGAGAGTAAAACGGTGGTTACCAAGGGCTGGGGAGCAGGAGAATTAGGGAGATGTTAACGGTACAAACTTCCAAAGAGTAGATAAATAAGTCTTGGAGATCTAATGCACAGCACAGTGATTACAGTCAACAGTATTGTATTATAAACTTCAAAGTTGCTAAGAGTTAAGTTCTTAACTGTTCCCACCACAAAAAAGAATTATCATGTGATGTAATAGAGGTGTTCGCTAACACTATGGTGTTAATCATAATACTATATGTAAATGTATTAAATCAACACATACATCTTAAATTTATATAATGTTATATCAATTATATCTCAATAACAAATTTTTTTAAATTAAGAAATTATAGAAGCCTACTCTTTGAAATATTCATGTTTATTCATTAGTATACATTACTAATGCAAATTTTATTTTTGCATCCTGAGGCAGTCCTTGAAAGCATAATACATTTTTTAAAAAGTCTATGTGGCCCAGGGACTTCCCTGGTGGTCCAGTGGTTAAGACTCCGAGCTCCCAATGCAGGGGGCCCAGGTTCGATCCCTGGTCAGGGAACTAGATCCCACATGCATGCCGCAAGCAAGATTATACACGCGGCAGCGAAAATCCCACGTGCTGCAACTAAGACCCCGTGCAGCCAAATAAATAAATAAATATTAAAAAAAAAAAGTCTATGTGGCCCATGCAGTGACTTGTGTTACTAATGGAGAAGATTCAAAGGAAACATTCTGATGGGCGATAGCTTCTGCAGCTAGTATGTATTTGCCTTTCATGAAAAACCAAACCAGCGTCAGGACCCCAGACGAAGGTTGGAATTGCTTGCTTAGTATTCTCAGGCAGTACTTGCATCGGTGAATACGGGCAGGGAAAATTTGAAGGGCCCATCATCAAAGCAGATTGTTTCTTTTGCTCTAGTCATGCAGGGAATATTTTCAAAGTGGGTATGGAGTTCTACTGGGGTCAATGTTGGAGTTTCTATTGTTCACCAGCTATATGTGCCTTTAAAAATATCGTCACCCCAGAAAATGGTGAGTCTTACTTTGTGCTGATGTTCAAGTACCTGGTACTGGTTGTTCTGAGGCTCAAGTTTATCCCATCTTTTACTCCACTTGGTTCAGCCTCAGAACACACAGGGGTCTTCCAGTGACTCTTTTGGCTGAAGCTATATAGTAGTTAGCTTTTACTATGTAACATACTATTGCAAAGCTCTGGCTTACAGCCAACATTTATTTAGCTCATGATAGGGTGAGTCGGCTGAATGATTCTGGGCTGGGCTGCCTTGGTCCACCTTGCCTGAGTTCACCCATGCACCACTCATGCTGGCAGATGGATGATCTAGAAGATGACCTCACTTTTACATCTGGCAGGTGGATGGGGGTTGGCTGGGGTGCTATGGAAGTGACTGGGCTCTAATGTGACTTATTGATTTAACAATCAATTTATTTATTTAACAGTAAATTACAGTGTGATTTATTGTCCTCAGCAGGCCAGCTCGGGCTTCTCCACAGGGCAATCATAGGGTTCTATGAGGTACCAGAGGGGGCAAGCCCCAATGTGCAAGCACTCTTCAAACCTTTGATTGCCTCAGATGTTTTCAGGTCCCCTTGGCCAAAGCAAGTCACATGGTCAACCCAGATTCAAGGGGCAGATAAGACTACCCCTTGTGAAGGGAGGAAAATAATTATGGCCATGTTTGCAATCCACCACAGCTAGTTTAAACTGGTTCCCTATAGTTTGTGATCAACTACTGATAAAAACTGTTTTTAATTTTAATTAATAATTTTTTTGGCCACGCCACATGGCTCATTGGATCTTAGTTCCCTGACCCGGGCCCTCGGCAGTGAGAGCACAGAGTCCTAACCACTAGACCGCCAGGGAAGTCCCTATTTTTAATTTTTAAAGTGTTAATGTGGAATGTTTTTATAATCATGTCTCGGCACAACGATCACATAACTAATCAGGCAAACTTTACAAGAAACACATTTGAAATTGATAAACCAACAGTGGCTTCAAACCAATCTCCTACCAGCATTTTAACAGGGTAATCCCATTTTCCAGGACTTTATGTAGGATATTTAATGATCTTGGAAACTCACATTGTATATATAGATACACATTTTGTGTGCTGAAACTACTTCCTTTGTAAATTTAGTCAGTAATACTCCCAAGTGCTTTTCTGCTAGTAGGCAAAGAGGGACAGTTCTAGAAACTGCTGTTTGTGAAGACAACAGCTCACACATCCTGCTGCAAAAGAGAGCAGTTTTGATTACTTTGTCACACTGGGTATATGTTTTACCAGAAATGCTGGAGGCCTAAATTTGAAACCCCTCCCAAAGTGGTAGAAGTGGCTCAGCACATATTAATCTTGCAGCTCAATAAAACATTCCTATTTCCTCAAGCAGTGATGAGGCCATCTGGAGCCCAGAATGACCAGACAAATGGGCAGTTATCGGTTACTACTGCTTCTCAAGGAACATTAACCAAAATGTCCTTTTAAAGTAAAGCACCTGGACCTATTTATCACTGTTTAACAACTTGAAGGGGGTTGCGTCTTAACCAGAGGACTACATTAGATGCTGAGGATGCATGGAAAAGAAATTCAACAAGGAGAGAAATGACTGTCAGCATCTCTCCTTCTCCAAGATGTAGAACTCTGTCAGTGTCATGGGTGGCAAAAAATCCCCAATCCATGCTTCTGTGTTTTAGAGTCTTTTTGAATTTTCAAAATAAGGTGAAAAGTTGCCCCTAGATTAGATTCTTCAGAAACATACGTAATTTCATGGACGCTGAGCCTTTTCCTGACCCACTCAAACACACACACTCACACAGATCTGACCCAACTCCTGAATGAACCCTGACTTCTAAGAGGCCTCCTCATCCAGCCCCTGACCCCCCAGAATTGACGGTTCCTTCCTGAGGACCACTACTGAATCCCGAAGGCTCTTAAGCAGTGGCATGACATCTCAGGTTCATGTTTAGAAAACCGTTAGAGCAGCAGGATTGGGACAATTAGTTTTTGCTGTGTAAAACCATGAACCGCACAGAGGCTTAAAGAAACAATCATTTCATTGCTCATGATTCTGTGGGCAAAGCAAAGCACATGGCCGAACCCTGAGCCCGGGCACGTAGGGACCAGTTAAAGGTGTGGATACAAACTGGGGACCGTCGCTGCAGCCATCTACTGCAGAGGGGTTCATTATTTCATCTGTGAGTTCCTTCAAAACTTGTGGATGAAAACAAAAAACTTGCGGATGGATTTTCTATGGTGATTTGTTTTTTAATGTGAGAGATGATGAGGCTTTAAACAAGGCTCACGAGAAGGGTAATCGGGGGCAGGAAAGCATGTATGTTCTGTTCTGATTTCTATTTATGTTTAAATTGACTTCAATGTCTGCTCATGTTTCCACTGGGAAGAGTTCAGTGTTTTACAAACCAAGAGAATTCATCCTGTAGACTTAATATTTCTATAAAGTAATCATGATCGCAATGTATGATCCCCTAGAACCTCACGCTGTTTATAGATCTACAACCAGAGAAGTACCCATTTAAATTTATTTTTTGGTTTACAAGTTAGTTCTCTACATTAAGGAGACCACTTAATCAATTATTTCAAGTATAAAAGAAACAAATTCTTGTTCTTTTGGTCAATACTTTTATCTCTTCAAAGTGCTCTAATTATTCATTCATTCCAAAAATAGTTACTTAGCTTATTATGTGCAAGGAACACAGTGCCATGTAAGATATGGTTTTCCCATTTGCTATCCCCTCCCTATCCCAGGCTTATTCATTCAGCAAATATCTACTGAGTATATTTTATATGCCAAACGCAATTATAACTCTGCATATCAAACTCACACATTCAATCAACAAATATGTACTGTCAGTTACGTGCCAGGCACTATGCTAGACAGAGCTCCAAGGGTGAGCAAAGCTCAGCACTCTTTACTTTCTGTAGTTTACAGTGGACTTGGGAATACAGACATTAATCTGAAAAATCACACAAACGTCAGTATATTCAATCACAAAATGACATAAGAAAAGCACAATAAAGGAAAAGAAAAGCCTGCACTAGGGAGCCACAGAAGGCTTTCCTAAGTGATGCCTGAGCTGAGATTAGAGGTCTGGGAAGAGCCAGTGAGGGAACAAGAGAAGAAGAATCCAGGGCAAAAGCCACAGCACACGAAAAGCCTCAGCGGCTGGAGTGACCAGAACTGAAGGAAGGGAGGGGCAGAGAGACTGAGGTGAGAAGTTTGTGGAGATGAGACTCGAGGTGGCTGATGGGAGATGGCTCCTGCTGTTGAAACTGAGAAGGATCCTGTGGGACCCTCCTGGGTACAAAAAGCTTTTCTGTGTTCCCCATTTCTTATTTGCAGGAAAAGGGCTTCAGCCCCCTAGACCTTCCCTGCGCTTCAAAGGGCAGGTGCAAACAGTTGCTAATCAGGGAAGGGAGGGAAGGCAGAAACAAAGGAGGAGCAGTCACGAAACAATAATGACAAATAAAAGACATGCGGCCACCATTATGGTATCATAGAGAAGAGCTTCATCACCCCCACGAGTTCCTGTGCTTCATCTTTTCATCCTCCTCTACCCTCCCCCCAAACCTCACTCACCCCATATAAGGAACCAACTTACCACCCCCCAACCTGGGACCAAGCAAGGGCACCTGTTACTTGTTTTCCCTCCCTCCATGAGTCCCAATTAAACCTTGCCTGAAAAAAGGAAACAATAGTGCAGAGATGGGGCAGTGTCCTTGGTTCCTCCTCAAGGAATACACTTAACAGTGTATCTTTCAGTTCTTCTACTGTGACTAAGGCCCCCCTTCCACGTGGAGGATGGTAACTTCAGGCTGAGCACAAGAGTCCTGAAACACCCCACTGTTACCTCACCGCCAACCAATCAGAAGAAAGCCACACGCTCTGCAGCTCTCACCCCAAATACTGCCTATAAAAACTTCTCCCCCCAAACCATGGGAGAGTTCGTGCATTTTTGGGCATAAGCCTCGCATTCTCCTTGCATAGCCCTGCAGTAAACCTTTCTCTGCTCCCAACTTCGACAGTTTGGTTTGTTTGGCCTCACTGTGCGTTGCGCACACAAACTTGCGTTCGGTCACACCGTGAAGGGCTGTGGGTCATGGTAACTACATGGGCTTTTATCTTAAGATAAATGAGAGAAGCTGAAGGATTTTAAGTGGGAGGGGGACACTGTCAGATTTGTTTTTGAAGTGACTGCTCTGACTGTCATGTTGGAGCAGAGATTGGTGTGGGGCTGGGTGGATGCAGGAAAATGAGAAATCCCTGTTTAGTAGTCCAGGTGGGAGCCTTGATGAGGGTGGTACCAGTGTAAATGGAGAAAAGGAGATGGATTTCTGAATTATAGCTGGTAAAAACAACAGACTGGTGATGGGGGTGGTCGGGCTGAAGGAGAGGGAGGTATCAAAGCTGACTCCAAGGTACCCAAACGGTTCAATAATAACTTAAGCAAGGTTTCTGCCTATAACTATACCCAATTCCAATCTGTGTCTTTTGCCCGCACCAGCAAGCATTCTCTGACACCAGCTGGGTACCGTATAAGTCAACTCAATTCTGACACTATCTACCCGGAGACAGCGTTAAGATGCCACAGGTTAAGGGCTCAGTCCCACAAAACTGACCCCCTTCAGACACCAATCACAAGTCCAGGTTGTTACCTGTGCTTCTGACCCCACTGGCTATACATCAGATCATGACCCCCTCCTCGGGTTTGATTAACTTGCTAGAGCAGCTCACAGCACTCAGAGAAACATTTTACTTACTTGGTCATGGGTATACGATAGAAGAACATAACTCAAGAAGAGCCGGAGAGAAGAGGTTGTAGGGCGTGTGGAAAGGGGTGCAGAGCGTCCATGCCTTCTCCAGGTGCGCCACTCTACTCAATCTTCACCAACCTGAAGCCTGTCCGAACCCAGTCCCTTTGAATTTTTCTGGAGGCTTCATTACATTGGCCACTAGTGATAGATCTCAACCTCCAGCGCCCCTCTCCCAGAGCGATCTGGGGATGGGACTGAAACTTCCAACCCTCTAATCACGTGGTTGGTTCCCCTGGCAACCAGCCCTCCTGCTTAGGTGCTTTCCAAATGACCTCATTAACATAACAAAAGACACCTTGATTACTCTCCTCACAGGAAATTCCAAGGGCTTTAGGAGCTCTGTGCCAGAAACAAGGACAAAGACCAAACATATATATACTGTATTTCTTATTATAAATCACACTCTCACATTACCAACTTGTTAGAGATGGAAACAACACACTTTCTTTTGCGTAAGAATTGCAGAGGCAATCCATGAGGTCGTCCACAAGATATATCAGTTTCTACTGTGTCATAAACCACTCCCAAAATGTAATGGCTTAAAACAACAATCATTTACTTACAATTTTGAGGTTTGGCAATTCGAGCTGCGCTCATGAGTGGTTCCTCTACTGCTGGCCTCTGGGCTCAGGCTGGTGAATGCAGTCAGCTGGAAGTTTAGCTGACTAAGAGCTCTCAGCTGAGATGACCTATTAGCTGTTCCACCTGATCTCATCTTCCAGAAGGCAAGCCTGGCTTCTTTACATGGTGGTCTCGGGGCTCCAAAGAATAACGAGAAGCTATTCCCAAAGGGCTATCACTTGTCAAGCTTTTTGCTTGCACTTCATTTACTTTTGACACATTGGATAATACAAGTCACATAGTGAAGCCCCGAGTCATTGTACAAGAGGATCACTAAGGGGCATGGATATAGGGAGATGTGACCAAGTGGGGGCAAATTACTGAAACATCTGCCACACATGGTTTCATTGTTTTAACTATGAATGACTTGAAAACTGGGAGGATTTTCTATGATCTCAGGGATTTATTTACGCTTATGTAGAACCAAAACAATGTTACCGCCAACTAAAGAATGTCACTCGTGTGGTGCTCCAAGGACAATGGTGCTACAAGGACAAAGGGCGACCCTGCCTCAAAAAGTATCAGCGTTACACCCCCTACAGGACTCTTAATCGCCCTCCCTGCCATGTTGCGATGGTTACGAAATTCCTAAGCCCACCTGGGCTATGGGACCTGTCCCAAATGAGGAAAGGCATCTGGCCTGTCCCACTCCCACCCTGTAGAAGGAAGGTGTATGTGCCTCGACCAATCAGTAAACGAAATTTTCACCTCAGAGCATTCCTTTTTTTCTGGCTATAAAAATTGATCAATAGCACAAGTTCGGGGTCGACTCTCCCAGACTACTAGGCAGTCGGCCCGCTGGTCTGGCAGCAACCCCCTTCCCTCTAATAAACCCTATCTTCTTTACATTCTGCCTTGTGTCTGGAAATTCTTTTCCAACCCGCGCTCGGACCACGACAACTCGCTATCTGGCTCTGCAAGGATTCAGTCATTAGCCACTACAGTCGCTGACCTTCAACACACCCTGAAAGGAGTTCAGGGCGGAGATCAGGAATGAGGTACTCTGTGCTATGGGAAAACTGGCAGAACAGGACTTCAAATAGATATTTTCAGGAGAAATTTTTATGAAGCCAATTTCTTGCATCTTCCCATACTTAGAAAAGCACTAAAATCATTAACTAAGGTGCCTGTTTTTCAGGACTAGCAGTTACCTTCTACCAAGATGTGTGCATGACTGCACGGAGCCCTTCTCCAAAATCAACATAATCACAAAACCCTGCTCTTTGGCGCAATTCCCCAGAGCTATCTGAACGGCTGTCTCCTGGGCTACAGTCCTCAGTAAGTCCCCAAATAAAACTGGAACTCACAGCTCCCATGTTGTATGTTTTTATTTCATTCAACATTATCTAGGTACAACTACTACTTGACCTGGTGTTCTTGAGCTAGCATCACACACACAGGTGTATCAAGTAAATAGTTTGCTTAGTCAAACACCCCTTATCCCCTGCTAAATCTCATACTTTGTATGAAACTAGCCTCCTAACTATATCAATGCATTACTTAGATATGTGAAGCTCATATAGACAGACATCCCCCTAGATCTGCCATTTACCTCCAACAAAATCAAAATTAAAGTACATTTTAATAATCTCCAAAAGAAGAAACTTTCGATACTAATTTTAACACACAATCCAAACTACCATACCGACTACCAATATATCACTTAAATACATAATTCTTATATATATATAATGCAACTCAACCTGTTAATGTAGCTTAATAATTAAAGCACGGCACTGAAAAATACCTAGATGAGTTTACTAACTCCGAAAACACAGAGGTATGGTCCCAGCGTTTCTGTTAATTTCTAATAAAATTACTCATCCAAGTAGCTGCATCCCAGTGAGAACGCCCTCTAAATCATAAAAGGTTAAAAGGCGCAGGCATCAAGCACACTAAAAAGTAGCTCACAACATCTTGCTTAATCATACCCCCATGGGAAACAGCAGGGATAAAAAGTAAGCTGTAAGCGAAAGTTTGACTGAGTTACATTAACTAAACAGGGTTGGTAAATTCACACCAGCCACGGCAGCCATACAAGTAACCCAAATTAATAGAAATTCAGTGTAAAGCGTGTCAAAGAGTACCCCCAAATAAAGTCCTAGCTAAGCTGCCATAAGCCATAGCTAAAATAAAAATAAGCTACAAAAGTGACTTTAACATTTCTGATTACACAACAGCTAAGATCCAAACTGGGGTTAGATATCCCACTATGTTTAGCCCTAAACCCAAACAATTCTAAAAACAAAATTATTCACCAGAGTACTACTGGCAATAGGCTAAAACTCAAAGGACTTGGCAGTGCTTAATACCCCTCTAGAGGAGCCTGTTCTATAATCAATAAACCCTGATAAACCTCACCAACCTTTGTTAATACAGTCTATATGCTGCCGTCTTCAACAAACCCTGAAAAGGAATAATAGTAAGCATAATGATCAGTCATAAAAATATTAGGTCAAGCTGTAACCTATGGGGTGGGAAGAAATGGTCTACACCTTCCACCTCAAGAAGATAAAATATTTTATAAGCCAGCTTTTATGAAATTAAAAGCCAAAGGATGACTTAGTATTAAATTAAGAATCAAATGCTTACTTGAATCAGGCCTGGAGGCACACAGGCACCACCCTTCACCCTCCCCAAATATCGAAAACTTCTTATAACCTATTAACAAGTACCAAACGTGTTTGGATGAATCAAAAAGTGTGGCTTAAACAAAAGCACCTAGTTTACACCCAGGAGATCTCATACTGTATGAACATTTGGAACTAAAACTAGCCCAAACTTCCCACCGAGCTCAACTATTAAAAGTAAATTAAATGAAGCATTGAAAGCAGCAAAAAGCAAAGCTTACCCCTTTTACCTTTTGTATAGTGATTTAACTAGAAAACTTTAACAAAGAGAACTTAAGTTAAACACCCCGAAACCAGACAAGCTACTTATGAACAGTTTATAAGAACAAACTCACCTAATGGGCAAAATAGTGAGAAGATACATAATTACAGGTGGCAAGCCTAAAAACCTGGTGCTAGCTGTGCTGACATAATGTGTGTCCTCAGTAGTCAAGATCAGAGCATAGAATTAATTGACGCTTATCCCATGGATACTCTCCTCCTGGATCACCACAGCTCTAATGCACTGATTCCCAGCAAGCTCTCCGGCCCCTGCAGTATCAGCCCCTGTTGGTTTTGTGCTTCTAATGAGGAAACTTGGAATTATTTTTTGGTCTCCATATTCTCTTGTACTTGACTTAAAGTGTTTCTGGGATCGCTATACATTTGCTTATGTTAGCTTTCCATTTCCTAACAGACATAATGATTGTATCAGTCAGCTATTAGTATATAATTGACAAAACAAAATCTGTTGCATACAGTAAACACTGATTTTGCTCACATGTCTGTGGGCCAGCTGGGGAGTCTGATCTCAGCTCATCTGAGTCAGCTCCAGGTATATCTTATTGTCCTCAATCCGCAGGGTTAGGTAATAAGGATTTTGCAGTAATGACTTATCTTTTAAATCTACTGGCCACACTGAGTTCCCTGGTTGGTTGGTTTGCTTGTTAGTTTTCTAATTTGCCTCTCTCCCCTTCCCTCTCCCTCTCCCTCCCCCCTCCCCCCACTCATCCGTGTTTAAAATGTGGTTTTTAAAAGGTTTTAAGACACAGTAGCTTGTTTCTTTGACTTTTTATTTCTAATTCTTAAAATGATTTTTAAAAGATGCCTTTTCTTTGATCCACTTTATTCATGAAATTTATAGAGACATTTTAGTTTGTCTATTGTTTCTACATCTGTCAATTGCCAGAATAGGTGGGTAAGAAATTTGTTCACTAAACTAAGATATCAAGTGTATCACTCACTGTGCCCTTTTTATTCCAACTATATCAACACATTCTTTCCTTTTCTGGTATTATTCACAGAGGAAGGATCATTTTCTGTCCTTAACTTTATTTTTTTGCGGTACGCGGGCCTCTCACTGTTGTGGCCTCTCCCGTTGCGGAGCACAGGCTCCGGACGCGCAGGCTCAGCGGCCATGGTTCACGGGCTCAGCTGCTCCGCGGCATGTGGGATCTTCCCGGACCGGGGCACGAACCCGTGTCCCCTGCATCGGCAGGCGGACTCTCAACCACTGCGCCACCAGGGAAGCCCCTGTCCTTAACTTTCAATGAAAGTTCTAGCTAGACATTTATCAAACACCTAGCACTTTCAGAGGCTTCTCAGGCTATTTTGCCAGTTATCGGAGAAGCAATGGCCATGAAAAGCAGCTCTGAAATCTCCCCCAGAGAATCAGTGATGAAAAAATAAATTACTCCTAGAATGAATAAATCTTCTGTGGTTGATGGGATAGGAATTTGCTAATTTAGGGTCACCTACTTAGGTACGATTACGTATGCTTTATGGATTAATCATAAACATTAATGGCAGAAGTTACGGAAGTAGAAAATAAAGGCTTGCAAGTAAATACACCTGCAAATATTCATCATGGTAACTTTACTGAATGACAGTGACCCACATTTCTAGGAAGCAAGCCCGTGTCATAGACTAGAATATGGAATCAAAGCTCACCCAGTAGGATTTCAGGGCATGTGGCTGAATTGCACATGACCATCTACTCTCCCACCATCATTTCTTGGTAACACTTCTGAATGTGTACATCACCCGGATTTTGGCCCCAGAAATGCATATGGCAGGACAACAGTCAGTCATGATTAGAAGAGAGTCAGTAGTGCTAAGAAATCTGGTAGTGTGGTTAAGAGCATTGGCTCTGGAGTCTGACATACTTCGGCCTGAATCTCAGTTCTGTTATTCACTTGCTCTTTGACCTTGGGCAAATCACTCAACATCCCTGAGCCACCGCTAGGGATTCAGGGAGCTTGTCTGTCCTGGGGAAGATTCTAGTCCTAAAATCAGCCTCCTTGAGCACCACTCCACCATCTGCCCCTCCCCACCCCTGCCCACCCACGAGGCCTCTAAATTTCCCTCCTGGGGTTTCTGTAGGGAGAAGAACCTGAGTCTCCCCTCTGCTGGAGACATGGGGCTCTGTGTCCTTTCTTTCCTCACTCACTGCCCTTACAAGCATTTATCTTTGTACCCGCCTACGCCCAGCCAAGCATAAAACCCAATCGCTAAAAGGAAAAAAAAAAAGTACAGCAGAAACAAAACACATTCTAATAGCTCAATAAATTATCTAGTCAGAGTAAAATAGTACTAACTAATTTTAAGGGTATTGATGAGAATTCAATGTGATAATATATGGTAAAGTATATAAAAGCACTTAATGTGGATATATAATAACATCTCAATAAATATCATTACTATTGTCTACCTCACAGGAGCAACATTTCATAAACCAGAGGGTCAGTGCTTGATATTGAACCTCTTGGGCATTTCGCCTTGAAGACAGACAGGTCTAAATTCAAATTCTGGCTCCCCCTTTTTAAGGATATGCAATATTCTTCAGGCTTTGGTAACCTCTTCTATCTTCCAAGAGCTTCCGAATTTGAGGTTGTCTAGTCTTACTTCCCAAATGTCTACTTTCTATGAGTAGCATTATGCTAATTAAGATAGGCAACAGGGGCGTGAATTCCCCCATAGCAACAACACAGGGTGTGTGGCCTCTGTTTCTAGAGCTCCGTCTCTCCCTGTTTTCTTTACTTTCTCTCTTCCCTTTTTAAGTTTCCTGTCTGGCCTCTGGGGGCACTTGACATTTTAACATGGGCACAAGGCATAAAGGCACCAGAAGGAAGCAAAAGAAAGGAGAAAAAACTCAGTATAGACCCTCTTCCTTTTGTAACACCTTATCATTACCATTTTTCCTATTAAAAGATAATAATAGTTAACATTTATTGAGCAGTTGCTCTGTGACACCCCTGTTCTAAGCAATTTGTATGTATTATTTCTTTTAATCCTGACAACTCTAAGAGTTGGGGATTGTTACTGTCCTTATTTTCTAGACGAGGGAATGATGCAAACAAACTGAACGAGACAAAGGCCACACAACTAATTATTGTCGTCAAATCCAGGCAGAGAGCCCAAGATCTTAACCACTACATTCTTTTTCCTCTTAGTTTTCCTCTTTTTTTTTTTTTTTTTTGGGTACGCGGGCCTCTGACTGCCGCGGCTTCTCCCGCTGCGGAGCACAGGCTCCGGATGCACAGGCCCAGTGGCCACGGCCCACGGGCCCAGCCGCTCTGCGGCATGCGGGATCCTCCAAGACCGGGGCACGAACCCGTGTCCCCCGCATCGGCAGGCAGACTCTCAACCTCTGCGCCACCAGGGAAGCCCAGTTTTCCTCTGTTTTAAAAACATATTTTCTTTTCCTTCAGGATTCTTACAAGTTGTGATTTGCTTTCAGTTTGTTATCTATACAGTTGCAATTCTTACTAAACCTTTTAAAAAAAGTCAAACAATACAGATGTCTATACAGTAAAAGTGAAGTCCCCTTCCCCATACCTCACTAGGAAAGCACCATTAATTGTTCAGTGTAGACCTTTCTTATGAATCTCAATAGCATTCTCTACTGACATCACAATGGCCATAGTAGGAGAAAACCAGTATCATGGAGTTTCTAATAGCATGACTATAATATGCAGGAACTATGTCCAGAATTGCTTTCTGAGTTCTGATTATTTTTGTTAAACTTTCTTCACTGTACCTCAACCTTTAAGGAGAATTTAGAAGTAGAAAAGTGACTCCAGAGGCAGCTCCTAGGAGACAAAATGGCCCATGAGCCCTCCTTCAGACCAAACTCTATGGGAAGCTGAACACTCCAGTGACCAATCGCCATATACATGATGAAAAATTATTATCCAAGCCACCAGGAGTTCCATCATTCATAAAGTGGCATCCTAAAACGGCCATTCCCAAACCACCAGAACAATCTCTTTAGCAGCTAAAGGTAAATTCTTAGAATGCAATTCATTCATTCATTCATTCTACACGTATATATTCAGCACCTACCACGTGCTACACACTCCTAGGTACTTAGGATTAAGAAATAGACAAATCAGAACAAAACTCCCTGCCTTCATGGAGCATACATTCCAGAGGAGGGTAAGAGAAAAAGACAACAAAGCAAAGTCATTTAATAAAATACATAATGTGTCAGAAGGCGCTAAGTATTATGGAGGAAAAATATCAGAGTAAAGAGGGTTGGATAGGCTTCAGGTTTTACTCATGTTGCTTCTCATTTAAGATATTGTCTTCTATGGTCTCAGCTGTTTTAAGTATTTTGGCTTTTTATTGTGAGATGGAATTTACATACAGAAAAGTACATAAAATGTAAATATGCAATTAAATAAATGATGTATTATTATAAGGTGAACACCCATGTACCCACCACTCCACTCATGAGATACAATGGCTGTCATCCTACATGCTTCCCACGTTACTGTCTGCTATACACTGAATGTTTGTGTCCCCCCCCCAAATTCATATTGTTGAAGTCTAATCCCCAAGGTGATGGTGGTTGGGGTTGAGTCTTTGGAGATGATTAGGTCATGAGGGTGAAGCCCTCATGAATGCCATTACTGGCCTTGTAAGAGAGACCCCAAAGAGCTCCCTTGTTCCTTCTACTTTGTGAGGACAGAGTGAAAAGATGGCTATGTACTGGGAAGCAGGCCCTCTCCTGACATTGAATCTGCTGGTGCCTTGCTCTTGGACTTCCCAGTCTCCAGAACTGTGAAAAATAAATATCTGTTGTTTAAGCCACTAGTCTACGGTATTTTTGTTATTGCAACCTGAATGGACTAAGACATGGCCTAACCACAATACCCTCCACAGACTTCCAGAGGTAACCACTATTCTGACTTGCACATTAATCACTCCCTTGCATTTTTAATAGTTTTACTACCTACATATGCCTCCCTAAAAAAGATAGTATAGCCTTTGGGATTTCCTCTTTAGTGAGATGCTCGCTCCATTCCTCTAGCCATTTTTCTAAATTGGGCTGTCTCCCATTTTCTTATTGATTTAGAGAAGTTCTTTTCGATTCTGGATACAAGTTCTTGGTCATGTATGATGCAAATATCTGTCCTCTCCCTGACTAGCGTTTTCACTTCTTACGATGTCTGTGACAGGCGTGGAAGGGGCTCTGCTCACCTGAGAGGAGTGCGGTTAGTAGCTGTTGGCTCCTTTGGGTTCCTTCTCAGTTTCTGAATTGGGCTCATGCTTTTTGGGGTGGCTGTTGGCCAACGACTGAGCAGGTGGTGGTACTCAGGTCTGGCCATTTCTGCCCAATGCCAGGCTCCTTTAACAGTCAATCTGCCCTCCAGAACTCCCTGTTGGGCTGGCAGAGGTTTTCCACTTTTTCTTTCTGTGCTCGATGCTGGATAATTTGTCCTGATCTGTCTTCCAGTTTACTCATTCTCTCTTCTGAGGTGTCCAATCCTCAATACATTCATGGCATTCTTAATTTTGGTTATGAATTTTTCTTTCCTAGAATTTCAGATGGATTCTTTTTCAAACCTGCTTTGCAGATGTTTTCAAGTTTGTCATTGATTTCTTTAAACCTGTTTGATAATATCTGAAATTATAAACATCTCTTTCTGCTGTTGTTTTAGCAGGTTCTTTTTCATGATGTCTTGTCTTCTAGTGGCACCGTGGACTCCATGCTGCTTGATGCCTGAGGAAAATTATTTCTGGTGGCCTCCAAAGGCCTAGGATGGAGAGGCTCTGTGGTTCGATTAGGTCAGACACCTTGCAGCACTTCCTGTTCAGATTGCATCAACTAAGTTCAGGCCTTGAGGGACCCAGCTCATTGAAGCTATGAGCTCTGGGGGTACAAATCTGCATGAGACAGGCATGTGCCAACTTCTCAGGGACTCTTTTCCTTCTCTTTTTTCTTCTCTAGTTGTGCTCAGAGCCAAGGCAGCCTTCTCTGTAGGCTCCTGCGATACGGAATAAGGGTTAGGGTGAGGGTTAGTCCTTATCCTGGAGGTGCAATCTTCCCGGGTCCTTCCATAATACTGCGGAATCACCTGTAAGACTCCCTTTATTTTGAAGTGTCCTGGTCCTGGACATCTGGATCCGAAGTGTAAAGCCAATTCATCCTTGGTGCTCTGATAGCTTATACCTCGGATTACAGGCTAACATCCCAAAATTAAACATTAACCTGAGAGTTCACTATTGTTTTCTTAGCTCTTCAATACTTTTAAGGTATTATTTCAACATTTTCAATGAGAAGGTTGATCCAAATAACCTAGTGTGATAGATAAATATGGCCACAAACTATCTGCAGCTCTTTCTATCAAGAGATGGAAACTATTTTCCCTTCCCTTGAATTCAGGCTGGCCTTATGATTTTCTTTGACCAACAGAAAGCAGTGGAAGTGACATTGTAGGACTTCCAAGCCAAGGCCTCAAGAGGCCCTACAACTTCCACTCCTGTCCTCGTGGAACCCAGCCACCACGAGAAGAATTAAGAGCAACTTAGGTGCTCTGGCTGACAGTCTTAGCTAACTGTCAGATGTGTGACTAGGGTCAACTGGGGCCAGCCAGCTCCCAGCCAACTTGTCATCTGACTGCAGGCCCATGAATGATCCAAGCAAGATCAGCAGAACTGCCCCGAATGAGCCCAGGCCAAACTGATGGTCCACAGAATTGTGATCAATAAAATTGTCGTTGTTTTAAACCACAGAGTTTTGGGGCAGTCTCCTATGCAGCAATAGATAACTGACACACCCAGCTCACAAGTTATTAAAAATTACAACTACTCTAAACTGAAATTTTGATGCTAACAACGTCACTAACTTAAGTTTATTTATTACTTTGAGATGATATTTATGCAAAATTTGTTAATAATCTAAGTATATTCTACTTTAGTAACCAAATATTTGATGGCAGAATTGGATTTTAATCTTTTTCCTTTTGATTCCAGAAAATCTTTAAGCATACATGATTAGAATAGCCAAGTCCATTTGGATATACTAAAGCCAACTGATCAATAAAACATGAAAAGAAGAACTCTACCTTCCTTTCTCCAATCCCTTCCCCAAGTGCACTAAAATTAGCTCCACTGAAAGCAATTTTAAAAACAAAACTCACTGGACCTAGAGATTATCATACTAAGCAAAGTCAGTCAGAAAGAGAGAGATAAATACCATATGATATCACTTATATGTGGAATCTAAAATACGACACAAACGAACCTATCTATGAAACAGAAACAGACTCACAGACATAGAGAACAGACTTGTGGTTGCCAAGGGAGAGGTGGGGGAGGGAAGGATTGGGAGTTTGGGATTAGCAGATGCAAACTAATATATATAGGATGGATAAACAACAAGGTCCTACTGTATAGCACAGGGAACTATATTCAGTATCCTGTAACAGACCATAATGGAAAAGAATATGAAAAAGAATATATATATATATATATATATATATATATACACATATATATATAACTGAATCACTTTGCTGTACAGCAGAAATTAACACATTGTAAATCAACTATACTTCAATAAAATAAAATAAAGTAAAATAAAATAAAATAAAGAAACAAAACTCATTCTTTAACCTAGAAACCTGAGTGTAGAGAAGGGAATAATATAACTCTAAGGCCATTCACTTCGTTTCAAGTTAACATCCTACTCACGTGTTTTGGATAAAAGCCTTTTTAATGTCTTTCTACAGCAAAGCTCCGAAAAGAATTTCGGGAGCAAAAGAATCTTTCACTACATCTTCCTGCTTATGTATTTTTAGCATCTATACATCTACAACTAAATTTCTTACTCATAGTACAATGCAAAGCAGAATAGCATTACTTCTCTTAGGTAAAAATTAATTTGGATTACTCAATTCCAAAGTTGCTTATGATTCTTTTCAGAGTGGTGTATTCAACAAAATTTCTTTGAAAATATATTTTATTTTATAGAAAAAGAATTCCATTTAAAATACAGTTTACCCAAAAGATACCTAAGGAATAAATTGTTCAAATTGTTGATTCAACAACTGTTTTATGATGAAAGGAACTTAATCCTATTTGTAGCTTACTAACATTGATATGAGTGATCGTTTTTTTCAAAGTATACCCTTTATCTCATACAATTGTATGTGGAAAATGTTTACAAATTATTATGTAAATTAGATTATTCACCATTTTCCAGATTAGTTATGTTTTGTTATATATATATATATATATATATTTTAAATTAATTTATTTTTGTCTGTGTCGGGTCTTTGTTGCTGCGCGTGGGCTTTCTCTAGCTGCGGTGAGCCGGGGCTACTCTTCATTGCGATGCGCAGGCTTCTCATTGCGGTGGCTTCTCTTGTTGCAGAGCACGGGCTGTAGAGCGCAGGCTCAGTAGTCGTAGCTGACGGGCTTAGTTGCTCTGCGGCATGTGGGATCTTCCCAGACCAGGGCTCGAACCCATGTCTCCTGCATTGGCAGGCGGATTCTTACCCACTGGGCCACCAGGGAAGTCCCGTGTTTTGTTATATTTGGATGCTCAAGTGCTTATAGTGGATATATGATCAACGTGCTGAAGGACTGTAGCAATAAAGAATATTTTCTTAATAACTGTAAAACTCAATATGTAAGAAGCTAATGACAATGATAATAGAGTTTTAAGAAACCTGCTTGGTATTGAGACAATAATGATGGTATCAACATAAGGTACAATTAACACAATTTTGCCTTGATTTGGTCATATTTGTGGATTGTTATAAAGGGATTACTTCTTTATAATTTTCTAGAACTGCATAGGTGAAGCAGAAACAATAAAATAAGGAAGAATGAAAAATAATCTGGTTGGTATCAGGGAAAATAATGGATGCACAATATTGCCTTGGAATTGGCTGATTCTACTATGTCATCCCGAGTCAACTATGAAGAGAGGTATTCTAAAAAGGCTTTTTTAAGAAAATAGGCTAACTATGAAGATCTTTATGACTGAATAAATTTAGGACAGTATATAATGTGTAATTAGCAGTGATATTTCAGCTTTTAAATTGTTAAATGTTAAACTATAGATGATAAAAAAATTATCTACAAATCTGAGTTTTTTCATGAGCTGAAAATTCTAACAAAAATCAGAGCTGCAGGAAAGTATAAATGGATGATGGCTTCACTTAAGCCTTTCGTTTTTATGATCCTAGCACGAAGGCATCCTGGACATCTCCTATGATCACTACGATGCTTTCATGTAATTATGATTACCCAAAACAAGTACCCCAGCCACTTCTGCAGTATACGCTGATGGAAAGGAAGGCTACTTGAGACGACAAAAAGCCTGAGTGTTGAAAACAGCGCCACCTAGGAGGTAAATTTGTTTCTAACAAGCCAGCTTTTCAAAAGGTAATCAATCAGTCACTAGATTCTATTCCACATGACCTCTAGGAAGCCGATAAAAAAATTTAGACTACAAGTGATGGACTTTGGAAACATAGGGGAATCTTGTATGGTACACATTGTGATTGGATATCTGAGGTTTTTCAGCAGAAATGGCTCAGCATCCATCCATATTATAATCACTTAATATTGGCATTACAGTGTCCAAAGTGTAACTCAATGAAAAAAAAACCACAACATTACGTTTGAAATCCTGTCTACTATAACCAGATTAAAGAAACCCACGTTAACACTTGTACCTTCACCAGTTCTTCTACTAGTTGTGGGACACAAATCCTTGGCTTCAACTACACAGTTGTTTGGCTCAAGCCAAGAATGTGGGAATGGGGATTTTCTTGCGTTAGTCCTGAAAGGCAACATTCTTTCTGGGAGGCCCATGCAATTACCAGTGAGTGCAGTTCAATTAGCCAAACACACTGATCAAAGTTAATTAGGAAAACAGTAATAAGCAGCAACAGGCTTCAGAGCATACTAAGCCCTGTGTGTTAGAGGCAGGGTCCCGGGCAGGCCTGGCACACATGGGTGCCTCTTTCTGAGAAGGAGGGAAGGGGCACCTGCTGGCTCTCGTGAACACATATACACACTAGAGACATGGCAAAAATTCCCCTCCAATAATTCGTATTATCTATAACCCACAGAAGTCTATAACCCATTGTGTGTGTGTGTGTGTGTGTGTGTGTGTGTGTGTGTGTGTGTGTGTGTGTGTGTGTGTGTGTGTGTGTGTGTGTGTGTTGGGAGAGGTGAATGTGTATCCCTGCAGGATACACATATACACACATATTTAACAAAGAGAATGAGAGAATTACCCCAATCCGCAGGATGGATATGTAACCGTAACACTGAAAAGTCAAGGAAAAATCTAAACAATTTAGTTTTATTCATTAGTCATGGCTCTTCCTTTACAAGTCTATTAGACAAAGCAACTAACTAGCAGTCACATCTCCCCGACTGTGAGTAAAGAGAAGTGAAATATCCAGCCGTAATGGGGAAAAAGAAATGTAGCACAGGTGAACAGATCCCATCAACCCATCCTCTCCGCTTTTCTGAGCACCCCGTCCCTCAGGGCGCCACCTCCCTGGTTCTTACTGTGTATGGTTTACTTCTCCAGACAGACACCAGGGTCCTTGAAGGCAGGTTAAGCCTTCTTCTCTTGGGCACCCTTGAGCTACTGGCATGGGGCTGGGCACCTGGTAGTGGCTTACTGGTTGACTGATGTCATGGGGCAGGAGGGATGGGCCTGAAGGGAGGGCGACTGATTCCAGCTGAGGAACGAGGGAGGCAGGCGCAGGCCGAGGGCAGTGAATGCCGGGAAGGTGGGGGCAGTAGAGTCAGTAGCTCCAAAGGAGTCTGCCCCCCCACCCCCGCCCTAGTGGCTCTGACCTAGGAGCTTGGGCTAAAAAGAATAGTTTACAGAAGTAATCCCTTAGAGGGATAAACTCTTAGAGGAAAACATAGGAAGAACACTCTTTGACATAAATCACAGCAAGATCCTTTTTGGCCCACCTCCTAGAGTAATAGAAATAAAAACAAAAATTAAAAAATGGGACCTAACGAAACTTAAAAGCTTTTGCAAAGCAAAGGAAACCATAAACAAGACGAAAAGACAATGCTCAGAATGGGAGAAAATATTTGCAAACGAAGCAACTGACAAAGGATTAATCTCCAAAATATATAAACAGCTCATGCAGCTCAATATTAAAAAAACAAACAACTCAATCCAAAAATGGGCAGAAGACCTAAATAGACATTTCTCCAAAGAAGACATACAGATGGCCAAGAAGCACATGAAAAGCAGCTCAACATCACTAATTATTAGAGAAATGCAAATCAAAACTACAATGAGGTATCACCTCACACCAGTCAGAATGGGCATCATCAGAAAATCTACAAACAACAAATGCTGGAGAAGGTGTGGAGAAAAGGGAACCCCCTTGCACTGTTGGTGGGAATGTAAACTGATACAGCCACTATGGAGAACAGTACGGAGGTTCCTTAAAAAATGAAATATAGAACTACCATATGATCCAGCAATCCCACTACTGGGCATATACCCAGAGAAAACCATAATTCAAAAAGACACATGCACCCCAATGTTCACTGCAGCACTATTTACAATAGCCAGGTCATGGAAGCAACCTAAATGCCCATAGACAGACGAATGGATAAAGAAGATGTGGTACATATATACAATGGAATATTACTCAGCCATAAAAAGGAACGAAATTGGGTCATTTGTTGAGACGTGGATGGATCTAGAGACTGTCATACAGAGTAAGTCAGAAAGAGAAAAACAAATATCGTATATTAACGCATGTATGTGGAACCTAGAAAAATGGTACAGATGAACCGGTTTGCAGGGTAGAAATAGAGACACAGATGTAGAGAACAAACGTATGGACACCAAGTGGGGAAAGTGGCAGGGTGGTGGTGGTGGTGGTGGTGTGATGAATTGGGCGATTGGGATTGACATGTATACACTGATGTGTATAAAATGGATGACTAACAAGAACCTGCTTATAAAAAAATAAAATAAAATTCAAAAATTCAAAAAAAAAATAGTTTACAGAATTGCTCTGAGAGTGATTAAATAAATTACCATAACTCCTGAGACGAAATATGACATCCATTAAGAGTTCTTTGAAAATTATGGGGATAGGGCTTCCCTGGTGGCGCAGTGGTTGAGAGTCCGCCTGCCGATGCAGGGGACGCGGGTTCGTGCCCCGGTCCGGGAAGATCCCACATGCCGCGGAGCGGCTGGGCCCGTGAGCCTCGGCCGCTGAGCCTGCGCGTCCGGAGCCTGTGCTCCGCAGCGGGAGAGGCCACAACAGTGAGAGGCCTGCGTACCGCAAAAAACAAACAAACAAAAAACGAAAATTATGGGGATAATTGTTCAGTTTCAGAGCCCAATTTTCCCTTCCACAGAAGGTGCTAATCATTTTGATTGCCACCCTACCATTTTATTTTACCCATGTCTTTGTGGTCTTGTAAACACATGCTTGGAAGGAAACAAATTTCAACCAATTTTATTATTTAGTGCTTTCTTTCAACTGTAATGAACTAGAACCTGGAATAGAATAAAACAGGTCTTGTGCCTGATTTGAAATCCAATATAATGGCAATGATCTTTTCCCCTTGATATTAAACTTAAATCTAGAATTGAGACTTTTCGGCCCAGAAATTTTCTAGCCTTAATATGTAATTATAAATGCGGTGGGCTGTCAGCAGCGCAATTATCTATTAAAATTTGTGGAAGTTTCTATATTGGAAAGAAGACAAGTATTGAGTCACGGAATTCATAACAAATGAATGGCTAAGCAAGGATATAATTTCTAATACACCTTATTTATTCTGAATATTGATGCTTTACATGAGGTGCTTGAAATAATTGTGCCAGAAGATCAATAAGATTTCAGCCCTTTTAATTGGGAAGGGTGCCAGGATAAACAAAATTACGCTAATGGACAGTGAGTGGTGGACTTAGATACATATAATTAGGAGGACGATACACCTTACATTTTTACTATGAAATATTTCAAGCATACAGAAAAGTAGAGAATATAGTAAATACATCCGTACCCCACCACTCAGTCAAATCTTAAGATTTTGCTATATTTGCTTTAGCTTTTAACTTTTTAAGAAACACAACTTTTCAGGTTCCAGTGAAGTCTCTTGCCCTGATTCCATGCTCTGCCTTCCAGAAGTAATCACCATCCTAAACTTGGTATCTATCATCCCTATGCAAGTTTCATACTTCTAATTCAACTGTATGTGACCATACACATGATACGTTGTATTGTTGTGCAGGTTAAAATTTTTATGTAAAGTTTATGAACATTCAAGATCTATGAAAATACCACCTTAAAGTTTGGGGAAAAAATAAATGATTTTCTACTATTCTTTGTAACCTCTTATCTTCTAATTTTTCTAAGAGCGGTATTACTCTGATTTCCAAACAAACAATTTGATCAAAAGAATTAAATGGACAGGAATGCTCATTTTACAAAGCGCTCCCTCGGCTGTTGAGAAACCAGTGATGTAGAGTGTGAACTTGTAAACATTCACTGCCACTTGAATTAGATTTACAATTATTTGAAGAGGTAGATGACAAACAGACCTATTGTTTCCTCCTATAAACAGTAGTAAAGAAAAAGATGTGGTGGTAAATTAATGAAAGGTTGAAGGTTTAAAATGAGTTTGAGGAGAAAGAAGATGATAAACAGATGAGGCTAAACTTTCAAGAAAATTAGGAAACAGCATAGTTTCGTAACTAGAAGTCAAGTTACTGGTAATTATAGTGATATGATTTGCTTAATACGTTCAGAAGACTGTCTCCTCATTTACCAGGTCTTTGGGGAAAACGAGTTAGCTGCATCCTTTTTATCACTGTATTCTATTGGACAGACCATGAAAACGCCTGGGAAACTGAATGGGAGCCCAGATCTTCTACTTCATCATAACCTTTTATGTATCAGTGACTAAAGCATTTTTCTTATTTCCAGTATTAGATACTTAAAAAATAGTTAATGAAAGTGAAATAAAAAGGAGATAAATTTATTAGCCTCCATTTTTCAAGGAGCAAATAAAATTTATTTCCTTCAGAGGGCTCATTTCAGGGCCTACAAGTTCACATGCCATCAGGGACTGGTCATGTATATTTATTTTATGTAAATGCAAATTAAAGTTACATTTTTATTGAAATATAATTCATATACCATAAATGCACTCCTTTAAAGTGTATAATTCAGTTTTTAGTATAGTCACAAAGTTGTGCAATCATCACCCCAAAAGAAACCCTGTCCATTAGCAATCACATCCCCTTTCCCCTCCCCCCAGACCCTGGCAGCCACTAATCCACTTTCTGTCTCTATGGATTTGTCTATTCTGGACATTTCATACAACTGGAATCATACAATATGTGGCTTTTTGTACATGACTTTTTTCACTTTGTGCAGTTTTCAAGGTTCATTTATGTTGTAGCATGTATCTGGTACTTTATTCATTTTTATACCTGAATAATATTCCATTGTGTGGATATACCAACTTTCACTTCTCCATTCATCAGCTGATAGACATGTGGGTTATTTCCTTTTTGGCTGTTATGAATAATGCTGTCATGAACATTCATCTACAATGGCCTCTGAATTTAAGTTCAAAATTTAAAATTAGTTTTGCAAACAGTTAATATATTAACATGGTTCAATATTACACATACTAGCAATTAACACGGTTCAAATATATAACTTTTATGTTTTTCCCTACTCCTGTGTCCCACATGCCTGATCACTGCATTCTGTTCCAGTACTATTTAACAGCTTCTTTCCCCCCCTCCCACATCTTTATTGGAGTATAAATGCTTTACAGTGGTGTGTTAGTTGCTGCTGCATAGCAAAGTGAATCAGCTGTACGTATACATATATCCCCATATCCCCTCCCTCTTGCCTCTCCTTTCCACCCTCCCTATCCCACCCCTCTAGGTGGTCACAAAGCACCGAGCTGATCTACCTGTGCTATGCAGCAGCTTCCCAATTTCCTTATGTGTCCTTCTGGCACAGGCAAACATCCTAGATTTTTCTTTTTCTTTTTTTTTTAAATGGAAAGGTAGCACACTTACGCACTCCTCTGCACCTTGCTTTTTCACTTATCTTGGATGTTTCCATGTTTCTAGACAGCATCCTCATGCTTTTCTAAAGCTACATGTTCTATATTGTGTGGCTGTAGCACAGTTAATTTAACCAGTCTCCTTTTGATGAATGTTTTGGAGATGATTTAAGTGATCTGATATTTATGAAATCCACTTGTAAACTAGTCATATCATAATAAGCAATCAATGAGATAAATAATATCAGGTTTAATAATGGGGAATAAAAGAAGCTACTTAATTTTAATACTACACAGGAAAACTGAAAAATATTGTTATCCTCAACTATTATGCTGTCAGGTAGAACTAGTTACCTGAAATAGGATGAAAACTGGTAAATAGAGATATTGGTCTAGTTGAGCAACTTGTTTTTAAACTATCTTCTGCTTCTCAGAATATTTATCTTTATAGTCCCCAAATTTAATTTAATAGGTCATTTTCACTAAATCTGATGACAGGGAAATGTTTGGAAACACTTGCGAGAGTTTTTTGTCTATGATACTTAACACAATTTATACTTTATCATAAGACCAGAACTAAGATATATACCTATAAAGTATAGACCAAGTAGCAACCAAGTTGGTTTTAAAAAAGCCACTCAGTTTTCCAATAATTGCCTGTTATGTGACCTTACAAATTGTTAGGTTGCTAGAACGGATCAAGTAAACTTCATTACTTAAATATTATTAGTTAAAACAAGTTACTACAAAGTTCTAGTTAAAAAATAATTTTTGGAACACTTGTAACATTGTTGGTGGGAATGTAAAATGGTACAGCCACTGTGGAAAACAGTATGAGGATTCCTCAAAAAAATTAAAAATAGAACTACCATATGATCCCGCAATCCCACTTTTGAGTATATATCCAAAAGCATTGAAATCAGGATCTTGAAGAGATATCTACACTCCCATGTTCACTGCAGCATTATTCACAATAGCCAAGATATAGAAACGACCCAAATGTCCATTGACAGATGAATGGTTAAAGAAAATGTGGTATATGCATGCAGTGGAATCTTGATCAGCCTTAAAACAAGAAGGAAATTCTACTATTTGTGACAACATCGATGGATCTGGAAGAGATTATGCTAAGTGAAATAAACCAGACACAGAAAGAAATACTGCATGATCTTACTTCATGTGTGGAGTCTTAAAAAGTCAAACTCATAGAAACAGAAAAGAGATTGGTGCCTAGCAGGGTCTGGGGTGAGGGGGAAATGGGGAGTTGTTCAGTGGATATGAAGTTAATTACACAAGATGAATAAGTTCTAGATATCTGTTGTACAACATAGTGCCTACAGTTAACAATATGGTATTGTGCACTTAAAAATTTAAGAGGGTAGGGCTTCCCTGGTGGCACAGTGGTTAAGAATCCGCCTGCCAATGCAGGAGACATGGCTTCGAGCCCTGGCCCAGGAAGATCCCACATGCTGCGGAGCAACTAAGCCCATGCGCCACAACTACTGAGTCTGAGCTCTAGAGCCCAAGAGACACAACTACTGAGCCTGTGTGCCGCAACTACTGAAGCCTGCGCGCCTAGAGCCCGTGCTCCACAACAAGAGAAGCCACCGCAATAAGAAGCCCGCGCACTGCAACGAAGAGTAGCCCCCACTCACCACAACTAGAGAAAGCCCACACGCAGCAACAAAGACCCAATGCAGCCAAAAATAAATAAATAAATAATTTAAAATGTAAGAGGGTAGATCTCATGTTAAGCATTCTTAACACACAAACACAACAAGCAAAGGGACATAAGAAAAATTTTGGAGGTGACAGATATGTTTATAACCTTGATTGTGGTAATGGGATAATGGGTGTATGCATATGTCTGAACTCATCAAAGTATATACATTAAATATGTACAGTTTTCTGTATATCAATTATAACTCATTAAAGCTATAAAAATAGTAATTTTTGAACTTTTATTTACGATTAGGTAGACACTGTGAGGTAAATACTACCGACTAGACTGCCAATACTGTTACAGTTTCTGGGCTATGACATATTTTGATTGGTGGTCCCTCCTAAATAGCTATCATTCTTCATTCCCACATGATACAAAATACCCATAAGCCAAAGAACGGACCTTTAGGCATTTCAAAAGAAACACACTAAAAAATTCTAAGATATTATTACAGAAGCAAAAATGCATTACTTATGTTACTGATTACCTGGAGAAAAAAAAGGTTGAGGTGTTGGCTATTGTGTTCAGAGAACAGTGGTGTACTTCACTCCACCAAATCACCCAGGTAGAGAGAAACTGAAGCAGAGAGTGGAACCAGTAGGTCATGGTTAGCCATGACCACAAGACCCTATTGATAAAGGCTGCTGACCTCAGCAGGGTATTTTCTGGATGCTGAGATGGGACACTGTAGTCTTTTCTAACAGAACGAGTAAGGTGCTCATCATTCCAGAAACTACTTCTTCGGCTGTCGGTTAATTCTTCAGAGTGTGCCTGATCAAGTGCTAACAGCTGAGCTTCACATGTCCTGCAATTTCTTTCTCAATTTAACTTTGATCTAAGTTCTAGTCTGTAAATGAGAAATGCAAGTAAGAATGAAGGTTGATTTATTTTAAGTAAATTTATCATTAAATATCAATGTGTATAATTTCAAACATTTATAAATATTGCAATTTATAGAAAATTAATGTAATCTTAAAATTATTTGAACAATGATTTTCACAACTATTTACATTAACTCAACCTACCTTTGTAGAAACATAATTATGTTTAAAAGTATCCTTGCCACAAAGTAATAATTTCATAGTACCTTTCTATAATATTTACGTCACTAAAGTGGCAGCTGCGTCAATAAAACCCAGCAGATTCAATAATTTAGAAACAGCATAATCAGAACTGCAAATGAAAGCTACATTAATTGCAAACAAAACAAAACCTTTTATATTAATATATAAATATTTTCCCATTTTTATCACTGATTGAAGAAAATAATTAGAAGGCAGTATCTTCTTGTTTGTAGTAAACACAAATTACTTTTAAGATATTTTTAAATTGACATTAAGAAGCTAGATTAGGTTACGTTTTTACAACACATAACATTAAATTTTTTGAGAAATTCTTGGTTGTCGGTGGGGGGCAGAAAGAAATTCTTGGTTTTGCTAGAAGCCATTTCTATCAATAAAACCTTTTTTTTTTCAGTTGTAATATGACAATAAGCAGAGATAGCTATCTGTTATCTCAAATAGAAATTTTAATTGCTTATCAGCAATTGATAACATACTTGGAGAGAAAGAGATTCTTGGCTTTTTTTTCTACTTAAGTATTTTAACATTTTTTGACATCCCCTCAAAATATACTAAATATGTGTAAAATTACGTCAAAGGAAAAATAACTTTATATGAACTAGTGCTTGTATTTGAAAACAATGTTTGCTGTAGTATTCCACAGTTTTTTCTCTTTTCTTTTTTAGCATATAAAAGTATGGTATAAGAAATTATAGTCACAATAAAGTATATTTTCTTTTATTGACATAGGACATATACTTAAATTTTAAATGTTGGCTCTTTAAGAAAAAGTTTCTCCTGGTAAATAATATGCATAACCATTGCCCAAAAATGTATACAGCTGTTTTCTCCAAAATATTTATACACATAGAGGTCCACTTAAGACCAGCCCCGTTATAACCTACCGAATACAGTGTGCTCTTAATTTATAAATGGGCTACCCTCAGTATATAAAATATAAACGCATGTATGTTACACATACAAAGTAAGAAATATAAAAAGGAGAGACAAAAAGAAAAAAAAGAAAGTGTTCTTCCCTATAAGATCCAGACAGAAATTCAGTGTAATTAGTGAGAACACGTACTCTTTTTATAAATGGGCTACCCTCGGTATATAAAATACATAGGCATGTATGTTAGACATACAAAGTAAAAAAATATATAAAAAGGAGAGATGAAAGAAAAAAAAAGGAAAGTGTCCTTCCCTATAAGATCCAGATAGCAATTCAGTGTAATTAGTGAGACCACGTTAAATACAATATATGAAGAATTTTCAGTTTTGGCAAATACTTTTCAGCGAAATACCTAAGCAATGAGGGTACTAAATTTCCATTTTAAGAATTTAGTAGAGGCTTCCATTTAAACATTCAGTGAAGATGCTGTAGTCTCCCTAATATGCAGAAAAGAGGACTTTGGGTAGGGGGGTCTGTTAAAAAGAAGCAAACAAAAGGTCACAAATTTTTAGCCCATCAGTAACAGCCCCTTAATCAAGCATGTGTAGTTCAGGAATCAAATCCTGGCCCATCAGAGTTTGAATATATATGATAAAAGATTCCAATGGACAGGATCTGAATTATTCCTAGATCTTAGAGGGAATGAGGCAGGAAATGATGGCAAAGGAGCGGGTCAGCCCCAAAGGTAGCTGGTCCAATCTTAACTACCGATGTTAAAAAACACACCAAATGTTTCTATAGCATTCTTTCTGCTGCATTTACTTTATTTCAAGCCACAGGTCTACTTGGAGGGTCATGCAGCTAGTGGCTTATAAATAAAATCAGAGTCTATGAGTAGTGTCATCACATTAAGAGACAGAATCACTGGATTCTCTCGGTAGGTAAAGAGCTCGCATCTTTGGAATCCATGAGTTGGTAGTATTTATGGCATACCTAAAATGGGGGACAAAAATCATATATGTCAGTAATAAAATACATGCAATTCAGGAGTTAAAACAATGAAGACAATTCAATAATTTATTGAGCTAGAAATTCCATATGATTCTTAAATATTGCTTCACAGGTAAAAATGCAACAAATATAACTGATCCAATTCCAAAATTAGCAAATAAACACTATTGCTAACTGTTTACCAAGGCAAGCCATCCCAATTCTTCTCAAATCTCAGCATATGTTACCAAGAGAGATCCTAAAGATGGCAATCATATCTATTTTGGAAGCCTAGGAATTTGGACACTTACTGTATCCTTTAGCTTAGAGATATGCTACATATCCTAATTTTCATAGACCAAGCCTTTTCATTCTGGTACTGGTATCAAAGGGGAAACAGAAGGTGAAAAAAAAAATCAATGAAAACATTCAGCTGCAATGTTATTTTCTTTCCTTTTCCAGACCATCATTATGCAGCCAAAAAAACTCACGGTAAAGAAAAAAAATAGAACTTTTCCTCAAACAGCATTTTTTTAAAAAATTAATTTAAACTACAGTTCTTCTGGGGAATATTTGGACTGTTCCACCAAACATTCCCAAGAAGCAGAAAGAAAATAAGCATCTGCTAATTCTGTATAGATTTATGTATACAGAAGCCCTTTGTAAGGTATAAAGCACTAATACCAACATAAGGTATGATTATTATGGAAGTAGAAGATTTGAACAAATTTATCGGGAACATGAAGAATACAGAAAAAGGCAATCTAATTTTAAATTCTCATGCAAGTAACCCAAGTTTTATCATTAATTAAAAGATAATTTAATGTTCTGCTAATGTAAATAATTTTCATCCCATTTCTGCTGATGTAAATAACTTTTCATTCCATATTTATATATAGCACTTTGGTGATGATGTCAAGCTGATTAACGCTTGTCAGATTTCTATAAACAGATATTCTCCCATATTAATAAAAAATTTTATATTTTACACCCAGGTAATCTTCTAATTAATTAAGAAAAATAATTTAACTCTTTCCTTAATTAGGAAGATTGTTAAAATGTTTCACTTTCTTGGCAACATATGAAATACGTCATTTCCATTTAGGCCATTAATTTGAAGAAACACTGAGAGCTATCATCAGCAACATCTTCCAAAAATGATTATTATATTTAAATTAATACAGGTTATGCAATGTGTTTTATAAAATACTGAGCAATTTTACTCTTATAAGAATATTCATAAGTTAATATGCAAAATAATAATTCAGTTTGAATTTTTTTTTTTTCAGTTTGAATTTCGACCCCTATTTATTTCAATAATAACTTCTTAAAAAACTTCATTTCACCAAATGTATTCTTTTAACTAAAATAAAAGTGATGATAAATTTTCCCTAGCTGTAGAGTTTCACAGAAACTCTGCTAACATACTCTGGCTGAAATTCTTACCAGAATTGAAATATTAAGACTTGTGTAGCAGATTTTCATTAAGTATGAAAAACAACTTATGTACATTTGAAAGCCAATTTAATTGATTTCAAATAGTATAAATTTCATCTATCACTCTAAATGTCCTTTCATTTAAACATTGACAGTAGTACTTTCACTTGTGCTTATTGTTGCAGCTGACAGCAGAATGTAGCCCCTCAGAGAAAATCATCATCTACTAAAAAGAGAATAAAAGCAGAGTCACAGTCCTTAATTCTGACTGCCCCCAAAGATCAATTGGTCTAACTAATTAGACCTTTAATAGATTTTCCAGGTTCCTAAGAATAGGAAGAAGGAAAAACACCAAAAACTTTCTGCTGAGTCATACACAAATACATTAATGCTAACTAATACAATTGTCTAATGTAAAGAGGAACTGACCTGAGAGGTACCTTGCTCCGATTAACATTACCATGCTACTCACTATAAAAAAGCCCAAGGGTAGACTACAGAAGATACTAGGGTCACCTGTGGTCATCCAAGTAGGAGGGAATTCCAGTCAAGCAAACCAAAAGAGAGACACATAATTACAATATTTGTGTTAAGAATCACATGATAGCAAAAAAAGTTATAAAAATAGCATATTCATAAAAGCTAGCAAAGAGTTCTTACTTCAAATCAAAACCAGAATCAATATTCAAGGCTTATGACAGTCAACAAACAATACAGATAGCATGCCACAAGTAGCCAAGAACATAGAACATACAGACCAACATAAACCTTCCACTGGCAAAGCCAAAGCTGATGGAGAACTTTTTGGGAGGCTGTTGATTTTAGCTTTCTTGATTCTTCCCCAAAAGATACTAAATAAGCAATCCAATTCCCCTCAAATTCAAATTATAGATCCTTTGGCTATCAGAGAAGAGTTATATTCGTCTACTAAAAATGAATTTCAAACCCTACTGGTTTCATTTTCTTTTTTAAATAGACTTGGTGTATAAGGAAATGTACCTGAATATTCATGTTAGTATAATTAAAAAACCAAACTGTATTAATCTACATTTTAAAATATTGCCTGAGAACACGATTGTTTTGATATTTTCCAACCTGAATTCTCTTGGAAACCCTTCCTTTTAAGAATAGATAGATAGATAGATAATTTTCTTGAATATAAAAATTATATATCTAGAATATTTAACACTCTTTGAAAAAATATTTTGGTGGGTTTGGAGTACAGAGCCAAGAAGTCATCATTTATGATAAGCTCTCTCCAAAAAATATCAAACCCCCAATCACTTCTACAACATTTTAAACATATTGAATGTATGTTAAAAATTCTTTACACTCCAAATATAGTTACAAACAAGAAAATAAATATTAATGCTTCAAAACTGGCAAAACGCTTTGGAAATTAAGCTAACATAATATTCTTCCCATAAATTAAACCTATTTAAAGAGGATCAGAGACGAGGTAGCAATTCCAATATCCTTTCAAGATCATCAAAATAAGAGTCTGTCTGTACTGCTATTATCAGATAGCTTATTGATAAATCATACCGTTATATAGCTTATACTGCTTAAGGAATACAATCAGCATTTCACTAATTGAATATTATTAGCCTGTTTATTATACAGTTTAGAGACTCTCAAATATTATACATGAGTGCTTTTCATAAATCTACTCAAAAAGTTTTTCAAACTTTGCCTTAAATCCACTGCAGCCTAACTGAAACAAAAACAAAGTTTGAAAAATCAAAAGCTCTCAAAAAAATCAAATTACTTTATCATCAATGCTGATGGCAGAAACAATAGAATCATGTAATTTTCTTTTATCAACTTTTTCTTGGCATTTTAAATTCACTGACAGGTAAGGTAAGCAAACAGAGAGAAAACGATCAATTGGTTTTGTAAGAACTTTGCAATTAAAATTATGTCTTCAACTGCAAGTAAGGAGAAGAATGTGTGGCATTGACGTGGAGGCAGCTGGGGCAGTGGAGTGCGGGAACACAGGTAGGATTGTGCCATCTTATTTTATTTGGCCATGCCGCGTGGCATACGGGATCTTAGTTCCCCGACCAGGGATTGAAACCGGGCCCCTTGCATTGGAAGTACGTAGTCTTAACCACTGGACCATCAGGGAATTCCCTGTGCCGTTAAAAAAAAATCTAACTTGTCAAAGAAAACATATAACTCATTTTCATTAGCCATTAATTAAGGGCAACCAGAAAATAAATCGAGTGCATGTCTGTTGTATCTTTCAAAGCAACTAGCACTGTGCTACAAAAATACCTATGATTGAGAAGTTTAGCTATAAAGGGTCTCAAAACTGCAAACAGTCTTAGCAAGAAAGGCTCTGCCACTATCTTAGAAAGAAAGGTGAGTCTCAGAACAAAAGATTTAAAGAAAATGGATATTAAGCTTCAAGCTTATTTAGGAGAATAAACAAAAGCTTCAAGTAGGAACATCCAGGACTGAAAATACAGATCACAGTAATCTGTGGTACTAGATGATCCCAGAAGCTTCTCCTAAAAGCCAGATACATTAAAAGTGGTTCTATACTCGCTTTGGGGTTGGAAGGCAGGCCATATTTCATTTATATTCTCTTCTCCATTAAACTATACACTTCAATATATTATTGGCCATTGTTTCATTCACTATGTTTGAAATCTTGCATTTAGCAAAGAATTAAAATATTATGCCATATTAAAGGCATGTTTAAGGCTGTTTCTACATTAAAGGCAGCTCAGGGCTGTTTATAATTAAATAGTTTACTTAAGGCAATACCTTCCCACCTAAGAGGTTGAAAAAAAATAGTCCTCTATTTTCTGCCAAGAGCATTTGCCAATTATGACATTTCTAATTTACTATGTTTGGTACTTTTCTTCCCCTGATTCAAATGAGTTCTCATAACATACACTCACTAAGGGCTTGGAAGCAGTCTAGGAAGTAGTGAAATATATTCTGAAATTAATACAGCTTTCGGTTGGTTCAAGTCATGAAGACAGCCCCCCAGAAAGGCAAAGTCAGACACTAAGAAGAAGAAGAAAAAAAAAAGTCTAGTTGATTTTTTTTTTTCATTAAGAAGAAACTAGAGATAATTTTACTTTTAGAAAACTAAGTTATCAATTGAAGTACCAGGAATAAACTAATAAGGAAAGATATGGCAGGACAGAGTTAAGTATGTATATCAACATGATAATTTACATGTTATGTTTAGAACTTTAAAGTGTTTTCAAAACATTAGAAACTATAACTTACAATAACGCTCTTCTTCAGAGCAGCCTTGCTACGTATAAATGGCCAGATACTTAAAGAAGCGATTTCACATACTAGGGCAAAGTGGCAATAATAATAAAAACATTTTTACCACTTTCTGAAGACTGAGTTGTAACCCAACCCATTGACTTCATCACAGCTTTCTTCCACGTAGAATAACGAATTTCACTTTCTAGACATAGAAGGTAGGAAAACCACACATAAGAAAGGCAGTTTACTGAGATGTTCTAAGTACCACACTTATGTTCACTCAGCGTTCTTTTTTTTTTTGCTGCGCTATGCAGCATGTGGGATCCGACCAGGGATCGAACCTGTGCCCCCTGCATTTGAAGCATGGAGTCTGAACCACTGGACTGCCAGGGAAGTCCCTCACTCAGCATTCTTGACAAATTGTTACACATATTAAACTGATGTTTGTTACACTGTATTAAGCTGACATGGAGTTTTACCAGGACTCAGACTCCGGAGAGTACCATTGCTAGTGACTACCAGTGACTGGGAGAGAAGCTTGCTTGGAAGTTGGAGGGAAATTCAGCCTGGTCTGCACGATGAAGGGAGATGGGGAAACAGGCTACCTGCTAAGACCAGGCCATTCACAAGCAAGTGGTGATGAATTAGAAAGGGGAATCCTACTTGACCTATTTTCTCTTTTTGGGAGGGTGGAGGAGCTTGGGATATCATACAAAATCCACTTTGACGTTATTTTATACACAGGTTTTTAAAAAGGTTTAAAACCAAATTCAGTATTTAAAACCTTATTTACATACACAGGTTTTTAAAAAGGTTTAAAACCAAATTCAGTACTTAAAACCTTATTTTCATACACAGGTTTTTAAAAAGGTTTAAAACCAAATTCAGTACTTAAAACCTTATTTTCATACACAGGTTTTTAAAAAGGTTTAAAACCAAATTCAGTATTTAAAACCTTATTTTCATACACAAATTTAATACAGGTCAGAGCTTGTGGCTTAGCTTTGTTTATTACGACATCAAGTCAAATATTTAATGCTCATTTATTTAAATTGTTGCTGCTTTTGTCAGGCTAGCCCTGCTGTGTTTAAAAGTTATCAGAATATCGCTTACCCCACATAATCCTGTCCTAAAACTGGCCACTGGCACCAAAGATGATCCGATGCAGACATGAGGAGTCGGTGGCCGATATATCTCCCTTGTCACTGTCAGGAAAGGCTACACTAACAAGCTAGAACTGATAGTGTGGCAGTGTTATCCTCCTACATGAAAGGACTGTAAACACTAGAAGTGAATGGTAAAAAAGTGATTATAGAAGTTTGTTTTTTTTTTAATAGGGAACCATTCCTCTCATTCACATTCATTCAGTGTATCCAAATATGCTTAGTAGCCAAACCTGAAACAGTAGCATTTGCTATCTTATTTACTTTCTCAACTTATGAATAAACAGAAAAGCAAACTCTCTCTCACTTTTCACAGTATACCAATCTTCAATCTTTACAAGTACCCTCACCAAAAAGGAACTACTGTATAGCACAGGGAACTAGGCTCAATATTTTATAATAACCTGTAAGGGAAAAGAATCTGAAAAAAAAATAGATATACATGTATGTATAACTGAATCACTTTGCTGTACATCTGAAACTAACACAACATTGTAAATCAACTATACTTCAATTAAAAAAAATTTTAAAAAACAAGTACCCTCAGCGTTGATCTGAGGTTCAAACCGCTCCATTGTGACAGCTGACAAGTCCTCAGGTTCCAGACTCCAAACGCCAACCCCTTCTGCAGCCCCTGCTGCCATGGCAGCTCCCAGAGCAGTGGTTTCGGGCATCGAGGGCTTCACTGAGGGGAGAGAGCTACATCAGTATCTTTGCAGTTACATATGCCTAAAAAAGCCAGTTCTTCCGAAGAAACATTAGTCTTGGAGTTTAAAGGAATGAAGGCTTACTAACCTACTGGGATATACAGAATGTCTGCTTGTAGCTGCATCAGAATTTTGTTGTTGGTCATTCCTCCGTCTACCTGCAAATGGCTGAGAGGAATTCCGCAGTCGCGGTTCATGGCATCCAAAATCTTAAATAAACCAATGCAATGAACATAATTAAAGTACTCCATAGTAACATCTCTGAAAATAGCCATCTTCTACTCAAAAACACTCAAAAGCTCCCCAAAGCCTGTAGAATAAAAATTTAGATTTCTTAGGCTGGTCTTCTAGGCCCTCCTTGATCTGGTTACAACCAACCTTTTCTCTCACCACACCTCTGCACTCACCCCTATATCCAGTCAAGCCAAACAATTCTGTTTTGCACCCTGATTTCCTGCCATGGTGCCTATGTTTGTGTAACTATCCCCTTTGCCTAATATGCACCACTCAGCATCCCCTCAACTGTAAAATGCCCAGCGCCTGGCAGCTAACAGGAACTTAGAAAGTAATGACAGCTGGGAAAAGAACCAAAACTTGCAGTTATTACATTAATGTTTAGGCAGGCTTAATTTTTGATTAAATATTTAGTAAGCTTATAAATTGTAATAAATTTCTGGCATTAATATATAATTTGTTTAGGAATAATAAAGGTGGATTAAGTACAAGAAAAGGGCTCATATTTATTACCTCTCGAGTTTGGAAACAAACAGCTTCTAATGCAGCAAAAGCAATATGGCATTTATTGGTGAACTGAGTGAGCCCACAGATGATCCTAAAAATACAAAGATTTTTAAGATTAGAGTGGAATAAATGAGTCATCAACTGGAAATGTCCTAAATATGGAAAGACTGAATTTGGTAGGTAGAAATGTACCGGGGGGGGGGGGGGCGGGAAATGGACATTAAAAAAAACAAAACTGGACATAAACATTAAGTAGCTTGGAAAGTCCTTATAGTCTACAATGCTGCATCCACATGTGAAAAAGTTCAAGATCTATCCGGATAGATGACAATAATATAAAACCAAATCAATATTCATCTAGATGGTGTCCCTTTGAGACATAACTTGCAGGTGCCTTGAAGATAAAAGCTAATAACACTAACATGAATATGAATATGGCAGGGGCTTATTTGTCAGATGATTTATAACTTCTTGGAGGTGTTTTTTTTTTTTTTTTTTTTTTTGGCCATGCCGCATGGCATGCAGGATCTTAGCTCCGCAACCAGGGATCGAACCCGTGCTCCCTGCAGTGGAAGCTTGGAGCCATAACCACCAGACCACCAGGGAAATTCCCAACTTCTTGGAGTTTAAAGGTTCTGAAATTATACTTGCCAAGTGTAAAAGGTTTCCTCAATACTTTAAAATCGTTTGAGAATAGAAAACTGTTAACTAATAAGTTATTAGCTAATATAGTAAATAAATCAAGACCGACAAAAGCATACCTTATTTTCAATTCTTACCCTCTTGCACTGGGCTCCCAATAAGGTGCATATAGTCCTGAAAATGCTGGGACGAAATAGCAGCCATAAGAAGTACCTACTTCTTTAGCAAGTTTTTCTAACGTTAAAAACAAACAAACAAACAAAAATCACTCTACTATATGCTACTTATTTTAGTCAATAAACACACGTGTTTAAAAAATTAGGACAGAGCTTTTGGTTTCCTATTAGTTAGTACAGCAAAATGTTCCTAATTACAGCAGAATGCCAGGAGCAACAAAAGCAAATTTCTCCACATTGAATACCCCCCCAGTAAAATGTAACCCAGCCCAAGAAATAAAGGAACTGGATTAGTTTTGTTAAGGTATTTTAGCTTATTTCCACTATTTTTAAGGTTGCTGCCTAGCTGATGAAGAAGTGGCCTTCAGTGGGTCCCTAATCAGAAATGTGTTCCTGATTGTCTCACCTTCAGGCGAAATTAAAGTAGATGGTTCAAAATAATTATCCATTGTCTGAAAATAGCCATATTAATACTTAAATTACAGGTACTGGAGTTTTAATTCTCACTCTAATAAGACTTAAAGCTTCTTCTCATCAGATAAATTTAACTGCAGATTCTGGCCATCTTTGGTGTTCACTTTTACACTTGGGTGATTTTTATGCCCTACCGTGCCAGTTTATTAATAACCCCCACTAATTATGTTAATTTGTTGCTTTATAAATCTTCACAAAATAATCTTTTATGTGTAAAATCAAGCTCATAATAGGGATTCATATAGTTTAATGTCACATACGGGGCAAAGCACATGTATTAACAGATTGCAAGGGTAAAATATTTAAAATTCTTATTATTTAGACTCTAGCCCTTTGTTAGAACATACTCACCAATTTCCTCAGAGGTCTTTATAATTCCAAGATTGTCCCTTAGCCAGCGAATAACAGCACCGGCTATAGCTACGGAACCCTATGGGAATAAAGGAATCCGAGAGAGAATATATGTTATCACAATAAAAAGTTTTTATTGAGCATATTCTCTGTGTATGACACTACCAGATGGATAAAATTCAAAAATTTCAACATTGGGACTTCTACAAATATCATAAACTAGGTCTTTTACTACAAACATTATTTATCTAGGGCATTACAGAAGTTTTTAATGAGACAGAGAAGAGAGTCCGCCAGTACACCCTTGGACCTGTGCCCGTAGGTGGACATCAATGTGTTGAGCAATTTGCTTCTTATACAATTGTTCTATCTGTTGCTAAACTACTGAGGTATATTATCACCCAGAGTACATTCCCATCTTATCCACAAAGTTATTGGGAAAGGCCACCCTGAGAGTTTTTTCAAGCCCATTTCCCATAGCTAACATTATATTAAATCTAGCAACCACAAAAAAAAGTTAGCAAAGAAGCTAACTACAAAGTAATGATTCTTTCCAACAAAATCACCAAGAGATGGGGCTTGGAGTCAGATGAACTGGTTTGAGTCTGAGCTCTAGTTCTTAACTGCTATGTGATCTTAGGCAAATTAGTTAGGCTTTCTGAGACTCCATTTATTCACCTATATAATGGTGGTGACTATAACAACAGTTACCTAAAGAAATTACGATGAGGCTCAATACAGGAAGTATACAGGAGTATACAGGAAGTATACAGGAGTACACAGGAAGGTTCTTACTGAATGCAAATAGTAGCTTCTTTAATTCTTTAAGTGTTAAAAAAGTATCAGCCAAATTCCATTGACTGATGTATGGGTAAATAAAATGTAGTATATCCCCACAGTGGAAAATTATTCGGCCATGAAATTCTGCTACAACATGGATGAATCTTTTTTTTTTTTTTTTTTTGCTGTACGTGGGCCTCTCACTGTTGTGGCCTCTCCCGTTGTGGAGCACAGGCTCCGGACGCGCAGGCTCAGCGGCCATGGCTCACGGGCCCAGCCGCTCCGCGGCATGTGGGATCTTCCCAGACCGGGGCACGAACCCGTGTCCCCTGTATCGGCAGGAGGACTATCAACCACTGCGCCACCAGGGAAGCCCTGGATGAATCTTGAAAACATTATGCTAAGTGAAAGACCATATATTGTATGACTCCATTTACATGAAATGTCCAGAATAAGCAAATCCAGCGAGACAAAGAGTTGTTTAGTGCTTGCTTAGGGTTGAGGTGATGCAGTTATTCTTTGGGGTGATAAAAATGTTCTAAAGTTAGACTGTGGTGATGGCTGCACAACTTTGTGAATATACTAAAGAACACTGAATTACATACCTTAAAAGAGTGAATCATGTGCTATGGGAATTACATCTCAATAAAGATGTTTATAGAAAGATTCTGGGGGCAAAAGAAGTATCAGCACAAACCATTAGGAATTCCAAAAAAAAAAGTTTTTTGGTTCTGATGTTTCATTCATATAGATTATTTTCTTTCTTTCTTTTTTTCTTCATATACATTATTAATGTAAATTCCTTCCACAGAGTCACCCCAAACCAAAACATCAGGTAGAAGTGTAGGAAGCAGAATGTTTTTTATATGTCGCCTGCCTCCCTGTCCCCAATTAAATTAATTGAATTACAAATGGTTACCCTTTCTTGCCATCAGTTTTCAGGATGTAAACAAACTAGATGCTGAATATGTTGATACATCCTATCGTTCACAGCTGCTATGAGAACAGGTCACTATATGCTACTGCACAGCTGGCAAAACATCGCAGTTGCTCTTTTTATACAGTGAATTTTCAGCTATAAAAAATTATTTGAGGAACAGATTTGACATCCTGTGCAAATATAACCAGACTTTAAAAATGGGACAAAGACAATTCAGCAAACACCTGACAAGGGACTCTAACCCAATGTTTCTCCCGCCCCAAAAAAGAAAGTTCTTAATACACTTCCTAGTTTTGATATATTATATATTTAGGTACAGAGTGGGACCATCAAGGAGAACTAAGTAAATTGTTTGCTTTTGGAGACAATAGTTCAACTCTCACACATCCTTTGGAAGCGAACAATTCAGAGATAGTAGCTGCCAGAGGCTAGAAAATATATAAGATTTTCTAGAACAGTGCTGTTTAATAGAAATATAATGTGAGCCACACATGTAATTTAAATTTTCTAGTTACCATATTTAAAAAGGTTAGATTAATCGTAATATATTTTGCTTAACCCAATATATTAAAAAACATTATCACTGCAACATGTAATCAATATAAAACTCGAGATCTTTTATTTGTGTATATTTCACTAAGTCTTTGGTATCAGGTATATCGTTTATGCTTACAGCACATCTCAATTTGGACTAGCCACATTTCAAGTGCTCAGTAGTCACGTGTGGCTAGTGGCTACCATATCGGACAGCACAGTTCTAGATCTAAATGGAAAAACAGATGTTCTATACTCTCAAAAAGACACTGGTCCTACATGGCATCTAACCACGAAATGTGTATATTTCCAATAGTGTTAGGTGAGTAAGTAATGAATTTTAAAAAGCCACTGAGCTAGAAGTCTAGTGGAGTGGTCTTGCAGCTACCAGCTAGTGGAACTTTATATTTTGGGAAATCAAATGCCGATGTACCTCATTTCCACTGAAAAGTGCAGGATGTTTACATGCTCAATTTTTTTTTGAGAGGAAGCAATGTGGTTGCAGTAAAGGGAAAATCAGGGTTTTCATTAAAGGTAACTGGTTGAGGACCAGACGGCATTATTTTAGATTAAAACAATAGGAAAAAAATACAAAGCCACTGTCAAGGCTCCAGAAGAAAATTATTCTAAATTTGGTCATCAGGAGTACACAGGAGTGTTTTGTTACTGAATGAAGAAGTAGGTTCAATATAAAAAACACTTATCTGAAAGAAGTATATAATTTTGGTACAGGATATAATACTTGGTATAGCTTTTAAAAATTAATAAAAGTAAGAGAAATCTCCAAATTCACAAAAGATGTAGTCTTCTGAATCCAGAGGCAGGAGATAAAGTGGAAGATGGTATAATGCTTTGAAGATGAGCAGAAAAGAGTACAGGAATGGAAACCTAAAATGATAGATAGAAGGTGACTGTCTACTTGCTATCAAATAAGTTACTGTCAATTATATCATAAATATAAACATTCAATACTTCAGCTCATCAACTATAAATATGAATCAACCCTTATTCTAAGTCACGATGCACTGGGAAAGCTGCACACAAACCTAATAGTGGTTCTCTAAGAAAAACACAATAGAAATGAGAGGGTAAAAAGAAGAAGTTCTATGATAACCGGACAAGAGAAATAAATTACTCAAAAACTAGACACATAGCCTGGAAAGTGAAAGGCTAAGGAACAGGCTCTGCAAAGATTAGATTAAAAATAATCAAGTAGATCTGATATAATGTCATAGCAGGCAAACATACTTTCCCTCAAAAGCTCCTTGACATGAATGCCACTGCCATGAACAGTATCTGTATAAAGTAGATATTTCAGGATGCAGGATGTATCTTACAATGCAGTTATGGTTAAAATCAGTAAGTGTGGGGCTTCCCTGGTGGCGCAGTGGTTGAGAGTCTGCCTGCCGATGCAGGGGACACAGGTTCGTGCCCCGGTCCGGGAAGATCCCACGTGCCGCGGGGCGGCTGGGCTGGTGAGCCGTGGCCGCTGAGCCTGCGCGTCCGGAGCCTGTGCTCCGCAACGGGAGAGGCCACAACAGTGAGACTCCCGCGTACCGCAAAAAAAAAAAAAAAAAATCAGTAAGTGTGAAGAAAAATTATGTAAAATTAAGATTATCCTTAAATTCCTTAAAATCAACCACTAGGCACAGTAAACTTAGTTTTGTGTATGCTACAGTAATATGTAACACTACATATGTAACTTATATTGTACTTAACTTCTGTATAATTACAAATGCAAAATCTAACTCTACAGCATTTTTATTTGCAAAGAAAAGAGAACAGGAGCACAGAGTTGAATTGGGGAAGCATTTATGAAATGTAATCTGTATCATTAATACTTTGATAACCAGTTAGGGAATTAAAATTAAAAGCACTTATTGCTCAGAAAGTACACTTTCCAAGAAACTACCTTAGAAAAGTCCATAAACAATGTTTATAGGCCCCCATGATCCTCGCCTCCTGCTGTTCATGGCCTTCCATGATCCTTTCCCTTTGAGTGAGGTGGGACTATGACTTGCTTCTAACCAACAGGACATGTCAAAGGTGATGGGACGTATGTGATGATGTGCATATGATTACGTTGCATAAGATTACCACACCTGTTTTCTGGACTCTCTCCCTCCCTTGCTGGTGTTAAGTCCTCACATGGGAAGGAACTTCAGGCGGCCTCTAGGAGCTAAGGGCAGCCTCTGGCTGACTGCTAGCAAGAAACTGAAACCCCCAGTCCTACAACCACAAGGAACCAAATCTGGCCAATAATCTGAGTGAACCTGGAAGCAGATGGAGCCTCAGATGACACTGTAGCCTCAGCCTACACCTTGACTGCAGCCTGGTGAGACCTTGAGCAGAGGATCCAGCTAAGCTTTGCCTGGACTCCTGACCCGTGGAAACTATAAGATAATAAATGGGTAAGGTTTTAAGCCGCTTACATCAGTGGTAATATTGTTATGCAGCAACAGTTAACTAATATATGAGACATATACCTGAAATGGAATATCTGGCTGAAGAGGGCTGAAAAACTCCAAAAACAAAAATTTAACACTATAATCACAAGTCATACAAACGATAGGAGAAAAAGGACATTCAAAGAAAACAATGGGGGGATATAAGGAATCCTCTTTGAAGCTCATGTTTAAATAGACAAAAATGGCATAACATAGGATTTGGTATATAAACAATATTTATTAAGTGTCTGCTATGTGCCAGCCTCTGGGATAGAGTGGTGAACAAGACAGATAAATATTCTGACCTCAGGGAACTTATATCCTAGTGACAGAATACAGAACGTGGAAGTCTCAAATCCAAAGTAAGCTCACGTTCATAATCAGATTAAAGGCCCCCAAAAGAATTTTGTTTCGTGAAATAACATTTAGAAAAAGAAGATGAACAAGGAAGGGAAAAGCACAGCTTGGGGAAGACAGTGCACAGATGGCAGAGGGAAGGCAGAACTACTCGTTCTATTTTGGTAATCCTTGGTCTATTTTGCTTCAGTATCTTCCACCACTAAGAAAATTTTCCAACTATAAAGAGTGGTACAGGGCTTCCCTGGTGGCACAATGGTTAAGAATCCGCCTGCCAATGCAGGGGACATGGGTTTGAGCCCTGGTCTGGGAAGATTCCACATGCCATGGAGCAACTAAGCCTGTGTGCCACAACTACTGAGCCTGCACTCTAGAGCCCACGAGCCACAACTACTGAGCCCGCATGCCACAACTACTAAGCCCGTGTGCCACAACTACTGAAGCCCTCCCACGGGCCTAGTGCCCATGCTCCGCAACAAGAGAAGCCACCGCAATGAAAAGCCTGCGTACCGCAACGAAGAGTAGCCCCTGCTTGCCGCAACTAGAGAAAGCCCGCACGCAGCAACGAAGACCCAACGTAGCCATAAATAAATAAATGTTTATTTTTAAAAAAAAGAGTGGGACAAATTTTAGCAGTTTAATATGAGTTTAAAGTCTCAAAACAACTGAAGCATCAGGTGTCCCAATTTCTTTTTACTAACAATGAAATAAGGACCCAGAGATGTTAATATTCTTGGTGATAAAAAAGAAGTAAACATCCCTATCAACAGAGATGGATGAGTTTGCACTTTAAAAATCACCTGTCCTGGGGCTTCCCTGGTGGCGCAGTGGTTAAAAATCCACCTGCCAATGCAGGGGACATGGGTTTGAGCCTGGTCCGGGAAGATCCCACATGCCTGCTGTGGAGCAACTAAGCCCGTGAGCCACAACTACTGAGCCCGCGAGCCACAACTACTGAAGCCTGCACACAGCAACAAAGACCCAACGCAGCCATAAATAAATAAATAAATAAATAAACTACATTGTTAAAAAAAAAAATCACCTCTGTCCCTAACAGAGGATAACAGGCAAAACATAAAAAGAGAAAACCAAAACAACACATGCTAACTCAGACAGAGAATAGCATCAACGTGGACAGAAACAGAAATGCATGGCTAAGCAGGATTTGAGGCCACAGGCATGATGGATTGTGAGTCATTTTTCTGTGTGTGTCAGGGAGCAGGAGTGGTGGCCGGAGCTGACTCCTGCAGAGGAAAGGGATTCGAAGTGCTTGGTGTAAGATCAGGAAGACTGTCAGTGTCTGAAGCCAGGGGCTAGGTAGTGCTTTCCTGCTTGTGTAGGGTACTGGAAAACAAGCAATTGTCTACGTGCTGACTAGGGCTATTGGCTTAATGGAAAATGAGTCTGGAAGGGAAAATTCCAAAATACACGAAGAAATCTATTATTAAAACATCAGCCATGGTGTTGGGAAAATAAAAAAGCTCCATGCAAGAGAATCAAACTGGACTACTTTCTCACACCATATATAAAAATAAACTCCAAATAGATTAAAAACTTAAATGCAAGACCTGGAACCATAACACTCTTAGAGAAAACACAGGCAGTATGCTCTCTGACCTTGGGTCTTAGCAATATTTTTTTGGATCTGTCTCCTCAGGCAAGGGAAACAAAAGTGAAAATAAACTAAAAAGCTTTTGCACAGTGAAGGAAGGTATCAACAAAACGAAAAGGTAGCCCACTGAATGGGAGAAGATATTTGCAAATGATATATCTCATAAGGGGTTAATATACAAAATATACAAAGAACTCAAATAACTCAACATCAAATACAAACAAACAATTTGATTAAAAAATTGACAGAGGACCTGAGTAGACATTTTTCCAAAGAAGACATATAGATAGTCAATAAACACATGAAAAGGTGCTCAATATCACTAATCAACAGGGAAATGCAAATCATAACCACAATGAGCTAGATACCTGTCATAATGGCTATTATCAAAAATACTACAAACAACAAGTGTTGGCGAGGGTGTGGAGAAAAGGGAACTCTTGGACACTGTTGGTGGGAATGTTAAGTTGGTACAGCCACTGTGGAGAACAGTGTGGAGGTTCCTCAAAAAATCAAACGTAGAGCTACCATACGATACAGCAAATCCACTTCTGGGTATTTTTCCAAAGAAAAGAAAAACGCTAGTTAGAAAAGATATATGCACCCCTACGTTCATTGCATCACTATTTACAATAGCCAAGATATGAAAGCAACCTAAGCATCTATTAATAGATGGATAAAATGGATAACTTTATAATATATATAAAATGGAATATTATGACATCTTGCCATTTGCGAAAATACGGATGGACTTGGAGGGTATTGTGCTAAGTGAAATAAATCAGACAGAGAAAGAAAATATAGCATGATTTCACTTACATGTGGAATCTAAAAAATAAAACAAATGAATAAACATAATAAAACAGAAACAGACTCATAGAAACAGAGAACAAAATGCTGGTTGCCAGGGGGTAAGGAGGTAGCAGAATGAGTGAAATAGATGAGGGAGATTAAGAGGTACAGACTTCCAGTTATAAAATAAACAAGTCATGGGGATGTAATACACAGCACTGGGAATATAGTCAATAATATTGTAATAATTTTGTATGGTGACAGATGCTCACTAGACTTATTGTGGTGATCATTTTGTAATGTACAAAAATACTGAGTCACTATGTTACATACCTAAAACTAATGTAATATTGTAAGTCAATTATACTTCTATTAAAAATTGATTAAATTTAAAAAATATATATACTTTGTATATATACTATATAAATTAGACATTACAGCATATCATATGCTAGCTTGCAAGCATCACTTCTAATGAAAATGTATGGAAGGGGAAAAAATGACATCAGTCAACAAAACATAACATCTGGAATAGAATTCATTCCAATCCAGTGGTTAGGACTCTGCGCTTCTACCGCAGGGAGCACGGGTTCAATCCCTGGTCGGGGAACTAAGACACTGTGTGTCCGCAGCACCGCCAAAAAGAGAAAACAACAACAACAAAACAAAACAGTAACAACAAAAAAACACAAAGAGGTAGATTAAGGTATGATTTCCATGAAAAAAAACCCCATGAATTACAAATCAAAAGAAAAGAGAAATAAAATCAGGTGGACGTGAAAAATAACCAGTTAAAGACTGTAGAAATGAAATTACTGAGTGAGATTACAAAATGTAATAGATGAGATAAACTGTAGAATAGACAGAGAAAATAGGCAAAGTAGTGTTCCCATATACTGCTGGTGGTATTTACACATGGTAATGAAAAAGAATGGGACAACAGTTATATTTAACAACACAGATGAATCTCCCAAATAAAATGTTGAGTGAAAGAGGCCAGATCAAAGATTACATACTGTATTACTCAGTCTCTCTCTTATATTTTTAATATATAAAGTATTAACAACATGCAAAACTAACTTCCGTGTTTAGGGTTACACATTTAAGCGTTAGAATTGTAAAGAAAAGTAAGAAAGTGATCATAATAAAAGTCAGGGCAGGGTTAACTTAGGGGAAAGGGAAGAGGATGTGATTGGGAGGGGCACATAGAAGGTTCCTGGTAGTTTTCTGTTTCCTGACCTGGGTGAGGTTACATGGGTCTTCTTTTTATAATAATTTGTTAAGCTGTACATTGACATTTTATGCATTTTTTTCTATACATGTGTTACATTTCACAATTAAAACATTTTTGTTTTGTTTGTCTTAAAGAGAGAATTTGGAAATGTAAGGTAGATACTGAGAAACTCACCAGGGATGCAGCACAGAGAAACAAAGAGATTAAAAATATATAAAAGGGCAGTTAAGAGACATGGAGGGTGGGTTGGAAGGTTCCAATATCCGTACAATAGCAATTCCAGAAGAGGATGGAGGTAATGGTAGAGAAGCAATATTTGAAGAGATAATTGTTGAGAATGTTCCAGAACTGAAGACAGACTTGTATCCAAGTACCTAACAGAATAGTAAAAATAAATCCAAACTCAGGCACATCATAGTAAAACTATGGGACATCAATGATAAGGGTATAACGTTTAAAACTTCCAGATTACCTATCTACAAAGGAACCACTTTTAAATCAGAACAGCGAAGGTCTCATCAGCATCAAAAAATGGCCAGAAGGGATGCAGATAAAGCAACTGACTTTTATATCCACCCCAGAGAGAGAGCAAAATAAAGACAAACCTAAAAAAGAATAGGCTCACCGCACCAGGCTCTATGAACTGTGAAAGGCTATCCCTCAGCAAGAAAAAACTGGGGGTGGGGGACGATATAAAAGGTATGGGACCAAGGAAACAATACTGGACACAGAAATTGACAAAATATGTCAATTGATATGATTTATTATTGACTGAAAAGAAAACAGTATGAATTATTGAATGTTTAAGAAAAAGGGGAAATGAAAATTTTAAACTCAATAACATGATTATGGATGGAGGTGGCAAGGGTAAAGCATTCAAGGTCCTCATCATGGTTGGGTGGTTATTAAAAATGCTAAACAATTATAAGCACTCTTAGAAAAATATATAGTTATTATTTTGAAGATACTAGCAAAAAACCCCAAAACAACAACAAAAAATGAGAAATGCGTTATGTTGCTTCCAAATCAGCAGAGGGAGAATGAAAGAAGACTAAAAACTAAGAGGGGTAGTTATAGTTTCAGTTTTCAAAAAGGGTAGAAAGTTACTTTTTGAATACCTCAGATCGCCAAGCCTAACAACAATCTGTCAAATGAAAGAAATGGGTATTAAATACCTGCTTTGTAAGCACTTTAACCCAAAAAGGAAGCAGTGTGACCAGGTGGAATTTGCATGAATTCACTGAGAAAAAGTTTTACCCACCTAACTTTATTCTCTGCACTCCTTTTTGATTTTCTTAATTTTACAAAATGTTTGTTAACTGAAGAGAATTCGGAAAAGAAAAAAGATTCTATCTATTGTTGTTAATATACTGGTGTGTGTGTGTTGTGATCAAGTTGCTAGGTTAGTAGAAGGGTGTGACATATGGGAGATGCAGTGAAAAGAACACTGGACTTGGTAGACTGGAGCCCTGAATACTCATATTTACAAGGAAGGAGATGGCACAGTGGAGCGGCCTAGGCATCTAGACTTTGATGCCCAATAACCGGGATTTGCATCGACGATTGGCTACTTACTAGCTGTCAAGCTACCTTGGCCAAATGACTCCAATTTCACTTGTCTTCTTCATGTATAAAACAAGGGGATAGCAGGGTGTAGCAAAGCCTGTTGTCATCTAATCTACTGCCCCTCTCTACTTTAAAATTCTATGAAACTAAAAAAAAAAAAATTACATGAATCAAAACGAAATCATATGGGGCTTCCCTGGTGGCGCAGTGGTTGAGAGTCCGCCTGCCGATGCAGGGGACACGGGGTCGTGCCCCGGTCCGGGAAGATCCCACATGCCGCGGAGCGGCTGGGCCCGTGAGCCATGGCCGCTGAGCCTGTGCGTCCGGAGCCCGTGCTCCGCAACGGGAGAGGCCATAGCAGTGAGAGGCCCACGTACCGCAAAAAAAAAAAAAAAAAAAAAAAGTGTGTGTTCTGACTGCTCCACCAAGTGGCCGTTCCCCATCTCTCTCCCTCTCCTCAGGTCTCCCTATTCCCTGAGACAGAACAATAACGAAATTAGGCCAATTAATAACCCTGCAATGGGTTATTAATGCAAAGTGTTCAAGTGAAAGGAAAAGTCACATGTCTCTCACTTTAACTCAAAAGCTAGATAGAAATAATTAAACTTAGTGAGGAAGGAACATCTAAAGCTGAGATAGGCTGAAAGCTAGGCTTCTTGCCCCAAATGCTTAGCGAAGTTGTGAATGCAAAGGAAAAGTTCCTGAAGTAAATTAAAAGTACTGCAGCGGACACACAAATGATAAAGAAGTGAAATAGCCTTGTTGCTGATATGGAGAAAGTTTGAGTGGTCTGGACAGAAGATCAAACCAGCTACAACATTCCCTTAAGACAAAGCCTAATCCAGAGCAAGGCCCTAACTCTCTTTAATTCTATGAAGGCTGAGAGACGTTAGGAAGCTTCAGAAAAAAATGTTTGGAACTAACAGAGGTTGGTTCATGAAGTTTAAGGAAAGAAACTGTCTCTGTAACATAAAAGTACAAGGTAAAGCAGCAAGTGCTGATGTAGAGGCCACAGGAAGTAATTCAGAAGATCTAGCTAAGACACCTTCATTAATGAAGGGGGCCACACTAAACAACAGATTTTCAGTGTAGATGAAACAGCCTTATACTGGAAGAAGATATATCTGAAACTTTCATAGCTAGAGAAGATAAGTCAATGCCTGGCTTCAGAGCTTCAGAGGACAGGCTGACTCTCTTGTTAGGGGCTAACGCAACTGGTGACTTTAAGTTGAAGCCAATGCTCATTTACCATTCTGAAAATCCTAGGGTCCTTAAGAATTATGCTAAATCTACTCTGCCTGTGCTCTATAAATGGAACAAGAAAGCCTGGATGACAGCACATATGTTCACAACATGATTTACTGAATATTTAAAACCCTCTGTGGAGACCTAATGCTCAGAAGAGGATTCCCTCCAAAATATGACCACTCATTGACAATGCACCTGGTCACACAAGAGCTCTGATGGAGACATACAATGAGACTCGTGTTGTTTTCCTGCCTGCTAATGCAACATACATTCTGTAGCCCATAGATCAAGGAGTAATTTTGAATTTCAAGTCTTATTGTTTAAGAAATACATCTTGTATGGCTACAGCTGCCATAGATAGTGATTCCTTTGATGGGTCTATTCTGGGCAAAGTACACTGAAAACCTAGTAGAAAGGATTCACCACTCTAGATGCCATTAAGAACATTTGTGATTCATGGGAAGAGGTCAAAATTACAACATTAACAGGAGTTTAGAAGCAGTTCATTCCAACCCTCATGGATGACTTTGAGAGGTTCAACACTATTTCTAGGAAGTAACTAGAAATAGCAAGAGAACTAGAATTGGAAGTGGAGCCTAAAGATGTGACTGGGGACTTCCCTGGTGGCACAGTGGCTGAGAATTCGCCTGCCAGTGAAGGGGACACGGGTTTGATCTCTGGTCCGGGAAGATCCCACATGCCACGGAGCAACTAAGCCCATGCACCACAACTACTGAGCCCATGCGCCACAACTACTAAGCCCGTGCACCACAACTACTGAGCCCGTGTGCCACAACTATTGAGCCCGTGTGCCACGACTACTGAAGCCCGCGCGCCTAGAGCCCGTGCTCCGCAACAAAAGAAGCCACCGCAATGAGAAGCCCGTGCACCACCACAAAGAGTAGCCCCCTACTCGCTGCAACCAGAGAAAGCCTGCGTGCAGCAACGAAGACCCGAGGCAGCCAAAAATAAATAAATAAATAATAAAAATAAAGATGTGACTGAATTGTTGCAATGTCATTATAAAATTGTAACAGATGAGGAGTTGCTTCTCATTCTTACAGACAACACTGTGGTTTTCATTAGCTTTGAATGTTTGTCACATTATCTATACTGAATGAAATGTACTTACTTCTAACGCATAATACACTGGTTTGTCTCTGCCCAGTTTGTAAGCCACTGTGGTCAGAAGGCCATGTTCAGAAAATACACACTGTAGGAAAGAGAAAAAGATTTCATTAGTCAGGAAAACAAAAAGATAGCATTAGAATATTTTTAAAGCAAAAATTATCTAGTTACAACATAATTCAATAAATATAACAATTCAGAAAATAGATCTTAAAAGTCAAAATTACCAGTATTAAGAACAGTACACTTAAACAGTATAAAAAGTTTATCCCTCGTTCCAAATTAGATTTGCATTAAGAATCTGACAAAGTCCTAGTATAGATATCCCACTAACACAATTAAACACACAAATGTAAAATTCAAAGAACCTAAAATGGTTCTTACAAGAACCATTCACATGTAGTGATTTTCATCATTTTTACTGAGCTCTAAATTAAACCCTGATAGAAATTAAATAAAAGCTCCTGATTCAAAAGTAACTTAATAGCAAATTATGCTCAAGTATTATTTATATGAAGTTAAAGAAGACTTTCACTAATCTTTTAATTTGAAAAAAACCAACCTTACGGCCTGTATTACATAGTAAGAAACAGCCTGTTCCATACCTATAGTTGGGGGAAGAATGAACAGTAGGACAATTTTATTAAAAGTAAATGATGAAACATTAATACTACAAAACTAACATTTAACTTAGAACAATAAAAGTAGTTTATATTAAAGTTTTAGAAAAGTTCTAAAAGCTAACAAACATCACAAACTCTTTGGAATAATGTTTTAAAGAACAGTCTAGAAGAAAATGTACTTAGTGCAATCCTAATGGAAAAATGCAAGTATAGTATTTGGCACTTAGTCATAGCCCAGGGCCATGCTTATAAAATAGCACTGAGGTACAATAAATCCTAAATTCTGTCACACTTACATTGCTATTAATCCCCATGGAGTGAAGCATCATGACTTAACAGGCATTCAGCAATGGGGCGGGCCAGCCTAGCTCCATCATTAGCACAGTCATAAACTTCTGGCACGGAGAGGGGGTAGGTCCAGGGTACAGGAAAGTGTAGGTGGACTTTGGGAAAATGAGGGGCCCAGAGGGAAAAGCTATTGCTGGTCTACTTTCCCTGTTCTCTGCGCAGGACAGGGCATTCTACTAACACTGGTGGGAGAGTCATAGCCAGCACGTAACACAGCTGCCGTGGAAGAACTGAATTTATTTTGTGACAGCCTTATCAGCAAAACCTTCGGACTCTGCAACAAATCTGGTGCTTGGACATGAGTGAGTGGTTTTGACTTGTGCCAGGCAGATAAGCAGCCCAAACTGATATCAGTAAGGGTCACATGGCGACAGTTTTCAAATCAGTTGGCTGTGACTATCACCCTTGGCTCTCCACAGCTGTCCTGCCCTGTTTGGGATTCCCTCCCCACGGGACTTGTGGGGCAAATAGAAAGCCAGGGCAATTTTTTCTGATAAACATTTTTCCAGGCACCATTGTTGTGAATGAGAATTAGCCCAAGACCGTCTATCTCTTCTCCTTGATTGTCGGCCTGCATGGGATTCATGAATATCTAAGTTTTCAAAGACACCAGTCAAATGACACTAGGTACGGGTAATAATATATATACGAATTCAAACACATAAATCGCTACGCCTTTTTACTTCTGTGACGCTGAAAAAGCTATATATTTTAAGTCAATCTCCTTTAATAAATATTCGTAAAAATGGAAGTGAATTTTCTGTTCCACACTATTTAAAGGAGAAATCTGTACTGATTTAGTCCCCATATAAACACTCTGTATACTGAATGGTAGTGTACAAGTCTTAAAGTATGAAATTGACGCAGAGGCTCAAGGTACTTAATAAAAGTGAATTCTTAAGTTTGTATATACTTGATAAGTAATTACTGAGTATTGTCAATATATGAAGAGACCTCCTTGCTACATTTAGGCCACAGCTTTCAAAACTGTACAGGCAATTACTTTCCTCTTAAATTTTATTATTTTTTCTTCCCAGTCATCAAACCTATATGGGGTTTTCAGCATATATATGGTCTACCAATCCTTCCTTAAACATCCCAGAAAGACGTCTGACGTTTCTAAGCTCTGGAAAGTTAAAGGTTGTTTGCTATTCTCCACGGAGAAGTGGGCCAAACAAAGATGGTACACAGCGGGAGCGTGAGTGGCCCTGGCCGAAGCCGTGAAACAGGCAGAAGGACTCCTCTATTACACTTAGGGCCTCTGGGGAGAGGAGGCACTTAAAACACAAACTTAACTTAAAAACACAAACAAAATTCCCCAAACTTGGCCATGATCCTGTTAACCTAACGAACTACGTACTTCACTTCCCGTTCCTGAATAGTTGCCTTTTTGCAAAGCACATTCTGTCTTGCTGTCTCTATTCTCTACCTACTCGCATCTCTTTTGACCACTTGCAACCTGGCTTCCATCTTGAGCATTGTACTAAAACTTCATTCTTTGAGGTCACCACTGAAGACCTGATTTCTATGTACAACGGTCTGTTCTCATTCTCAGCCTCCATGACCTATTTGTACTATTTTGCACTGCTGACCAAGCCCCTCTCTTCAACAGCTCTACACTGGATCTCCACTTTAATGACTAACTACATTCTATTTGTCTGACTTCTACATCCTTTCACCTCTTCCTTCTTCTAAATATCTCCTCTACCTGTATACTTTTTCTTGGTAATTTTATCTATTCTTATCACTTCAAAAATCACCTCTAAATATGGGCAATTCAAAATCCCTTACTTTTATACTGAGTTCATTCCCCATTACCGTATGTGTGTAATGTACAGTCTACCAGTACTGCCAACGTGTCCCAAACAGAAATTCTTCTACTTGGACCCATTCCCTACTTTGGCTAAATCTAACCACTGGGCCCAGGGGACTAGTCTCCATACCTGCTTCCTGTCTCTTGTCCCTCTGTAGCGCCATGGACATCCACCCACGCCTCCCTCAGCCCTCATCCTTCTTAGTTCTTGTCTTTGATACTGAGATGCCATGGTGGCCTCCGCCATGTCCTCTTTGCTTCTAATCTCTCCCCACTTTAACCCAGGACTGCCATATCATTAATGAACAGCTCCAGTCATCTCTGAACAGCAGCCCACAAACCTTCAGAAGTGTCCCACCGCCTTCAAGAAAAAAATCCTCAGTCTGAAGTTTAGGGTTTCACACCACTACCCTAGCCTTATTTTCCCACAACCACTTTCCCACCCAAATGTCCTCCACATTCTCTAAATAAAGTCTTCCATTTCCCTGTTTGCATCTTGGTTCAGTGTTCCATGCGTTCACCAATATTGCTAAGTCTTCAAAACATCTCATTACTAACAATCTTTTGTGATTGTTCTCCCCTCCCTTTGAAACCCAACAGCAGTACTTCCAAGTTTCTTATGGCACATAAGTTCTGATTTATAATATGATGAACTGTATATTTGTGTTCTTTCCCCTCAGGAAGCGAAACATGAGCCCAAAGATCTTACAACTTGCTATTATTCCCCTCTGCCAACCTGCAATGGCTGCAGAGGTACTCAGCAAGCCCTCCCTAACTTAAATTCATCATTTCGGGACTTGGCTGATAATGCTTAAGGGGGAGGGGAGGATAAAGAGAGGGAAAATCTGGCAACTCTATTGGGCGCCTCCCATGTGCTCTGTAGTGTTAGGCACTTGACACAGAGAGAGCATCTGATTTACTAGCTAGCATTAGGGTGTCTGGCAGAGGACGAAAGAAGGGGGCGGAGGGGACAGCTTACTTTTCTACCATTTCTATCGTTTCTCTGACTCCTGACTCAGCTACCTGGGACCCAGAATTCAAAGAATATGTTTCCAGACGCACGCTGACTCAAACACTCCTTGATGGTAACCTCAGGATATCATGACCTGCAAAGAATTTTTCCACCTTCCCTCCAAAAAAACCTCTCACACAAATAATGTCACACTTTTGCATGAGGACTTCTGGCCCTACTAGAGTACAAGAACACTTAATCTAAAACGTAAAGACATTCCATTACTGACAAAAGAAGAACGTAACCACTGAAGTTAACATTAATGAGAGAATTAGAAATTCCTCAAGAAAAAAACACTTAAACGTAGATAGTCTCCTGCCAGGTCTATGGAACTCTTTTCCACACGGAGGACAGTAAAGTACAGAGGTAAAGTACCCCGGCTAAATTGAATCAGCTGCATCTGGGTGCAAAGACTGCTGCTCTCACTTACTAGCTTAACCTCTCTGAGAATCTTTCCCAGCCTAAAGTGGGAGTAATCTTATCATTATTAAATATGGGGCTTGTTACAGACTGCATGCGTGAGCAGTAAGAAGATGAGATTAGGAGAAAAATGCACCAAATCTCTGCTTCCGTCATTCCTTCTGCTTCTTGTCGAAGGAGAAACTCCACATGACGGGGAGAAAGCACAGTGCCAGGGAAATAACACTGAAAATCCCACAAAAATATGACTTTATAATTAGTGAGAAAGTCTAGGGCAGGAACACCATGTTGAAAATTGGAAGTGGAAGCTCAGAGTCTTAACCGCTGGACCACCAGGGAAGTCCCGAGGCAAGAATACTTTAAACCAACATTTAGTTTCTGGATGGAAAAGGTACTGAATTTTACAAATTAAGGTTTTCACAAGCCTCATCAGTTGGTTTACATATGATATAGTGAATTCTATGTGAAGGAGATGAAGAAAAACAAATGGCGAAAAGTATATATATCTGTACTGGAACTCTTAAGCTATTAATTTTCAGCCTGGATGAACTTCAAAAGCATTTCCTCACTCAAAACACCAAAGGGAAAAACAAACAAAACACCGTTGGTTTTCAGGTCTGTTTCTTAAAACTCACGTGTTTTTGGCTTGTCCATCCTGGAAGCACATTTGTCCCACCAATGCAGCAGATTGGTCCCCCAAACACTGAAAGTATACATGACAATAAAGAACACTGACTAAGACAATATTGTTCATTTCCTTCCTAGGACAGCCATAAGATTTATTTGCCCCTCTTTATTTATGAAGGAACGAATTGTCTTATGTTCTTTGCATCGCCTCCATTTGGCCATTTTCCCATGTGTTAACACTGCAAACAGGTACAGGAAGGGAGAGGTAGAATTAATTTATTCAGAAAAAATTCTCAATAGCCTACACTGTGTCACAGTGAAACAAGAATTAGCCAATTCTGCTGCTCTTACTTATTTTCCATAGTTAAGGAAGGAGGAAGATTGATTAAGGGAAGCCATAACATGGAAGGGGGTGGGTAGCAGGGAGATGTTTGGTGATGAAACTTACCCCAGATATTGGTACACCTTCCAAGGCCCCAGCTTTCTAATAAAATTTTAAAAAAGGATTATGAATAATCACAAATTTGGCTCTACTAACATAACTGCAACAGGAATGAACACAAATAGCAACATGCCAGAGCATGTGGGCAGACAAGACAAAGCAAGTGTTTCAACTACATGAGTGGTTCAGAGAGAGAGATACTAGAAATATTCCTAGAATGACAAGGAGAGACATGGACGTGAAACACTGGACTGAGAGTCAGGAGACGCGGGTTCTACTCCTGGTTAGTTAGTTAGTCACTGAGCAGGCCGCTGAAACTTTTCTATGCCTCAATTTATTTATCTACAAAATGGGCCTGGGCTTATATGCATGCCAAAGGCCATTAGCTCTTTGCTATTATTGTTGTTACTAAGAAAAGACTAACACATCCTTTAAAATGAACATATAAATAGCTATTAAACCAGCATGGGACATGTTTGTTTTGGAAGGCTGTATTTTACCAACTGTTCTTCCTACCCAAACTGCTCTGAAGATAAGTAAGAAACAAGAGAGGGTTCAGGTATTGGGTATTATTTGTTCATAGCCAACATCATTCTTCAAGTTTTGATAAGCAAGAGTTAATTTATGCCATGAATAGTGCTTTTGACTTTGATCAAGTATTGCCAGCATTCTAGGGGAAAAAAATGAGATTTAAGTGACTGTCTGTGGACTTTACCAAACTTAATTGTGAAAAAACAACAAACAACTTACACTAATACAAAGCAATTTGTACTGATATTAAGGAATTAGGGTAAAGGAATATGATCCCTGATGTACCTGTGATGTATTAGAAGAGCACCAAACTAAAGCTTCTGCCTGACCCCTCAGTCTGCCATTTGTAAGCCCGTCTCCTGGCCTCTGGGAGCTTTGGGTTCCCTATCTGTGACAGTGAGGGTAAGAACAGAAGCCACCTCACATGGCTATGATAAGGAAATAATAGCATATGTGTGGAAACCCTTTACAAAATAAAAAATACCCTCTATCTAGTGGATGACATTTTATTTCTTTCATGCTTTTGGGTTAATCCAAGACCTATCTTTTATTTACTGTATAAATTCTTAGAAAATCTGAACCTGGATAATAAGTGAAGGGCTGAAAGTGAATCAGGAAACCTATAGACTAGATATCTTAATGTATTTAAATACTGAAAGAAGTCTTTGCTTATACTACTGAAGTTATTATCAAACTACCAGCAGAATCTACTATGTGCAGTCAGGCACAGAAAGCGCTCTTTTTTCTTCACAGGGAGGGGGGGTCTCTGGAGGATTCCTGGGAATATCCTCTGGTGAAGCATGCAGAAAAAGTGACAGTGCATTTCCAACTAACTGGTCTGAAAGGTTGGGCAAGATATCATTTAAGATAGATGTTTAGGACATCTAAAAACTACACCTAATTTCCCTATTGTGCTAAAGCCCAAAGCACATCACAACTGTACTTTGTAATAGGGACCATCAGAATTTCTCATTCCAGAAAACTACCTTAGTCTTCCTCAGCCTTATGGAAGACTTAAAAATAAATAAGGTTACATTTTGAAAACACCTAAAGCTTGACTAGAGCTTATAATAATTTGGAGGGTCATGGAAGGCTCTAGATGAATCTACTTAGTAAATGGACTTCTGCTTATCTAAAACTAAACGGAAATGCACTGTATCTTTTCCAAATGAATGGGTAGCATAATTGGTGGGCAACCTACTCACCAGACTATGAGAGATTTTCTATAGTCAGCAAGGGGAGAGAGGGGGACAGAAGCATAATATTTTAAATGCAAGAGAAAACTAGGCCAGTTAAATGTTTTTTTAACCATCCTCTGAAACTGTTTCTCAAGAATAGTTTTTTTTTCTCTGACCCAAGTCAGTTTATAGGTAGCTATGAAATTATCAAAGCACTTTTAAATTGTAGATAAGCAATGACTATGCTTCCCTTACAAAATTCCATTTTGCCTTAAAGGGCTTTATTATAAATAAAACATTTAAGAATTCTTGCTTAAGCTTTATCCAGAACACTTAGTGTTCTACTCTATTATTATTATTAAAGTCTATAAGTAAAGTTTCTAATGTTTTTCATGAAATGTCAAAACATTATTTTTTGGCAATTAATCTAAGACTTTTCTTAATCTTTACCATAAATTCTAGTTTTTTGAGCTTAAACACCAGTTCAAATGGTCCTAAAGGTTTTCATCCCTGATGTGTAATCAGAGATACTCAGTAATGCTAAGTGTACTTTTTGCTTAGACTACTCTTTCTGTGGGTTTCAATGAAAGCAACAGTAAAAATGTCCATGATGAAAACCAGTTTAATCAGCAATCACAAATCAGAACAGACTCTTTGCTTTCAGTTTCTTTGCTAAAGTTTTGCTCAGGCTGACAAAGAATCTACTATGAGACATGGTTTGGCCATTAAAGGAGATTCAACAGGAAAAAGAACACCACTAAAATGTGAAGAGACCTTCCCATAAATTAAGAGCAGGCACCACAACTACCGAACAGTTATTTGGATTAAAAGCATAACCTGGCCCAAACATTCCCTTACCACCCTCTGTAGTTAGATTATCTCAATAATACTTTAAAATACTCAAAGAAAAGCCAATAAAGTTTATAATAGATAAAGTTTTTATATACAGTTTTATATAAAGTTTATATAAAATATAAACTGGTAAGTAGGACTCAAGAATTTTAAGTTATAAAACTATTTAAACAATACTAAATTCTTAGTTTACATACTGTCAACATTCACAAAATGTACAGGTCTCAAAATATAAAACGTAACACAATTGACTTTTGAATTCTGAATAGTAAAGCCTTTTTTAAGATAAAAATTATTATTATTATTTTTTACCATTAGGCCATAGATCTCAGAAGAACTCCGGACATTTGGAAGAATTTTCATTGGAATTTCAAAAAATCTAAAAAACAATAAGATTCGGTATATAAAACTATTTTAAATAAACATCTAGAAACATTTATATGAATTTAAAGTCATGTAAACAACAATTAAAAATGAACTTATTTTAGCGTACAATTAAATAGTAACAAATAAATAAGCCAGCAGTATGCTTGGGTATTTAACACTTTAACTTTATACAAACAAATCAATACAAAATAAAAAGCACACAAAAACCAAAGTACTTTTATAGAGGAACCTAATTTTCCTTGAAAAATAATCAAGATAATTACTTAATTTGGCCTATTCATTATATATGCAATAAAGTGGATTAAACACCTAAATGTAAGTCCAGAAACTATCAAACTCTTAGAGGAAAACACAGGCAGAACACTCTATGACATAAATCACAGCAAAATCCTTTTTGACTCACCTCCTAGAGAAATGGAAATAAAAACAAAAATAAACAAATGGGACCTAATGAAACTTAAAAGCTTTAGTACAGCAAAGGCAACCATAAACAAGACCAAAAGACAACCCTCAGAATGGGAGAAAATATTTGCAAATGAAACAACTGACAAAGGATTAATCTCCAAAATTTACAAGCAGCTCAATAACAAAAAAAACAAACAACCCAATCCAAAAATGGGCAGAAGATCTAAATAGACATTTCTCCAAAGAAGATATACAGATTGCCAACAAACACATGAAAGAATGCTCAACATCATTAATCATTAGAAAAATGCAAATCAAAACTACAATGAGATATCATCTCACACAGGTCAGAATGGCCATCATCAAAAAATCTAGAAACAATAAATGCTGGAGAGGGTGTGGAGAAAAGGGAACACTCTTGCACTGCTGGTGGGAATGTGAATTGATACAGCCACTATGGAGAACAGTATGGAGGTTCCTTAAAAAAATACAAATAGAACTACCATATGACCCAGCAATCCCACTACTGGGCATATACCCTGAGAAAACCATAATTCGAAAAGAGTCATGTACCGCAATGTTCATTGCAGCTCTATTTACAATAGCCAGGAGATGGAAGCAACCTAAGTGTCCATCATCGGATGAATGGATAAAGAAGATGTGGCACATATACAGAATGGAATATTACTCAGCCATAAAAAGAAACAAAATTGAATTATTTGTAGTGAGGTGGATAGACCTAGAGCCTGTCATACAGAGTGAAGTAAGTCAGAAAGAGAAAGACAAATACCATATGCTAACACATATATATGGAATCTAAGAAAACAAACAAACTAAAAAAAACGGTCATGGGAACATATGTATATGTATAATTGATTCACTTTGTTATAAAGCAGAAACTAACACACCATTGTAAAGCAATAATACTCCAATAAAGACGTTACAAAAAAAATAATAGTCTGGTGCTTCCCTGGTGGTGCAGTGGTTGAGAGTCCGCCTGCCGATGCAGGGGACACGGGTTCGTGCCCCGGTCCGGGAAGATCCCACATGCCACGGAGCGGCTGGGCCCGTGAGCCATGGCCGCTGAGCCTGTGCTTCCGGAGCCTGTGCTCCGCAACGGGAGAGGCCACAACAGTGAGAGGCCCGCGTACCCCCTCCCCCCCCCAAAAAAAGAGTCTGTTTTAAAAGAATATACAACACAGACTTGTATATTGTAGTTGAAATATCAACAGTTAAAGTTTGGTGCCCCACTAACATCTGAAAATAGTAAGATTTAGGTTATAAATAGGCAACACACTTGGAAAACTATTCTTAGGGCAAAATACAACTCACTCGCAGAGCTCTTTATCCCATTCCAAAGAATGGATGTTGAAAAGCATCGTCCTGCTTGCATTTGTTACATCTGTACAATGGACACCTCCACTGGCTCCTCCTGTCAAGCTCTGGACAGAGTGAAAAGGACATGTTAAATCTGTACTTATTTGCAATTTAATTTACACTTTGTCAAGACCCATAATCAGTTGCAGAGCACATAAGGCAGGAGAATGGAACATTTCAATTACTTAATTTTTGAGTTTTCAGCAGTGTCCAATAGAAATATAATATAATTGAACCACACTGAGCCACATATGTACTTGAATATTTTCTAGCAGCTACATTTAAAAATATAAAGAAGCAGGTGAAATTAATAATACTACATATTTTATTTAATCCAATGTGTCCAAAATATCCTTTCAATATAAAAAATTATTACGGAGACATTTTACCTTCTATTCTGTGTACTAACTCTTTGAAATACAGTGTATATTTTACACTCATGCACATCTCAATTCACACCCGCCACATTTCAAGTGCTCAATAGTCATACGTGGCGAAGTGGCTACCATACTGGACAGCAGTTCTAGCTAACTGATGGTTAAAGAAAAAATTCAGCTTTTGTTTTCCTCCTCTTATCTTTGGAAGATGCAGAGTCTCATTAAATTTGGCAAAGTAAAATACATTGAAATGCCTGCCTCTTAGGATCTTACTGAACCCTGTGCTGCTGTTGTTGCTCTTGTTGCATTTGTCTGTGTGTGTACGTGTGTGCGCGCGTCCATGTTCTGGAATAACAATTCTCATTGGGCTGTGCCTGCAGTGACCCAAGCACATATCCTGAACGCAGTTTTAAACTCTCTAATGTTAATACCCTTGTACCTGAACTGCAAGGACTGCTGCTTCCTTTCATGTAGAATCAGTGAGAAGTAAGAAAGGAACAAAAGTGGAGAAATGGCAGCTCACAGTTCCACATCTTGTCTTAGTCTGGCTCCAGGCAATTGTGAGAATTACTGTCAGAATTATTTCAACTGTGACCGACACGTATGAAAACTGCTGTCCATGAGCACAATGCACAGCATGCCCTGGCCAAGCACAGGGAGGGCTGGAGAAGGCGCTACTTCCTGATAGGGGGTTTGAAAGATCTGCTCTGTGCATCTGGCAAGTGAGAATAGGGGCAGTGTTCCCTTGAAGCTCCCCTGAATGTTGGAAAAGATAATCACATACTTAGAGAAGTGTTTACAAATGAAATTATATGTCTGGCATTTGCTTTAAATTATCCATGGGGAGAAAGAGTGAGTACAGTTGAAACAAGTTTGGCCACAGCTGATTACTGTAGCTGACTCATTGTTCTAGAGGTTCATGACACTATTCCCTCCGCTTTTTGGGTGTATTTGAAAATGCCCTTAATAAAAATAACAGAGAAAGAGAGAGAGAGAGAGACAGAGAGAGAGAGAGAGAGAGAGAGGAGAGAGAACGAAGAGAATGAACATGTACTTTTAAGATATACAGATATCTGGGAAACGTTTGTTTCTACTCATCCATGTTCAGCTTAGGCAAAAAGATTATACATCAGAAATTTCCACTATGATTTTTCATATTGTGACTTAAGTAAAAGTCAGCTGTGTGATGTTGAAAGCAAATGTTCAAACGTAGCCTAGGTGTTTTATCATGTTAAATAGTAGAAAATAGAAGAAATAAATACATTTCTTCTAGGAAATGACTAGTGGAAAAGAAGTACAGTTGACCCTTGAGCCACACAGATTTGAATTGTGCAGTGCACTTATACGTGGATTTTAAAAATAAATAATACGGTACTCCATGATCCACAGATACAGACAGCTAACTATCCACGGCGGGTCCTAGAACCAAGCCCCTGCACATAGCAAGGGATTGTATGATAGGCAGCAAATAAAGGCTACTTAAATTTACTAATTGCTAATTACCTAAATTAGTTAGTCTAAAGGTAATAGACATGAGATGTGGTTTTGGTAATCATCCTCCATTTCTGCTGAAATAAGACAAGAAAAAATCAAGAAGAAGCAGGCAAAAATGCCTCTCAAATGGAGGCTGAACTGTTCTGCTGTTTCTTGAATGGCTTTTCTTAATGATGCTGCCAACTAAAAAGTTTGAAACTCTTCGTAGAAGAAAGATAGGCAGTTTAAAAGTTTTCTCCACACACACATGATATTTAAACGTACCCAAATAAGCCATGAATCAACGGTCCCAAAAAGAGCTCTATCTTCTTCAACTGCCTTTTGAACTTTTCTCACATTGTCAAGGAGCCAACGAAGTTTCACTGCACTGAAATAAGTGCTAAGTGGAAGGCCTGTCTTGGACTAAAAACAGTTATGAAATTCAGCCAGGAAATTAAATTCATAACAGCTTAAAATAAAACACCAAATCAAAAAACTCAATAAATCACAAAATATTCAATGGCCCTAAAGGCAATCCTACAGTATTATGGATAGAAATACTTTTCCTATCTCATGGCACAGGAAAGCATGTTCATGAAAAAAGATCAGAGTGGTATGTTCACAGTTCAAAGAGCATCCACATAGCAAGGTAAAGAGAAAATTAAATGACACATGCCCTGCAATCTAGATAGTTAAGACATAGATGTTAACTTTTGTGATGAGTTAGGATTACATACAGAAGCTAGTCCAAAACTCTGCTTTTTATTTTATATTCCATGAAAGTGATATTTAAACTATTGAAAATCAGAGAGAATATCAATTCATAAACTAATGACCACAACCAGAAGATTGTTTTAAAACATATAAGCCTTAACAATATATTCATGTGTGTAAAAAATCAAATACATATTCAATACACATATTCAAACAACATAAAATTGGTGGAGAATGAAGTAGAGCTCAAAGACACGCCAGATTAAAGCAACACAAAGTTGTTCTATTTAAGAAAGTAGTTGCCAGTCGAAATATAATGTTGTATACATGAAACTTATATGATGTTACAAACCAATGTTACCTCAATAAACTAAAAAAAACAGTATATATATATAAAAGAAAGTAGTTGCCTAAATTCAGCAAATAGATTGAACAAAGGGAAGGTGAACTGAATAAAGCTTAAAGGGTAAAAATGAAACATGGGCTTATCAATCTTCCCTGAGAATGGATCAGGTCCAATTCATTTTTGTTAGTATATTAAACACTACATTTATAAGGGCTGGTGAAAGTGGTTAAGAAAATACATACATCAAAATAAGGCAACTATCTTCCCCTTCTTGATCCCTATTCTCATTTATCACCCAACTACAGAAAGTGATCCCTTTTCCTTCTCATCTCCCATGGATATGTTTAGTAAAAAAAGCTCAAACCAAAGGATATAACACTTGAATGCAAGCTTGTAAGTTAAGAATCTTAACTCATAGTTTTCTAGCTTTCCTAGAAAAAAAAGATCAATGCTCAAAAATAATAAAAGGAAATAACATATGGGAATATGCTTCTTTGATCTGAAGGACCGAGGGTCATCCCACAAACCAAATAGTGAGGTAGCATATAAATATCTCATTTTCATGATTTAAGTAGAAGGTGTAAAAGTTGCCGAAAATGGCTTTGGAGAGAAAAACATGCACCCCTTGAAGCAAAGTGCAGCTGGAGGTTAGGCGTGAAGGCTGGGCAGGCTGACCAAGAGAACAGAATAGGAAATGCGTGAGGGCATACTCAGGACAAGACCGAGGTTATTTGGGTGGGTAATGGTAGGGGATGGTTTGTTAGACTGCTGCAATTAATGGGATTTGAGCACTAGCTTCAGAACCAAGAACCACAAGAAACTGCTATTTAAGAGTCCCACTGACAAATATAAAGGGAATAAACCAAAAACAAAAAAGAAAGAAAAAAAAATGGAATTTCTTTTTGGACAGTAGGAGAAATTGGCCTTGACCTTGCTAAGAAAAGTACCTCGCCTGTTTCAAAAATTTTCTCTCCCTTCATTTATCTGAAGAGAGACCTATATAAGGACTGAAAATTAGGCATTTTTTATTGGCTTCTTCATACGAAGAAAGTGGAAGAGGAGTTCAAGTAAAGGCTGGAGCGTCTTCTAGTTTCTCTCCCTGAATCCAGATGCCTAAAAACTCAAAAGCACGCAGAACTTTCTTTGATGGACAGTAAAAAAAAAGAGAGAAGGATTTGGAAAGCACGGTTGAATTATAGGAAGCACTCCGTGAGGAGTATGGTTTAAGCCACTGGGACACCTTATTATCCCCTCCAGCCTATTTACCTTGGAATATTATTCCTCCAATCTACCACAGGGCAAGGAAGATAGAAAGGTAATTATCTGTGGAGAAATATTCTATCAATTGTATCAAATAACTACTGTGCAATAAGATGTAAGGCCTGGTGAAATCTCCAAACTTTTTCTGTTAAACAGGCATTTTTATAGTATACTTTTGAAGAGATCTCTTACCTTGACAAAGTTATTATTTCCTGGAATTCGTTTACTAAGACTCTCAACGGTAGACTGGGTTCTTAGGTCAAGCCACACTATAGACCAAAATACAACAATATATATGAAAAACTTCATTTAAAAAAATCAGATCTTTATGAAATCACTGTCAAGGATAGGAGACAGATTAGTTTCCATAAGCAATTAAAATGCTACGGCTTTCGAAAGACAGAAATTAGAAAATTAGAAATGAATGGGCATATTGTTAGAAGAGAGGATAAATTTATGAGGGAGAATTTGAAGCTTTTATGCAAAATTATAGGCCAAGTTAGGAGAACAATACATACCTGAGGGTGCTGATTTTGTATCCTTTTTTATAGAAAAAAATGAAAAAATTTTTTGGATATGGATTTTCTATGCATACATGAGTGCAGAGAAAATCTAAACGCTAGGCAGGCTAGTTTCCAGGGCAAAATGCACAGCCCAGGATCACTGTACCATGTCTAAAGCATGTACCTTAGAAAAACTTGGTAGCAGTTTGTGACAAAGTAGAGAACCTGATACTATTATAGAGGGGGAAAAAAATAAGATTCAGTCGCTTATGTACAAAATGCTTATTTACATTAAACTCTTTCAAAGTAGGCTAGAATCCAGAATCGCTACAAGAATTATTTAAAGCTCACCATTCTTTCTCCATGCTAGATTGTAAAAAAACTCCCCATTTTAACAGATCAATGTTGTTTTCACTAAATAACTATCATCCACTTTCTCATCCCCCTAGTAGAAAGTTCTGTTCTGCTTTACGGCAGAAGGCTTGCGAAAGAGAATGCATTAAATAGTATACAGAGCAATTGCAAAAGGTAAACAATAGGATCAGCTGAGCTTTATTTGTCAGATTTCAGGTTTGTACTTAACTTTTAATCTGTGAGTGGTCACTCGATATTTTTAGGCACTGACTGTGCTCAGATGCCTCCTAAAAACACAGTTTATTTAAAGGGCACCAGGAAGATTATGCATACTTGCCCACTACACGTGTGAGTGCCGGCAGTTACTGTCTGGTCTGGCTCATCCTTAACTGTACTATTCCTTTCTCTTCATTCAAAAATCAGTTGTTTCCTGTCCTGAATTTTAACCAATTCTTTTAAATTACTTAAAGCATCATTTCCCTTGAGGGCTTGCCTGTGCTTGATTTTGACAGTGGCTACTTTGCATAAGAATTAAATCAGGGGCTTCAGGACACTATGCTGCTTCCCAAAGGTGGGGAAAACTTTAAGAAAACAGGCTCATCATAACCAAGGAAACAGGACACAAGGAGGAAGACCATGGAAATACATAGCCTAGCAATGACACCTGCATTTGCTGCCCGGCATCCATTCCTCTTGCTGCTGGGAGCTGTATCTTTAATTCTCTTTAGGAAGTCAACTCTCCCTCATCCTCAACCTGAGATTCAACCCTACCCCCAGGTCCAGTATCGTGTCCCCAGTGAGCGGTTCAGGAGAGGAGCAAATCAGCCTCTGATGTGCTCTGATGTGGTCAAATCAGCCCAACTGAGATTTGTGCTCAGTCTGAAAGAGTCCCTGTTCTCAGCTCAGCTTGGGAGTGTGTAGCTGGGCCTGCTGCCCTCTTGAATAGAGAGCTGAATCGGCCACATCTGGAGCCAACCCAGAAGAGACAGACTTGCGGGGGATCCAGGCGATACTGTCTGACTTGAGAATCAAAGAGCACCTGAACTAAGCTACTTGTAGAATTCCTTTTTTTCCCCTTATAACTTCACTTACTTGGGGTTCAGTTTTCTATTACTTGCCCTGTGATTGATACAGCCATTAGCAGCAGCGCTGTGGAGTTGGCAAGGTCTCCCATGTCCAGGGAACAAGGGAAATCTGCTTTGTACACAGTGGCAGTGTTGTGCGACTGTGACAAAGGTGGGCCTTCCTCATAGGCAAGCAACCCTGGCAGGTGTTAAAGGCTTAACCAGAGGAGTTGGGAAAAGTAGAGGAGGTCGAGAGAAAAGTTTTAAACCTATGACAGGTAGAATTAACAGCACATCTCAATCCTCAAGTGTTTGAAACTACAGTGGGCTAGGGGTTTAAAAAATCAGTGTATTAATAGTTTCCATTACCTACTTTACAAAAATGAAATAAGATGCATTAGGATGGGAAATGCCAGCATTCACTGGACTCTGTAGGATAAATATTGACCTGTGAAACGCTGTTTTAGTTATGCTGGCTTGTTGAATCATGAGGTAAAATCTATTTCTTACCAAGGGACATGAAAACCACTGCTCTAGGCTTTTTGTTTACTGATTCAAAACCTTCCAGATCAGCATTTTTCGATATTTAAATGGACATAAAAATCACTAGGGAGATTAAAGATAAACCCCACTCCCAAAAGTTCTTGGCTAGTAGGTCTGGGGAGGGGGGCCCAGAAATACACCTTTTAAATAGATGCCCCTCCCCTTTAAGAAACACTGCAGTGGTTTAAGACTCAACATCAGTGGTTCTGATCCAGAAAGCACACCAGAACCAACTGGAAAACTTTGAAATCACACATCCCGGTCCCTACATTGCAGGATTCTGGTTGCAAGTCCAGGCAAGGAAGGCCTGAGTCTTTCTACCTATGTTATTCAGTGTTATACTACAGCTTGAGAACCTCTTTTTTAGGGAATGTTCTTTAGGATACTGAGTTTGTTCCAATCATTAATTTAAAAACAAAACTAAAGACAAACTGATGATCAAGTGGCTCTCTGAGTTCCAGGGGCTCTGTGATTCTACTGCTCCTTGACAAGGACTACTTAAGAAATTGGGCACTACACTCCTCACTTGAAAGCTTCCAAGTAGCCACAGTGGTATGTGCAGAATGAACCCCTCACCAAAAGGAGTCAAAACACTGGAGGTGAAATCTACATCTTCTGGCTTTGCCACCAACAAGCTATGTGACCCGAGCAAGTCACGTTACCCTTCGTGGCCTGGGGTTCCAGAATATAAATTAAGGCAGTTTGGACTAGATGGTCTCAAAAGTCCCTCTCCTTCCATTATTCCATGATCACAGAAGGCTGGCATAATTTTTACTTTGTTTTTATAACCCAAGGGTTTAAAGCAATTAGAATACACGGAATGAATTAGTAAAACTGCCAAAGAGAAAAATGTCAGTGGTCGGTATACTACTAAGCAATTCACAAATGCTCAAAATTAACTGAATTAAGAACAAAAAAAATTAGACAACTCATTAAAGAAGCTAAGATGGCAGAATTACGTTTGCAGAATAAGAGACCAAAAGCCAAAGAGAAGACCCCAAGCTGGAGGACTAAGCCCCTCGTGGAGATAATTTCTGAGAACAATCAAAAGAAGGGCCAGATCCAGATCCAGCAGCAGCAGTCAATTTCCCCCAATGTGTCCGAGTTGGAAGGCCGGGAAGTGAGCAAGGGCCAGAGCACCAATACCTGAGGCAGCGCCAGCAGCTGGAACTGAAGAGCCAGAGGGAACAGCGGCAACTGGATCTGAAGGGCCAGGAGAAACTGGAGCAGCTGGAGCATTAGGAGAAATAATGGCAATTCATGCTAGAGATGGCCAGGTTCAAGGTTTGCATTTTCTTGCTGACCATTTAGGAAATGGTAGATCACATGGGCAAGTTCATCAGGATGAACATTTTCCTACACATTTAAGCGTAGAAAAAGAGAAGGAAGAGACATGGAGTGGAAGGGGAACAGAGGCAGTCCAGTCAGAGTCTCTGGTTCAATAGCATTTCCGTTTGGACAAGGACCAGGTAAATCTCTGCTTCTTGTTCAGGATGACTCTTCCCTACCTTGTCACAAATCTACGTCCTAGTTAGGAAAGTGGCTCAGTTGACTTTCACCCAACCACTGAATTGAAAGGCTATGTGATGCAGTGAGAGAGTGCATCCCTAAGGGACTTCTGAAAGGAATGCTAAGGAGCATTAGCATTGTAGCATTGCTACAATCTCTGCTGGGGTCACCTGCAGAAAGACATAAATGGGTGGCTTTGGGAAGGCACAGCTCCAGGAAAGCACTTCCCTGGTAGGGTGGCAGGAGATGAAGTTCATCTCCACAAAAAGCAACAGCATCTCTAAAGGGAACAGGGAATTGCTAAGTTCCGAAGTGATTCGGAAAAACATCAGAAAAAGGAAAATAGAGTCCAGAATACCATACAGCCTGTTTCTAGCACACATGTCCCTTACTTAGACCAAATAAACTGGATTTAAATGGTTCAGACCACCAAGTGAATACGTTAAAAGAAACCCAACTTGGGTGATCTGAAATTTTTATTTGTACTAAATAAAGTCACATCCAATATATGTCTGGTGGATTTAGTTTGTTCTGAAAACAAAGTTTTAAGAATGAAGAAAAATGCAGTTGCCTCAAAGCCCACGGACCAAGGTTAGTTTAGTGACGTAGTGACAGCACAGAGGAAGAAATCATTTTTAGAATATTTAGAAGCTTGCATCAGTTTTGCTTAGTCATAACAATAGAAGGGAAATATACCTAAGGAAAAAAGAATAAGCAAACACACTAAAGATAAACTAAATTATTTTCAGTTGACTAGAAGCAAAGGCAAATAATACATCTCTTCTGGATGGTTTGCTATGAGGCGCTACTGGCCTGACAGAAAGGGAGATGAAGGTAAGGCTCCAGGTTTTGGAACACACCCTAAGCAAGGACTGCTGACAGTTATACAAAGTGTTATCGGGTCGTTTTGCCCACAGTAGACATTACATCTAGTAAACCAGATTTAATTGCTATGTGTTACCACTAGCCAAAAGTTAAGCTATTAATTAAGCTGGGTAAGAGGTCATTTGCAAAGGGAAAGAGGCTGTCCCTCACCCGATGACATTTCCAGAAATCAGGTGGGGCCGAAAGAAACATGGAGAGTTGGGGAGGGGGGTGAATTAAAACATGCATGTCAAACTTTGGGGGCTGAAACCTATTTCAGCTCTTAGGTGTATAAATGCCAAAATGCCAATGGCTGACATGAGTGTGTGTGGCCCCAGGTAAGCTCTGCATTTTCCCTAAGAACACCTGTTGTATATAAATCAGCCATTTCATCTGGCATTCCTGGACTGAAAAGGCTATCATCTAATTCAGAACAGTGGCCATGTTCTGAACACTTACTGAAGGCTTATAGTCTGCTAGGCACTGTTTTAAGTGTCCTACATGTATTAACTCATTAAGCTTCACCTCAAGCTTTTGAGATCCATACTTTTACTTTCTCCAGCTTAACTGTTGAGGCAACAGGCACAGAATGGTAGTAAATGGAAAAGGCAGAGTCTGAATCCAGAATGAAATCTCTACGATATAGGTACAGTCAGGATGAAGTCACAGTCTTAAATAGAACATGAAAAAATACCTCACACTTGAACTCTAATTTAGTTTCTTTTTATTTAAACTGGCCAGAGTTGAGGAATTCAATCACTGCAAAATATGGCAGTATTTCTTTATCCAGGATTGAAGGAGACGTAAGGCATTCAAAGAACCATGTAATAAGAGACTTGACAAAATGAAAAATAAGTGGATCGTGATAGGGCTGAATACTCTAGATTTTACAAAAGTAAAAAATCTGCTCCCTTCCATAGCAAAACAATAAAAAACAAAACCACACCTTTGTTGTTTAAGGCCAAGCATGCTTAGGAGTTTTAGGTGGTTTGCCATCTATGGTTTTCTTTCATGCTGATACTCTGAAACAGAACCCAGTTCCAGGAGAGATAGAAGAATTGAGCTCAATGTTCCTTCAGATCTCAACAGATGACTAACCAGGTTGAATCACTGGCCCAGGGTTAACTCGCATGTAAAAATAAAAAAAGGCAAAGAGGATAACCAATGTTTAAAACTGCCATACTCTGCATAAAGAGTTATGTGTCATAGGGAACTTTAAATCCAATATCTTAAAAAAAATGTTTGCAATCCCATCTAAATAAGGAATAATGACTCAGAGACACATGATTGTGTTGGTGGTTTTCTTTAGTATACTAAAGTTCTCATTAGTATAGTAAAGTATACTGTACTAAAGTATACTAAGTATACCATAGTCACTCAAAATTAGTGACTCTTGCCTTCCTGGATATTAGTTCCTACTAGGAATAATATTTTTATATTAAATCATGAATTGTGCTCTACAGAAAGCTACCGATATGAAGGTCATATTGCACTAGGCTTGCCGTGTACACCAATCAACTTCAATAGTGAGTGACGAAACCTGGACAAGAAGAGGGGAAAGAGCTGGGCCATCCTAGTTAGGCCAGAACGTTTCACCGGTAACATTAGTGAAATGTGAATATGAACACACTAAATATCAATTGATTCAAGCCTTTCCCCACTCAACATCTGAACCACCTGTGTAGTTTTGTGCTTCTTTATCAATTTAGTCTATGGTGCATTTGTAAACCCAAACCTTCTTTTCAATACTACTTAGAAGACAGCAAGGCCTGTAGACCACTAAAAAAGAGTTGGTTTTGGAAGGAAAAGGCTTAGAAAAAGGTGGAGAGTGGGGTGGAGGGAATCCTTTGGAAAATAGTGATGAAGATAATGCTAAGAGGGAGAGAAAAAAGTGCCAGAGGGATGAGGAAAACTAAAGGTAGGGGAGAGAAGTCAAAGGCCTGCTTCATTCAGATCCAGGGCCACAAAGCTGCTGCAATCCACCTGTGAGGCCATCATGGTAAATGGCTGCATCATGGCACAGTGACTGGGAAGCAGGGATGCATTTTACCTATATCTCAGATACCACACCAGTGCTCACCTCGCCTATCACAGAACTAACACATGAATTCTTAAAACAATACGAAACTTCTAAAACAGGCCACCTCTACTCTCATAAGCATACCATTATAAAAGATGTCAGTAAACAAATACACCTTTATTGCGAGGAAGAACAAATAGCCTTTCTCTCAGTCTTCAACTTCTTCACCTAGCCTATTTCATGTCCACTAATAGGCCCCTGAAATTCTCCTCTCTGTTACTGTACTGGGGGTGCGTGGATTGCTTATCGAGGACTCTGAGCCATAAAAATGGCGACACAAAAGGCAATTAAAAAAATGTAGACTGCCCCTCTCATTTGCTTGCCTATAACAAATACTGCTCAGCAGTTATATAATTTACTAAGCAAAGAGAGAAGAATGAAGAGGAGCAGGATAGGCCTTCAGTGACAGATTTACAAGAGAGAGGGACAAGGAAGGAAGAAAACATGGGGGGGGGGGTAAGAGGAGAAAACCCACAGACTCTGATATAAAAAAAAGACAAAGAAGCTCAAAGACAAAGATATGTAAAAATCTGATTCTGTTTCCATCAATCCCACCTTGTGTTGTTTTAAGATAAAGTTGCTACAGATTTAATATTGTGTTGATATTCTCAACTGAAAACTTGCACGGAGATATGACATCTTAGTGTTTTCCTAGATGGAATAAAACTGGAGGTAGAATCTACCCTTGTCATCACTTAGTGGCTTCTCTTCCCAGCTAATTACTCTTCTGTCCTCCTTTTCTATGCCCCTTCCTCGTCTAGCCTCCAAATTCCTATCCCTAGCCTCTGTGTCACAAAGGCAAGCAAGGTGATTGCCTGGTTTGTCACTATATGCCTAGGGGTCATCACAGAACCTGTCTACAGAAAGGTACCTAAACTTCTGTTGAATCAATTAATTTTACCTTCATTCCTATGGTGAATTCTTCTGTTATAAACTGAGACTGACTAAGTTAGCAACTTTTAAGTCTACATTTTGAACAACCTCTTTACAACAGAGCTACAAATTCTAACTGTCCAGAAATGAGCTTTGATTGCAAGTCCAATATTAACCTTGTCCAAGAAAGAAAGCCATTTTTCTCCCACGTTGGTACTCTTTCAGTATTACTTAATTTCCTTCTGTTCTCTCAGGGCTAAAAATCTTGCAGCCCTGTTTTATTTTACCCTCAACTTTATGCCCTATTCAATTTCCAAACATACCAGCTGCATCCTTCCTCTGAAAGGTCTGGCAAAGTTGTCTCTCCATTCTTACACTCTAATCCCATTAGCTCATTAGCAGTCTCAATTAACTCCTTTGCTAGATTTTACTGAAGAGAGTAATCTTGTCCTTTTTAATATAATTACTTACATGTCTGGATATAAATGCTTTCTATTTGTCCTTCCTTCCTGTTTCTACTCCTTTTTCTTTCCTTCTTTTTCACAGTCATTCCATTTTTCCCCTTTATAAGCCTGTGACTTATACACTATTCACTCTCTTACTGCTTACCCTAGAGATTACAACATGCATCCTTGACAATACTGGGACCACAAGACACTTTAACCTCATCTACCCCATATTCCTTTCATGTACTACTGTTGCCATGTAATACTTAAAATTTTAATATATTTTGAATATCACAATACATTATTTCTTTATACAGTCAAAATTCATTTAGATTGACCTACATATTTACTACATTTATTATCTAGATTTAAATCTATTTAAATAGATTTAAATCTATTACCTAGATTTATTATCTAGGCCTCTGCATTCCTTCCTGCATTGCCAAATTTCCACCTGAGAACATTTTTTTCCTTCTCCCAGAAAAACATTATTTATTTATTTAATTTATTTATGTTTTACATCTTTATTGGAGTATAATTGCTTTACAATGGTGTGTTAGTTTCTGCTTTACAAGAGTGAATCAGTTATACATATACATATGTTCCCAAATCTCCTCCCTCCTGCATCTCCCTCCCTCCCACCGTCCCTATCCCACCCCTCCAGGTGGTCACAAAGCACCGAGCTGATCTCCCTGTGCTATGTGGCTGCCTCCCACTAGCTAGCTATCTTACGCCTGGTACTGTATATATGTCCATGCCACTCTCTTGCCTTGTCACAGCTTCCCCTTCCCCCTCCCCCTCCCCATATCCTCAAGTCCATTCTCTAGTAGGTCTGTGTCTTTATTCCTGTCTTACCCCTAGGTTCTTCATGACACTTTTTTTTTCTTAAATTCGATATATATGTGTTAGCATACAGTACCTGACTCTCTCTTTCTGACTTACTTCACTCTGTATGACAGACTCCAGGTCCATCCATCTCATTACAAATAGCTCAATTTCGTTTCTTTTTATGGCTAAGTAATATTCCATTGTATATATGTGCCACATCTTCTTTATCCATTCATCTGATGATGGACACTTAGGTTGTTTCCATCTCCGGGCTATTGTAAATAGAGCTGCAATGAACATCTTGGTACATGACTCTTTTTGAATTATGGTTTTCTCAGAGTATATGCCCAGTAGTGGTATTGCTGGGACATATGGTAGTTCTATTTGTAGTTTTTTTAAGGAACCTCCATACTGTTCTCCATAGTGGCTGTACCAATTCACATTCCCACCAGCAGTGCAAGAGTGTTCCCTTTTCTCCACACCCTCTCCAGAATTTATTGTTTCTAGATTTTTTGATGATGGCCATTCTGACTGGTGTGAAATGATATCTCATTGTAGTTTTGATTTGCATTTCTCTAATGATTAATGATGTTGAGCATTCTTTCATGTGTTTGTTGGCAGTCTGTATATCTTCCTTGGAGAAATGTCTATTTAGGTCTTCTGCCCATTTTTGGATTGGGTTGTTTGTTTTTTTGTTATTGAGCTGCATGAGCTGCTTGTAAATTTTGGAAATTAATCCTTTGTCAGTTGCTTCATTTGCAAATATTTTCTCCCATTTTGAGGGTTGTCTTTTGGTCTTGTTTATGGTTGCCTTTGCTGTGCAAAAGCTTTGCAGTTTCATGAGGTCCCATTTGTTTATTTTTGTTTTTACTTCCATTTCTCTAGGAGGTGGGTCAAAAAGGATCTTGCTGTGATTTACGTCATAGAGTGTTCTGCCTATGTTTTCCTCTAAGACTTTGATAGTTTCTGGACTTACATTTAGGTCTTTAATCCATTTTGAGCTTATTTTTGTGTATGGTGTTAGGGAGTGATCTAATCTCATACTTTTACATGTACCTGTCCAGTTTTCCCAGCACCATTTAGTGAAGAGGCTGTCCGTTCTCTACTGTACATTCCTGCCTCCTTTATCAAAGATAAGGTGACCATATGTGCGTGGGTTTATCTCTGGGCTTTCTATCCTGTTCCATTGATGTATCTTTCTGTTTTTGTGCCAGTACCATACTGTCTTGATTACTGTAGCTTTGTAGTATAGTCAAAAGTCAGGGAGCCTGATTCCTCCAGCTCCGTTTTTCATTCTCAAGATTGCAATGGCTATTCGGGGTCTTTTGTTTCCATACAAATTGTGAAATTTTTTGTTCTACTTCTGTGAAAAATGCCAGTGGTAGTTTGATAGGGATTGCATTGAATCTGTAGATTGCTTTGGGTAGTAGAGTCATTTTCACAATGTTGATTCTTCCAATCCAAGAACATGGAATATCTCTCCATCTATTTGTATCATCTTTAATTTCTTTCATCAGTGTCTTATAATTTTCTGCATACAGGTCTTTTATCTCCTTAGGTAGGTTTATTCCTAGATATTTTATTCTTTTTGTTGCAATGGTAAATGGGAGTGTTTTCTTGATTTCACTTTCAGATTTTTCATCATTAGTGTATAGGTATGCCAGAGATTTCTGTGCATTTATTTTGTATCCTGCTACTTTACCAAATTCATTGATTAGATCTAGTAGTTTTCTGGTAGCAACTTTAGGATTCTCTATGTATAGTATCATGTCAACTGCAAACAGTGACAGCTTTACTTCTTCTTTTCCGATTTGGATTCCTTTTATTTCCCTTTCTTCTCTGATTGCTGTGGCTAAAACTTCCAAAACTATGTTGAATAAGAGTGGTGGGCTTCCCTGGTGGCGCAGTGGTTGTGAGTCCACCTGCCAATGCACGGGACGCAGGTTCATGCCCCGGTCCGGGAGGATCCCACATGCCGTGGAGCAGCTGGGCCCGTGGGCCATGGCCGTTGGGCCTGCGTGTCCGGAGCCTGTGCTCCACAACGCGAAAAGCTGCAGCAGTGAGAGGCCCGCGTACCGCAAGTAAAAACAAAAACAAACAAACAAGCAAAAACATAAAAAAGAGTGGTGAGAGTGGGCAACCTTGTCGTGTTCCTGATCTTAGTGGAAGTGCTTTCAGTTTTTCACCATTGAGGACGATGTTGGCTGTGGGTTTCTCACATATGGCCTTTATTATGTTGAGGAAAGTTCCCTCTATGCCTACTTTCTGCAGGGTTTTTATCATAAATGGGTGTTGAATTTTGTCGAAAGCTTTCTCTGCATCTATTGAGATGATCATATGAGTTTTCTCCTTCAATTTGTTAATGTGGTGTATCACGTTGATTGATTTGCATATATTGAAGAATCCTTGCATTCCTGGAATAAACCCCACTTGATCATGGTGTATGATCCTTTTAATGTGCTATTGGATTCTGTTTGCTAGTATTTTGTTGAGGATATTTGCATCTATGTTCATCAGTGATATTGGCCTGTAGTTTTCTTTTTTTGTGACATCCTTGTCTGGTTTTGGTATCAGGGTGATGGTGGTCTTATAGAATGAGTTTGGGAGTGTTCCTCCCTCTGATATATTTTGCAAGAGCTTGAGAAGGTTAGGTGTTAGCTCTTCTCTAAATGTTTGATAGAATTTGCCTGTGAAGCCCTCTGGTCCTGGGCTTTTGTTTGTTGGAAGATTTTTAATCACAGTTTCAATTTCAGTGCTTGTGATTGGTCTGTTCATATTTTCTATTTCTTCCTGATTCAGTCTTGGCAGGTTGTGCATTTCTAAGAATTTGTCCATTTCCTGCAAATTGTCCATTTTATTGACATAGACTTGCTTGTAGTAATCTCTCATGATCTTTTGTATTTCTGCAGTGTCAGTTGTTACTTCTTCTTTGTCATTTCTAATTCTATTGATTTGAGTCTTCTCCCTTTTTTTCTTGATGAGTCTGGCTAATGGTTTATCAATTTTGTTTATCTTCTCAAAGAATCAGATTTTAGTTTTATTGATCTTTGCTACTGTTTCCTTCATTTCTTTTTCATTTATTTCTGATCTGATTTTTATGATTTCTTTCCTTCTGCTAACTTTTGGTTTTTTTAGTTCTTCTTTCTCTAATTGCTTTAGGTGCAAGGTTAGGTTGTTTATTCGAGATGTTTCCTGTTTCTTAAGGTAGGATTGTATTGCTATAAACTTCCCTCTTAGAACTGCTTTTGCTGCATCCCATAGGTTTTGGGTCGTCGTGTCTCCATTGTCATTTGTTTCCAGGTATTAAGTAGTGTATTGTTTAGGCTCCATGTGTTTGTATTTTTTCCAGATCTTTTCCTGTAATTGATATCTAGTCTCATAGCGTTGTGGTCGGAAAAGATACTTGATACAATTTCAATTTTCTTGAATTTACCAAGGCTTGATTTGTGACCCAAGATATGATGTATCCTGGAGAATGTTCCATGAGCACTTGAGAAAAATGTGTATTCTGTTGTTTTTGGATGGAATGTCCTATAAATATCAATTAAGTCCATCTTGTTTAATGTATCATTTAAAGCTTGTGTTTCCTTATTTATTTTCATTTTCGATGATCTGTCCATTGGTGAAAGTGGGGTGTTAAAGTCCCCTACTATGAATGTGTTACTGTCGATTTCCCCTTTTATGGCTGTTAGTATTTGCCTTATGTACTGAGGTGCTCCTATGTTGGGTTCATAAATATTTACAATTGTTATATCTTCTTCTTGGATCGATCCCTTGATCATATGTAGTGTCCTTCTTTGTCTCTTCTAATAGTCTTTATTTGAAAGTCTATTTTGTCTGATATGAGAATTGCTACTCCAGCTTTCTTTTGGTTTCCATTTGCATGGAATATCTTTTTCCATCCTCTTACTTTCAGTCTGTATGTGTCTCTAGGTCTGAAGTGGGTCTCTTGTAGGCAGCATATATATGGGTCTTGTTTTTGCATCCATTCAGCCAATCTGTGTCTTTTGCTGGCAGCATTTAGCCCATTTCCAATTAAGGTAATTATCTATATATATGTTCCTATTCCCATTTTCTTAATTGTTTTGGGTTTCTTATTGTAGGTCTTTTCCTTCTCTTGTGTTTCTTGCCTAGAGAAGTTCCTTTAGCATTTGTTGTAAAGCTGGTTTGGTGGTGCTGAACTCTCTCAGCTTTTGCTTGTTTGTAAACGTTTTAATTTCTCAATCAAATCTGAATGAGATCCTTGCTGGGTAGAGTAATCTTGGTTGTAGGTTTTTCTCCTTCATCATTTTAAATATGTCCTGCCACTCCCTTCTGGCTTGCAGAGTTTCTGCTGAAAGATCAGCTGTTAACCTTCTGGGGATTCCCTTGTGTATTATTTGTTGTTTTTCCCTTGCTGTTCGTTTTTTTTTTTTTTTTTTTGCCATACGCGGGCCTCTCACTGTTGTGGCCTCTCCCGTTGCGGAGCACAGGCTGCGGATGAGCAGGCTCAGTGGCCATGGCTCATGGGTCTAGCTGCTCTGCGGCATGTGGGATCCTCCCGGACCGGGGCACAAACCCGTGTCCCCTGCATCGGCAGGTGGACTCTCAACCACTGCGCCACCAGGGAAGCCCTCCCTTGCTGCTTTTAATATGTTTTCTTTGTATTTAATTTTTGACAGTTTGATTAATATGTGTCTTGGTGTATTTCTCCTTGGATTTACCCTGTATGGGATTCTCTGTGCTTCCTGGACTCGATTAACTATTTCTTTTCCCATATTAGGGAAGTTTTCAACTATAATCTCTTCAAATATTTTCTCAGTCCCTTTCTTTTTCTCTTCTTCTTCTGGAACCCCTATAATTCAAATGTTGGTGCGTTTAATGTTGTCCCAGAGGTCTCTGAGACTGTCCTCAGTTCTTTTCATTCTTTTTTCTTTATTCTGCTCAGCAGTAGTTATTTCCACTATTTTATCTTCCAGGTCACTTATCCGTTCTTCTGCCTCAGTTATTCTGCTACTGATCCCTTCTAGAGTCTTTTTCATTTCATTTATTGTGTTGTTCATCATTGCTTGTTTCACCTTTAGTTCTTCTTGGTCCTTGTTAAATGTGTTTCTTGCACTTTGTCTATTCTATTTCCAAGATTTTGGATCATCTTTACTATCATCATTCTGAATTCTTTTTCAGGTAGACTGCCTATTTCCTCTTCATTTGTTAGGTCTGGTGGGTTTTTATCTTGCTCCTTCATCTGCTGTGTGTTTTTCTGTCTTCTCATTTTGCTTATCTTACTGTGTTTGGGGTCTCCTTTTTGCAGGCTGCAGGTTTGTAGTTCCCATTGCTTTTGTTGTCTGTCCCCAGTGGCTAAGGTTGGTTCAGTGGGTTGTGTAGGCTTCCTGGTGGAGGGGACTAGTGCCTGTGTTCTGGTGGATGAGCCTGGAACTTGTCTTTCTGGTGGGCAGGTCCATGTCTGGTGGTGTGTTTTGGGGTGTCTGCGGACTTATTATGATTTTAGGCAGCCTCTCTGCTAATGGGTTGGGTTGTGTTTCTGTCTTGCTAGTTGTTTGGCATAGGGTATCCAGCACTGTAGCTTGCTGGTCAGTGAGTGAAGCTGGGTGCTGGTGTTGAGATGGAGATCTCTGGGAGATTTTCACCATTTGATATTATGTGGAGCTGGGAGGGCTCTTGTGGACCAGTGTCCTGAAGTTGGCTCTCCCACCTCAGAGGCACAGCACTGACTCCTGGCCGCAGCACCGAGGGTCTTTCATCCACACGGCTCAGAATAAAAGGGAGAAGAAGGAAGGAAGGAAGGGAGGGAGGGAGGGAGGAAGGAAGGAAGGAAGGCAGGAAGGAAGGAAGAAGAAAGAAAGAAAGAAAGAAAGAAGAACGAAAGAAAGAAAGAAAGAAAGAAAGAAAGAAAGAAAGAAAGGAGGGTGGGAGGGAGGGAGGGAGGAAGGAAGGAAGGAAGGAAGGAGGGAAGGAAGGAAAGAAAGAAATAAAGAAGATAAAATAAAGTAAGATAAAATAAAATAAAGTTATGAAAACAAAAAATAATTATTAAGAAAAAAATTTTTAAAGAAAAAAAACGGACAGATAAAACCCTAGGACACATGGTGGAAGCACAGCTATACAGACAAAATCTCACACAGAAGCATACACATACACACTCACAAAAAGAGGAAAAGAGGAAAAAATCATAAATCTTGCTCTCAAAGTCCACCTCCTCAATTTGGGATGATTCGTTGTCTATTCATGTATTCCACAGATGCAGGGTACATCAAGTTGACTGTGGAGCTTTAATCCGCTGCTTCTGAGGCTGCTAAGAGAGATTTCCCTTTCTCTTCTTCTCACAGCTCCCGGAGCTCAGCTTTGGATTTGGCCCCGCCTCTGCGTGTAGGTCGTGGGAGGGTTGCTCAGATGGGACAGGGTTAAAGGAGCAGCTGCTTCGGGGACTCTGGTTCACTCAGGCCGGGGGGAGGGAGGGATACTGAGTGCGGGGCGAGCCTGCGGCGGCAGAGGCCGGCATGACGTTGCACCAGCCTGAGGCATGCTGTGCGTTCTCCCAGGGAAGTTGTCCCTGGATCCCGGGACCCTGTTAGTGGTGGTCTGCACAGGTTCCCTGGAAAGGGGGTGTGGATAGTGACCTGTGCTCGCACACAGGCTTCTTGGTGGCAGCAGCAGCAGCCTTAGCGTCTCATGTTCGTCTCTGGGGTCTGCGCTGTTAGCCGCGGCTTGCACCCATCTCTGGAGCTCCTTTAAGTGGTGCTCTTAACCCCCTCTCCTCACGCACCAGGAAACAAAGAGGGAAGAAAAAGCCTCTTGCCTCTTCGGCAGGTCCAGACTTTTCCCCGGACTCCCTGCCGGCTAGCCGTGGTGCACTAATCCCCTGCAGGCTGTGTTCACGCTGCCAACCCCAGTCCTCTCCCTGCCCTCCGACCGAAGCCCGAGCCTCAGCTCCCAGCCCCGCCCACCCCGGCGGGTGAGCAGACAACCCTCTCGGGCTGGTGAGTGCCAGTCGGCACCGATCCTCTGTGCGGGGATCTCTTCCCGCTTTGCCCTCCGCACCCCTGTTACTGTCCTCTCCTCCGCGGCTCTGAAGCTTCCCCCTCCGCCACCTTCAGTCTCCACCCGTGAAGGGGCTTCCCAGTGTGTGGAAACCTTTCCTCCTTCACAGCTCCCTCCCACTGGTGCAGGTCCTGTCCCCTATCCTTTTGTCTCTGTTTATTCTTTTTTCTTTTGCCCTACCCAGGTACGTGGGGACTTTCTTGCCTTTTGGGAGGTCTGAGGTCTTCTGCCAGCGTTCAGTAGGTGTTCTGTAGGAGTTGTTCCACGTGTAGATGTATTTCTGGTGTATCTGTGGGGAGGAAGTTGATCTCCGTGTCTTACTCTTCCACCATCTTCTCTTCGTAACTCCAGAAAAACATTATTTAGTTTTTCTTTTAGTCGGGGTTTGCTTGTAATGATTCCTATAAGTCCCTGTTTGTCTTTGCCTTTATATTTCACCTTCATTTCTTAAGGATATTTTCACTAAATATAGAATTCTAGGTTCACGTTATTGTCTTTTAGCACTTTAAATATTTCGTTCCATTGTACTCTGTTTCTTTGAGAAATCAGCTGAAAGTTTTAGTGTTGGTCTCTTGAAGGTCATATCCTCTGGCTACTTTAAAATCCTTCTTTTTATCTTCAGGTCTCAGCATATGTTTGTATACGGCTTTATGTGTATTTATCTTGCCTGGGGAATCATAGCGCTTCTTGAATTTGTGGCGTGATATCTTTCAACAGTTTTGAAAAACTTTTATCATCTATCTCTCTTTCCTTTTCGTTTGGGTCTCCAATTACAAATATGTTGGACCTTCTTACCTTACCCCATATTTCTCTTAGATTCTTTTCTGTATTTTCTAAACCTTTGTCTCTCTGTGCTTTAGTCTAGATATTTACTTCTGATCTCTCTTCCAGTTCAGTAACTCAGCTGTGTCTAATACGATGTAAAACTCATCAACTGAGTTTAATACAGTCCTAGAATTTCGATCTTTAAATTTCCATTTCTTTGCTAAGATTATCACTCATCTCAATGAATTCCTTGAACATGTAGATGATGGTTATTTTAAAGTCTGGTAACTCTAATATCAGGATTTCTTATTGGTCTGCTTCTAATGTCAGTTGTTTCTTTTGGTTTTCAGTCATTCTGTTTTGAATGCCTGATATTTTTTAAATAGAAAACTAAAAAGTGTAGAAGAAAAAGGAATGAGTAAATAAGCACATCTCAAAAAGTTTTTCTAGTGAAATATTTACTGACATCTTTCACTTATGCATAACTTCAGCTAACCTAGTTGCATTATTTTAAAATGATAACTCAAAGTCCAAAGCTGCATTTTTACAATTCCAAGTTTAGAGTTTAACAGAAACTTTCTGGTTCCTGTGAGTAGGCCCTTCCTTTCATGAGGGGGAAAACAAAAAGTAAAACCTTAACTAGTATAAGAAGTTGGCTAACATTCGTCTGTGAAAGAATACTCTCCTAGATACTAGCCATTAAAGTTGTAATACCCTGCTTATATTCAAAATGCGCTGCTCATGAGAATGAGAACAAAATAAAGCTTTAAAAGAGGTACTTTTGTGTAAGAGAACCTTTGGTTGCAATTCTTTGACCTTTTTTGCATCTTGAATTTTTTATCACAGATACAGAAGACATACTAAATGCTTTCTTATAACACAATAACATTAAAGACCTTCATTTTTTATAAAGATTATTTCCAAAGGAATTCACACTACTCTTACAAGGCACCTTGTTAGTATATTTTCTGCTTGAATATCACTTTTTTCCAATCAATACTAAAGTAACTAAATATATTACTAAAGTAACTGTAAAGTAAAAAGAGCTCACTCTATAAATCATCCCATCTCTGACAACTTCTGCCTCCACTGTCCAACCCACAACCTGTTACTTTATTGACTAAAAAATTGTGCTTTGCTATTTGCGACAGAATAACGCCTTTTAGCGACTGTATATTTAGAACAAAACTTTCCTTTTAGCAAGTGACAGTGTCATTCAGTGCTCAACTGTCATGTGCTACTAAGAGTGAGGCTAAAAATATACCCATGGTTATTTACATTTAATAAGATGTGATACCTAATGGTGGTATATTTGAGATTGAGCTTTTGAACCCCTGCTGAAATCGCCAAGTTTGTAGCAGAAGGAGCTAAAATTTTGACATTTTATTTTCATAAGCTCAACAGAGTCCATTCAAATTTCTAGATGGGAAGAACAAGCATACAAGTACTTTATGGAAAGGTAGAGAAGGGAATGGGGACATCTGTAATCTTGATTTTTGAGGGGAGGAGGAGGTGAGATCCCTTTCAGGTGTCAGAAACAGCAGGGATTATAAAAAGTTCTGGTAACAATGACTCATTTGTATAATGCAAATTATCAGGAAGGGGCAAGCACAGGAAAGAGTTAATTCAAATTGGGAATAACTATCTGAAAATGGTAAATATATAACAACTCATTTCTTAGAGGACTCTTCAGCCCAACCCATGAGATTATAGGGAACATGACTACATGCTTTGTTAGCCAGATGTTTTAGTATGACAACTCCTGCAAGTGGAGAAAGGCCTTGAGTTTGACACCCATGCACAAGAGCTTACCCACAGCATTGTAGAGAGGCTCTCCAGTTAACTTGTCCCAGACTACAGTGGTTTCCCTCTGGTTACTGACACCAATAGCTTTAAAGAGAAAGTTAAACAGAAAGGATTAAAAAAAAAGCAGAAATCTGAGGAAAGTTCTCACTTTTTTTTTTTTTTACAGGCACAACTAAACATAAAAATTTGAAGAAAAACATTTGGAACGTCTGTGGTGGTACTGAGTTGATTTTCTTTGACTGGCCCAGGAAAAGCGAACCACCAATGTCAACTACTTCTTTTTCTTTCTACAGACTTCTCCCTGCTTCACTACCAGCACACCATAACATGGACCCAGATCAACAGCCAAATAAAAGACTCGCAGGTTGCCTTATAAATAGGGAATGCAATAACTTCCCGACTTTACGATACCCAATTTATCATGCTGCGGAGACCAACAATAACCTCATTCGTTTATTTACTAACTGCCACAAGAAATTTCCCTCCGTGTGTGTGTGTGCACACATGCCTGTATTTTGAGAAAATAGTCACAGATAAAATCCTTCATGCTGGGCAAACTCATAGTTAGAAATTCAGTTTTCTTCATGTATTTTAATAATATGTTACAAGACATAGAGTTTGAGGGACTCCCCTGGTGGCAGAGTGGCTAAGGCTCCACGCTCCCAATGCTGGGGATCTGGGTTCGATCCCTGGTCAGGGAACTAGATCCCACATGCATGCCACAACTAAGAGTTCGCATGCCACAACTATGGAGCCCATGTGCCACAACTAAGGAGCTGGCGAGCCACAACTAAGGAGCCCGTGAGCCACAACTAATACCCAGTGCAACCAAAAAAACAAACAAACAAAAGACATAGAGTTTGAATCAGGCATAAGTACAGTATGTGATGGCAATTACATTATACTAACCTATAGACAACTCAAGGGCTATAGTGACAGTAAGTTACTATAAGTAAAATACTATTCCATACCATCTTACTCAGTTCGGCTTGATTCAGCTAAATTGGAGGTTCTCAGACTTGGTTGTACATTAGAATCAACTGCAGAGCTTTTAAAAAATACCGGTGCCCAGGCCCTGACCCAAATCTTCTGATTTAACTACCTGGGGTAGCATCTGAGCATTGGTATTTTTTCTTAATACTCCCCAGGTGATTCTCCTGTGCAGAGTTGCACACACTGGGCTAAAGGATGGAGCTTTTCCACAATTTAAGATTAGGACAGACCTTAAAGGCTATATAATCAACCCACCTTATGCTCAAATCTCTGGAATTGCCTGTTACGTGACCATTCAGGCAGCACTTCTAGTGAAAAGATACTCACTACCTCTCTCCAGGCAAACAAATCTCTACTGTACAGCTTTGCTATTTAAAAACAATTCGTTTCCTCATTGCTTCCACCTATAGATCTTTGTTACATTCTTTGGAGATACAAAGAATAAGGTGAATCCTTCTTCCACATGTCAGTCTTTCACACTTGAAGCAGCTATTCTGTCCCTCCAGGCTTCTCTTCCCCTGTCTAGGCTAAACAGCCCAATTTCCTTCCACTGCCCCACCTCCATAGGGCACGGTTTAAAGTCCCTTCACCACCTCTCCTAGGAACATGCAACTAACTGTCCAAATTACTCAAGCTGTACACCCAGAATAAGACATACTAGGAATGTTCTGACCAACAGAGAGCTGAAGGGGACCAGCAGCTCCCTTGTTCTAAATAATCTTTATCCAATGCAAATATACTTACTTTATTTAACACCTTTTCTAGAGGTATAAAGATGAATGAGATTCTACTACCAGGAAACCTAGAGGCATAGGGTAAAAGGAAGAGATTTGAGGGTGTTTTTTAAAAAATAGAAGGCCAAAAGGTCTGTAGGAATAAAGGAAGAGAAAGGAGAATGTGGGGGGAAAGGGGTCTGGAAATGAATGGGACACGGTGCTGATTGTTGTAGTGACAGGAGGGGATGGGATTAATACACAGGTGGAGGGAGGAGCCTCAGTAGGGCGGAAGGCTATTGCTTCCCTTGTAATGGAGGGAAGGGGGCAAGAGATCCAGACATTAAGTACTGGGACAGGAAGTTGAGGAATTTAGACCCCAGAGCCTCAATTTTCTCTGTGAAGTAGAGCGCAAGGTTATCTGTGAAAGCAGGGACTGTGAAGTTTGGGTGCTATTCAATAGAGCTCAGGCTCTGAAGCCAGACTGCTGGGGTTCAAATTCCAACTCTTCTGCTTCCTAGCAGCATGATCCTGGGTCTCAGTTTTATCTTCTGTAAAATGGAGATGATAAAAGTTCCCATCTTACAGGGTTACAAAAAGGAAAACCTAAGTTAATGCATATTAAAACAGTGCCTGGGACATAGTAACCACTCCATAAATGTCACTTATTGCTGCCATTCATTGTCATCATTGTTACACAGAGACTGGAGTACCAGTTGCAAAGAATGGGACTGAGCTAAGTGGGACACATAAAGGAATTCCGCAGCAGCACTGTGGGCACAGCAGAGGCCAGAGACCTCGGCGGGACCTTGGCAATGGTTGTTAAGGTGGAGTACTGTGAACGTGATATGTGACAACTTTACAATGAGGGCTCACAATGAATTCATGGTCTACTAAACGCTCCTATTCTTCCCCACTGCATTAATTTCCCATTAACTAGCTGGCTGCTTCCTTAGTTGCAATCCTGGAGTTTCTTTTTTTATATATAAATTTATTTATTTTATTTATTTATTTTTGGCTGCGTTGGGTCTTCGCTGCTGCCCGCAGGCTTTCTCTAGTTGCGGCGAGCGGGGGTTACTCTTCGTTGCGGTGTGCGGGCTTCTCATTGCGGTGGCTTCTCTTGTTGCGGAGCACGGGCTCTAGGCACACGGGCTTCAGTAGTTGTGGCATGTGGGCTCAGTAGTTGTGGCTTGCGGGCTTAGTTGCTCCGCGGCATGTGGGATCTTCCCAGACCAGGGCTCGAACCCGTGTCCCCTGCATTGGCAGGCGGATTCTTAACCCCTGCGCCACCAGGGAAGTCCCAAGCCTGGAGTTTCTATTCTATGCCCTTCACGCTACCTTTTTTTATTGGCTCATTCTAACTGGTATTCAGAACATTATCTAGAGCTATTTTGATCTGATTCATTAGTCACGGGTTTCATTCTAACCGCTTCTTCTTTCCCCTCTATCTTAATTTGGTTCCTTCATGCCAAGCAAAATTGCTTTTCTTGCAAACAATCGAAGTCCAGTGAACCAGCTTCTCAGGATTCTCTTCCGGCCACAAACAAGTCTAGTACCGGTTTCTCCCGACACAGGCCTTATGCATTGCCTCTGAACTTCTAATTGTGCTAATTTCTTGGCATTTTTACCCTAAAATCCTCTATGTTTTTCTATGTTTCTTAAAGAAAACTTTTCTGACTGCTAATCCCAGCACATGTGCTTCTCTTAATAGTTCCCAATTTTAATTCCTTCTTTTTCAGAATAACATGTTTAGGTTTTATAATCCTCCACCCTAGTTCACCTACCATAAGAGCAAATGAATGTGACGTGCAAGTCTTTTAGCTAGAGATACTAAAATTACTGGACAATATAAAACCTAACACATTACTCTCGTATCTAGCAGGTCCATGCTTCATCCATATATTCTTTTTCAGGGGATTTTTTTTTTCTCAAAACTGAGTGTCACTAGTACAATTAACTAGTTAAATGCTATATTCAAAATCTGGTTAAATTTTGCTTAATATTGCCTGTGAAAAGTTATAATCGCAGTTAAGAAAATTTACTTCGAAAAAAGCCTTTGGAAATACTCCAGAATGTTATCATTGTTGTCTTGGTGGAATTATAGATGACATGCACCCTTATTTAAAAATAAAATTATAATTTCTAATTGGAACACATTTCTGGAGAAAACAACAACAACCACCCAATAAACGCACACAGCAAAACAATATGAGTCCCAGAGGAAGGCTCTGGGGCTACTAAAAGCGCCATTGGGAAGAGGTAGAAAGCTTCCATGTCTGGCAGACGTGTGCCTGTGGCAAGTTATACCACTTGCAAGGGAGATATGGCCATTGCTGGGAAGCCCTTTAGGACAAAGAGTGCCTTTCTGAGAGGCCAAGTCTCAGAGGCGAAGGAAAGGTGGGTGGATGTGTTGGCTAGGGCGAGGCAGTGGGTGTGCGGGCTTCCCTGTCCTCTAAGGGTGTGAGAACTACTATCTAACCTAATCACTGAGGACTTGATGTTCTCAACTTTGTAACAGTGTATGTTGTATTTTGCTTGGATCTCATGAGGGAGGACGAATGAGACTATGTGGTATTGTAACTCTTTATAGTTTGTATTTCCTTCAGTCCAGTGACAGGCAAACAGAGCGGCCCAGCTCTCTAAGCCAAGATGGAAAGAAGCAGCCTATTTACTTGTCTTGGGCTCAAGTGAGCTGTTAAACTGGAAAGTGAACTTTAATTATGGAGACATTGTTTATAGGGACCTGAAATCAACAAACTTTGGCAGATGAGGACAACTAAAACCAATGAAACTGGAGTTTGCCAAAGAAATACAACCAGCTATGATGAACTCAATGATTACCAGGTAAGATGATAAATGAATCACCCTTTAGCTGGAAAAAACTCATTTCTTTGCCACTTTGCAACCAAAAACTCAAGTGGTTTTTGAGGTTATTATCAGTGTGGCTCAGGAAAGAAAGCACTGGACCAGGAGACAGGGCAGTTGTGCTTTCATGTTATACCACCACTAAATAGCTACACGACCTGCAAAGGGTCCCTGTTCTCTCATTTGCAGCTAGGTCTAAGTGATGGAAAATCCTTTACAGCATTAGGGTTCTGTGACCTAGAGCTCTATCTAGGCAAGCAAAAGCTTGGCCCTTGACAGTGCCAATTCAATAAATTACCTGGAAAAAAAATTTTTAACACAACTGGCCTGGTATGGAGGGGCTTGTGGAACGTTCTCTTCCTTGGCCATAGGCTGGTAGTTGTTGAGAAGGAAGTGCTGGGTCACTTTGGTTCAGGTATGGGTTTCACACTGGCCAGACACAGAGGAGCGTAGAGCAGAGAGCTGTGTGCTCAGTATTCTTACAGACAGTGCAAGTGGAAGACAAGTGACCGGGACTGGGGTTATGTGTCATCTTCACGAACACCACAAAAACAAGAGAAAAACGAATGCCACCTGAGTGGGTCTAGAAGGCCAACATGCCACAGCCTACCTCACCTGAAAGGGAGGTAGAATGAGGTCAAAATCATGGCCAATGGCTCTGGAATCTACATCGTGAACATGGCATTCCGCCACCTAGATTATTTACATCACTGGTAATGGATATTTCGACAACAGAGTGTGCTACTGAATGCCTCTTACACGTTTACACTGTTTAGACCATGAAAGCTGTGAGGACAGTTCAAGGAAATTGACCAACAATCACTTTGACAGAGGACTCATCTAAAACTTGGTGAATGCAACTGTAAAAGAAGTTTGAAGTACTTCACTTAGATGTAGAGATAAAATGAAGGTAGGATATTAAAAAACTGTTAACAAAATATCAACTCGTACATGGGTATTTCTTGTAAAAATCTGCAGTAACAGAAATATCACTGTTACATTTTTCCATTAATCTGTGATTGGATTAACATGTTTCCCCCATTGGACAGCAGCACGACCCTATTTGTGCTCCACTGTTTCCCTAGCACACTTAGCACATCGTAGGCACTCTTGAGTTTGCTGAGTGACTGGTTTTGATTATACTTAGCCTTTTTTAAAGTGAGTTTTATTTATACAAATAAGGGAAAGTCTGGAAAAAAAATCAATGTTTCAACTCAGGAGTGCTGGTAAATTTCCGAGCCAAGATGACATGAATTAAGGAACCACCACCACCAACTGATGGTTCCCCGTATCTAGAGTCAAACTACCTAAGAAAGAAAAAAAAAGTAGCCCTTGAATGGTGAGCTTGAAAAATTTAAACTCTAAGGAGATGGCAATTACCGTATTATGCTTCCACCCTTTACACTAGTAGCATATCAATTTTAGATGACTGGGTTATTTTTTTTCTCCCTTATGAATGATGCAAAGCCAAACTCAGGTAGATATTCTATTAAAACTACTAGGAATTAAAGGGAGATACTTGTAATAACCTAACACTCTCAGACAATTACTTAAGGGAGATTTCAAAAGTGAAGTGCTTTGATTTCAAACAACCTCCCCCCTCCCCAAGCTGTTCCTTATTCTAGTCTTACTCTCCCCAGTAAAGGGTATCCCTGTCCATCCAGGAGCTCCAGCAAAAACCCCAAGCCTCATCTGTGACCCATCTCTTTCCCCCACCCCACTACTCTCTCTGCTACCCTGACATCCAATCCATCAGCAAGCTCTGGCCCTTTCTCCCCACCTCCACTGCTACCACTGTCAATCAAGTCATCGTCCTCTCTCTCAGGACTTCCACGGCGGCCTCCACACTGGTCTCCTTGTGTCCACACTTATGCCTTTACTGTTCACTCTCCACAGTGTTCCGTACAGCAGTCAGGAAGTTGTTTTTAAACTGCAAGTCAGATCCTGTCATCCCCTATGGCCTTGCTTAAAGTCTTCTCATGGCTCCGTGTGATACTAAGAATAACATCCAAACTCCTAACTGTGGCCGACAAGGCCCCGTCCACTTCTCAGATTTCAGTTCCTTCTGAAACCCCTTACCCACCCAACCTCACCTGTCACCCTTCTTCCACTGTATTTTTGACAGGCTGGCCTTCTTTCTGATCCAGGAATGGGCCAAAATTATTCCCACCTCAGGCCCTTTGCATGTGTTGCTTTCTTTTCCTCTAACATTTTCCCCCCAGATATTTGCATGGCTGGCCCCTTTTGGCCTTTGACACCGCAGCAAAAGTGTCACCTCCTCAGAGAGGACTTCTCTGGCCTTCCAATCTAAAGGAAGCCTCTCTGTGCACACTCTAGCATATCACTGGGTTTTACTTTCTGTATGGAACTTATCTGCATCTGAAATTAGCTGGTACTTATCTACTCTTACTGTTGGTCTCACTCCCACCAAAATAAAAGCTTCATGAGAACAGGGACCTAATCTTCCTGTTTATTGTTGTATCCTCAGTTCTCAAAGAAATGCTTGCCACTGCATGGGCACTCAAGTATGTGCTGGATGAATGAATTTAATTGAGATAATCATATATAGAGTAAAATATGAAAAATACCTTTTATGTTGGAAATATCAATATTGAGCTGTCCAAGTTTCTCACACGTTTTCTCTATACACTCATAGACAGAATGCAGAATTTCCTTAGGGTCCTGCTCCACCCATCTTCAAACAAAAGAATGTATTTGGTTAGTCCACAAGAGAGCAAGACACATATAATTTATTTCTCTAGAGATGTTCACTTATGAGGGAGTGGCTGCACAAATCGAAGAAAATCAGATAAGCAAAGCACATCCAATATTCTAAAGAAATGATTTAAAGAAGAGCCTATTTACTTTACATTTTTATTATTCTTCATATAGTAATTAATTATTTGAAAGGAGGTAAGTAATACCAGGCCACAAATAGCAAATATTCTACCTATTTTTAAATCATTTTTCAAATCCAGTAAGAAACTGGTTCCCCAATTCTTTATATTCTGTGGGTGTGATGAATTCTGATAGACTATCTTTATGTTTCACTAGTCATTAGTCAGTTTTAAACAGACTAGATATAGATATTATTCTTTTGATACACTGACTTACTTACTTATATATCTGTGTATTTATTTATTTATGAAGCAAAACAAATTCTAAGAAGTCAAATAAGTATACTAATCTCTTTTGTCATTTTATTTCCTAAAATGTTTTGTTAGAATTTAGGGGAAAAATGTACATTCCTTCCAATAACTATTTCATGTAGACAAGTGACTGGTCCCAGTTTTCAGACCCAATCCCAGTGCAATTATGGTTAAGGTACAAGGACCTCAGAAGGATGAATGGCTCATAATAAATGAAAAGGAAGAATACCTGGGAGAAACAAATGGCATACTTTTTCTATGCAAAAGTAGAAATGACACAAGTTAAAAGAATCCTACGCTAGAATCTGGAAGTAGCAAGGGAATTCCAAATGCCTTTCTTCTCTGCCTTCCTCAGGTCTGCCTGGCTTTCCTGAGCTTTGAGTTCTGTCTCTAAATTCTCTTTTTCCAAAACCCAATCTCCTTCCACATATTTCTAATTTTTGTCCCTCCAAGTCTAGCTATTCTCTCTCTAAATTGCACTGGGATCAGGCCTGTGGACGGTCATTCTAATGCTGCTAACATATCAATAGCTTTTATTATTAAACAAAGGAATTCTCTAAAACATAGGAGAAAATTTTTAACGGAAAATTTGGTAACACACTGTTTTCCCTCTCTTTCTTAAATTGAAGTAAATTTTATGATGAAATGAACAGATTGAAAGTGCACAGTTTGTTGAGTTTTAACAAATGTATATACTAATCTAACCAACACCCCAGTCAAGATATAGAATATTTCCATTGCTCCAGAAAAGTTCTTTCATGCCTCTTTCAAGTCAATCACACACTCCACAGGCAACTACTTTTCGGATTTCCATCATCCTAATTAGTTTAGCCTCTTCTTGAATTTCAGATAGACCCATGCAGGATGTATTCTTTTGTGGCCAGTTTTTTTCACTCTCCAGGATATCAAAGAGATTCAACCGTGTCATTGCATGTATCAGGTCACTTTTGAAAAACTGTCAAACAGTATTTCATTGCTATCGTTCTACTGATGGCAGACGTTTGAGGGGTTTCCAGTTTGGGCTAGTATGAACAAAGCTACTATAAACATTCATGTAGATAAGTCTTCCTATAGGCATATGCTTTCATTTCTCTTGGATAAATTCCTAAGAGTGGAATGTTGCAGATGTATGATTAATTTTATAAGAACATGCCACACAGTTTTTCAAAGTGGCTGTATTATGAATATCAAATTTTAAATAAAATACTGTATAATATATGTACTATATAATACATATATATAAGTAGTAATATCATAATTACTATATATGAACATTGTTCCCCAAAAGGATGATTTTAGTATTAGATGATAAGATATATGAATGTTTTTTAAAAACATATCTTTATTTAAGGAAAAAAACCCTTACATGCAAATCAGCAAAGCAGCAGTTTGGCAATGATGGACACACAGGACTAAATGATTTCAAAGTCAACGTGGAATTTCTGATATCTAATACTCCTTTGCTTTATTACTTTATTATCGCTTCCTTTTGTCACTGAATTCCTAAGCCATCAATCATCCACATGTTTTTGCTGAGCTACCAAGTTACTGCTTCTTTTTTTGACTAATACCTATCCCTCACGTCTTCTCAGGAGGGTGTTTGGTTACGTTTACTTTACAAAAGCACAGGGCAGGTGGGGTGAGATGGACTAATAAACATGATGTACATTTACATATTAAATTAGGAAACATACCCTTCTCTTGGAAACTCTTGTTTTATTTCCACTTGATGATGACTAAGTAGTTCGGCTGTTTTTGAATTGAAAACCTGAAAAATATATTGCAATATTAGTGTAAAAATGCAGGTAGAGAGCAAAGATGTTTAAAAGTTATTCAGTGGGCTTCCCTGGTGGCACAGTGGTTGAGAGTCCGCCCGCTGATGCAGGGGACACGGGTTCATGCCCCGGTCCAGGAGGATCCCACATGACGCAGAGCGGCTGGGCCCGTGAGCCATGGCTGCTGAGCCTGCGCGTCCGGAGCCTGTGCTCCACAACGGGAGAGGCCACAACAGTGAGAGGCCCGCGTACCACAAAAAAAAAAAAAAAAAAAAGTTATTCAGCAACTGAAGTTCTTATTCACTGATAGAAAAATCATTTCAGATGAAATGCCTTACAAGATGTTCTACTTTCTCTTCAGATAGAATCATGTAAGTTATAAGGTAGCTTAAGAAATAATAACTTCTCTTTAGATAAATGAAAATCTATTAAAGATAAAGCTAAAGAGGCAATTCCTCATTCTTTAAAACAAATGGTTCCAGGTGCAGGAAACTTAATACATCAACCAATTAATAGTATGGATTTCTTTTAGAGAATAGGAAAACCAAAAATAAAAGAGAGCTGGCCAAATGCTGATAGTGATAGTATATGGTTCCATTCTGCATCTATCTTGGATGTGGAGACAGGAGTCAATAGATGCCCAGGCAGGAAAGTATACTGTGTAAATTCCTTTGAAGGGAAGTGTAACAATGCATCTAGCTCTTAGGAGAGCTAAGTAGAGCCATATCAGCAGGGGAAGAAGAGTGCCGTGGCATCAAGCTGAGTGCTCTCTGTGACATGCTTGTCATGAATTGCTGACCCTTGATGATAAAACATTAAAACTAATGAATGAAAGCTACCAGAGAAGAAGTGCAGTACAAGCCTCCACAAATTTAAAACCACTAAAACAACACTTCTTAAAAACTTAGCAACCTTTTCTCAGATATATTTATTTCTCACCTGGGTGTACCTATATTTAAGTATCAAATTACTTAGTCTTTCAGAGTAAGGATTCATATTTTAATTAAAACTAACTTCCAAAATCACTATAATTGCAGCAGTAAAGTCACATCCAATTAAGAAAGTGTTTCCAGGCCTAGGTTTCCTGTGGGAGAAAATTACTTGCTGAATGCAGACTAAGGAAGAAAGTAATAAGGGAAAACACACAGTGGGTCGGGTTGCTGCTCCCCTCCCTCCCCACCACACACATCATTTTTGGGGGAGGAAGTAATAAACATAATGAAAGCAAGAAGGCAAATTCTCAAGTCCTTTGAGGAGATAAAATATCTTACACGGCAAAGGTTAACTTGATACATCATAAATAAAAGGCACTTGGCTGAAGCCCATGTAATAGCCCAGTAATTTACAACTTAGCATTGGGTAGGTCTCTAGGATGTCCACTCCAACTGTCCCATTTTATCTGCTGAAGCATCTCTAGGGCCTAGAATAGTGCCTGGCATAGGGTTTGATAATCAGTAAATATTTGCTGAATATCTAAAGAACTGTGGTCTATCAGGTACTTACTAGGAAAAAATTATTAAATAAAATGGGAAATGGGGACTTCCCTGGTGGTGCAGTGGTTAAGAATCCGCCTGCCAATGCAGGAGACATGGGTTTGAGCCCTGGTCCGGGAAGATCCCACATGCCACGGAGCAACTAAGCCAGTGCGCCACAACTACTGAGCCTGTGCTCTAGAGCCCGCAAGCCACCACTGAGCCCGCGTGCCGCAACTACTGAAGCCTGTGCACCTAGAGCCCATGAGCCACAACTACTGAAGCTCACGCGCCTAGAGCCCGTGCTCCACGAGAGAAGCCACCGTAATGAGAAGCCCATGCACTGCAACAGAGTAGCCCCCGCTTGCTGCAACTAGAGAAAGCCCGCGCGCAGCAACGAAGACCCAATGAAGCCAAAAAAAAAAACACACACAAAAAAAGGTGAAATTAATTTTAATAACATTTTATTTAAACCAATATATCTAAAATTATTTCAACAGGTGATCAATATAAAATTAATTAGATCTTTCACTCTTTTAGTACTAAGTCTTTGAGATCTGGTATAGATGTTATACTTATGGTCCACCTCAATTCAGACTAACCACGTTTAAAGTGATCAATAGCCGCCTGCAGCTAGTGGCTGTCATACTGGACAGTGAAGTTGTGGAGTACTGCTTTTCTCATAAATCTAGGTTCACGTGAGGAACTGTAGTGAAGCCTCCTGATTATCCATTTGGCTGCAGACGGACAAGTACACAAAGCAGGCTAATGATGTTTCCATAAGACTCTATGGCTGAAGAGTATGAGACACTCCATATGAGAACACATTGCCGAGTAGAGAGAGTGCTAGTCGGTTCTTTTCAAGTAGATTTCAAAAGCCCTTGTCTATGAAAGATGGCAGTGGCTACAGAGTTTGCTTTATAAAAGGTCTAGCACAGTCATTTGTCTAAAAATCATTAGATGGCAAGGAAGAAACACCCCAGAATTACAGATGCTCATGTTTTTCTCCCTTTTCAAGTTTGAAATTCACCTAATTTAAAAATTAGTTAGAACTTCAGACTCACAACGGCACAGAACAGAAAACTCTCTTTAAGAAAATTAATTTAAAGAAATACTTTAAGACACAAGAGTCTATGGGATCTAGAAGAGATCCTAGAGTTCCTCTGGGCTAGTGTTTTCAAAGTGTGCTGCCCGCATCTCTAGGACCCGTCAGAAGCTGAGAGGGAAGGACAGGGAGCTCTGGACCACGCCCTCCCTTAGATTTCACATTTTATTGACTTCAGCTTCCAGAAGAGAGCTTAACAATGGAGTTCCAAGGCAAAAAACAAAATGACAACACACACTGAAACCCATGGCCCTAATGGAATGCTCTCTTAATTTGCAAAGGGAGCTCCAAGAGATCGGATAATACTGACAAAACAGGGCTAAACTCTAGGTTTTCTAAATACCAATGCAGAGCTTTTCCAGTACAAAATCAGACTGATTCTAATTAGGACTTTTTCCTTCATTAAGTGGCAGTGAATATAAAGGAGTTTTCTAACACAGGGCTGCCTATGCTACAACGAGGAGGTAGGACATCCAACCCAGACTGGTGGGCTCAGAGAAGGGCTCTCAGAAGAGGTAACTTCCAGGCTAAGACTTAAGGTTGAATACAAGGGAGTCCGAGTGGGACTGGGAACGGTGGGGAAGCTAGGCTGAGGCAGGGAGAGCAGCTGCAGATGTGTCTGCAGTGACCCAGGTAAGACACCTAGAGGGCTCCACTTGGAGGCCAGCAGCAGTGGGGACTGAATGAAGTGCATTGCTGAGAGAGATTCAGTTTAGGAGGTATAAGCAAACAGATGCGTCAAGGGCTTGGATGGGGAGGAGTGACAAAAAAGGAGGAATACTCAAGGATGACAGGTTACAGGTTACAAGTTAGAGTAGGCAGTGTTTACAAGACAAAGGTAGGGCAAGGAGAAGTAGTTAGGGTACAGAAGGGGGTAAGGAGATTGCAAATTTCATTTTAGATAACGTGTGTTTGAGGTGTAACTCGGCACAGAAGTGGAGATACCCAGTAGTCAATTGCTTATGTTTTAGGTCATAAGCTTAAAGAAAGAGATCCATTAAGGGTACAAACTTGGAACTAGCAGATAAATAAGTCCTGGAGAGCTAATGCACAGCAGAGTGATTATAGTCAATGGTAATGTATCATAAACTTCAAAGTTGCTAAGGGAGTAGATCTTAATTATTTCCACCACAAAAATAAATGATAATTATGTGACATGGTAGAGCTACGTGGATAATGCTATGGTGGTAACCGTACTGCAATATACAAATGTATCACACAACATGGTGGACACCTTAAACTTATACCACGTTATATGTCAACTATATGTCAATTAAAAAACAAGAGATCCAGTCTTAGAATTTCATGTGGGCCGGAAAAGGCAGTTGAGAACGTTATGCTTGGTGTAACATGGAGGCAAAGAGCATGGGCTTGGGAGAGCTGGGGCTGGGGGTCAAGCCCAGCCCTGCCCATGTCAGCTGTTTGACTTTAACTTCTCTAAGCCTGGACTTTTCCATCTGTAAAAGGATTAAATAAAATAATGTATGCTAATATTGTCAGGAACCAAGATTTTTCAGTGCAAGAGGAAATAAATATAAAATGAAAGAACTTAAGTGAACTGTAAAGTTAATTAGAACTGGAAATATCAATATGAACTGAGGCTTTTAAAATCTGTCCCCTGAAAGAGCCTAGAAACAGTGACATCTCTGCGACAGTGACCAACACTAGAACTCAGAATTTCATCTCTAAATATGGTTAATCACTAAAGGAAAACTTGGAGAAATATTTGGAAAAATAGCTGACTCCAGGTTTAAATTCACCAAAAAACTACATTAAGAAAATATGACAAGCATGAATAATTGTTAAATCTGGGTGATGGATTCACAGCCATTCATTACGTTTGTCTTTTTACTTTTCAGTGTGTTTTAAATTTTTTCATTTAAAACATCGAAAATATATAGAATATAATTTAAAAAATAATGTATGAAAAGTATTTCGTTGAGGGCAGGCACACAGCATGTATCCAAAAAGATGTTACCATTACTGTTGTGGCTACAACTGGTACTATTTTTATTACTGTTCCTATTATTACTACTACCACCAGCACAGCAGATAAGTGATAAGAGTTAGGATTCAAAAAGTCACCAGTGGGCTTCCCTGGTGGCACAGTGGTTAAGAATCCACCTGCCAATGCAGGGGACACGGGTTCGAGCCCTGGTCCGGGAAGATCCCACATGCCGCGGAGCAACTAAGCCCGTACGTCACAACTACTGAGCCTGCGCTCTAGAGCCCACGAGCCACAACTACTGAGGCCGCGTGCCACAATTACTGAAGCCTACACACCTAGAGCCTGTGCTCCGCAACAAGAGAAGCCACCGCAATGAGAAGCCCGTGCACCACAACGAAGAGTAGCCCCTGCTCGCCGCAACTAGAGAAAGCCTGCGCGCAGCAATGAAGACCCAACACAGCCAAAAATAAAATAAATTAAAAAAAATTAATTAAAAAAAATCACCAGTTCTGTATTCATCTCTAAGCCCAAATCCTGTCTCAGTTCCAGATTTTGTTTTTGGTGGGGGAGGGCAATTAAAAACTGAAGAAACAACTTCACATAGGAAAGGAATTCAGCACAGTGCAGGCGCATAGCATAAACCCAAAACCCAAAGATAGCATAGCATAAGCCCAAAAGATGTTACCACTACTGCTGCTACTACTACTACTGCTACTACTGCTACTTATTATGATTATTACTACTACTGCTACTCTTACTACTTCTATTATAAGAGGAGAATTAGAATTAGAAGTCATTAGCTCTATATTTACCATTGTGCCTAAATCATGGTCAATTCCAGATTTGGAGGAGGGGGACAGTTAAAAAGCTGAAGAAACAAGGAAAATTACTTCTATAAAAATTGTTTTAAAAGGACTTTCTGAAACAACGCATGCCTTCTGTCTCAGCAGAAGGGGAGTAGTGGAGAGATGAAGACGAAATGCAGTCCTTACTAAGTAACTGTCTTTCACGCTTGCCTCACTCACCCTATGACTAACTCAGCCATCCCATCATAAACATGCATTCACTTCCCTCCCCACGTGGTTTCCCCACTAGCCTACTCATGCCACACTCAGCTTTACTGTGTGATAAGTAAGACATTTTTCAGGAATATAAACTCCATCTCTAAAACATTATGTAAATTTGCAGGACCTAAAATAAAAATATTAGCTACAAACATGTTACATTGCAAACTTGACCACAGAAGGCATAATGGCATCTTCCAACAAGCCACAGAAGTAAACACAGCAAATGGCATTATATTTTTCTTAAAAAAGGAAATTATATTAAACAGCATATTCATACATCTAACATAGCTATAGTTGCCAAATTCAACTTTTTCCAAGACCCCGCAAGTTCTCCCTTTCTAGTCTTTCAGTCCAAGAGTTCTAGTCAACACATCAAGCCCTGGAGGCCTCTCTCTGCTGTTGTCTATTCATGTAATGAGCACCGACCAGACGCCAGATGCTGTATTAGGCTTTGGAGAGGGGGAAAAAAGACACCATTCTGCCCCTCAAGGAACTCAAAACTGAAGGCTCTAAACATTTATGCTTATGAGACAAGAGGACAAGAGAGGGTGGCAGCTCTCTGATGAGAACATGTTCTTGCCATGTCTGTAATGTTATGGGCAAGAAAACTAACCAACTTAGTGCGGGGGGGACACAAAAGAATCACATTTACATTTATTATAAGAGGGGCCTCATTCGAGCTATGAGCCAAATTAGTTTTACCAAATTTACTGTTCATTAGTTCCTGGCCCTTAATCGGTGCCTAATACTTATGTGTTGGATACATAAATGAAAAAAGAAAGCGGAAATCTATCCCTTAACCTTGAGATCTCTAAGTATGATGAGACAACCGGGGTCAAGGCAATGTTTCCTGCCAAAATAAGCACGGAGCTACAATTCAGATCATTCTTCATAGATGCTGGCTATTGGAACAAAATGGTTACGCAACCATTATCCATGGTGACTACACCTAAGCCCTGCCCAGGCCCCGCTTAATCTGAGTCACAAGATGATCCAAACCAGCAGGACTTTTTCAAAGGCAACATTTTTTTACATATTGTGAAACCTGTGTGTGACTACGTTTTGCTTGGTGAAGATTCATCTGTGACCATAATCAGAAGTGGTAAATGGCCTTCCCCAGCCTCCCATCTTCCCTTCACAGTGCAGTCAGCCCTCCATATCCACGGTTCCGTTTCTGTAGATTCGACCAGCCACAGATCAAAAATATTTTTTAAAAAATTCCAGAAAGTTCCAAAAAGCCAAACTTGAATTTGCCCTGGGCCTAGCAACTATTTACATAGCATCTACATTGTATTCACAGCTACTTACATAGCATTTACATTGTGTTAGGTTTAAGTAATCTAGAGATGATTTGAAGTATATAGAAGGCTGTGCATAGGTTTTATGCAAATAATGCACCATTTTATTATATAAGGGACATGAGCATCCTAGGATTTTAGTATCCACGGGGGTCCTGGAACCAGTCTCCTAGATACCCAGGTTTGACTGTACTCAGGTAGCTCGGGAGCCTAAGGCAGGAGGTGTTAGGAGGATAGGTTTCTGACTGTGACAGACCTGGACTTGAATCCCAGTTCCACGTTACTCTGTAACCTTGGGCACACTCTTCAGCACAGTCTAATCATCTGGGTAAAGGAGCTTAATAATACTACCTACATCATATTTGTTATGAGGATTAAATGAGATAATGCTGGAAAAGTCCTCAATGCAGTGCCTGACACATTGCAAGTCACAACACATTCTAATCCTTTGTTTTTTGGGTTTTTTTTAGCAGTCAACTTAATGGGGAAAAAATAAAGTTACCAAATTAAAGAAGGAAGTTGACTGTTTAAGCTGAAGCTTTTGTCTTACGAAGAAACGGCTCCTCCTTGAAACCTGTTACACTAATTCTCTTTCCAAGAAGTTCCTACTCTGCAATCTGGGTAAACACATGCCAAGCCCAGTTCACTTTCCTATCAGACAAGTTGGAAATTTTCCTTTGGTACAAAACATATGCATAGGATCCCAAGATTTAAGTCTTTGACAACTAGAGGAAGAAACGAACACGTTCTAAAATTGCAGGTCTACTACTAAAAGAGAAGAAATTAAGTAATCAAACATACCTAAGTCAGAGAGTTTTAACATTTTTTTGACAAGATAAAAAAGAAAACCAGATTTAAAATTCAGTTGACCTACAAAAATCTATTCAACAAATATGTATAAAGTGCTCCTGTAGATAAAACAGATGTTCATTTGTCATGTTGACCAAGATATTTTAAGGAATGCAAAGATGAACAAGTCTTAAAAAGGAGGTTCCTGCTTTCAAGTATAGCAGATATACAATGACACGAAGTAGGTGCTAAGAGCTATTAACAAATAAAAAAGAATGCTATAGAAAGGGGGAGAAATTCTGACTAAGGGTTTGAGGAAGACTTCTACCAAGAGATGGCAGTTGAGTACAATTTGGAGGTAAAATTTGGAGTAAAATTTGGAGGTAGAGCACAATTTCAAGAAGCAGATATGGGAAATTTTCACAGGGAGGAAGCATTTCCCTTGGATGAAAGAACATGAATAAAGAAATCTTGTGTCCCTTATGGGAGAAAGCCAATATAGCTGGCATAGAAAAAGGGAAAAGAAAACTTAGCAAGGTTATTGGTCTTGTGAATGTTGAATGAGATATGACAATTCAATGAATAATGGTCAGGAAATTATTTTAGTACCTTTCAGTCTATAAGCTTCCTTATGACAGTCCTTACCTGCTGTATTCTTTCCTGAGAAGGTAAGCAAATATTTTTGAGTCATAATTACAATGTGGAACAATATGACTAGAACAACTCCTGGGAATCACCTTGTGACTGAAGCACTTATTCAGCAAGTCTATTATCTGTATTTTGTAGGGAGTGCTTTAGCAAACCTCTTTCCTTATAACCAAGGGGAAAAAAAACCCTTTCTAAACCATTCCCAAGTTTTTCTCTACTTCACACAGGATCCCTTCACACAGGTAGTCTTTTATTTACCTCTGAAGCTTTCTTGCGTAGTTGTTTCTCAAGCAGCAGGAAACTTTATTGATCAACTTCTAAACATCATTCTATAAGCAGGACAGGAACCTTCTGAATGTGCACCTTAGCTTACTCACTGAGATCAAGCCACAGTAAACAGCACCCAACTTTTTAAAGGCTCATGACACTGAACAACTGATTGTGATGATACTAAGTTTTCATTCCTTCCCCACCAATGCAGAAAGATGCCTCTTGGGCAACAAAATCTGAGGGACCAGGAACAACCTGCAGTAGATGAAGAAGATTGCTGGGCTATATGGAGAGCAACAGTGAAAAGTCAAAAGGAAGAAAGGCACAGTCAGGCTGGTAACTAAAAAGGCAGCCTACAGAGTTATGAAATATTTTACCCACTTTCATAGAGGGCAAAGGCTGCATAAACTTGAGAACAACTGCCATGTTTGGTTTGGCCCCTACAATCCATTAGGAACTAGTTGCCAACATTTAAGAACAGGAAGATTTCACTGAAAACTCTAGACTACCAGCTTTTCTTAAAGAATTTGAAGATTTGGCAGCACGGGGCTAGTGTTCCTGCCTGGCAGCTACAGGTTTCCCCTTAGCCTGAGTCTGCTCTCCAGTCTGCCCTCCTCCCTCTACCTGCCTGGCCCCTGGAGGCATTTGTGTGGGCAATTCTTGAATACGGCTTCAAAACTCAACGAACAGCGCACTGTCTTGATGGTCTTTCTTAATTTGGGAAGATGGTAGTGATGATTGTGTATTTTATTAATCAAATCCAGGTAGGCTAAGTTTCTTACTTATGATTCTGGATTACTTTATAGACACTTACATGAAAATAAGACATAGTGAAACCTGCCCTGGGTGATCAGAAGGTAAACAGTGTAAGAGACGGTAGAATTATGTCTTGGCAGCTCAAACCAAGGTAAGTCATTAAATAAGAACCAAGCTAAAACTGGACTGAAGGCTTTTGACTTTAGACAAGAGAGATGAGTATCAAAATGAAGGTACAGGGGCTTCCCTGGTGGCACAGTGGTTGAGAGTCTGCCTGCCAATGCAGGGGACACGGGTTCGAGCCCTGGTCTGGGAGGATCCCACATGCCACGGAGCAACTGGGCCCGGGAGCCACAACTACTGAGCCTGCGTGTCTGGAGCCTGTGCTCCTCAACAAGAGAGGTCGCGATAGTGAGAGGCCCGCGCACTGCGATGAAGAGTGGCCCCCACTCGCTGCAACTAGAGAAAGCCCTCGCACAGAAACAAAGACCCAACACAGCCAAAAATAAATTAATTATTTTTTGAAAAACACAAAAATACTCACTCACTAAAAAAAAAAAAATGAAGGTGCAAATGCAGGTTTTGGTCAAGTGGTCAACTAAACAGAGCTCTGAAAAATATATATATACTGTATGTACAATGTATACATACAGTATATATACATACTAAATAATGCATGAAAACATGATTTGAGACAAAGAAGTGAAGAGGGAGCTAAGTAGTCATTAAATATTTACATCAACTTGCCAGATTAGTCAAATGTCCACTGAAAGCATGGGCTCTTAAACAACAATAGTTTTTTAAAATTACTTTTAAATTATCTTACTGAAGTCAGTGCTAGATCACTTTAAGAGCAAGTTTCCTAATTGCCCAAAACAAATTAATCAGCAGAAAGTCACTTAAATAGCACTCCATTATGGCAAAACTCTGCTGTCAGACATGGTAAATAAAACGAGAAATAGAATTTCCCTGCCGCTTTACGCTGTGAAGCGCAGAGAGGACAGTCATCTTTGTAATGGGCAAAGTATCAGAAATGAAATTTACGAATCTTCGAAATTAAATAAAGACTCTGGTAAAAGCAGTGTAGTGTGACTTTTTCCTAATGTGCTCTGCCACTCGCCGGCCCCCGCCCCCCGCCTCAGCGTTCTACCTTCTGCAATGTCTGTGGGAGAGAATGACAAGGCATCATCACGCTAATACTATATTCGTTCCACTGCTCCAAAGGACGCTGTTAGGCTACCACAGCCGTGACACAGCTTCCCCCATCCAAGGACGTCCTGCCCCCGGCAGGCCAAATGCTTCTGGGGAAGACTGCAGCAGCGGTCAATGTGGCCACCTGTCCCTGGCTGCAGGCGGGCTGCTCTGCACGGACGCTCGACGAGTCCTAGCTCCCTTCGGGGGAGGAGTCCCCCCATTAGAAGGCGGCCCGTTTCCTCCTTCAAGGCCACGGCTGCTCAGCTCAGCCGCGGGGGTCGCGAGAGGCCGCGTTCCCCCAGGCCCGGGCGGAGCAGCTCCAGCGTGGCAAGTCCCGCTCCGGGGCTCTTGGCCTCCTTCTCTTGCCTGGCGGCCGGGGCCCCGGGCCGTGGGAAGAACGGGATGGGGACGCGACACCCAGCCCCGGCGTTCCAAGGCTCCCGCCCCGGTTCATCACCTACTCAGGGGCACCCCGGGCTCACCAAAAAGCGCGTCGAGCTGGTGCCCTGGTCCACTGCTCCCACCAACGGCCCCAAAACTGCTTTCTTCGCGGCTGCCATGAAACCAGCTTGTGGTCGGCGGGCGGTCGCAGCCCGTTTCCCTGAGTGACGGCGGCGGGCGGCGAAGGGGCGGGCGGCGAGTCGGAAGGGCCGGGGGACCGGCAGCAGTAGATGGCTCGGACCGCGCTCGGGCGGCCCCTTTACCGGCGCGGAGCCTTCTCACCCCGCCCCTCCAGCCCAGGCCCCGCCCCCACCAGCGTTCCCCACGACTCCGGGGGCGGGGCGGAGGGGGGGCGCTGTCTGCCTGGCCGACCAATTACCGAAAGCGGAAAGAGAAGGAACATTCAGACAATCTGAGGTAGCTAGACGTCACGGGGGCGGGGCCTGGGCGCGGCGGAGGCGGTGGCCGGCGCGACAGGTCACGTGGGCCCGGCAACCAGGCGGCCAAGTCGGCCTGCCGCAGGGCCGGGGCTGGGACAGGTGGTGCTCACGGTCGGGGAGCGTCTCTGGCCCGCGGAAAGGCCACAACCCTACCAGCGCCCTGGGGCTTCCGCTCGCGGATAGGTCCCAAAGGGCAGAACTGCTTGTTCCTCTGGTGGGCTGTGCAAAGCAAGACGTGAGTCACTCTTTGGACCGACCCTACCGGGCCTTCCCGCGCTTCCCACGCCCCGCCCACTTCCCGGTTCCTCGTCCAAGAAAAGAATAATCCCCTCTACTGGGACTGACCCTATGTAGTGTCACCTTCAGGAGCAGCGCGAATCCTTCGCCTTTGGAGGCTTTTCAGGGATAATGAACGAGTTAGTTCTTTCGGTTTAGCGTTTAAGTGAAGCGCTCAAAATCAACCTCCTGGGGTCATCAGTAGACTATCCGGAAAGAAGTCGCCGGGGTCCTCCCTGTCCTGATGCGCCCTTGCCCCTCGTTTGGCCTCAGTCTGGTGTCCCCTCCCTCACAGGCCCTTTTCTTCTCCCTCCGGTAAATGATGTGGACAGCAAAAGGAGAAAAGAGTCCTGCTTATTTGACCTTGAATTTACCTTGCTGGATTCTTTTAGATCCTGTGTTCCAGGAGTTTTCAAAGTCTGGACCGAGACCCAATGTGAGAAATAGCTTACAAAACAACCCCAAGCCTGTGTGCCAACGTGTGTGTGTGTGTGTGTGTGTGTGTGTGTGCGCGTGCGCGCGCGCGCGCGCGCAGGCGCGCATTTATTTATAATTTATATAGTTATATATATAAATACATTTTATATATTTTTACATATATTTTAAATGTTTCCAAAACCATATTTATCCTTCAATGCTATGCATTCTGTATCTTTTTTATTCTATTGCATATCATTTTTTTTAAATGCTGGTTGAAAAATCACTAAATTGATTTTGTAAACCAGCATGCTCAATCAATTTCAAAAGCATTGTACTATTGCCACTCTCGCATATTTTTCCACCCCACTTCCCCAGTCTCTCACGGTTCTGGAACCTCATTTCTATTTTCCCCCCTCTCGCCTTCCTCTACAGCACCTCACTTATTCATCTCTGTGTTCATACTTTTACAACTCTTGCTCTGGAAGCAAATTTTCCTATACTCCGTCTAGAAATCGAATTCTAGTGTTCCAGATGAGGCCTACTTGCAGAGATGCTGGACTTGGTAACTACTGATAAACTGGCTTGCTTAAGGATAGGAGTGCAGATGAATCAGTATTTCTGAATTTCCTGGAAGAGGAAGAGACACAGACAGGCATACAGGCACATGTAAAGGAACTAGGCTAACTTGCCCCTAAACACCCTGAAAAACTTAATTGACTGAAATAGCTAAGGATTTCCTTGACGCTAACAGGCAGTAAAAAGAAAGCCACCAGGCTTCCCTGGTGGCGCAGTGGTTAAGAATCCTCCTGCCAATGTAGGGGACACGGGTTCAAGCCCTGGTCCGGGAAGATCCCACATGCTGTGGAACAACTAAGCCCGTGTACCACAACTACTGAGCCTGCGCTCTACAGCCCGCGAGCCACCACTACTGAGCCCGCGTACCGCAACTGCTAAAGCCCGTGCTCCTAGAGCCTGTGCTCCGCAACAAGAGAAGCCACCGCAATAAGAAGCCCATGTGCCACAACTAGAGAAAGCCCCTGCACAGCAACAAAGACCCAATGCAGCCAAAAATTTAAAAAATAAATAAATTTATTTTTTTAAAAGTTAAAAAAAAAGCCACCAAACCTACCACTTTGATCCATTAAAAGAAAAAAAAATCCCTGACCATGTTTGAACTTTCACACACTTCTGACTCTCAGATTCTAACAGGACAGCAAACTATTTGTTCAGCAGCATCATGTGATCAGAATTCAGACATTTCAGTAAAAGTGGGGCTAGACGTACATGAGAGATTCTAAAACTTATTGATCCTGTGGTTCCCACAATAGTCTGTGTTCCACATCCTTATTCTTTTCACCAAAACAGAACTTAGGCCACTGAGGAAATGTGACTTATGCACGTCTCATCCCAGATGGAATCTGAACTATGATCCCTTCTTGTCTTAACATAGGCATTCAAAACATCTGCCCAATGTTCCAGAAACTCAAGATACTTATCGGACCCCTACCCTAAAATAACTCATGATTCCTTAAAGACAAATATTTCCTTTCTTGTGTTGGGTCAACTGTAATTCTTGAACAACCTTATGGCTTTTGACTATATAAGCCCCTGACTCTTTATCTTCCCCAGAACAGAACCTGAATCTGTGTCTCCAGAATTGCAATTCCTAAGACTCCCACAAAGCTCTTTGTTTTGCAGCCTTGATACTGATTATTGATACCAAGGGAAGGAAGGGTCTTAAATGGCAGAATCCAGCTCAGCCGTATCTCAACTCCACACCCTAAATATTTACTCTGACTGTCACAAACCTATTTGCTTTTATCCTTTTGGAATCTCCCCCGTTTGCCTGCCCTCTCACATTCCTTTAAACCCCAGCTACAGTCTGTAAACTTAAATCTATATAAATGCAAAAGTCAAGCAATATATCTTCTGATTCCATTTTTCATACTATGATTGAGAAAAAGTTGGAAATAACTGTTGATGACAAATTAATCAAGGGACTTCCCTGGCAGTCCAGTGGTTAAGACTCCGGGCTTCCACTGCAGGGGGCACTGGTTCGATCCCTCATCGGGGAACTAAGATCCCATGTGCTGCATGGCACGGCCAAAAACAAAACAAAAAAATAATCAATTGTCAATCTAAGAAAGAAATGGAAAATTTTATTCGATCCAACCTGAGGATTATAACCCAGGAGACAGTCTTTTAGAAAGCTATGAGGACTGTTAGAAGACACAGCACGGTTATGTTTTTGAGACAAAGGGTGATATGTCAAATGACATATTGACAGTTTGCACAATGCAGACCTGCATGTAGAAAGCCAGTAGTGGGTCACCCTGTCTCTTTACAAAATTAAGAAGGAATGTTAACTCCTAAGGAGCTCTGGTTAATGCAGATGCACAATACACACTAAAGGGGAGGGAGGAAGCCCCAACAGGCAGAGAATAATTTTATGTTTAAATTTTTCTTGTCTTGCCATAAAATATGAATTTAATTTCATCATAACAATGGTCCACGTGAGGCCCAGAGTGCATAAGTGGCTCATCTGAGTCCTTCTGTGGTAGAACCAAGACTAGAATTTCCATCTCCTTGACACAAGCCTAGTGCCCTTTGATAGCAACCTGAGGAAAACTAGGAAGAGAAATGGATAAAAAGGAAAAAGGTAGGATGGTCCGCCTTGATCTCCCCAAGACCCGTTGAGATTTGAAGGCAAAGCGGTAGAAGAAACACTGGATTGGAAAACTAAGGACCTTGGTCTAGTGTTGGCCCTGGCATTCAACACTTAATCTTCCTAAACTTGAGTAACTCATTGCCTCCCATGTCTTTCTTTTGCTTGTTTGTAAAACTGGGAAAATCACTGACGTGGGTGGGTTAATGTGAGACTGAAGTGACACAGTGTCTGTGAAAGCACTCTACAAGCAGCACAGTTCATCATGAAAAGCAAGATGTAGTCTCACTGGCAAGTGTGTTTCTATCAAAGAAATCCAGAGGTAAAGACCAAGGTCCTTCATGCAAATGATTTAAGTAGGTTGAGTCATTAAAAGCTCACTGTGAAGTATTTCTGACTGGTAGAGCAAGAAACGAGTGTTAACTCCCCACCCACCCCTTGGAGAGTCTCCGGCTGTTTCACTTATTCCTCCTCTAGTTTTTCTTGTTCTTTAATTAACACAGAATTTACATAAGCAGGAAGGCTACATTTCCTTAGGGATTTTTTTTTTTGTCCAGTAGTGCTTCTTGGTCTTTCCATATTTGCCTGTCTTATTTTTTCTAGTCTAGTCTATTTGGAAAGCTAGCCTTTCCTTAATCTCTCCCTGCTATTCTAATAATTACTTGGATATGGATTGATATAGATACGAAAAAAAACCCATAACATGGAAAGTTAGTGCTGGAAAGGATGACAATAAATAGCGGCAGCACCCCTTTATTTTATGGGATGATGTAGGCAGATGTACGAAGTGCTTTGCCCAAGGTAGCAGAGGAAGTTAAAGACAGATCCAAAATTTAAATATACTTGATAAAAACAGCCAAATTGGGCGCCTTCCCCTCTCCCCATGCGAACTGGACAATCCACTCGCATGCATGTTAATAATGTAAGTATAACTACCTAATATTATGTATCACTTCATGCAATGTTACAGTTGTAACAGAGTTAGGACATGGCAATTATTCTCAAACTTTACCTACCTTAGAACCACCTAGAGGACTTGTTAAAACCTGGGCCCACAACCCCAGAATTTCTGGTTTAGTAGATGAGTTCTGAAAATTTGCATTTCTAACAAGCTCCCAGGTGGTGCTGATACTGCTGGTACAAGGACCACACACTTTGAGAACCACTGTGCTACGGGTATGCTGGAATTTCTGTTTTTCTAGGATTTGGCAGAACTGTGAGGTATGAGAAATTTGTCTGATGACTTGTGTAGACCTTTTTGTCCCAAATCTTAGTTTCCTGCTAACAATCAAATAATCCGCTTAGAATATTGGTAGTAAAGGTTCAGGGCAGAGATTCTCAAACATTAGTCTGTGTCAGAATCACCTAGGGCACTTGTTAAGGATTCAGATTCCTGCCACCTTCTCCCTACCCCGACCCCTCAAATGCAATGTGCAAGGCTCCTTGGTGCCAGGGATTTTGTCCTGATCATTATTATATCCCTAGGGTCTGGGTGTTCTACAAGTGATGGTTGAATGAATGAATGAATCAATCAATCAATGTGATAGACTGTTACATAGGTGGTTCCTAATGAATCATGCCTTTTGATAATAATGTCCTTGTGTTGTAACTTCCCACATTTGTGGGGGGGGGATCATTTTAAAGTTTTAATATAGGCTTTGCTGCTGGATACAAAAGACAGACAACTGTCACAGGTATCATGGGCAGTACATACCAAGTCTAAGCTGTAGAAAACCATTTCAAAATATAAACTTGTTTTTGGAATACATTGTGTCAAAGGCTGTCCATATTAATGCCTTTGGTATAAAGCGGTAACATTTCCCTTGATAAGCAGACAACACCCATCCATTACCTTATACACATTTCCACGTCCTGTAACTACTCTACTCTCACTCACCCAAACAAGCCACAACTCACTTCTGTCCCTTCACAGGTGCAGAGGAGATTTGGCTTGGGCCACGTGACTTTCACGGTCAATGGGATGTTAGCAAACATGATGCAGATGGAGACTTGATAAGTACTTGTACAAGAAACATACGCCCTCTTGAAACTGAGCCATGCTGTTAAGAAAGCCAAACTAACCTACTAGCCAATGAGAAGCCACGTGGAGGAGAACTATGGCATTCTAGGTGACCAACACCAACTTCCAGATATGTGAATGAAACCATCTTGGATATTTCAGCCCCAGCAGAGCTCCCAGCTGACTGCAGCTGCTAAATGAGTGGCCTAGTTGAATGAGTGACCTTAGCCAATATCACCTAAAGCAGGAAAACCAGATACGCCCAGCTGGTTCACAGAGTTATGAGAGATAATAAATGTTGCTGTTTTTAGCCACTTGGCTCTGGAGCAACAGGGAAATGACACAATGAGTACATTTTGGTGTGATCTCTATTCCTCACAGAATTTAATTCTTAGTCATATTTGGTTACAACCAAGACACTGGCTCTTTTGGAAAAATCAAAGTATGAGCACCCAGAAGCTTTCTTGTTTTCCAAAAACTTTCAACTGATGCAAGTTGAGAAGCTTTCAATTTGAAAACCTGTTCCTGATAAGGTTCTGGGGCAGGGATGATACCTGGAATGCCTTTGAAGTCTTGGTTGGGTCTGTTAGGGGCAGTGGTGCTTAAGGTGGGACCACTGTCACTTTGGTTGTTTTTATTTCCTTCCCCCAGCATCTGTTTGGCCCTCTAGTCTCACATTCCTCTTATATCCCTCACGCTTTCTCTTTTGTGTGCTTGTTTGACTTTCCCTTTTTATATGCTCACCTCCAAGCCTCCAGTGGCTAATAGAAGACAAAGATGTAAGTTCCTTTTTACTTTCTGCCTTTTGCCACTATAAAGATGTAAAAAGTATGAATAATGACCCAAATGAAGTCAAAGTAACCACAATTATGTTCAATATTGTGTTCAATTATGTTCGTGATTAGAAATTATGCATTACATTCATAGTCATGGGGCAATGACTTTTCCAGTGCTCCATTCACACATTCGTATCAAACAGAGAAAAGAAAACTGATTTAGTGCCTTTCTGACAAGTCCCATAGGAGGCACAAAATACATGTTGAATGGATGAGGGAATTCACTAATCTCAGTGAGATTACAATAATTGATTTGCTGATTCTTTGAAAAAAAATGTGTGCTCTTGAAAAGAAAAGGTAACTTTACAGTTTATTTGTTTAATCTCCCTATTTAAACTTGACTAGGAAAAAAATTGGAGGAAAATCTATCATTTGTCACTCAGTAATGGCGTGTAAGGAAAGATGAACAGTGATCTTAGGTGAAGTATATTCACTGTTCTTTTAATGGGAGACTCTATTCATTTTTGAAACATTCCACTGAAATCATCTGTGTCTTTGGGGAAACTTCTTATGTGTGAAGAAACATATGGATTTATTTTTTTAATTAAAGGATTGGAAATATTTTTTCAGATTACCTAGCTCAGCTGAACTTACTAGAGTGGGAGAAAATAAAGGCAAAAATCTAAGTCGCTTGTCCAAGGTCACTCAAATGCATGAAGTTGGTCACAAAGTGCTGAGATGCACATGTGCGTCTAATGAATTTGTTACTATTCATGGAAAAAGAACTCAGAGTATATGCCAGCCTACAATGAATCAACAGTACTATTTTCCAAAGATACTGTAAACATATAAACATTATATATATTAATTATTGAGCCATCAGTGAAAAAAAACCTGTAGCTTCTTTCTTTCTTTATTTATTTTTGGCCACACTGTGGCTTGTGGGATCTTAGTTCCCTGACCCGGGATTGAACCCAGGCCCTTGACAGTGAAAGCACAGAGTCCTAACAACTGGACCACCAGGGAATTCCCTGTGGCCCCTTTTCAGAGTTTTTCTACCATACTTTTTGTACTCCATTCTCCCAAGGCCCCATATCTCACCACTGTACACAAAACCTAGGTCTTCATCTCTATCACCAATCTATGTTACAGAATGAGGAATTAAAAACCATAGAGAAACACCAGATGCTGGCAAGGATGTGGGGCAGCGGGAACTCTGATTCATTGCTGGTGGGAACACAAAATGGTACAGCCACTTTGGAAGACACCATGGCAGTTTCTTACAAAACGAAACGAACTCTTACCATAGGATCCAGCAATTGTTCTCTTCGGTGTTTATCCAGAGGAGCTGAAGACTTATATCTACACAAGAACCCGCAGCAGATGTTTACAGCAGCTTTATTCATAACTGCCAAAACTTGGAAGCCACCAAGATGTCCTTCAGTAGGTGAATAGATAAACTGTGGTACATGCAGACAATAGAATATTATTCAGTGCTAAAAAGAAATGAGCTATCAAGCCATGAAAACACATGAAGGGATCTTAAATGGACATTGCTAAGTGAAAGAAGGCAATATGAAAAGGCTACACACTATATACTTCCAACTATGTGACAATCTGGAAAAGGCAAAACTATGGAGACGGTAAAAAGATCAGTGCTTGCCTGGGGCTTGTGGGGTGGGGATGTGTGGGGATGAATAGGTAGAGCACAGAAGATTTTCAGGTCTGTATCGTTACTATAATGATGCATACATGTCATTACACATTTGTCTAAAACCATAGAATATAAATACTAAGAGCGAACCCTAATGTGAACTATGGACAGTCGGGGATAATGATGTGTCAGCGTAGGTTCATTAGTTGTAACAAATGTACCACTCTGGTAGGGGATGCTGATAACGGGGGAGGCTGTGGGTATGGGGGCAGTGGCCATATGGGAATTCTCTATCCTTCCCACTCAATTTTGTTGTGAACCAAAAACTGCTCTAAAAAAATCTATTAAAAAAAAACTGTAGAAACAGTTTTGATAGATATGAATGGTTCTGTCCCCTACTTATTCTCCCCAGCTGGCTGTATGTTACTGGGCATTCATTACTTTGGTTGAGAAATCACCACTCTTTCCCTCCCATTGCCATTTCGATTCTCTGGTCTTGACCTCCTTTACTTACTTACTTATTTATATATGTATTTATTTATGGCCAGCGCCTCGAGGCATGCATGATTTTACTTCCCCGACCAGGGGTCAAACTCAAACCCATGCCTCTGCAGTGGAAACGCGGAGTCCTAACCACTGGACCACCAGGGAATTCCCTCAACCTCCTTTACTTTTTTTTTTTTTTTTTTTTTGCGGTACGCGGGCCTCTCACTGTTGTGGCCTCTCCCGTTGCGGAGCACAGGCTCCGGTCGCGCAAGCTCAGCGGCCATGGCTCACGGGCCCAGCCGCTCCGCGGCATGTGGGATCTTCCCGGACCGGGGCACGAACCCGTGTCCCCTGCATCGGCAGGCAGACTCTCAACCTCTGCGACACCAGGGAAGCCCCTCCTTTACTTTTGACCACATTGCTTGCATTGGTATATTTCCTTGCTTATGCTAAAATAAAATTTTATCAGAATTCTTTTTAGTTGTATTTTAATAAGCTTATGAATTTAATAATCTTTTAAAGCTAAGGCTATTTTAAATATTTTGTGAAAATTGGCACATCATGGAATCACTAACTTCTGGAGAACAGAGGGTTTTTTCCTGCTTTTAAGAATAGTTGGTCCCCAAATTCCTGCTATTCAGGAGAATTTCAAGAACACTTTGTACTTACATTTTCAAATGTACCTTAACTTCTCCACTCCCCTTCATGCCCTTTCCCCTAATTGCTGGTTCATGACACTACAGTCCACAAATGGAAATTTTCTCTTTGTAGTTCATGTCTGGAAATGATGGTGATGTCACAATCATTGGTTAGGCAACACAGCAAGAGGAACCTGGTTAAAGGGAAAATAATGAAGAAACCATGAGTTTGTATGACTCTCCTCTCATGATCTCCTTTTCTTTTGGATGGGGTGAGAGGACATCTCTGCCCATTAAAGAGAACTTGCTTTGATGTAGTGCCAATGTCTAGATCCTTTGAGATGCCTGCATATTCCACAGGTGACAGAGTCCATATTGCTTCATCCTTTAGAGATCTCCAGTCTGCTAGTCTCACAGATATGGACACCCACACCGGCATATGTGTTCAGAAATAGAGGACAGAGCGATGATTCACAGCTATGTGGTTATGAAGCTTAAAGGAACAAGCCCCATTTCAAGTAAGGGTTTGATGCCTTCTGTGGTACCCTCAGTGAAGTGTTTTGCAGTAGAATAGCTTTTCCCTCTATAATTACATTTATTATTTGGGAGCCTTCTCTGCTAAGAAGTACAAGAGAGCTTGTTATGTGGATTGCATTCAGGAAAGACTATTTTCAATCTTTTGATATTTTCCCCCTGTTAATTCTACTGATATTCTTTTTTTCTAAAGGAGGGAAGGCAAATTATATATTCCAATGCGAGTGAAAATACTACAGAGACTTGTATATTTGATAACATTTTTCCTTTCTTTTTTTAAAAAATTGAGGTATGATTGACATACAACATTATACTACTTTCAGGTGTACAATGTAACCATTCGACCCTGCAGACACTGTAAAATGATCACTACAATAAGTCTAGTCACCATCCATCACCATAAAAAGTCCCCCTCAAATTTTTTTTCTTGTGATAAGAACTTTCAAGATCCATTCTCCCGGCAACCTTCAAACATGCACGACAATGCCATTGACTATCATCACCATGCTGCTCACCATACCCATGACCTATACTTTTCACAACCGGAAGTCTGTACCTCCAGAACCCCTTCACCCATTTCACCCACCCCCCAACCTTCCTCGCTCCTGCAACCACCACACTGTTCTCCATATCCATGAGTTGTGTTTTGTTTGTTTTGTGTTCTAGATTCCACATGTGAGATTATACGGTATTTGTCTCTCTGTCTGACGTATTTCACTTAGGATAATGCCCTCAAGTTCCATCCATGCTGTCGCAAATGGCAAGATTTCATTCTGTTTTATAACTATTTAGACCCGTGTTTCTATGGTTTTAGAGGCGCACGAGTCTCTGAGTTAAAATCTTGATCTCTTCTAAAGGTATGTAGGACAAGTTGTAACAAACTGGAGGTTTTCTTAGACTCACTCCTTTAAAAATACCACTTCCCTGGCCTTTGGCCTTTGCTCACAGGTCCTTCTTTAGCAATCTTTCCTCCTCCCTCCCTGCCCGTTGTAGTTTGTCCTATGTTGTTGCAATAATGGCTTCCATTGTGTTCACTCCTTCCTGTATCCAAGCCCTTGCTTAGTCTCCAACACCCTGGTTTACACTTGACCAGGTGACTTGCTTTGGCTAAGGGAGCAATAGTAACTATGACATGAGCAGAGACTTAAAACAAGCTTCTTCATTTGGGCCAGGGCTCCTTTGCTGCTCCTTTGGTAGTCCTCAAAGTATCACATGGAGAAGACTGGGCTAGCCTGTTGGAGGATGAGAGACCTCATGGAGCAGAGACAAGTCATTGCTACTGAGGCCCTACTAGAAAAACCAGCTTAGCAATCACCAGGCAGGTCAGTGAGGCTCTCCCAGAATGTCTAGCCTCAGCCCAGCTGGCCTCGTCCAGAAGAGCCATCACAAATGTGCCAGTCATCACAGATAAGCCACAGAATTGTGAACTAAATAAAATATTTTGTTATTCTAAGCCCCTAAATTTCAAGATGGTTTGTTATGCAGCAAAAGCTACGTGATGCACAGTCTCAATCAGTTTGGTTTTCTATCATGTGAGGGAATACCGATCACACAACTGGTTGCTCATCTTTCCTCTTCTTCCATTAAGGGCAATATCTTAGTCCAGTTCTTTAGTCACAAGGAACAAAACCCATTTAAGTTAGCTAAAAATAAAACTCTGTGTGTATATATGTGCATATGTGGGTGCAGGTGCACATGTGTATATGCTAAGTGAGGTAAGGGATGGTTTTTCTTTTTTCTTTGGCTGCGTTGGGTCTTTGTTGCTGCGCGCGGGCTTTCTCTGGTTGCGGCGAGCAGGGGCTACTCTTCGTTGTGGTGCACGGGCTTCTCATTGCAGTGGCTTCTCTTGTTGTGGAGCACGGGCTCTAGGTGCGCGGGCTTCAGTAGTTGTGGCTCGTGGGCTCTAGAGCGCAGGCTCAGTAGTTGTGGCGCACGGGCTTAGCTGCTCCACGGCATGTGGGATCTTCCCGGGCCAGAGCTCGAACCCGTGTCCCCTGCATTGGCAGGCGGATTCTTAACCACTGCGCCACCAGGGAAGCCCCTAAGGGATGATTTTGATGACAAAACAGACAACGTCTTACACACAAGACCTGCGGCTCAACCAGGCTTTATGTTTGCTGGTGCTGGGAAGCCTCTGAGAAATAACTCTAATCTTTTTTTTTCTTTTTTTTTGGTCTCTCTGGGACTCTTCTCTGAAACTCTTTGAGCATCTGTTCTGTTTTCCTACTTAGTTTTGAAGACTAGCTTCCTCTGTTTATTCATCAAGTTGCACAGGGCTTCAAATGACACCTCACTCTCCATGTCTAGAAGACTCCATCCCTTATTGATTACAATCTTTTCCAAATACAAACCCTCAAGAATTTAATTGACTCATTTGCCTACTGCTTATGAGTAAGCTTCCCTTTAATCAAGTGATCACCCTGATGTAGTCATCAGTGGTGACATGGGACACAGATAGGTTGGGCAAGACTCTGTGCATCTGCTGGTTGCCTTGAGTTCTGCTGATCTAGGCTGGACTTGGCTGGGTGCCACTGCTTCAAGCTGTGGCAGCTAAGGTGGCCCTTTTTCTCACTGCTAGTTGTGTATTGGATAGAGAGACTCTACTCCATGTGTATTCTTTCCTTCCTTGCTTCAGTGAGATAGCTTGTTCTTAGGCACGTTTATCTCATGGTGATGGCAAAAGTGAAAGAGAACAAATGGAAACGTGCAAGGCCTATTAAGGCCTAGGCTCGAAACTGTCACACTGGCACTTCTATCCAGATATCATTCATCACAGCAAGTTACATGGCCAAACCCAAGGTCAAGGGGCAGGGAAATCCACTCCACCCATGATGAGACCATGACAAGTGTCTGCCTGCAGGTAGGGCTGAAGAACTGGGGCCAACAACGCAATCTAATACACCTTCCCCTTTTCACATCTTTGATAGGCTCATCTTTGGACCAGCAGAGATGGTCATGGTGGTGATTAACGGTGAAGAGCAGGAAGATCCAGGGGCTAGAAGAACTAGTCTGTAGGAATGGCTTCTAAGATTGTCAGCAGCAGAAACAACACAGTTTAAAGGGACATGGTAGATATGGGCTTGCTCTGGTTCAGCATTGTTATTCTAGGAGATCCAATGTGGTACCACAGTTGCAATCTCTAGGTCATGACAAGACCCTACTGGAGAGGGCCAGCCAGGTTGTTTGGGGTGGAGCCATACTAGTACCCTGGAATGAGAAAACTGCTGTGTATATCAGAAAAGCAACATGGACATACAGTCATATATCTGGCTGACACAGAAGAGGTCAGAGTCAAGGTGGCAACATGACTGCAAGCACTGGGCCAAGGTTAATAGCACAAGACTACTTCAGGCCCCAGAAGGTTTGCTTTGGTCAAGCTTGGCTAGGGCCAGACATTAAAAGTTATTAAAGGTCCTCAGGGCCTGGCAAAAAAAAAAAAACAAAACAAACGAAAAAAAACCCATGGACTAACTCTGTTAGCTCACAATGTTTTTTCTGTCTCATAAACCCACTTCCTCTAGCCCTTAACCTGCTATACTGCTTGTCTAAATGATTCAGTTGGGGGCTTCCCTGGTGGCGCAGTGGTTGAGAGTCCGCCTGCTAATGCAGGGGACATGGGTTCGTGCCTGGGTCCTGGAAGATCCCACATGCCGCGTTGCGGTTGGGCCCGTGAGCCATGGCCGCTGAGCCTGCACGTCCGGAGCCTGTGCTCCGCAACGGGAGAGGCCACAACAGTGAGAGGCCCGCGTACCGCAAAAAAAAAAAAAAAAAAAAAAAAAAAATGTAATTCATTAGTAGGGCTTTACTCTGATAGTCCCAGAAGAGGCTCCCAATACAAGCTAGTTACTAATGGTGGAAAAGAGGCTGTGCCCTGACTGTAAGCGTTAGGAGCAATGGGGGAGGAGCCTGTTCCGAGCACTTAGGGGAAGAAATGGACGTTGGCCAAGCAGCAGTGGGAACTCTTTAAACTTCCTCATCTCTGAATTCAGAGTAAGCTCCTGTTTATTTTTACAGCCTCATCCTCCACAACTTCCCCATCTGTACTCTACCCACTGCCAACGAGCGTGCTTTCTGTTTCCCAAAGACATCCTGCTCTTTTCCTGTTCTGTGCCTTTGACTGTTCTGTTCTCACCATCTAGGATGCTGTCTTTCCAATTTTTGCTTATCAAATTATTCTCATCCTGCAAGGCCTATCTCCAATTCCACTTCTTCCATCAAGTGGATCCCTCAAGCAAATATGACCTGTTCTTACTTTAACTCCCATAGAACATCTCACAGTCTGCCCTGTATTATTATTTTACTTGTTTTATCCATCCTTTCTCTCGTCTTCCCTCTGTATGACTTATCTGTTGGACATCCTATACTTTATCTGGACTTCTAAAGATGCTTGTTCTCAAAGTCTCTGCCCTCAAAAGACTCTCGTTGGTCTAGAGGGAGATGTACACACGTGAACGGGAATTGAAACATGTGGTAAAGACTAAACAGAAGTAAGCATAAGTACTATGGAGCCTCTAAGAAGGGAACACTAGCCAGCCTTCTAGAGCAAGAATCCGGAGGGTAAAGGGCAGAAGTCATTCAAGCGTCAGCAGCCTGTGCAAAGACCCTGGGATTATTCACAAATTGCTGTAAGGAGCAATACATTAAATATTTATGTTTAGATCTTGGTAAATTAACCAGAATGTATCAATTATATACAAACTTTCTTATTTGTCATATCTTCTGGCAACCTTCAATAAGCTATCATTCAGTGCAATTTATAAATAAGGAAACCAGGCTCAGGGTTTAATTGATTAACCTGGAGTCAATCAATTCAAAGTAGCAGAGTAAGGGTGACAACATAGGTCTTCTGATGCCACAGCCATTCTCTTTCCTCTATATTCTGCCTCTCAGATCTGGCTCCTCTTGAAAGGAGAGAACTGGGCAAAAGGTCAAGGAGAGGCTGTAGAAGAAAAGTTAGGAGCTGGAGGATAAATGACAACCTTCACAGTTTTGGCCCAAGACTAACTCTACTTAATAAAGTATACAAATTCCAGTGTTGGTAGTTGATAGACCAGAGTGCCTTAATCCCTTCCCATGGACTCCTCTGCTTTCAATTGTTGGCAGCCTTTCATATAGGTAGTAAAAAAGGTGGAGGTAAAGGGTGACTTCTAACCTACTTAAAGAACTGATGTGGACGCAGTGATGACAGCCAGCAAGAATATTATAACATTCAAGTGTAAAGAATTATTTTGGAGTTGCACAAATCACCTGACTGAAATTCTAACCTCAGTACAAGTGACATCCCAAAGGTGAAATTTTAAAAAAAATAATAGGACATTACTATATTCTAACTCAAAACAAAAAGTTTCACTTCATCTGCACTTAACAAATACACATGTGCATATACATATACAACATTTAAGAGGGGTAATAAGGGTAAAGATCTAGAGATTGCTGTAATTCCAAAAATTCTGGTCGCTACAGAGATCAGCACTGCCACCCTCAGTAAAAGGTGGAAATTGCAATTATCTAGTAAGGACACTGTATCCTTAAATTAAATGTAAATCGCTTCCCTAATTAACAGCCTTGAATGATGGAATATTTATGTTGGGTAAAACTTTGGAGATCACGCCTCGTTTTCCACATTAAAAATTAGATTCAGAGAGGGCTTCCCTGGTGGCGCAGTGGTTGAGAGTCCGCCTGCCGATGCAGGGGATGCGGGTTCGTGCCCCAGTCCGGGAAGATCCCACATGCCGCGGAGCGGCTGGGCCTGTGAGCCATGGCCGCTGAGCCTGCGCGTCTGGAGCCTGTGCTCCGCAATGGGAGAGGCCACAGCAGTGAGAGGCCCGCATACCGCAAAAACAAAAAACAAACAAAAAAAAATTAGATTCAGAGAAATCTGATGATTCTGCCGGGTAACATTTCTTTAGGATTTTCATATGTGTGATGCCATTTCATCACTGAAATCTCGCAAAGTAGACAAGTAGTATTCCAATTTTACAAGTAGGAAAACAAAGCTGAAAGAGTTTAAGCCTTGCTTATTAGCACAAGAGTAATAAATGACTGTGCCAGGATTTTTGTGCTTTTCCCTGTACCATGTGACCCTTCATGAATTTTTATTGATCTGAAGGAAATAACAGTTAAGGAATAATAATAACAAAGAAAAAATCGGCATTTCACTGTTTTCTGATGCAATACAACAAGGAGGTGGAAAGAGTTCTAGATTGGAGTTTGAGACTTATTTCCAGCAGTTATAGCTGAGTGACCTTTGGGCTAACTTCTTACATGTGTTCATCTCTGAAGACACAAATCTGGAACTTGACCTGCCTCCCAAGGTTGGTATGAAGCTCAAATGAGATAATTGATGGGAAAATGCTGTGTAAACTAGAAAACGTTAACTGATTATATGGTGATTCCAGCAGACTACTTAACAGAATTTAATTATCTATAAACTTTTTATGGAAAAACATTCAAGCAAGCAATGTTTTTACAAAAAAAGATTAAAGTGTAGGATTTGCTCTGCTAAACTTTTAAATGACTGTCACAATTTTCTGGTACTATCTTAAGTACAGAAAATAGAATGATGAAGTAGAATAGGTATAAAAAACAGACTAAAAACATTTTAAGATGGCAATATATGGCAAGTCAAGTTACACAAAGTAATAAAAATGAATCACTAATAAATGTGCTGAAGAAAGTGGATAGGAATATGAAGAAAAATTAATTTATAGTAATATCTTATATCCTAAATATATTTCAAATTAGAGTTAAATTTTAAAAAGCCATCTATGACCAAAGCCAGAAGAAAATAGAATCATAAACCTTAAATTGGTTGTGAAAGGGAGATAATTTCTGGATAATTAAACTAATAAAAATATCTACAGTAAAATGGATAAAATAAGAAATGAAATGTTTTCCCACACAATCAATAATAAAATGGAAACAACTGAGTGAGAAAGATATTTGTACTTGATATGTAGGAATAAAAATTTTGGATCCAAAGTATGTAAGTAAGAGAGATACTGGTTTATAAAGGCAATAACTGCTTTCTAATGGTAGCAGGGTCAAAGAATATGAATGTACAGTTGCATAAGAAAAAGTATATGTAGTAATCAAATGTTTATTTATTTTTAAATTTATTTACTTTGTTTATTTTTGGCTGTGTTGGGTCTTTGTTGCTGCGCGTGGGCTTTCTCTAGTTGCAGCGAGCAGCGGCGACTGTTTGTTGAGGTGCGTGGGCTTCTCACTGCGGTGGCTTCTCTTGTTGTGGAGCATGGGCTCTAGGCGCATGGGCTTCAGTACTTGCAGCACATGTGTTCAGTAGTTGTGGCTTGCGAGCTCTAGAGCGCAGGCTCAGTAGTTGTGGTGCACGGGCTTAGTTGCTCTGCGGCATGTGGGATCTTCCCGGACCAGGACTTGAACCCGTTTCCCCTGCATTGGCAGGCAGATTCTTAACCACTGTGCCACCAGGGAAGCCCCAAATGTTATTTAAAAGTTAAGCTCCCAGAAGAATTTAAAATTTTGTGAATTAGAGCACTATAAGGTATCATTGTAACTATAATTAGTAAAAAATAAATCAATTTAAATAGGCCATTGCTTGACAGGGTTGTGGGGAAAAAAGATATTCTTATACAGTGCTGACAGAATGTGTACAATCTTTCCCAAAGAAATACTTCAAAAGAAAAGAAAAAGACCATCTTGTAGAAAGACGTTTACATTTGCATATCATATTCCAGGCAAAACTGGGAAGTATCTGAAATACTGTGGAGAAATTACTAGGCAAACTGTGATCTGTTTGGGCAATGGATTAATATTCCCATTAGAAATGACAAATGTTTGGACCATATAAATATATGTAAATAAATATATAACATACTGCTAAGTAAAACAAACAATGTACAGATGTTGACGCCAGCCTTATAAAATTTATAGTATAAGCAGTAGGGTTGGAAGGGACCCTGTTGCTAAATAACAAATTTTATTTATTTAATGTATGTATGTATGTATGTCTGCGTTGGGTCTTCATTGCTGTGCGCGGTGAGTGGGGGCTACTCTTTGTTGTGGTGCGTGGGCTTCTCATTGCGGCGGCTTCTCTTGTTGCAGAACACGGGCTCTAGGTGCGTGGGCTTCGGTAGTTGTGGTTCGCCGGCTTAGTTAAGCTCTGCGGCCTGTGGGATCTTCCCGGACCAGGGATTGATCCCCTGTCCCCTTCATTGGCAGGTGGATTCCTAACCACTATGCCACCAGGGAAGTCCCATAACAAATAATTTTTAAATGAAGATTTCCCCTCTCATTTAATTATTTTGGTTTGACTTTATTTTATACCACGTATAGACATAAAAATATGAAAATACGTTAAAAGAGAGAAAATTTTTCTTTGGGGCTGTGGATTATTATTATCTTAAAAATTTTTTTTACATCTACAAATCGTGGTTTATTTACTGCTATAGACTGAATTTTTGTGTCCTCCAAAATTGGTCTGTTGAAACCTAATCCCCAATGTGATAGTGTTTGGAAGTAGGGTCTCTGGGAGATGATAAGGTCATGAGGGCTCAGCCCTTATAAAAGTTCCCAGAGACCTCCCTTGTCCCTTCTGCTGTGTAAGGTTATAGTGAGAAGACGGCTATATAAACTAGGAGGAGGCTCTCACCAGACACCACATCTGCTGGTGCTTTGATCTTGGACTTCCCAGCCTCCAGAACTGTGAGAAATAATAAATGTTCGTTGTTTATAAGTCACTCAGTCTATGATTTTGTTATAGCAGCCCAAATGGACTAAGACATTTATTATTTATAATTGTGATACCCATTGATCCCTTTTTCTTTTATCAACTCTTTTTTTTTTTTGTGGTACGCGGGTCTCTCACTGTTGTGGCCTCTCCCGTTGGGGAGCACAGGCTCCGGACGCGCAGGCTCAGTGGCCATGGCTCACGGGCCCAGCCGCTCCGCGGCATGTGGGATCTTCCCGGACCGAGGCATGAACCCACGTCCCCTGCATCGGCAGGCGGACTCTCAACCACTGCGCCACCAGGGAAGCCCTTATCAACTCTATTTGTAGACTTGGAACTAGGTATACTCTTAGAGATTATCTAGTTAAACCTTGTCATTTTGAGAATGAGGACACTGAGGCCCAGGGAGATTAAGGGATGCCTCAAAGTGACAGAGCTTGTCAGTTGCAAATTAATATTTAGACTATATACAAGTATTACTTATTTTCTTATAAACACGTTTGTCATACCTCCAAATAAGCACATTATCTATCAGAGTAACTCAATGTCAAAAGTATTAGTACCCCAACCTTGTGCATAAAGAAATGAAAATTGAAATAATAAAATGCTATGTATCTAAGATTAGTAATAAATTAAAATATATTATGATATCTAGTGATGGTGAGAGTTTAGAGAAACAGACATTCTCATATTGTGTTGGAGGGAGTGTCAATCTATAGCAGTGACTTCTAGAGGGCAATTTGGCAAGAACTACCAATCATTTAAACACTCTTTTCATCCAGAAATCCCACTGCTAGGAATTTAACCTAGAAATACACTTGGAAAAGTTCTTCAAAGTGTTTTCAAAAGGATGTTCATTACAACATTATTGTATAGGAAAAAAAGAAATCACTAAAGCATTGATTAATTGGAAACTGGTGAAATAGACTGGGAACATCCTTCAGATGGAGTATGATATACCCACTAAAAATGAGATTTTGTGTGTCAATCTGGTTAAACTCCATAAGATAAATTATTAAGAGAAAAAAAGGTACACAATCATGAATGGTCCCTGATGTGTATGGAACATACATATACACACACACACACACACACACACACATACAAACATACACACATACACACATATGTATGAATTCTAGAAGAGAACACAAGAAACTTTGAATAGTAGTTGCCTTTGGAGAAAGGGATATAGAAGAACAGAAAAAGGAAATCTTTTACTTAACATCTTGTCCCATCTGTACAGTATGGATTTTCTACTCCTTTACATCTATTACTGATATTTTGAAATTGTCAGCAGAGTTTATGTAAGTTGTGGAGTCATGGGTCAATATTTTTTTCTTTATGTTTCTTGTTTTAACTTTATACTTTTCTGTATATTTTTCTTTATATTTCCCTGATAAAAAGAATAAATATTTTAACTTTTATATTTGAGTTACATCCATGTGAAAGTACCTGGAAAAATGTCCATGGAATTTTATATGAAAAAAGCAAGTTGCAAAAGTGAAATTTCTCACTGAAAAAAACCTGGGGAAGGATAACTATTACATTATAACCTTGGATGGGCAGGATTAGTGAGGAAGAACAGGAAACTTTTTAAAAAATAAAAATCCGATAAAGTAAAAAATATTAAAATATTTTTTATATTTATATTTTAAAAAATATTAAAAATATCACCAAGAAGCCATATGGGACCTGTATTAGTTTCCTATTGCTTCTGTAACAAAATACCATAAACTTAGTGGCTTAAAGCAACATACATTTATTATTTTACAGTTCTGAGGTCAAGAGTCCCAAATGGCTCTCACTGAGCATAAGTCAAGGTGCTGTTAAGGCTGCTCTCTTCCTGGAAGATCCAGGGGAGAATCCCTTTTCTTGCCTTTTCCAGCTTCTCGAGGCTGCTTGCATTACTTGGCTCAGGCTATCTTCAAAGTAGGCAATGGCCAGTCTAGTCTTTCTCATATTGCGTCACTCTGACAGTCCCCTTCTTCCATATTTAAGAACCCTTATGATTACATTGGGCCCACTGAATAATCTAGGAAATTTTCCCTATCATAAGGTTAGCTGATTAGCAACCTTAATTCAGTTTGCAACCATAAATCCCCTTTGCCACGAGATTAGAACATGGGATGGCTCAAGGGATTACAACATGGACATTTTGGGGGGACCAGTATTCGGCCTACCACAAGACATGAGGACACTGGCCACTTCTGGGACTACAGAGGGATGCTCCCAACGTGAGCCAGAGGGGTTGGAATGCTAGTAAGTTATAGAGGCTGAATGTGCTTTTATAATCTCACACTGACAGTGCCTCTGTCTAGTGTAGCCTAAAGGAAAACTTGTTATGCTAGTTTGGTACTTGAGTTGAACCTGGGAAGCAAATAGGACTCCCAATTGTTTAATTCCTTTACCTTTTCTTCCTTCCTTTTATTTTGAGATGTATTTGTTGGCCCTATGTCTGCATCAGTGCTTTTGCCCTTTTGTGGAGTCCTTCACCCACCAACAAAACCACGTTCTTAGTGTGAAAATACGCTGCCACAGTACTCTGCTCTTGTCACACTTCCTGAGAAAGTTCCACCACTCACAAAAGCCCTTGCTAAAACACACTTATCATCATCACTCTTCACTGACAAAAGATATAAGTTAGCAATACTTATTTGAGGTGCACATGCGTGACACACCCACAGACACAAAATTTACTCTAGAGGTTTAGGTGGGAAAAGAAAAGGAAAATACAATTTGACTTGAAATAGAAACCCTATGCAAAGTTCAGGAGTAAAAGTTAATTTGTGGATAATAAGAGAAATTGCTTCTGTAATTAAAATCATACTGTTTAGGAACATCAATTCTTTTCTAAGGTCCCAGGTGCACATTTTCGTGAACAATTATATATAATCCTGCCCCCAACCCCCATGTTTAATCTTCCCTTCTGATTTTGTGGCATTAGTAGTGTCCAATTGAGAATTTGAAAATGAGGTTTAAAAAAAAATCACCATCTGAAATGGAGGTAATATGTATCAAAATGGGGAAGATTAATCATGAACAAGAGTGATCTACCTAGAGAGGTGATATGGGTTAGGAAGGTTATGAGGGAACTAAGCCAGAACTTAAGTGCAGTTCTTTGAACTTCCAGTTCCAAAAGTTTTACTCTTTAAAGTGGAGATAAAATGCTGACTAGTTGCATTGCAGAAGGATGGGCAAAACTTCAAGGCTGAGATGGCTGTCCAAATAGAATCCCTCATGGGTGGCAAAAGGCAGGATTAGAATCTCCTGTTTGGGAAGGCACTTCCTGAATTTGCTCTACCCGGTATTAGGTAAAGGTGTGGGGCTATAGCTGGCTCTCAGCAAATATTCACTTGTACTATTCTTTTTATCCCGGTTTAAAGGTGAGAAATATTAGAAACCAGGTGACAGCCTCCACGGTGGTTGGTTCCCAAGGAAACCATGTCAGGAGAATGGGGGCTGACGAGGGGTTGGAGCGGGATAAGGTGTGTAAGTTATGCATGGCATTGGGCATGTGAATCCAGGGAAAGGCATCTGAGAGACACACAATTATTGTGTCATTTTCAAGGCAATACATAAAGAGCTTCTTTCATCTGCAAAGGGCTCTTTATGTAATGTGGCTGTGTGCGTTGGGTAGGGGGATGAATAGGGAGCACATGCTTGCCTTTCTTCAAGCAGGCCTACAGTAACATTCCTGCCACCCCTGCCTCTCTCTCCCATCTCCTTCCACTCTACCCACCAAGAGGAAAGACGGGAAGCAACAAAGCCCACTTCAAACTACACTTATTAAAAAGCCAAGTACCCTGTGTATTTAGCATATGTTACTTAAATACGTTGCTGCTGTTGATGACATAATCTGAAAATGTTATGTAATCTGTTTGTGAAATGCACAGCAAAGAAAGGTAATATCTTCAATGGCAATGGTCTGTAAGTTGCACATCTATCTTTTTTTCCCCTTAACTCAAAGAGTGACTGTATATCAATTTGCTCACTGAGTTTGGAATCCAGAACAAAGGGCACATCAAGTAAAAGACAAAAGAGTTTTCATTTTGCTAAAATCTGAAGAAGGTCAACCACATGACTTTTATAAAGCTTTATTTCCTGAGTTAATGGAAAACATCTTTAGCACCATAAATTTAATGGTGCCATGCTTTTTTCTTCTTTTCCGAAAAAGGTTTATGTAATGGTTTATCTTTCCTGTCTGCATGTCCTTATGTTATAAATCTTAAGTTTGCACTGTGCTTATCCTGACTATAGGTCCTTTCAGCAAGGAAATACATACTGAGAAATCACAAATCATTGCTTTGTTTACATTTCTATTATAAGAGTTGAATATTTGTTTTAAATAAAATATTACTTTCAGTCACCTCTTTTAATGAAAGTCATTTAGTGAAGCCACTTCAAAGCTACGAGAACATGAAAACTGTGTCTATTTCTAATTCCATTTTATAGCAGGAATCAAAGTTTAGTCAGTGCTCTAACTTGCAAAAAAATCTAACTTAATAATGAACTAAATTTTTTGTGTATTTAGTCTTTGTTGGGCAATATTTAAGGAAGTTAATTGTTCTTTGGAAATTAAGAGGTAGTTATAGAAGACCAAGTGGGGGTGGGGAAGTCCAAAAACTTCGTTTTAAGGCCATAACTTATTAACTGAATGACCTTGAGCAGTGGATTGATCTGAATCACCTCTTTGATCTGAATTATATGAATTGCACATGAATTGAGGGAGTGGTAGCTGTAAAACCCTAGTGTGGAATAATTAGTATACTAATTAGTTCCCAAGAAAGGACTCTAAAATCCTTTTGGCCTGGGTTCAAATCCCAGCTCAGCTGTCTACTGAACTGTGACTTGGAGTAAATTACTTAACCTCTCTGTGCATCACTTTACCATCTATAAAATGTGGATGAAAATAGCACCTACCTCATAGAATTGTTATGATGATTAAATGACCTAGTATATGAAGGACACATATAAAGTACTATGTAAGAGTTAGTTATTGTGCTAAGACTAGTTTCAATGTATGAACTGGTTAATGATCAATAACAGAATAATTTGCCGCATATCATGCTCGCTCACCAAGAAGAAAAAGAGAAAAAGAAAAAACTCCTTATGGACGACAACCAAAACCATCTACCCGCACAGCTTACTGTCCACAATTATTAATGTGACTTTATTCCTCCATACTCCACTGTCTTCATCACCATAATTTACTATCTCAGCAGACTCTTGCCCAAGAAGATAATATTTACAAATAAGTATCACTCATTCTGGGAACTTTCTGGAAGACACATTACATGCCCAGACTTTCAATTCCTTGCCCTGAAAATCCTCACCTTGCTATGTCCACCAATCCTAAAACTGTGTTATCATATACCACAATTCTTACCTAATCCTAACCAAGACTCCTCATCAAAAGGCCTTCCTTAATCCAGACTTCCAAATCTCATAAATATACTGATTCTCCCCTCCCCACCTAAGATTCTGCCAAGGTTGCTCTTTCTTACTGCAGTAAGAATACACTCAAAGCAGCCACATGGCACAGGGAGATGAGCTCGGTGCTTTGTGACCACCTAGAGGGGTGGGATAGGGAGGGTGGGAGGGAGGGAGACGCAAGAGGGAAGAGATGTGGGGATATATGTATATGTATAACTGATTCACTTTGTTATAAAGCAGAAACTAACACACCATTGTAAAGCAATTATACTCCAATAAAGATGTTAAAAAAAAAAAAGAATGCACTCAGCCATGTCTTGTCAGCAAGTCATCTCAGTGATATTTATGGGGAGCCAGTGTTCTACATGGATTAGTGAACTCTGGAACTGGAGTCAGAAGGTATGAGTTGAAGTCATAGCTCTGCCACATGGGCAAGTCATTAATTTTCAGATGCCTCTTCTGTAAAATGTATGTACATAAATGCACACATATACATATAATGTAATAAAAGTGCCCACTACAGTATGTGATAAAGAACACTTCATAAATGTTTCTTACTTTACCCTTCCTTTTCTTTTTGGTTGCCTGCTGGGGAAGGTTAAGCTGGGGAAATGACTATACTGTTAGTCTGTTCAAGCCACCATCTCTGGGTAAATGCTCCTGGGCTCCTAGTAAACCACCTTGTAAATATAGCCAGTGAGAGTTGAAGAGCCTGGAGGATGAGGATACTTCTTCCGGCCTGAGATACCATAGTTTTCTGAAGGGAAGGCACACAGGGCCCAGAGCAAATGCTAAACTGTTCTTACCTGTAGAGAGCTAGTAGCTGACTCAAAACCTTATGGGTGGAGGGCTGAGGAGGACCAGTGCACTCGGTTCCCTGTTCCTCAGAACATGGTGTGTACGTGGGAGGTGTGCTGTGCGGACATTTCCTTAGGCCTTCATCACCTTGCTCACTGACTCCTCTGCTCCTCCTTTCTCACTTTCTGTGCCAGTTATTGATACACTGACTCTAAGGTTTAAATACACCCTTTTCCCCTGCTATGGGAAAATGGGTCTGGACTTTTCAAGATCTTCCTTTGCCAGTTACACAATGTGAAGCGTTATCAGTAGAAGGTGCTGGAGAGACACCGCGGGAGGAAAGGATTTTGGTTCATGGTCTGATGTGCTTGCTCAGCAAGCTCCTTCAGGACGCTGGGTGGCTCCAGTGCGGGTAACTTCTCCAGCGCCCAGCTCCCACAGTGCACAGAATCCAGCAGCACCTACTGTCCAGAAGCTTCCCATCTGCAGTGGTTTTATAGCAGAGTGACTCTTGTGAGACACCTCCCTGTGACCAGCTCCCCAGGAATCCAAGAAGATTCCTAGAGTGGGTTTCCAGCAAGTTCTGCTGACATGACAACACAGTGACTTCTCTGTCATCCAGTGAGTCATGGCCATGACTTCTTAGCAAGCTCTGGATTGGGTCTAGGAGTGGTGGCCGCTTCTACATCTTCTATTCCTAGATTCTGTAGAGTTCTCTTTACCTTTTACTAAGCAATCCCTTATTACCCCAACTTCCTGTGATACTTTAAAAAATTTAATTAGGCATTTTTATTTCTTTCTCTGTGAAATGCCTCTTTGTATTCTTTGCTCATTAAAAAAACCCCACTTGATATCGGCTCGGTGCTTTCTGACCGCCTGGAGGGGTGGGATAGGGAGGGTGGGAGGGAGGGAGACGCAAGAGGGAAGAGATATGGGAACATATGTATATGTATAACTGATTCACTTTGTTATAAAGCAGAAACTAACACACCACTGCGAAGCAATTATACCCCAATAAAGATGTTTAAAAAAAAAACCCACTTTACTGAAGTATGACTGACATATAAAAAGCTGTAAATATTTAATGTATACGACTTGATGAGTTTAGAGACAATTATAAACCCATGAAACCATCACCACAATCTATGCCAATCACTTCCAACAGTTTCCTCCTGCCCTCTTTATTTATTGACATATTATAAGAACACTAAACATAAAACCTATCTTCTTAGTATACAATGGAGTATTGTTAATAATAGGCACTATGCCGTACAACAGATGTCTAGGACTTATTATTTTGCATAACTGACAATTTGTACCCTTTGACTAATACCTCTCTATTCTCTCTCTCCCCCAGCCTTTGGCAACCACCAGTATACTCTCTGCTTCTATGAGTTTACTATTTTAGATTTCTCATATAAGTGATATCATGTAGTGTTTGGCCTTCTGTGTCTGCCTTATTTCACTTACCATAATGTCCTGCAGGTTCATCCATGTTGTCACAAATGACAGATTTCCTTCTTTTTAAGGCTGGATAATATTCCATTGTCAATGCATACCATACCTTTTTTATCCGTTCATACATAAATGGACATTTAGGTTATTTCCATTTCTTGGCTCTTGTGAATAATGCTACAATGAACATGGGAGTGCAGATATATCTTTGAGATCTGATTTCCATTCTTTTGGACATATACCCAGAAGTGGGTCTGCTAGATCATATGGTAGTTCTACTTTTGAGGAACATCCATACTGTTTTCCATAGAGGCTGTACGAATCTACATTCCCACGAATAATGCACAAATGTTCCCTTTTCCCCACACCTTTGCCACTTGTTATCTTTTGTTTTTTTGATAATAGCCATCCTAACAAGTGTGAGGTAATATTTCACTGAGATTTTGATTTGAATTTCCCTGATGATTAGTGATTAAACACATTTTCATATACTTGTTGGCCATTTGTATGTGTTTTTTGAAGAAATGTCTATACAGTCCCTTTGCCTATTTAAAAAATTGTGTTTTGTTTTCTTTTGTTTTTGCTATTGGGTTATAGGAATTCCCCATATATTTTGTATATTAACCCTTTATCAAATATATGGTTTACAAATATTTTTTGCCACTCTGTAGGTTGTTCTTCCTTTTGTTGATGGTTTCCTTTGCTGTGCAGAATCTTCTTAATTTGATGTAGCCCCATTTGTCTATTTCTGTTTTTGTTGCTTGAACTTTTGGTGTCGTATCAAATAAATCGTCACCAAGACCAATGTAAAGAAGCTTTTCCTCTTTGTTTTCTTCTAGGAGTCTATGGTTTCAGGTCTTACTTTTAAGTCTTTAATCTATTTTGAGTTAATTTTTGTGTATGGTGTAAGATAAGGGTCCAACTTCATTATTTTGTACGTGGATATCCAACATCATTTATTGAAGGGGCTATCTTTTCCTCATTGTGTATTCTTGGCACTCTTGTCAAAGATTATTTGATTATATATGTGTAGGTTTATTTCCAAGCAATTTGGTTCCACTGGTCTATATGTCTATCTTTATGTTATGACCATACTGTTTCGATTAACGTAGCTTCATAACATATTTTTAAATCAGTAAGTGTTATGCCTTCAGCTTTGTTCTTTTTGTTCAAAAGGGCTTTGGCTAGTCGTGATCTTTTGTGGTTCCACATAAATTTTGGAATTGTTTTCTCTATTTCTATAAAAAGTGCCATGCAGATTTTGATAGGGATTGCACTGAATCTGTAGATCACTTTGGGTAGTATGGATATTTTAACAAAAATTCTTCCAATCAATGAACATAGCATTTCTTTTCATTTATTTGTGTCTAATATTTTTCATGAATGTCTTACAGTTTTCAGTGTACAAGTGTTCCATCTCCTTGGTTGAGTTCATCCCCAAGTACTTTATTCTTCTTGATGCTACTGTAAATGAGATTGTTTTCTTAATTTCCTTTTTGGATAGTTTGTTGCTGGTGTTTAAAATGTTGACTTTATATCCTGTAACTTGAATGAATTTATTAGTTCTAACAGATTTTTTTGGGCATGTGGGGAGTCTTTAGGGTTTTCTACATATAAGATCATGCCATCTGCAAACAGAGGCAATTTTACTTCTTTCTCTCCTGTTTGGATCCCGTTTATTTATTGTTCTTGCCTAATTGCCCTGCCTAGGACTTCCAGTACTATCTTGAATAGAAGTGTTGAGAGTGCGCACCCTTGCCTTGTTCCAGATCTTAGAGGAAAATCTTTCATTTTTTCACCATTGAGTATGATGTTAGCTGTGAACTTTTCAAATATGGCCTTTATTGTTTTGAAGTAAATTCCTTCTTTATCTTATTTATTGAGATTATTTTTAATCATGAAAAGGGTGTGGAATTTTGTCAAATGCTTTTTCTACTTCTATTGAGATTATCATGTGATTTTTATCCTTCATTCTGTCAATGTGACATATCACATTGATTGATTTATATATGTTGAGTCACCCTTGCATCCCACTTGGTCATGGTGTATGATCCTTTTATTGTGCTGTTGAATTCAGTTTGCTAATATTTTGATGAGGATTATTGCATCTATGTTCATCAGGAAAATTGGCCTGTAGACTTCTTTTCTTGTGGTGTCTTTGTCTGGTATTGGGATGATGCTGCTCTCATAAAATGAGTTTGGAAGTATTTCCTCTTCTTTTCTTTTTTGGAAGAGTTTAAGAAATATTGGTGTTAATTCTCCTTTACATATTTTATAGAATTCACCTGTGAAACCATCTGGTCCCCGGATTTTCTTGGGAGGTATTTTATTATTGATTCAATCTCCTTATTAGTGATTGGTCTGTTCTGATTTTTATTCCTTCATGATTCAGTCTTGGTAGGTTGTATGTTTCTAGGAATTTATCCAATTCTTAAACGTTACCTATTTTGTTGGCATGTAACTGTTCATAGTAGTTTTTTATGATCCTTAGTATTTTTTTGTGTGTGTGTGGTACGCGGGCCTCTCACTGTTGTGGCCTCTCCTGTTGCAGAGCACAGGCTCCGGACGTGCAGGCTCAGCGGCCACGGCTCATGGGCCCAGCCGCTCCACGGCATGTGGGAATCTTCCTGGACAGGGGCACGAACCCGTGCCCCCTGCATCAGCAGGCAGACTCTCAACCACTGCGCCACCAGGGAAGCCCGATCCTTAGTATTTCTGTGTTATCAGTTTTAGTGTCTCCTCTTTCATTTCTGATTGTGTCTTCTCTCTCTCTTTTTTTAGTTAGTCTAGCTAAAGGTTTGTCACTTTTGTTTATTTTTTTAAAAAGAAACTAGCTCGGGCTTCCCTGGTGGCGCAGTGGTTGAGAGTCCGCCTGCCGATGCAGGGGACACGGGTTCGTGCCCCGGTCCGGGAAGATTCCACATGCCGTGGAGCGGCTGGGCCCGTGAGCCGTGGCCGCTAAGCCTGCACGTCCGGAGCCCGTGCTCCGCAACGGGAGGGGCCACAACAGTGAGAGGCCCGCGTACCGCAAAAAAAAAAAAAAAGAAAAAGAAACTAGCTCTTATTTTCGCTGATCTTTTCTCTTGTCTTTCTAGCCTTTTTAAAATTTCTTTCTGCTCTGATCTTTGTTATTTCCTACCTTCTACTAACTTTGGGCTTAGTTTGTTATTCTTTTTCTAGTTCCTTGAGGTGTAGATTGTTTGAGATATTCTTTTTTAATGCAGACATCTGTGCTACAAACTTCCCTCTTAGTATTGCTTTTGTTGCATCCCATAAGTTTTGATAGTTCTGTTTTCATTTTTGTTGAGATATTTTCTAATTTTCTTTTTGATTTATTCTTTGATTCAATAGTTGTCAAGAGTGTGTTGTTTAATTTCCATGTATTTGTGAGTTTTCCCATTTTCCTTTTGCGATTGATTTCTAATTTTATTCCATTGTGGTCATAAAAAAATACTTAGAAATATTTCAATCTTCTTAAATTTGTTAAGACTTATTTTGTGACCCAGCATGTGATCTCTTCTGGAGAATGTACCATATGTACTTGAGGAGAATGTGTATTCTGTTGCTGTTGGGTTGGATGTTCTATATATGTCTATTAGGTTCATTTGGTCTACAGTACCATTCAAATCTGCTGTTCCCTTAATGATTTTGTGTGGAAAATCTAACCATTTTTGAATTTGGATTAGTGAAGTTTCCTAGTATTATTATTACTGTCTATTTCCCCCTTCAGATCTGTCAATGTTTCCTTTACCTATTTAGGTGTTCTGATGTTGGGTACATATATATTTACAGTTCTTCTATCTTCCTGTTGAATTGACAGTTTTATCATTATGTAACTTTTTTTGTCTTGTGACAACTTGACTTAAAGTCTGTTTTGTCTAATATAAGTATAGTCATCTCTGCTTTCCTTTGTTTACCATCTGGGTGGAATATCTTTTTCCATCCCTTCACTTTCGGCCTATACGCATCCTAAATCTAAAGTGAGTCTCCTGTAGACAGCACAGGTTTTTTCTTTATACATTCAATCACTCTGTATCTTTTGATTAATGGCTTTAATCTATTTATATTTAAAGTAATTATTGACAGGTATGACTTACTATTGCCGTTTTTTCCATTATTTTCTTTCTGCTTTGTAGTGCTTTTGTTCCTCTCTTCCTCTTTTGCTGTCTTCCTTTGTGATTTGATTTTCTTTGTAGTAATACATTTTGATTATTTTTAATCATCTTTTTTACTTCTACTGTAGTTTTTTTGTGTGGTTATTGTGAGGCTTGAATAGAACTTCTTATAGTTATACTACTCTTATTTTAAATTAATAACAACTTAACTTCAATTGCATATGACATTTCTACATATTAATTCCACCTCCTTTATGTTATTAATACCAGTATTTACTTCTTTTTATATCATGTATCTACTAACAAATTTTTGTGCTTATGTTTATTCTTAATGCCTTTGTCTTTTAACACCAGGGTTAAATTTGTTCTATGTACCACTATTACAGTATTACATTATTCTATATTTGCCTATATATTTACTTTTACCAGTGAGATTTATACATTTATATGCTTTTGTGTTGCTGTTCAGTGTCCTTTCATTTCAATTTGAAGGACTCCCTTTAGCACTTCTTGTAAAGCATGTCTAGTGGTGAAGAATTCTCTGTTTTTGTTTGTCTGGAAAGTTTTATCTTTCCTTGACCTTTAAAAAAATATTTACTTATTTAGGCTGTGCTGGGTCTCAGTTGTGGCATGCAGGCTCATAGCTGTGGCATGCATGTGGGATCTAGTTCCTCGACCAGGAATCAAACCTGGACCCCCTGCATTGGGAGCGCAGAGTCTTACCCACTGAACCACCAGGGAAGTTCCTCTTTCCTTGACTCTTAAAGGACAGTTTTGTCAGGCACAGTTAGTATTACTGGTTTGTAGTTATTCTCTTTGAGCACTTTGAATATATAATCCCACTCTTTCCTGGACTGCAAGGTTTCTGCTGAGAAATCTACTGCTAGTTTTATGGGAGTCCCCTTGCATGTAATGAGTCACTTTTCTCTTGCTGCTTCCAAGATCCTCTTTATCTCTAACTTTTGACAGTTTATTGGCATACCTTGGAGATACTGTGGGTTTGATTCCAGAGCACCACAATAAAGTGAATATCACAATAAAGCAAGTCACACACTTTTTACTTTCCCAGTACATACAAAAGTTACAGTTACACACAAAACCAACTAGAACTGATAAACAAATTCAGCAAGGTAGCAGGATACAAGATTAACATACAGAAATCTGTTGCATTTCTTTACACTAACAATGAGCTATCAGAAAGGTAATGTAAAAAAAAAACCAATCCCTTTTAAAATCACTTCAAAAAATAATAAAATACTTAGGAATAAACCTGAACAAGGAGGTGAAAGACTTATATGCTGAGAACTATAAAATATTGATAAAGGAAACTGAAGATGATTCAAGGAAGTGGAAAGATAGCCCATGCTCTTGGATTGGAAGAATTAATATTGTTAAAATGGTCATGCTACCCAAAGCAATCTACAGATTTAATGTGATTCCTATCAAATTACCCCTGACTTTTTTCACAGAACTAGAACAAATAATCCTAAAATTTCTCTGGAACCATAAAAGACCCAGAATTGCCAAAGCAATACTGAGGAAAAAGAACAAAGTAGGAGGCATAACCCTCCCAGACTTCAGACAATACTAGAAAGCTGCAGTAATCAAAACAGTGTGGTATTAGCACAAAAACAGACATATGGATCAATGGAACAGAACAGAGAGTACAGAAATAAATCCACACACCTATGGTCAATTAATTTTTGACAAAGGAGGCAAGAATATACAATGGAGAAAAGATAGTCTCTTAAGCAAGGGGTGCTGGGAAAACGGGACAGCTACATATAAATCAATGAAATTAGAACATACCCTCACACCATACACAAAAATAAACTCAAAATGGCTTAAAGACTTAAATATAAGACATGATACCATAAAACTCTTAGAAGAGAACATAGACAAAACATTCTCCGAAAGAAATCATATCAATGTTTCCTTAGGTCAGTCTCCCAAGGCAATAGAAATAAGAGCAAAAGTAAACAAATGGGACCTAATCCAACTTTAAAGCTTTAGCACAGCGAAGGAAACCATCAACAAAATGAAAAGACAACCTATGGATGGGGAGAAAATATTTGCAAATGATGCGACTGACAAGGGCTTAATTTCCAAAATATACAAACAGCTCATATGACTCAATATCAAAAAAACAACCCAATCCAAAAATGGGCAGGAGACCTAAATAGACATTTCTCTAAAGAAGACATACAGATGGCCAAGAGGCACATGAAAAAATGCTCAACATCGCTAATTATTAGAGAAATGCAAACCAAAATTACAATGAGGTATCACCTCACACCGGTCAGAATGGCCATCATTAAAAAGTCTACAAATAACAAATGCTGGAGAGGGGGTGGAGAAAAGGGAACCCTCCTATACTGTTGGTGGGATTGTAAATAGGTATAGCCACTATGGAAAACAGTTAAGGACTTTCCTTAAAAAGCTAAAAATAGAGTTGCCAGTAATACCACTCCTGGGCAAATATCTGGAGAAAACCCTCATTCGAAAAGATATATGCACACCCCAGTGTTAGTAGCAGCACTATTTACAATAGCCAAGACATGAAGCAACCTAAATGCCCATCAACAGATGAATAAATAAAGAAAATGTGGTGTATGTGTGCACGTGCGCGTGCACGCACACACACAATGGAATACTACTCAACCGTAAAAAAGAATGAAATAATATCATTTGCAGCAATATGGATGGACCTAGAGGTTATTATACTAAATGAAGTCAGAAAGAGAAATACAAATACCGTATGATATTACTTATATGTAAAATCTAAAACATGATACAAATGAACTTATTTACAAAACAGAAACAGACTCACAGACATAGAAAACAAACTTACGGTTACCAAAGGGGAAAGGGGGGGAGGGATAAATTAGGAGTTTAGGATTAGCAGATACAAGCTACTGTACATAAAATAGATAAACAACAAGGTACTACTGTATAGCACAGGGAACTCTATTCAATATCCTGTGATAAACCATAATGGAAAAGAATACACACACACACACACACACACACACACACACACACACAGACATATATATCTGAATCACTTTGCTATACACCATAAATTAACACAACATTGTAAATCAACTATATGTCAATTTAAAGAAAAGTTACAGGAATTCCCTGGCGGTTCAGTGGTTACAACTCCACACATCCACTGCAGGGGGCATGGGTTCAATCCCTGGTCAGGGAACTAAGATCCCACAAGCCACATGGTGTGGCCAAAAAAAAAAAAAGTTATGTTTACACTATACTGTATCTGTTAAGTGTACAATAGCATTATGTCTAAAAAAAAGTACACACCTTAATTAAAAACACCTTATTGCTAAAACCATCATCTGAGCCTTCAGCAAGTTGTAATCTTTTTGCAATAGTAATATCAAAGAACACTGATCACAGATCACCATAACAAATAAAATAATAAAGTTTGAAATATTGTGACAATGACCAAGATGTGATACAGAGACACAAAGTGAGGAAATGCTGTTGAAAAATGGCACTGGTAGACTTGCTCTATGCAGGGTTGCCACAAAACTTCAATTTGTTAAAAAAAAAAAAGCAATGTCTGTGAAGCACAATAAAGCGAAGCACGATAAAATAAGGTATGCCTGTAATTATAATGTGTAGCAGTATAGACCTCTTTAGGTTCAACCTGTTCGAATCCTTTGGGTTTCATGAATCTCGATGTCCATTTTCCTCCCCAGATTTGGGAAGTTTTCAGTCATTATTTTCTTTAATAAGCTTTCTGCCCCTTTCTCTTCTTCTCTTTCTGGGATTTCCATGATGCATGTATTGATATGAGGGCTGGGATCTCCTATTCTCCTATCTTACTGATGTCACTTCTCATTAATAATTCTTTATATCAAACTTCCTCTGTGTGCTTCTTCTTTCCTGATTTGACTCAGACTGTTATGTTTCCCAAACCATTTCTCTCTCTTTATTCTTCTCCTTTGGTGTAAAGCGTAGGGCAGGAGATAGGCCTTGCCCTAAGTATTTGCCAAATTCCCCAGTAGAAATAATTAAGTCACAGCACCCATTAGTCTCTTCTGGAGCTTTGCAAATCTTGTAGCTTGAGGTACCCCTAATTTCAATATGCCCTTCTTTTCCTTCTAGTTACCACTGCTCTAAGGCAGATAAGCTCAGACTCTGGTGGTCTCTATTGTTGGAAAAGGGTCATAGAGAAGGGGGACATGAAGAATGACGAGCTCTAGCTGATCTGCTAAAGAATTTAAAATCAAACACATCCTGCCTTCACAAAAATTAATTTTCTCCCAAAAATCTGTCTATAAGAGACAAAAGACAAAGGCCTATAAGAGAAATCCAGTTTTCTCTCTAATACATACTGGACTTTTGTTTATTGGGAAGTAACACTTCTGTTTTATTACCTTAAAAGAACATTTGCCTTCTCTCAGCTTTAATTTATGTTACAAAGCATGCCACATTATTTGATAATAACTGGTCACAATGACTGCAATCTCTTTCCTCCTTGAAATGTTGTGTGTGTGTTTATGTATCTTTTAAATTTTAAATTAAAAAAATTTCAACTTAAGGAATAAAACAGGTTACTAACAAAATATATTTAGAAATAATTTATAAAATGAGGAATGATTACCATTTATTTCTAAAACTGCTTCCCCTTTTCGTACTAACTTTTCAGTTGGTTGAAGTTATTTTTACATTCTTTTAACCCACAAGGCAGCTGGTCTTTGACCATGTCTCTCATTCTGTTCATCACTTCTGAGTCTTTTGCATTGATGCCAAAGCACCAAATGCAACTGAACATCTTTTAGAATACAAGCTAATTTACTGCAGAAGAAAAATTTTGTTATTTTTAATAGCTTTATTGAGCTATAACTGACATATAATGAAGTTCACATACTTAAAGTGTACAATTTGATGTGTTCTGACATAGGTACACACTCATAAATTCATCACCACAATCAAGATAATGAACATTTTACTCCCAAAAGCTTCTTCATGCCCCTTTGTAATTCTTCTCTCCTGGACCCTCCATCTTATCTCTCCAGGCAATCACTGATGTATTTTTTGTTGCTATTGATTAGTTTGTATATTTTAGAGTTTTATGTAAATGGAATCATACGGTGTGTACTCATTTCTGTTTGGCTTCTTTTAAACACAGAAAAATTACTTTGAGATTCATCCAGGTTGTTGTATGTATCACTAGTGCATTCCTTTTTATTGTTTAGTAATATTCCATTGCATGATACATGACAATCTTTTAATTCATTCACTTGTCGATGGACATCTAGGATATTTCTAGTTTTTGGTTATTACCAGTATAACTGTAAAGTATGACGTCTATATACAAGTCTTTGTGTGGATATATGCTTTTATTCCTCTTTCATTGGGCAAACAACTAGAAATGGAATAGTTGAATTATATGGTTGGTGTATGTTTAACTATTTGATAAACTGTAAAAATGTCTTCTGAAGTGACTGTACCATTTTACATTTCCACCAGAAATGTGTGAAAGCTCTAGTTGCTCCACATCCTCACCAAAACTTGGTATGGTCAGTCATTTTAATTTTGGACATTCTAATAGGTGTGTAGTAGTAGCTCATTATAATTTTAACTTGCATTTCATTGAGCTAATGATGTTGATCATCTGTTTATGTGCTTGTTTGACTTCCATTTATCTTCTTTGGTGCGGTATCTATTCAAGTTTTTTGCCGATTTTTAAATTGGGTTGTTTTCATATTATTGAGATTTGAGAGTTCTTTATATATGCTGAATACTGTTTATCATATATGTAATTTGCATATATTTTCTCCCAATATGTGGCTTGTCTTTTTATTCTCTTAACACTATTTTTTTTGAAGAGCAGAAGTTCTTAATTTTGTTGAAGTCTAATTTATCATTTCTTTTATATACCATGGTTTTAGCATCATATATAAGAAATCATTGCCTAACCCAATGTCACAGAGATTTTCTTTCATGATTTTCTAGACAATTTATGGTTATCGGTTTTACATTTATGTATCTTATCCATTTTTAGTTCATTTTTGTATATGATGTGAGGTATGGATTGACGTTTACTTTTTTACACATGGATATCCAACTGTTCCAGCACAATGTGTTGAATAAACTCATCTTTCTGTGTTGAATTGTCATTGCACCTTTGTCAAAAATCAATAGACCGTGTGGGTGTGGGTCTGTTTAGGATTCCCTATTCTGATCAATTGATCTATTTATGACTCTTTACACTAATACCAACTGCAATTTTATAGTAACTCTTGAGGTCAAGTGATTATAAGTCCTCCAACTTTTCTCCTGTTTTTGAAAGTTGTTTTGGGTATTCTAGGTTATTTGCATTTCCATGTAAATTTTAGAATTATCTTGTTAAGATTTACAAATAATCATGCTGGAATTTTAATTGGGTTGCTTTGAATTGACATCTTCAGAATACTGAGTCTTCCAAGCCATGAACATGGCATATCTCTCCTTTTATTTAGGTCATCTTTAATTTCTCTCAGCAATGTTTTTACGTTTTTGTAGTTTTCCATGGACTGGTATCAGACATTTTTTGGTCAGATTCATTCCGAGGTATTTTGTATAGTTGCCCCTATAGATATTATTTTTATAATTTCAATTTTTAATTTTTCTTTTTTTAAACATTTAAAAAAACTTTTAATTTTTAATTAATTTTATTTATTTATTTATTTTTGGCTACATTGGGTCTTTGTTGCTGTGCACGGGCTTTCTCTAGTTGTGACGAGTGGGGGCTACTCTTCGTTGCAGTGCACGGGCTTCTCATTGCGATGGCTTCTCTTGTTGTGGAGCACGGGCTCTAGGTACGTGGGCTTCAGTAGTTCTGGCACGTGGGCTTCAGTAGTTGTGGTGTGCAGGCTCTGGAGTGCAGGCTCAGTAGTTGTGGTGCATGGGCTTAGTTGCTCCACGGCATGTGGGATCTTCCCAGACCAGGGCTCAAACCCGTGTCCCCTGAAATGGCAGGTGGATTCCTAACCATTGTGCTATCAGGGAAGTTCAATATTTAATTTTTCATTGCTAGTATATAGAAGTACAAGTGATTTTTGTGTATTGAGCTTGTATTATGCAACTTGCTAAACTCACTTATTAGTGTACCTTGTGATTCTATATGCTTCCTTTTTTTTTTTTTTTACAGAGAAAAGTACTTTATTTTTGAATAGACAGTTTTATTCTTCCCATCCAATGTGGATGCCTTTCATTTCTTTTTCTTTCCCTCTTGCACTGGCTACAACCTCCAATACAATTTTGAATAGAACTGGTGAGAGTGGATATCCTTGCCTTATTCCTGATCTTAGAAGAAAAGCTTTTAGTTTTTTACTGTTCACCATTAACTATGAGGTTAGCTGTAGGTTTCTCTTAGATGCATTTTATTAGGTTGTGGATATTCCCTTCTATTCCTAATTTGTTGAGAGTTTTTACTGATTAATTTTTGAATGTTAAACCAACCTTGCATTCTTGGGTGAACCCCACTTGATCATGATGTGTTATCCTTTTTATATATTGTTAGATTCAATTTTCTGCGGCAATCATAGAGGTTACCTAGTATGTTTCCTGTCTCAGGGATTATTGTTCTTCATTACCTAATGTCCAGTGTTTTGAAAATTGTTGTTTCCTAACTCTGTCCTTGTAAATCTAGACCTTGTTACTCCATCTTGGCTAGAAGCAGAAGTCCAAATGCTGCATTATTAACATAAACTTTGAAGGAATTGTGATTAAAAAAATACCTCTTTTTGATTACAAGCCAAAATAAGGTATATTTTTCCATACTAAGAAATGACAGAAAACACTCAGGAAGAGAGTAAATGGAAATGGAAATTCAATGCTCAGGAGGAGACATCTTCAGGTTTGAGGAAGTCAGACTTTGACAGTTTTGCTAACTCTTTTATTGGAACAACAAATTAAACATATTTTATAGGGAAAGCAGAAATAACACTTCTTTCATTGATATTATTTATTTATATTTCTATTCTAAGAGAGGGTGTTGTTGGTATGTATACACACACACACACACACACACACACACACACACACACAGGAATGGGGAAACACAGTGAAAGTAAAATAAGAAAAAAAACCTTTATAACAATTGGTGTATCTCATGCTGAAATCCTTTAAATTGAACCTAGGCCCTCCAAAAATCAATGCTGGTGTCTTCTTACGGGTTAAAAAGACATTCAATATTCATAGAATTGCTCATCCACAGCTTTTAAGATAGGTATACTTGTTACTGATTGTCCCACAAGTTCAGGAATACTTCAGCTTTGAGAATACATTCCAACTATTACAATTCTTACCTCTCTTTAAATTGCAAGGCAGAATTAAACCTCACTAGCAAAAGAAGTGGTTCCAGACATACTCGGTGTTTATAAACAGAAGCTTGTGGGTGAAGACCATGTCTCCTTAACTTGTCAGCAATTCGATACTGCATTTATAGACAAATTAGAGCAGCCTAAAAGCTAGAACTTAAAGAATTATATTGGCCTAATTTAGCTGTGGGACCACTGTCCTAGAGTATTCCTTTTAGTTTCCTAGGGATTTTGTTTAACTTTTCAGTGATCTATTGATTAATTCACATAACGGTGCTTTTAAAAAGGCCTTGATATACCATATCAGGATCTGCTTGAAGACCCAGGCCCAGTAGGAACAAGCCACTACTATGATGCTTTCCTCTAGACACATCTCTTTCAATGTCTGTAGCAACTCACTTTTTACGATGTAAACGAGCTCCTTCTGAGAGGTATGTGAACTCTTTGTGCTTCAGTCATACTTGATCATTTTATTGGGTACAGATCCAGGTGTAGGCAACAATCATTGTTTTTTATTTTAAATTTCATCTCCTTTGAATGGAATGAAATCTCAGCTACCAGAGCACATTAATTAACACAGCAGTTTATATGCATGACAGTTGCCTATGTCAGTCTGAGATCTTATGACTCATATTTTCCTTCAATGGACTTCGCATTTCTTCAACACTTAATATTTGTGGAGCAGCTAAATTTCTCTGCTCAAAAGACCATTAGTAGAAAGACAACATAGTTTAAAGCGGTATTAACAGGAGAGCATACTTTGAGCTCTAGTTTCAGATTGACCTAAATTTAAATCTTGGCTTTTTTTTTTAAATAAATTAATTTATTTTATTTATTTATTTTTGGCCGCATTGGGTCTTCATTGCTGCACGCGGGTTTTTCTCTAGTTGCGGCGAGCGGGGGCTCCTCTTCATTGCAGTGCGCGGGCTTCTCATTGCGGTGGCTTCTTTTGTTGCAGAGCACGGGCTCTAGGCACGTGGGCTCAGTAGTTGTGGCACGCGGGCTTTAGAGTGCAGGCTCAGTAGTTGTGGCGCCCGGGCTTAGTTGCTCCATGGCGTGTGGGATCATCCCGGACCAGGGCTCGAACCCGTGTCCCCTGCATTGGCAGGCGGATTCTTAACCACTGCGCCACCAGGGAAGTCCTAAATCTTGGCTTTATTACTTACCAGCTGTGTAATTTTGCCTCAGTTTCCTCATTTTTTATAAATGGAATATGACTAGTATCTAATTCATGGGGCCATGAAAATGAATAAAAGACATAAAAACATGTAAAGGGCTTAGTAGTGTGCCTAACACACGGCGAGGGCTTCAGAAATTATATTTTTGCCTCAGATTAAAACCAGAACACTGGGAATGTTTTCAAGGGAGTGTTTTGTGGTCATCTTTGTATTTTCAAATAGATGAAAATTTCTGATTTTCCTGAGAAAATAACAAATGGAAGTAGGTTACTGGGATTTGGTGACCTTGGTCCTCTGAGGATGATTTTGTCTTAAACCACAGTCTCCTTTGTTTCCTCTTGAGGCCCCATCCAGCATGGGCTTTGTTCATTCCTCGAACACACCGTATTTCCTCTTAACTCTGAGCCTATAAACATGTAGTTATTCCTGCTCAGTTTCTTCACTCCCAAGTCTCAGCCTGGCAAATTGCATCTTATTCTAGTCTCAGTTGAAAAGTCATTTCCTGGGGAGGCCCTGCCTGATCAGGATTAGGTCAGGTTCCCTCTCATTATCCACTCCAAATCACCTGTATTTCTTCTTTTCTTACATTTGTCGTAATTGTTATTACCTGTTTAGGATCTTACTTCCACATGACACCAGGAGATCCCTGACCCTAGGGACCTCCAGCTCTTTTCCCATGCCTAGCACAGGGCCTAAAGAAGAATAGATGCTGAAAAGTATTTGCTGAAATTATTGAGATGAGGCCCCATGATCAATGGTGCAACTCAGCCGGTAAATCCAGTGTGTAAGTTTTCCTGTATAACAAACCACCCTTAAAGTGGAGTATGTTCATTTAAAACCATGACCATTTTATTTCCTCACTATTTGGTGTGTCAGCAACTTGGGCTTGTGTCAGCAATCTGGATCAGCTGGATAATTCTTTTGCTGTTCTTGCTTTTGGTCGTGCATGCGGCTAGTCATCTGGGGGTTGCCTATGGCTGGATGGTCTCACACAGTCTCATTCACATTTCTAGTAGTTGACAGTGGCTGTCAACTGGGCCTTGCTTTCCCTTGGACCTCATCATCAAAGAAGTTAGCCTGGGATTCCCCACATGTCTGCTTCAGCATCCCAAGAGGTGAGAACAGAAGCTTCAAGTCTCCTGAGGGCTAGCTTGGAACTGGCGTGGCATAATTTCTGCTGTATTCTATTGCCTAAAGCAAGTCATAAGTCCATCCCAGATTCAAGGGGTGAGAAAATAAACTCCACCTCTTGATGGAAGGAACAGCTACATTGCAAAAAGTATGTCAAGAGTTACATTGCAAAAGGTATGCATTCAGGGGTAGGAGTAAATTTTGCGGTCATCTTTGCAAACAATCTACCACATCCATTCACCAGTAGTGCAAAAACAGCCTAATTACCTGGCAAGTGAAGGGGGTTCAGACAAGGCACACAGGACAGAGAGAAGTGGGTTTGTATGTGACAGGAGCAAGCTAGGTAATAAGTATGTACTTGGTCCCTGAAGTGAAGGGGAGAAAACTTAGCAGACAGAGAGGGGTCTTCTCATAGAGACCAAGGGTGGAAAGGCACATTTGAGAGAGTATCCGATCATTTTACAGAGTAGAATCCTGAAACAGAAAGGATGGAAAGGATTGCAAAGACTACATGACAAATGGAGTGCCAATCTGAACTAACTTCAGGTTGGAGAGGTGGAAAACGGAGACTACAGAAAGCTGACAGGAGAGAGCCTCCAAACCATTATTTGAGGTTTGGTTAGTAACCCCCAAGGACATCCTTTTACAGCACAGAGTAATGACACATGATTACTATGATGATACCAATTCCTCAAAAACAATTTACATTTAAGGCTGTCTGTTAAAGGAATTAGTAATTTATTTAGAATAATTTCCATCAAACATAGCAACACCTGTGATTTTAATTCATAAGGGATTAAATTATTTGGAAATTTTTGAAATGTTTTCATATGGAAAACATTTATTCTACAAATCTGGTAAAAAATTGGAGTGTTACCATTTTTCTATATACTTATTTATCTGGTATTTCTTCTTAAGCCCAGAAATACAGGATAGAGATGACAATGTGATTTATGCCACTGGAGTTGTGTACTCAGGTTCATGCTAGTGTTGCTCAATGCACACAACCATATATGGTGTAAACCTACTTTCACGAGGCCATCACTTACCTCCACATGAGCATATGTGGAGTCCAGAAAATTCCATGATATAGACTGATGGTAACGGCTTTCCTTGAGCTGTGTAGTCTACCCAAGCACGCATGAGATAAGTCTACATTCACAGGACTATCATTTATTTCTACATTGAGCATATGAGGAATCCAGAAAATTTATGATTTAGAATGTGATGGGAATGGCACTCATTGAGTTATGCAGTACACCTGACTGAGCATGGAATAAATCCACCTCCATGTGCCCATTAATTACCACTACACTGAGGATATAAGTAACCCAGAAAGATATATGGTCTAGACTGTGAAGTAAACCGCCTCCATCGAGTTGTGCAGTGCACCCAACAGGACACAGAATACGTCTACTTTCACGTGTCCTTCACTAACCTCCACACTGAGCATGGAGAAATCCAGAATGAACCATAGCATAGACTGGGACGTGATTGGCACTCCTAGAGTTGTGCAGTTCACTCGTCTGTATATGGATTTTTTTTCTACCTTCATGTAGTCACCACTTACTACCACACTGAATTTACTACCACACTGAATACACAAAGTATCATGAAAGATTCATGGCTAACATTAGCATGTTAGTTGCACTCCTTTAGTTGTACAGTGCCCCAAATGTACATGGAATAAATATACTTTAATATGGCAATCACCTACCTCTACACTGAGCATGTGTGGAGTCAAGAATGACGAGTAGGGCTTCCCTGGTGGCGCAGTGGTTGAGAATCCACCTGCCAATGCAAGGGACAGGGGTTTGATCCCTGGTCCAGGAAGATCCCACATGCCACGGAGCAACTAAGCCCGTGCACCACAACTACTGAGCCTGCACTCTAGAGCCCACGAGCCACAACTACTGAGCCCATGTGCCACAACTACTGAAGTCCGCGCGCCTAGAGCCTGTGCTCCACAACAAGAGAAGCCACTGCCATGAGAAGCACATGCACCACAATGAAGAGTAGCCCCCATTCGCCGCAACTAGACAAAGGCCACGCGCAGCAATGAAGACCCAACACAGCCAAAAATAAATAAATAAAATTTTTTTAAAAGTGGAACTTTGCGCCGTTTGACTCCCTTCACCCATTTTGCGCACCCCCATGCCTATCCCCATCTCAGACAACCACTGATCTGTTCTCTATACTCATGAGATTAATTTTTTAAATTCTACATACAAGTGAGATCATATGATGTTTATCTTTTTCTGTCTTATTTATTTTCACTTAGCCCTTGAGGTCCATCCATGCCATTTCAAGACTTCATTCTTTTTCATGGCTTAATAATATGCCACTGTATACATATATCACATTTCCTTTATCCATTTGTTCAGTGATGGGCATTCAGATAGTTTCCACATCTTGGCTATTGTTAAAAAAAAATGCTGCAGTGAACACACGGGTGCATGTATTTTTTCGAATTATTACCTAGAAGTAGTTTAGATAAATACCCAGAAGTGGAATTGCTGGATCATATGGTAGTTATATTTTTAATTTTCTAAGGAAATTCGTGGCTGCATCAATTTATATTCCTACCAAGTGCACAAGGGTTCCCTTTTCTCCACATCTTTGCCAATACTTATTTTTCTTGTCTTTTTGATAACAGCCATTCTAACAGATGTAAGGTGATATGTCATTGTGGTTTTGATTTGCATTTTGCATAATCCTTCTTTACTGTGGAAATCACTTACTTCTTCACTGAGCATATGAGGAGTCCAGAAAGATCTATGTCACAAATTAGGATGTGGCTGACATCTTTACGTTTTGTAGTGCACCAAAATTTACACACAATAAATCTATTTGGATGTGGCATTTACCCCCCCATTAAGCCTATGGGTTCAGAGCTCATCATGTGATTGGCACTGCTTAACTTGTGCAGTGCACTCAACAGTATATGCAAAAAGCCTAATTTCATAAGGCCATCATTAACCTCAACATTAACTACATGAACAATCCACAAAGATCTGTGACATATACTAGAATGTGGCTGTCAGTCCTTGAGTCGTACAGTATATCCAACTGTAAGTGAAATAAGTCTAAACTCACATGATCATCACTTACCTCCACATTAGCATATGAGCAGTCCAGAAATAACTATGGAATTTACCAGACAGCGAATGGCAATTCTTCAGTCATACACTGTGTCCAAATGTACAAGGATAAATTTGTTTTCATGTGGCCATGATTTACCTCCATACTGAGAGCATATGAGGAGACTAGAAAGATCCGCGGCACAGACTAGGATATGAGTGGCACCACTTGTATTTTGCAGTGCACCCAATATACATGGCACAATCTAACTCCATATGGCCAACACTTCCACATTGAACATATGAGAAATCCAGAAAGACTCATGGCATAGACCGTAATGTGAATAGAACCCCTTAAGTTGTGGAGTGCACCCACATTTGATGAGATCATTACTAACGCCACATTGACCATATGAGGAGTCCAGAAACTTACATGATATATACTGGAATGTAAATGATACCAATTGAGTTGCGCAGTGCATCTATGAGTACTTACCTCCACTTTGAGCATACCAGGAGTCCTGAAAGAAACCTGGCGTGGACTGTGATGTGAATGGCATCCTCTGGGTGTGCAGTGCTCACACTGAATATAGGATAAGTCTTCTTTTATGTGGCCATCTCTTACCTCCACACTGAGCATATAGAGTCCAGAAAGATCTGTGGAATAGAGTAGAATATAAATGGCCCTCCTTCAGTTGTGCATCGCACCCCACCATACATGCAGTGCCTACTTTCACGTGGTCATCACTTACCTTCACACTGAGTAGAGGAGAAATTAAGAAAGACCCATGGCATACTGTGATATGACTGGTGCCCCTTGATTCGTATAGTCCTTTCAACCAAACATAGACTAAGTCTACTTTTATGTGCTACTCACTATTTCACGTTCACATATGGGTAGCCCGAATAATTTATGGTGCAGACCATGATTGAAACAGCATCCCTTCAGTTGTTCAGTGTAGTAATCTGTACTTGGTAGGCCTCTTCCCAATATCTATCCATTCTTTTTCTTCCAAGAAGTTCAAAGTTCTGATTCCCTGAATTTTAGCCAGATAAATAAATACCCAAATAAAAATATTTCTCAGCCTCCACTGTAACTGTGGTTATGTAACTCAATTCTAGACCATGTGTGTAATACATGTGAAACTTCCCCAAAAGTGTCTTTAAAGTGAGGTGGATGCTCTTCCCCTCCGTTTCCCCCTCTTCCACAAACTTGAACGAAATTATGATAGTTGAGGCTAAAGCAGTCATCTTTGGACATGAGGCAGAAGCTATGTATTGAGGATAGTGGAGCAACAAACTCTAATGGGCTTGGACCCTTAATGATTGTAGAGTCACTATATGAGCTCTGGACTGCTGCATTTGACTGCTCACTTGAAAGCTATCTTGCTTAAGTCATTGTTAATTTCGGATATGAATCACACACAGCCATTCCAAATCCTGTGACGGTTGATTTTATGTGTCACTTTGACTAGGCTATGGTGCCCAGCTGCTTGGCCAAATACCACTTTAGATGGTGCTGTAAAGGTATTTTTCAGATGAAATAAACATTTAAATAAGTAGACTTTGAGTGAAGCAGATTACTCTCCATAATGTGGGTGGGCCTCATCCAATCAGTTGAGGGCCTTAAGAGAAAAGAGTGAGGTCCACCTGAGAGGAAGGAATTCTGCCTCCAGACGGCTTTTGGACTCAAGACATTAACTTTTTGCTGGATTCTCCAGCCTGTGAGTTTTCCCTGCAGATTTAGGACTTTCTAGCCCCTGCAATCGTATGAGGAAATTCCTTAAAATATGCAGAAATTCTCTCTCTCTGTCTCTATTTATTCTGTTTATCTGGAGAACCCTGACTAGCATACCAACTAATTCAGTTTCCAATATATTTCAGTTGAGTACATATGTTTTTACAGGATGATGACAAATTTAAAAATTACCAAATATAGAAACCAGCTATAAGCCGACAGTGTGACTTTTGGGTAAGCCACTTTTTACCTTCAAAATTAGGTACAAATAGGTAATAATGAGCTAATAACATTCACTCTACATTTACAACAGAGAACAAACATTTGAGAACAAAACAGTTGTGTTTGTCTGGCAACCAAAGCATTTATGAAAGCACTTTTAAATATTGGAAATAAACATGTAAAAATTATAAATAAATATGAGATCATTATTTCTGACATCTAAAACAAGTTATTTATCAACTGTCAAATAAAACTTATTAAACACCTAAAAAGAACAGACTTTGCAGCTTGTAAAGAGAGATTACTCGATTTTCAAGGGATTCAAACAAAGTTTCAAATGCATATGCTTGTAAAATGCCATTCATGACCAGGATATTTTGTCTGGTTATTGGGTTGAGTAGAAAGGGAAATTGGTATCTGGGTGCTCATGCACCCAGTTGCCCACCATCAGGATTTTAAAGGGGTTTTGGAGGGCCTGTCCAGGTTGTATACCAAGAGGCATGCCTTTTCTACCTCTACCTGCGTAGCTGGATCTTAGCATCAGGAATTCACTAGCCCACGGAGTATTTCTTGTCCTTTACCTAAAGGGGAGCCTGTTTCAGGCCTGTTCCTGTCACTTCTCTTGGTTACAAAGAAACTACTGAAAAAACAAAACAGAAAGTCCTTCTATTTTTTGATGTATCCCATATACATAATTATCAATATTTGGAGTTTTGCCTGATTATATTTGTGGCATCCTCAAACTCCTTTTGTTATGAGGATTTGATTACCTCTCTCTCATTCTCCCTAATACACACCAACTATTCTTAACCCCATTGGTTTCTGCACAGAAATATCTTCCTCGTTCCTAACAATCTTCCTCCCTATGCCACTATGCCATCCCTAAAACTGATCATGCACTCATCACACTAAAGCTCTTATTCTCTGGGGTATCTCACTCTTTGGCATCCCTCCTGGGTCTATGCATTTTTCTTACCTATACATGTTCCTAATAGCTCCTAAGCAGAATCTCTGTTGCAGGGGAAATCTGGGATTTAGCTTGCTTAATCTTAGGTATAATTGTCATTACTGTTCTTCAGGCCATTCTTGCCATCAGAAAAAGGTTAAGGGCCATCTCTTGACAAGCAATATTTGGAACAAGCCTGCAAGAATTTTTAAAATTAAGTTTTGGGGGAAGGGGAATAAGTAATATAGAGATATTGTACAAAAGCGTAAAAAGTGCCCTAGGCACCTAATTCTTTTCTCTGGAGGTAACCAAAATTCCCAGTTTCATGTGAATTCTTCCAGAGATGTTCTAGCATTCTAGCATATAAAACACAAACACACACACACACACACACACACACACACACACACACACACACAGGGAAGCATACTACACACATGTTATGCAAGCTCTTTTTTTCACTTAATATATCTTGAAGACTGTTTTGTGTTAGTACACATACAGCAGCTTCATCCTTTTAAACAGATGCATTATGCTCTGCTATATAGATGAACCGTATTTATATATCCAATTCCTTATTGGGGAACACTTAAGCAATTTCCAGTCTCTTGCTATAATAAAAAAATGCTGCAGTGGATATCCTTATACATACATCATTTCACATACATGTGAAGATATCTGTATGATAAATACGTAAGAGTAAAACTGCCCAGTCAGAGGGTTTGTGTAATTACATTTTTTATAGATATCTGTGACCCTTTGTGTAAGGGAAAAAATGGAATCACTTTTTAGTTCCATTTTACATTTCTCTGATTACAGTGAAGTTGAACATCTCCCAGCAAATCTTATAAGGACTTCATGTCGATTGTTTCATCTGATATCCAGCTGCAGTCTGAACAAATCCTCCATTGTTCTAGAATACCCGCCTCTCTTCAATGTCTACTTAGGGAAGTTCGAAGAGGCTGGGAGCTATTTAGCTGAAGGGTCCCTTAGTAGTGAGACCCTAGATAGCACAGCATCACCACTGCTTCTGTCCTCTGTTTCCGATTTCCTCTCTTCTGATGCACTGATGAGTATCTCAGTCTTTTCTACCCGAGGGTTGTGGTATTTTCAGCTCCTTGTGGAAGGAGGCCACCAGAAGTTCCTTCTACTTATCTTGGCTGGCCAGAGTTTTTAGGCTCTCTGTGTTGGTCAGTCAGAGAAGCAGAACTACTAGACTTTTTGCATACACACACATACACATATGATTTGTATACTATTATTTGAACATTATAATTTGCATATTATACACCATCTGTACATTATACGTTATATATCGTATACATTTATTGTAAAGATTTGGCCTTATCCAATTGTGGGAGCTAATTTTAGAAATCTACATGAGGCTGTTGATGCTGTAGCCTGAGGGCTTCAGGTAGGCATTTGGGAAGGAAACAAACACGAAGTAGGAGAAACAAGAATAAGCTGGAAGCTGTGAGGCTGAGTTGGAACCCAGGAAGGTAGACTGGAACCACTGTCAGTCCCTCACAGCCTTTAAGCTACCAACCTTGATGATGGAGTGTCCCGAAGGAGAAGCTGGTACCTCTTGCACAGTTACATACACACTTGGCCTGGGAGTCAGAGAAGCTGGAGGCGGATGTGACAGAAGCTGGAAGAGCTCTGGGCCCTCCTGCTGCCACACGCCAAGCACGTGATCCAGCAGATAGGTGACGCATGCAGGAGCTGCAACAGTACCTCACGTCCCACTCTGACCTTCTGAATTAAGGAGAAAATGACTGCTATTCTACTTCCACCTTCTGAAAGATGTGCAGGATGTCTCATGATCCCAGCTAAGGTGGAACTATGCAGTGAAGGAAGTTCTGCGAAACACAGTTTCAGCTTCGCTGAGTTGACACAATACAAATCCTCCACCATCCTTCCAAAGGAGCCTTGTCATTCAGGTTTATGCTTCCCACATTTGGAGACGTGGACCAAGCTGTCGACCATACTTCAGCAGCCTTCCCACCAATTCTCATCTTGGGACCTTATCAGTCAGTTTTTACTGTGTACCAAACCACATCAACACTTAGTAGTTTAAAGCAACAAACGTTTATTATTTCTGATCTGTTGTGATTCTGTGCACCGGGTGGGCAGTTGCTCTTCTCTGGTCAGGATCTGCTGGAGGCTGAGTGGTCCAGGACATCTTCACTTATTCAGAGTGGTCAGACTGTTGCTCAGGCGGCCTCAGCTGAGATGACTTGTCTCTGCTCCACTATCCATTATCTCAGTACCTCAAATTGCACTGGCCCCATCCTTTGCAGCATAGCCAAGGCCTCTAGCATCCTTCCACAGTCTTAAACATACACCCAGGTTCTGAGTCTTGGTTGGGGGTCTCACATAAGCTCATCACTTGTCATCTCAAGCTCTTCCTCTTCAGTATTCTTGTGGATATGTTTCCCACAAAGCCACTTCAAGTTGGTGTTGACACCCTACCACAGATGGTGACGGCCACACTCCATGAGAATTATGCTGCTTCTGAGGGTCTTAATGCTACAAACCCTCAAGGTATCAATATACCATCTTGTTCCCTAGAGTCCTTAATATACCAAAGCCAGGTGCTTTTTACATGCAGAAGTGGGGAGAATATCTACCCTCTCCCACTTGTATTTCATCTCCTGGGCATTGACCCAGGCCTGCCTGTGCCTCTGGGTCAACATTTCCTTTTAAAACCAGTTTCTCAGCTTCTGCCTGCATGCCATATTCCCAATGGTAAGTCACGAGTCCAGGAGCATGGAACTTGTATCTGGGACAGATATCAAGCTGTCCTTTTCATTACCCAAAGGTGTATTTGTACAAAGAGAGTCCTCCTGACCTTTCTTACTCATCAGTGTATCAGCTTAGCCTGAATGCCAGCTCAAGTGAAGGTCAGGGTCATGGCTCACAAGGCATGCTAGGTCCTTCCCAGTGGGGGTCTCTCCCCTGCTTTCCTGGCTCTTCTTCTGTTCCCTTCACATTCACCCCCAACCTCATCCTTCCCCTCTAACCTCTAGGTCTCTGTGTTCTAAGTACAGTGAATTATTCACTATTTCCTCAATGTGCATCAGCTGTTAGATCTCCTTAACTTTACTCATACTGGTCTCTCTCCTTGAAATATACTTTTACCATTTTCTATTGTACTTGGAGGTTGCTTCTTCATGACTCAGCTCCAGTGTTTATTCACCTGTTACATCATCCTCAACGTTTCTGGCCACAACTAGTTACTCTAGTAGCATCATTTAAAATAGTTTTCCTACTAAAGTATGTATGATATTCTGAGCTGAAACTATGACTCAACCTTGGCAGTCTCTAACTGGGAAAGTTGCTTGATGGTAGGAGCTATCTCCTACCCTCCAGCACTGGGGATAAGGTAAAAAACAATACTTAGAATGTGAATGATCAAATGACTGAACAGATAAAGAAAGAATGATGTAGAAGAAAAGATAGCATGTAGGAGGTAGATGACAATGCCACAGTTGAAGGCATGCAGAAATGACAAGTGTTGCCTTAGTTGTGGGAGTGACAAGTTATTTCAGAAGACTAAGAAGGGGCTCTGCTGGAATCCTTGATTTCTTGGTCAAGGTGCTTTGATCAAGGTGCATTTGAGGGGAGGAGGCACAGTTCCTAAAACTGGAACTTGTCCCACTCTGGGCAGTGGGCTGAAGATATCTGTATACTAGCGACTTGGGAAGGGATGTCCTAGGTGATGCTGAGCTGAGACTATCCTGAGGAGGGGGCTCTTACGTCTTGGATCTCTTAGAGGTTTGAGGATGTCTGGATACACACAAGCTGTGCCTTGTGGGTACGTATTTATAATAACAAATGAGGCACTCGGTATACAGTATTGAATGAATGAATAATAGAAAATAGGGCTTCCCTGGTGGCGCAGTGGTTCAGAGTCCGCCTGCCGATGCAGGGGACACGGGTTCGTGCCCCGGTCCGGGAAGATCCCACACGCCGCAGAGCGGCTGGGCCCGTGAGCCATGGCCGCTGAGCCTGCGCGTCCGGAGCCTGTGCTCCGCAACGGGAGAGGCCACAGCAGTGAGAGGCCCGGGCACCGCAAAAAAAAAAAAAAGAAAGAAAACAGCTCTAGCTTCAAACTGGGCAGCTATTAGGAAAATATACACGGAAATGTTAATGTACATTTCTGTAAATAGTTTTTCCCTGGCTTTTCCCCTGTTCCTTGAATTTCTATAATTTTGTCTTTTATATATGGCAATATTCCAGTCTTTTTTAAAAAATTTTATTTACTTTTGGCTGCATTGGGTTTTTGTTGCTGCACACAGGCTTTCTCTAGTTGCGGCGAGCAGGGCCTACTCTTCATTGCGGTGCGCGGGCTTCTCACTGCGGTGGCTTCTCTTGTTGCGGAGCACGGGCTCTAGGCATGCGGGCTTCAGTAATTGTGGCACGCGGCCTCAGTAGTTGTGGCTCGCAGGCTCTAGAGTGCAGGCTCAGTAGTTGTTGTATACGGGATTAGTGGCTCCGCGGCATGTGGGATCTTCCCAGACCACGGCTCGAACCCGTGTCCCCTGCATTGGCAGGCGGATTCTTAACCACTGCGCCACCAGGGAAGTCCTCCAGTCGTTTTTAAAAGACTGTTTTTTAGAGCTGATGTAGGTTCACAACAAAGTTAAGTGGAAAGTACCGAGATTTCCCATTCACTCCCTGCCCTCACAGGGCTCATTTTATTTTCTACTCTATTATTTTTCAAATACAGCAAAACATATCCATTGTAAGACAGAAACCTCAAATAAGCAAAAAGGGAGAGGGAGGAAAAATCTTCCCATATAATATCTTCTAAAGATAGCCACTCTTAATTTTCGGTGGCTATGCTGATGTAGATAAATATTTTTCTTAATAATCTTGCTTATAACATAATTGAGTAGAAAATAACTTTTCTTATACACTACACTTTTATTTTTTAAAGATTTACTCTCTTTTGTACAAAAGGTAATTCATGTACATAATATCAATTGCAAAAGTCACCAAAGGGTATATAGCTTCTTCCATACCTTCCCAGATATAACGTATGTATTTAGAACTGTATATATATATACATATATATTTTTCCCCCAGACAAATGGTAGCTCACCCCAAACATCATTCAGCACCTTGTTTACTTACAACAGATCTTAGAGCTCTATTACATTTCAGTTCACTGCAAATTTCAATACTTTTGCTAGGTGGAAAGAACTATTAAAGTCAAAGATAACTTTTTTTGAGTGGGACCAATTAAGACAAGTAAGCAATAAAGAGAAGCTGATGCCCTTTGAATGATACTCCAAACTGCTAATACAAGGAGGCACAGAGAATGGGGGTTAGGCAGACAACAGGAACTATGGAGTGGGCAGTAGGGAACCGGCCAGAGGCCGGGGAATGGTGGGCAAGAAGTTGTCCAGTTCTAGCTTGGAAGAGAGGCTGCTGGAGAATGGGAGTGGCTGAGGTGAGTGACTAGAGATAGGAGGGAAAGAGAAATTTATGGAGAAAAAAGAGCAAGGACTATTGAAATCTTAAAGAATCTCTGGTTTTGTTCTACTTTGCATGTGTAAAGGAGAAATTTCTGCCTAGCTGTAATCCCCAATTTATGCTTCATAGCACATCCTCGTGGCCTAATCTATCCCAGTTGCTGTCCTAGCTGGTTTTGCCTCTTGCAATCCTCCTCTGCTCGGCAGGGCTGCCCTGATATGATCCCTGATATAATCCCCTCGAGGGGATTCTCAAGGCCACTCTGTACCTGTTTTGTGTGGCTCTGCTTGAGGTGACTTCTTTATCAAAGCTGGGACAGATGCCAAGAAGAAAGCAACCTCCCCTCTCCTGAGACTCTTTTAATGCTCTCTCAGGGGCCCAGAACCTTCATTCAGTACCTTTCCTGGTATAGTGCTGGAGCTTCCACTTCTCACAGATCCTCTGTTCTTTGCCTAGAAGTGGGAAGTCTTGGGAACTGCTCCCTGCTTTCTGAGGGAACAGGTCTTCTGCCAACCTTCTGAGGGGCCCAGGCTAGACTTGTGTTATAATTCTTGAGCTGGGGATTTCTGCTTACCCCCATTGGCAGCACTCAAGTTGGATCAAAATATTTTTCTCGTGTAAAAGTAGGGATTTTATTTTGTACAATGCTAAAATAGCTCTTAGGACAGGCTCCGTGTCAAAAATATATATTGAGTAGCTAGAAATAATGAGTAGAAATAATGAGAAGATAGAAAGGTGGGTAGGTTCCCAGGCTACCACAGAAAAGCTTATTTAAGCGGAATGAAGGTGGAGTCTACGTTAAAAGAACTACAGATCAGAACCACTAGGTGTAGCAATACTTCTAGGGGAAATGTCCTCAGAGGTTCCTGACAGCTCTAAATAGGACAGCGGATCCTGCTAGTTCCAAGCTCTCAGTGGAGTCCTTCTGGGCAGAAAGTGGAATTCTAGGGTTGCAAAATAGAGCCTATAATGGGGAGTGGGAAGCCCTAGGAAGGAGAAACCCATACTGGGTTTGGAACTGAGTGGCTGCGGTGGGCATGGGAGAGTTAATGAGCCTGGGAAAAGGAAGGTTCCTGTGGAGAGGACAGGTTGGTTGTCTCTTCCTTTTTCATCTGTCTCACCAGGGAGCTTCTGCATGTGATGAGCAGAGACTGAAACCCTTAGGGGGAAGAGGGCAAGTGGGAGGAGAAAAAGGAGGAGGAGAGGCAGCTAAAGCGTTTGGGGTCCTTAGTTACAGAACACAACCTTCTTTTCCCTACTTTCTTGCTGGTAGATGCTACTGCCCCCTGAGGGAGGGTTTCCCCGCCCCTAACGTCCCTTCTCTTCTTGCAGAGACCCTCCACCCTGATTTGACCTGGGAAAGGCAAGAAGGTGCAATCAGGACTTGGGGAAGGGAGACTGAGAAAAGATGGAAGTGTGGCAGGAACGTAGAGTCAGAGCCGACAGCAGTGTTCGCAGGAAGTGACGGGGAGGGGACAAGGGAGGCAGTTCCTTGAGCACACATGGAAGGACCAAGTGGGGCGCGGCCTGTTTGCATTTTTATGCTTTTTCATAGGTAAAAATGAATAACCTTTCTCTTGAGATGAGGAGTCTTCCATTGGCTGGAGAAATGCAGTTCCACTTAGGAAAAAGAGCTTTTGTCTTGGGAGTTAACATAAAAACCCAGTCTAGCGGATTGAGTAACAATACCACGGCCATTATTTTTAGAAAAAGGAAATATACCCCAAGATGACTAATTCTTGTGGTGGTACATGGTGAAGGAAATGGTTCTATTGTTACACCCAATGATTGTTCCACTGCCCTGGCCTTCTCCAGGAACAGGTGTGCTCTTCGATGGGTGTCTGTCATATGCTCAGTATGACACAGACCACATCATTTTCCCATCTGCAGACTCGGCCACCACATCCTGATCTTGAAAATCTGAAATGTAAACTGAACTATGCTCCTTTTAGGACTCTATTCTTAGTGACTTATGTGAATTAACTTCTTGCTTAAATTTCCACACACTTAAGAAGGTTCTTCCACACATGCTTTTGCCTCTCCTTGAGAAAACGAAACAAATAAACCAAGACCATTTTATCACATGATATTTTATATGCAAATAGACAAAAATATTTGTTTCATGTATTAAGTAGTTCAAAAAAACAATTACAAGTATGCTAGTCATATATATGACAATATATATGTGTGTATATATAGATAGACAGCTAGATGATTTTAGGTTTTTCTCATTAGTGTTTTTAATTAGGAGATATTTTAGCAAAATTGTTTTGAAGTCAGTCTTCTTGGGTTAAAATCCTAGCTCTGAAGTTATTAGCTCTGTGTCCTTAAAAGCTAAGTAACCTCTCTGTGTCTCTGTTTCCTTGTCTAAATAGGGCTAACATGGACTCTGATGGCAGGATTAAATGAGTCAATACATTTAAAGTTCTGAGAACAGTTTTTAGAATATATTAAGTGCTCATTGAGTCTTCGTAGCTGTTATTTAAACCTAAAATAGTTCACTAGAATGAAAATAACTTGTTGTAGTGGCAAAAGAACAAGATTAAAATCAGGCAGATCTGGATTTGCATCTTTAAATCCTGGTCCTTGCTTGATCTAGAAAATTATTTAACCTTTCTGAGTTTCAATTTTCTTATTTGTAAAACAGGAATAATGATATCTACTTTGTGGATGTTACTGTGAGTCTTAAATAAGATAAGTAACACGTCATCACATGATCTTCTAGTCTCAGTAACATATACGTAAATGAATGAACTTAATTTTATTAAGTCTTGACCCTTGAGTACAGTTTAAAAAATATTCTCTGTAATGAAATGTGAAGTATGCAGAAAGCACTTGGGCTACATATTGAAGTAGAACTGATGCTTCCAGGAAAAGCACTAGAGTGATTGAGTTGCGGGCTGAACTAGCAGCTTGTCTCAGGAAACACCATTTTTTCCTGAAAGAACAATGGACATACTATGGCTATACACATTTGGAATTTTAGCAGATATTTTCTTGAAAAAGAATGGAGTCTGTCACTCGAGGAAAACAATTGACAGTATATGATGACAATGACAAAATTCAAGTTTTCAAATGAAAATTAAAATTTTTGAAAACTTGATCCACTATTACGAAATGTGCCAGTATTTGGAAGGGCCACATAACTTAATGGGTCAGTATTTTTTCAAATGACTGGTGCATGACGTAAGAAAATCGTGAATGAGCAAAAGATACCTTCAAAGTATGTTACCTTACACCTGTCAGAATGGCTATTATCAAAAAGACAAGAGGTAATGTGGAGATTTCTCCAAAGAAGACATACAGATGGCCAAAAAGCACATGAAAAGATGCTCAACATCACTAATTATCAGAGAAATGCAAATCAAAACTACAATGAGCTATCACCTCACACGGGCCAGAATGGCCATCATCAAGAAATCTACAAACAATAAATGCTGGAGAGGTTGTGGAGAAAAGGGAACTCTCCTACACTGTTGGTGGGAATGCAAATTGGTATGACCACTATGGAGAACAGTATGGAGGTTCCTTATAAAACTAAGAACAGAACTACCATATGGGAATGTAAGTTGATGCAGCCACTGTGGAAAACAGTATGCAAGTTCCTCAGAAAACTAAAAAGAGAATTATCATATGATCCAGCAATCCCATTACTGGGCATATATCCAGACAAAAACTCTAATTCAAAAAGATACATGCACCCCTATGCTCATAGAAACACTATTCACAATAGCCAAGACATGGAAACAACCTAAATGTCCATAGACAGATGAATGGATAAAGAAGATGTGGTACAGGACTTCCCCGGTGGCACAGCGGTTAAGAATCCGCCTGCTGACGCAAGGGACACGGGTTCGAGCCCTGGTCCGGGAAGATCCCACATGCCGCAGAGCAACTAAGCCCATGCACCACAACTACTGAAGCCCGCGCGCCTAGAGCCCGTGCTCTGCAACAAGAGAAGCCACCGCAATGAGAAGCCCATGCACCGCAACGAAGAGTAGCTCGCCGCAACTAGAGAAAGCCTGCGTGCAGCAACGAAGACCCAATACAGCCAAAAATAAAATAAAAATTTTTAAAAAATAAATAAATTTATAAAAAAAGAATGTAGGACAATTAAAAAAATATGATAGCACTTATATGTGGAGTCTAAAAAATAATACAAATGAATCTATATACAAAACAGAAACAGACTCACAGGCATAGAAAACAAACTTATGGGTACTGAATGGGAAAGGGGGGAGATAAATTAGGAGCATAGAATTAACAAATACAAAATACTATACAAAAACTAGGTAAGCAACAATGATTTACTGTATAGCACAGGGAACTATATTCAGTACCTTTTTTTTTTTAAAGAAATGATGAGAGTTTACATTATTTATTTATTTTTGCTCACATTGGGATTCTGACATGAAAAATTTGAGTACTGCTAGGGATCATGATTTCTGAACACTAGACTAGCTGAACACTAGAATCACCCGAGGAACTTTTAAAAAATACCAATGCCTGACCCCACCCCAGCTCACTTAAATCAGAATTTCTGAGTTTGGAGCCTGGACACATTAATATGCATGTATATTTTCAAACTTCCCAGGTTTTACTAATGTACATCCGGGGTTGAAAATTATTGCCCTAGTGTACTGTTTTCTAAATCTGCCCAATCCTAAGTACCATCTGAGATGGTTGTTAAATGTCCCGGGCCCTTCCCTAGATCTAATGAACCAAATCTCTGGGGAAAGTGCTGGAAAATCTGTTTAATAAGCCTCTCCAATGATTCTTAACAGGAGACAACTTTGGGAAACACTGCACCATTCTCTTCCCAGCCTCCTCATTTTTGATGGTAGACTAGCTAAGGTGTTAGTTGCTAACGAAGGCATTAATTACTCAACAAATTCAACCCACTGAAGTTTGGAGTACACACTTTAAAACTTCCCCTGGGAAATTACCCATTCCTGTGAGATTCTGCACGCAGAAATGACTTTAAATTTTAAAGGAATAAAGACAATATAGTTAATTATTTGACAAGGTATTACTCTTATATGGAGGGTCTTTTCTCCCAGGCCACTCAAGTTTCAGTTTTGTAGGAAGTACTTTGTACATTTGGGTTGGGAGAGAGAATTTTACATAGGCAGCTGACTCCTCAGCCCACTTGTTTGGAGGGACCTAAGTCAGAGGACTGGCAAGAACCAGTTTTTCTTGATTTGATTGTCTTGGACCTAGGATAAAAGCTTTGTAAATACAACAATTTCACTTCCTCCTGAATTGTAAGAAGGCAAATAGATCCAAGAAGGGGTCAAATGGATTACTCTGGAGTGCTGATCAGAAAGTAGTTTATGCGAATCACAGTGGAGAAGTGAAACTTGCCTGAGAGAATACACCCTCAAATTCCTACTTTTTATCTTTGGGTAAAACAGGAAGAAAAACACTGCCAGCATTCAATAGTAATTTACTGTCTGCAGCATCACCGTCATTCTTTTTCCTGGTCAAAGAAATGTAGAAGTCCCTCAACTATGAGTGAGGGCAGAGATCGAGCCTTATTTTTATGTGCTAAATGCTGAATGCCTGGCTCATAATAAATGCTCGGTAATAGTAGTGATCATTTGTCACGAGCTCAATGTTACAAAGGTACAAAAATATTAATAATTTTATACAGCACATTTCTTCAATGTAACTTGTTTTCAACGAGGCTCACACTGAAAATTTGTAAAAACCTTTAAGAAAAACTTAGTTCGTCCAGAAAAGATAACCATCAAGGTGAAAACATTATGTTCGTCTGGGGAGTGGAAATGAGGGGGTTACAGGAAGAAGCTTTTCCCTTTATAGCTCTCTACTACTATATTTTTAAACCATGAACAGCTAGCTTATAGACATCTTTATTTATTTATTTATTTATTTATTTATGGCTGCATCAGGTCTTCGTTGCTGCGCGCGGGCTTTCTCTAGTTGCAGCGAGCGGGGGCTACTCTTCGTTGCGGTGCATGGGCTTCTCATTGCGGTGGCTTCTCTTGTTGCAGAGCAGGGGTTCTAGGTGAGCGGGCTTCAGTAGTTGCGGCGCGTGGGCTTCAGTAGTTGTGCCTTGAGGGCTCTAGAGCACAGGCTCAGTAGTTGTGGCGCACAGGCTTAGTTGCTCTGCGGCATGTGGGATCCTCCCAGACCAGGGCTCGAACCCGTGTCCCGTGTTGGCAGGCGGATTCTTAACCATTGCACCACCAGGGAAGTCCTTAGACATCTTTTAAATGAGAAATTTTAAAAGATATTGAATTACATAATCATGTAAGTGGAGACCATGCAGTGACCTTGGAGACCCCTCTCTCCTCTTCAACCTCAACTCTCAGAATAGTTCCAACTTCCTCTTCACTGTTATCTGTAAGTGGCAGTATTCGAAAGCCCACAATTCTCTTCTTCTATCAAGAGGTAGAATCTTTTGAATATGGGTTGGCCATGTGATTTGCTTTGATCAATGGGATATGCTTTGATCAATGGGATGTTAGCAAATGTTACACAAGCAGTCTTCAGAAACACTGGTTCAATAGGGCCTGCCGTTTTGGTGTTCTTGTCACTTGTCTACCTGCTGATGATGAGTGACAAGGATCCATTTGCCTTCACTGCCCTAGCCGACCCCTGGACACGTTAGCAAGGCCACCTGGGGACAGTCGGCCCCCATCTGATTCTCCAACTGACCACAGACACATGAGTAATCCCAGAGGACATCAGCCCTGCCTGGCCCAGACCAGTAGAAACCTCCTACGGAATTGTGAACTAAATAAATGGTTGTTGTTTTAAACTACAGAGTTTCAGTATGGTTTGTTATGCAGCAATTGTAACTGATACAGTCTCTAAATTAGGACTTCTCTACTCTAGTCAAATAGGTCCATTTGATCTCCATGATAAACCACTGTTCGTCCACCTTTGTTCATACCCCTTCCCTAAATGAACTGTGCTCCTTGCCTTCATTCTGTATCCAAGATCTATCTCTTTTCTTTGACAGTATCTTCAATTCCTCCACCTCTCCATGACCAAGAGCTTCCTTTTCTAAACTCTTGTAATATGCTTTATATCCATTAAGCATGCCAGTGCTAGTTTTAAAATTCTATTGGAAATATTTCTGTAGTTTAACACAACAGAGATTAATGAGAGTTAATCCAAAGTACTTTTACAGAAATATGTTGTTTAATTTGTTCCTTTCCAATTTTCCTACTATTTAACTCAATAGTCTAATTTCTCTTGATACCTGCACAACACTTAAAAGCTCTCATTAATCTTTGTATGTATATGTCCAATTTCTGCCATTGTAATGTTGGCTTCTAAAGGGTAGAAACTCTTCCCCATCTCTCAAAGTGTTCTTCACAGGACCTAGTGTATAATACATAAAGAACTGTGCTCTGGCTTTGGAGTCAGAAAAACCTGAGTGCAAATCCCGGGCACCTACTAGCTGTGTGACCTTGGGTAAAAGAATTAACTTCCCTGAAAGCCAAACTTTCCTTATTTTAAAAAATAATTAGGGACTCCCCTGGTGGTGCAGTGGTTAAGGCTCCACGCTCCCAATGTAGGGGGCTCGGGTTCGATCCCTGGTCGGGGAACTAAGATCCTGCATGCTGCAACTAAGACCCGACACAACCAAATAAATAAATAAATAAATATTTAAAAAAATAATAATTATACTTAATCTGTAGGGGTATTTTGAAGATTAAATGACCTAAATGAAACCTAGTCAGCACGGCACACATAGTAGGCCTGCTGCAAATAAAAACTTTTCCTATTAAAAAAAAAGCCTCACGTTGAGATGTAGAACACAGGAAGTTTAAAACCTGGCCGCTTAAAGTGCAGTCCTGTGCGTCTGAGCAGCACTGTCATCCGCTGGGAGGTTGTTAGAAATACAGAATGTCAGACCCCAACCAAGACCTACGGAAAGTGGATTTTTAACAAGATTCCCAGGTGATTCCCATATATGTCAAAGTTTGAGAAGCACTGCCTTAAAAGACCTTAAAGTAAAGCCAAGAGATCGATAACATTGATTTGACATGATGTCTGGGCAATGAAGCACTTAAATCCACTGGATTAGAGTCTCACCTAACCTCATCATTTGATGGGAATTTCTGATAATGAGCCCCCCAAAGAAAACTTGCATCATCATACACCATCACAGTACTTCCTCAAAGGAAGCTGATAGAAAGGATTTCTCTCTTCTCTAAACTTTAAAACCAATTAATTGATTTCTACTAAATGTGAATGTAGACGGACTTGTAGATTTAAAACTTATCTTGAAAGATTTTTTTTTCATTAGCCTCCAACATCTTTCTTTTCATCCCTAGGAATTAAAGAGCAAGGGGAAGAGTTACAAAGAATACTATTTGTTGCTGTAAATGGTGCCTGTAAATAGAAGTTGCTTAAACAAAGCTAACTCTTGAATCTATAATCCAATATACACATTGCTTGAATATTACTCTATGGGGACAGGAACCAAAGGAGGGTTTGACGTGGCCAGTAGGAGACAGAAATGGAAAATTTCTACCCCAGAAGCCTTTCTACTAAGGGAGCAAATCTGGAGACTTAAGGGCTCAACGGCACTATTTTCACTTCCCTGTTGCTTTGTGAAATAATGTTATTTGGGCTGAAGTTCTAGTTTCTCCTCCATAGGCCTCATGTGTCCCTGGCTGCCTTTATAAACATGAGTCAGTATAATGGCACAATAAAAATAGAATCAAGGGGAAAATAAAAAAAAACTAAGAAGAAGCATTCCAAAGAGAATGTCAATTTTTAAAAGTCTGAAACTTTCTCTGAGGTGCTACTAACTTCTACTTGGCTTCAGACTGTATAGTCACTCTTCCTTCAGAAATCTACCAATTACACAATTTGGTGGAATTAGAGCTCACAAAGATTATGCAAGTTTAATTTTTCTAGGCCCTGTTACCTTTGGGCCAGGATCTAAGCACTGTTCAGTTAGCTCTCACGAAGGACTGCTACGAACTTCTAATAACTGCTTGGTGATAGAAACTAAAATTTTCATTAGAAGTCTGGTTGTAGAGCTTGGGACTTTTGCCTTCCAGAGCCACTGTCCCAAATCAGTCAGGCTGGTGGAGAAAGATGCATTTGGGGAGCCCAGAATCCCTTGGATTTGAAGCTTTATTGCTCATTCTTTGTATTACAGTTCAGATTAGCTAAAAATGCAGACATAAGGATGCTAAGAAAAATGGAATCCATATCTTATCAAAATAATCCAATTTTAACCGATTGGTTTAATATATCCTTTTCATCTAATTCAGTCCTTTAGGGAGGCATGAATAAGAAGGAATACTAAGATTCACCTTTTCCTTTTAAAAATCTGAAAAGCAGACCAAAAAATATAATGAGATAGAGTTGGGTTTAGGATAAAAACTAATGCATGAAAATTGAGATTCTCCACAAAATTGGTTGAGTCTTGGGCCTCCTGGTCCTAACAGAAATAAATTATTAAGTGACTGAAGAAGACTTCATGTAAATACTCATTTGTGTGATCTTCAAAGACTAGGTAAACAAACAACATGAGTAAAATGGAAATTCTCACTTGCTCAACTAAGGAACAGAACATTGTTTCTCTTTAAGACCAATTTATGGTAGAGGAAGTGAAGCATTATCTTGACTTGAGGAAGTGCCTCTGTGTTCCAAGACCTAGACGTCAGACTGGGGGAAGAGGGAAGAAGTTAACAGAGAAAAATATACAAGCTAGGAAAGAGAGGCAAAAGTGTGTAAAGATGGGCAAAAAGAAGTAAAAACTTGTAGCAGAACTCTCTGTCAAAAGTGTTTCCAAGGAAAATTTATTTTAGAGTTAATGACAGAGATTTCAGTTTTGGTGTTAGAGATTTTTGCTAGATCTTTAAGGCAGAGAATGTCAAGTAATAGTGACAATTAGAAAACACAAACCAAAATAGTTAATGGGATTGCTAATTTCTTAAGCATTCAGGTACCTGCCTTGCTACCTCCAATTAATGCCAACTACAGGGTAAGAGCCAGCAAGGATGAGCTATGCTAAATACTTGGCCTTAAAAATGAAACATACGGCATTAAATTCAATTTGCCCCTTTAATTTATAGCATATTTCCATTCTGAATCATTTTTCAATTGAAAGAATTTCAAAATGCTTCAGAAACTTAACAAATGCAGTAATCATATTATTTGATGCTGAAATGAAAATCTCTCTGAGGTGTAAAATGGGAGTTATTCAAGAGCAAACAGCATCCATTACAATCAATTATATTCTAAATAACAAAATCTCTAGTGCGTAACAAGCCATTACAGCTTCACAGGAATTCAGAATGCTGTACTAAATAAAGCAATTATAATCTGTCATCCCGTCCTCAAGATAAGCAGTACTGCCCTGGAGCTTACCTTATAGATTTCTTTGGTATAAATTAGACCCACTGAAGTATATAACCAGAAATTTTAAAATGTCATATTAATTTTACCCTATGGAATATGTAACATGTTCCTAAACTCTAACATGTTCATGTTAATTTTTATAGAATATCAATTAAAATTAATCTTCTGCAGCAGCAATGGACTAAAACTTTATATATAATACTGTAATTGTGTCTGCAGGAATCGGTGATTGTAAAAATGCCCAAGATAAACAGTGAAAAATGAATATGGAAAAATAGAATCACATTTTTAGAGATGTTGTAAGTTATACATTATTATGAAAAAAGTTTACTTTTATACCATTATGTAGTATCATAAGGGCACCAGGGCTTTTGTTTTGTTCACTTTTCCTAGAAGCGCAGATCAAATTCAGTTATAAACTGCTCTGGCCTACTGAATCGACTTGGCAGGCACTGTTGACTAATTGTAGAGATCAGGAATAAGGTGGAATTAGAAATGACTTCGAGGTACTGAGCTTGGGTAATGCTATAAAGATATGTAAGAATATGAATTTTGGGGTCAAAAGATTAAAGGTTTGGCCTTATTTATGTGAAGTAGTCACAGATCCACAAATGAAAATCTGGAGGTCATGGGAGAAAGACATTGGAATTGGAAATACAGATTCCCAGGTCATCCAAAGAAGATAATAGAAGGTGTGGCAAGTGATGAGTTTACCAAGATAAGACACTGGGGGGAATAAAAAAGCAAGAATTTCAGTTCTAGGAAACAGATGGTTGATAGGAAACCAAAGAACCTCGAAAGGAGAAAGTGAGGAGGTAGAATAATTAGCAGTGTGCAATGACACCACATCCACCGCGTGATAGTAGGGAGACCTTCGTAAAAGAGGGGTGGCATCAATAAAGAGCTGAGTAAATACATTATTATTGGAACAGCCATGCACTGGAACTCTATGTAGTTATTAAAAAGGATGAGGTCAGGACTTCCCTGGTGGCACAATGGATAAGAATCTGCCTGCTAATGCAGGGGACACGGGTTCGATCCCTGGTCCGGGAAGATCCCACATGCCGTGGAGCAACCAAGCCCATGTGCCACAACCACTGAGCCTACGCCCTACAGCCCACGAGCCACAACTACTGAGCCTGCGTGCCACAACTACTGAAGCCCACGTGCGTAGAGCCCATGCTCGGCAACAAGAGAAGCAACCGCAATGAGAAGCCCGCACACCGCAACGAAGAGTAGCCCCTGCTTGCCGCAACTAGAGAAAGCCCACGTGCAGTAACAAAGACCCAACGCAGCCAAAAATAAATAAACAAACAAATAAATAAATAAATAAAAAGGATGAGGTCAATCTGCATGTACTGACATTGAAAAATGTATACAAAAAAGACAAGTGACAAAATAGCATACATAGTATCCTGTCACTTGTATACAAAAGAGGACACATGTAATCGTTGAACTGATGAAACTGAAAGTCATAATTGCCTCTGGGGAGGGTCCCGCGAGCTGGAGATCAGATGATGAGAGAGGTTTAAGTTTCACTGTACACTTTTTTGTACCACTTACAATTATTATCATGCGGATGAATTTTTTAAAAACAAACTATTAAAAAAGATTATTGAACCGTGTCAAATACTATAGAAATGCCAAAGAGGTTATAGCCTGAGATAAAGGTCATTAGACTTGATGACTAAGGGGCCTTGGGAACTTTGAGAAAGTAGATTCAGTTGGGTCATTTGATATTGAGAGAGAAAACTGTATTGTAAGTGGCTGGAGAGCACACTTCAGGAAGACAAAGAATTTATGCTGAAAGAGTTGAGGTTTGATGGAATAAATTTGGGAACTGATCAGTTGTGTGTATGTGCACATACACACACACATATATATTTAATATATACAGACATACATTTCTCTAGTTATGGGAAAGGCAATAATGGGTTTTATCTGGAACTGACAATTGGCAAGCAGGACGTGACAGAAAGACAAACTGTTGAGGAATTTGAGAGTGCTGGGAAGAGCACTCGGAAGTGAGTACAAGGTGGAATTGCGGGGGGGGGAAATCATGAGGATTTGGGGGGAGCTAAGTATAGATGACAACATAATGGAAATAGCCTGGAGGAGGTTTTGACACCCGGAGAGGTAATTGAATAATAGGAATAATAGCTATTTAGAGGCATATGCCATCCAGCAGGTTGATAGAAAATCGTATTTTAAGATTTCAGCTACAAAGGATGTAATTCTGCTTTATTATAGTCACCAAAGAGAAAGCAGTTTAAAGCCAATTTCAGAAGCTCAAGTCTTATCAAAAGAGCAAACTTGACATAGTGCCAACTTTTTTTTTTTTTTTTTTTTTTTTTTTGCGGTACGCGGCCTCTCACTGTTGTGGCCTCTCCCGTTCCGGAGCACAGGCTCCGGACGCGCAGGCTCAGCGGCCATGGCTCACGGGCCCAGCCGCTCCGCGGCATGTGGGATCTTCCCGGACCGGGGCACGAACCCGTGTCCCCTGCATCGGCAGGCGGACTCTCAACCGCTGCGCCGCCAGGGAAGCCCAGTGCCAACTTTTTGATTACAGAAAATATTTGCTGAAAAGGATGATTTCCATAAAATGAGTAACTTAAGAGACAAAATCAAGGGTGACTATAATAAAAATTCTGCATACTGTATTTGAATAAAACAATAAATGTGACTTAACTCAGCCCAGAGCAGACGGAATCACCCCATAGTGGTTACGGCATGGCACTGCAGGTGAGCTCATACGGATCCCATCAGAAAGTGTTTCCAGAAGTAGGTAAAACCGACTCCAGGATATCCACAGTATATCTGGTTGTGGTTGAACCTACACTAGAATGAAATGAAACAATATCTAGCCCTGAAGTTGCTGTAACCTCTTGCTCACAGCTAAGTTCTTGATAGGCTACAAAAGCCTGGAGACATCCCTGGGCCTGATTTTATAGGATTACACTGCAAATGAACCTGCCCCCGGGGCCGTAAGTCTGGTCCTTCTAGTGTTAGCAGGTCAAGTCAGATTTGGGACTAATTGAGAAACTGTGTTATGGCTTATATGTGGGAACCTGCCTTTTCAACTGGATCTAAGTAATGTTCCATGAAATAATGCAGAAAATTAAAAAAGACTCTAACCGAAATAAAAAGTCAGTACACTTTTAAAGGTATAACTTTTCAAGGTAAGTCATAGATCAAAGGTAAACAAAAGAAACCCATCAAGTGGAAATGTTTACATATTCAGAGTCTGGAGCTTAGCTTTGATTAGAGTTAGGTAGAAACAGGCAACAGGAGCAGATATTACTTAGGGCAGGATTATTCTTTGTTGGTTTAATTGAAGCCATCAGGGTAAACTAGCTAAATTATTTTAAGAACTCTAAACATTTTTCTGCTTTTGGGCAAAAAAAACTGACCCATCTGTAGACAGACTTCTCTGAACTCCAGTAAAGATACAGATTATAATTCATTTGGACTGTAAGATCAAATAAAATTAAATATGACTTAAAAATACTATCTTTCAAAATGGAAAAGTCATACATATACACAGTAGAAATTTCAAAAGGCTATGGTGTGAAAATTAAGACTCATTCTCAAAAGGCAATTGCTTGTTTCTAGATTCTTGTATATCCCTATAGAAATATTCTATGCATTAGCAAAAAATATATATAATCCTTTAAAAATACAAATTGGAGCATATTAGGTCTTACATGTTCTTCCTAAACAATGTATCTTGGAGATCTTTTCCTATTATTAGACATAAAGCCACCACACTCTAACAACTACCTAATTTTCTACAGTAGGGATATACTCTCAGGTACTTAGCTGATACCCTATTTATATTTTTTTCCTAGGTGTTTCTTAATGCTGCAACAAATATCTTTTCACATGTCTTCGTGTACAGGTGCAAGTATATCCCATGGATAAATTTTAGAAATGGTACTGCTGGGTCAAAGGGTATGAATATTTAAACTTTGGGGAAAAAAAACTTCAACAGACACTGGAAAATTACCTTTTGAAAATGTTTATAATCTCACCGATAGTGTATCAGAGTGCCTGCTTCCCCACAACCTTGCCCACTCAGAGTACTATTGAATTGTTTCTACCTTGGTTAATTTGAGAGAGAAAACTGTTTTCATTAGCATTTTTAAAAATCATGAGTACAACTGAGAAATAATACTTCTTAAACATTATAGGTTAATGATGAAACAGGGAATTTGCTAAATCATCTCTGACTTGGCTCTCTTTGGGGAGAGGGATTCTAGAGAATTTCTTGTTAGAGGAATAAATTTATGTCGACAGGGTTCTTACATAACGTATAGCAATAAACTATTTTAGCCAGAGGCACTTTCATAGATAGGTTTCATTTTTCGAAAAAGGGGAAGAAACACCATTCTGCGGCTCGATGTGGGTTTGTCAGTTATTGCCTCCCCCTTTCTTGGGACTTCCCACACTTCTTGAGCACAAGTCAGACTTGAGCAAAAACAACTTTTTCCATAGGATCAGTTATAAAAAGAATGGCAAGTGCAACGAGCAGCTTAGTTTCTTGGTCTTATCAGTGAAAAGTAGACTCACCAAAGGCTTGCGAACATTTCTGGCAAAAGCACTGGCTGGCCTGTTCATCTCTATATGGTCAATCGTGGTGTTTCTGCAGGACCAAAGGCACAGACTGGTTAGTGAAGGTAAGCAAAGGAGGCAAGAGACCCTATGGCTGTGAACTTTTTCTGTCATTTCTCTTCCTACCCTTTCTTCGTCCTTTATCATCAGAACTCAGATCCAATCTCATGACCATCTAAAATGCTTTTCTCATTTACCAGATCAGAGGTGAGTGGCCATGTAAACAAGCATTCAATGGAGTTAGACAATAAAGAGAAATGCAGTCCAGCACTCCCCTTCTCTTACCTCATGTTCACACTTTGGACATTTCTAACAATTTTTCTTTTTACTGAAAATTTTTGACTGGTCTGATCAAATATTGGTTGTGTAATTTATTCAGTCCCCGTTCACTAACTGCTACACAGGTTTAGCATCTGCGTTTTTTTAAAGAAGGCCTAAAAACCTAGGCAGAATTTTGCAGGGACAGCACCACTCAAATTCGGTCACAGTGATGTAGTTTTAGAGATGAATACAATCACAATATATTCCAATTGGATTTAACTCTCAATTATTCATTGGGCGAGCTTGTGATAAGTGTTTTTCACTGTGGCAGGACATACTCAAAGTAAATGTGATCTACAGTGATGATGCTTTTCAAATTGCCATCTGGGTGATTTGGGGAAAGTCTCCCTGTTGGTACTAAAGACAGTACACGCACAGGTGGGCTTTTGTTTGAATTATTTTTAGACCTGCTCAACCATTCTTTTTTGTGTGTGTGCACATCTATTTGTACTTAAATATAAACCTGGTTTGGCCAGAATATTCATATTGATATTTGTAGACCATTTCTTGCATAGGTCAGTGTAAGAAGATCGTGTTTCTGAATTTGAGAAGCTTCTTGGAGGAGTGCAGAGTATTTGAAATTTGTGTAAAACATTCATATTATAATGGTAATTTGGGGGATACACAAACATGCACTAATTTTATTATCTCAGAGCAAAGTGATGTTTTCAATAATTATTTCAAGTTACTGAAACATTTCCAAACACAGACCTAATGATTATCTTAGATATATAAGATATTGTCCCTCTGAACTCTTCATAAACATGATAGAATGTAAATTTGCCTTCATTAACTAACTATAGTTACTTTCCCTCCAATTTTTGTTTTGCAAAGTTTCAAACCTATATAAAAATGGAAAGAAGAGTATCCGTACAATGCACACACGTTTTTACTATGTAGATTAATCAGTTGTAGCATTTTGCCACATTTATTTTTTTCTCTTGCTATGTCTCTCTCTCTGTATATGTATGTAAACACACATACACACAGGTGTTTTCTTTTTTTCCCCTGAACTGTTTGAAAGTATATTGTTGACTTTAGGATACATCACCTTGAAATTCTTGACCCTGTATCTCCGAAGAAAAAGAGCAGTCTTCTACGTGATTATAATGCTAAGGAAATTTAACATTTGAATATGGGTTCAAATATATAATTAGACCCATTGAATATGGGTCTAATATATGACCCATATTCAAATTTCTCCAATTATCTATATGTCCTTTAGAGAGTTTTTATTTTTTAAATTTAGGATCCAATCAAGTATCTTGCATTGCCTTTGTCTGATATGCCCACAATTAAGTAAATGTTAATGGTGACAGCCATAATTAACAACATAATTAACAATGATTAAGAATTATACCACCACGGAAATTTAACATCAATCAACTCTATCATGATCATTTTTCTTAGTTTTTTTAGTCCTCTCATTTTATGTCAAAATACTTTAAAAGTATTTCAAAAAAGTGATCATAAGCTTTAATTTTTCTGTTTGTAAGACATAAAGACAGAATATGAAGAAAACTCCAAACTATGATAAAAATATATTTACTAATATGTCTGCACCAAAATTTACATTTTCTGAAATAAGGAAATTCATATCCAGATAAAGCCCTTGGAAGTAGCTGCTACCTTTAGTCATAAGGATCTAAGTAGAATTGAACAGAAAATTATTTACTTGTTGATGTTAATATGGAAAACGGAGGCTTTTTGACTTACGATCATATTATATTAGTCATCAAATTAGACTTTCAGGAGTTAACTCATTAAGTAAGAATCACTTCATATTTGACAGAAGAATCGATAATCCCAAATTACATGTTTTGTAACAGGAACTGAAATACAAAGTAAGTGATACTTTAGAGCATCTATCAACAAATACCACAAAATATGAAATAATAGGGATATAATCCAAGGTATATGATTAAGTGAATGGTTATTTCCATTTCTAAAGAACACGTACTTTCAAAGGTAAGGGTCAGGAAAATGCAGATGCTTTTTCATATAGCGAGATCCTTCCTAAAGAAACCCTTTGTTTTGGGTAAAGTTCTTGTATTGTTCGCCAAAAGAAAAAAAAAACCCAATGTAATATGGATTTGGTTACAGTATCATAACTAGATTATGAGCAAAGTAATATTCAAGTTTTTCAATGATAACCCTTCAGTGGTTTATTTGCAAGTCCCCCAAATCAAGAAGATCTTTAAAAATCATAGATTGGAATTAAAGGATCTAGAATTTAGATTATAGGGGAAATAAAGAGATGAAGAGATGAAATAGAGTATTTTGAGGATGGGGTGGTATTAAAAATAACATTTCTGGTATATCACCTACATATAATCTTAACAAGACAGTTTTCTTCACCCTCAAATTTGAGGCAAAAATGAATGTGCTCATCTGATTGGAAAATGAAAAACAAATAGCGTGTTGAAGAATATCAGTGGAAACAGTTAATCTCAGACATTGGTGGTGAGAAAATAAATTGGCCCAAGCTACTTGAAAGGCAATTTGCAATAGATGTGATCTAGTAATTTGGCTTCTCCAAATCTGGCCTGAGGAAACATTCCTGCAGGCATATGCAGTGATTGCACACAGTAAAAAAGCAAGAAAAAACCTCAATGTCTACTATGAGAAATTATTTGCTAACATGAGATGTGTCGGTAGATGTACTATTTTCTGTTAAAAGGCAGATCTATATGAGCAGGCATGCTGACAGGTGGGAACCAAGCTGCACCCCAACTAGCTAGGCTATAGATTGTCTATGAAATAGCAGATAACGTTTTCCTGTCCTTATTTCTGTGAGGTTACATCCCATGATGCTCTGAGGCAGCCCCATCCCACTGTCTCCATTTTTTGTGCCACGGTAGAGGTCTTCTCTGCACTGTCTCAACCAGCTTCGCAGAAGTCTTGCTTTGCATGCCTGCGAACTGTCTTTCCAGAGATAGGATCTGTTTTGCCACCTTATCACCCCCAACGCACACCGGCCCCCCCACCGCCCTTCCTGCCAATCCTCATTCTTCTGCTTTTCTTTTGCTATTGCCAGTTACTCCTTGATTCAAAGGACTGTCCCAATGATTTACTTCACTGTTTAAGGTAGCAACTGGAATTTGCTAAGGTTCTATGCAATCCTGATAAATATATTGGGGTAGGGGAGAGAAGAATTTAGCATTTCTAATTTAGGGACCAGGATTCTGAATGGATGGCCAGGGGCTCTGAAAGGTTGAGATATGAGACTTGAAGGGTGGTGGTGGAATGGGGGATGGATAAGGAACCAGGGCTCTCAGGATAGAAGAAGAAAGGGACAAATGCCTGGGATGGGCATGGGATTTGGGAGAACAGGGAGGAGTTCAGCATGGCTGGCGTCCTGGGTCTTGTGGGAACAGGCAGAGGTAAGATGAAGAAGGCAGATAAGAGGGAGGGAGACGCAAGAGGGAAGAGATATGGGAACATATGTATATGTATAACTGATTCACTTTGTTATAAAGCAGAAACTTACACACCATTGTAAAGCAATTATACTCCAATAAAGATGTAAAAATTAAATAAACAAAATAATTTGGACCAAAAAAAAAAAAAAAAACAGGTATCATGAGGGCCTAACGTGTGTGGACTTTATCCTGGAGGTAATGGGGAGCTGCTGATATTTAAACAGGGCATCTGTAATACTAAATTACTCTGCGGTTGAAAAATTAAGGGCAAGATGACGCCAGGCTATAGCGGTGGGAATGGTTAAGGAAACTGTTCATATGGTTAGATTAAAAGAGCAGAGGATAAATTATTTGTATATCTCAAAGACATATGAACATTGATACACAATTGGGACATGTGTGTAGCCCTGTGCGGTGGGCACTGGCTGTCTTCTTGGAGCTTTTCTTTCTGTACTTCACTGCACCTTCCTTCCTTTATTGGGCAAGGGTTGTTATTAAAATGGAGTCAGGGCGGGTACCCTTTTCCTGGAAGGACTAATTGCTTGTCGTGATTGTGTGATATTAACTGCTCTCAACTAGGCAGTAGGTGTGATATGTTTAAGAACAGATCACACACTTTGGGGTTAGTAAATTGACTTGAATCTTCCCTCCACTACTTATTTGCTTTGTGACCTTGGGAAGGTCATTTGTCCTATCTTAATCTTAGTTTTCTCATTTGGAAAACCCGGATTATGATAATATCTAACAATGCACTGTTGTTGGAAGATTAGGGGTAATGTCTGGAAAGCACCCAACACAATTGCTTTTATTATTGTGCCCTATCTCAATTACTGCATCTGCTTTTTGACTTAGGTCAAGGATAGGCAAGCCATAGCCTATAGGTCAAACTGGCCCTTTGCCTGTTTTTGTAAATAAAGTTTTTCTGTAAATAAAGTTTTATTGGAACACAGCCACACCCATTTGTTTACATATTATCTGTGGCTGCTTTCCTGCTATGATGGCAGAGTTGAGTAGTTGTGATAGAAACCTAAAATATTAAATATTTGGCCATTTATAGAGAAAGTTTGCTGATCCCTAAATTAGGTTTTTCCAAACATCCCCTCTTATAAATTTTTTCCCTCTTTAGTTTTTCTCTTTGAACCCATGCTTGTGTTGTTTCAGTGTAAATTAAAAGTATGTCTATATTGGTAGTCTCCAGCCTCGTCAACCACTGGTTTTCTCCCAGACTACTGACACAACACAACTCCAGTGGTGACTGTCAGCTGGCCATGAAGTCTACACACTTAGAGGGGCTCTACCAGGAATGACCAGCTGAACGGAACCAAAGCTTTTTTTCAAGCACCTCTGGAAAGCTGTTGGATCATCCTTGCCCCTTGGAATTATGACTCAGAAGGGACTGGGTAATCAAGTACTTCCTGGAGGTGTCCTCTAGCCCTTTCACTTATTTGTAGGGTCCTGCAATGGACAGTTTTGGGGATCTTGTTGCTCTTGGTCAGTTCCATCAACTGAGCGGTCCTCACATGGACAATCAGCAGAGAATCTCGACGGCGTGGCGGCTCCTCGCGCCTCTCACCTCCTCCTCCCCAGAGATGCACACCTGACCTTGGCAGGGTTCTGAGCCTCTACAGGCCAGTGATGTGACCCCAGAGGCTCAGATCTTGTATCCGAGGCCCCAGTTTGGGGCAGCCACAGATTGTTTTTCCTTTCTTCTCTTTTTTTTTTTTTAAATGAGAGCTGCTTATTTCTTCACTCATTTGAAAAGAGAGGTGGGGGGAAGAATCCAAAACAGAACAAGATCTTCTGCCTTATTAGCCTTTTGCCAGAAAGACAAACAACATTTGGGAATAATAGCCTCTCAAAGTTAGAAAATAAGAGTCCAAACTTAACCTTACGGCCAAGAGCATTTTTTTCTAAGTCTAAAGGTATGGCTTCCACTGTTGAGTACTGTTAAGTGATGTTACTCTTTAAAATATTTGCACCTCATACTTTTGTGCTGTTTTAAGGACTTGTCTTGTTAAGCCATTTCTTCAAAAAGTCCCATGAAAATGATAAAGGACTCCAAAAATTTAAAAAATCCTATGGGATTTCTACTTCAGTGGTTTATTTGCTGTGGTATTTTATTAAAAATATTTATTTAGAAAGAAAAAGTATTTCTATGTACAGAGTTATAACATCAGTTTTATGAAATCCAAGTAAATGATTTAACAACGTGCTGGACTTCAGCACATATTTCTAAGTTGTGAATTTACACATCAGGTTAATTTTGGTATTCCCCTGTCTGATAATGATTAACGGAGGCTAAATTTGCCTAGAACATCTCATCTGCAAATGTCCTTGAGAGTCTTTTCCTTCACAGTTAATCAGTCATGGAGAATTCCAGATACATCTCTATCTCTATCTCTATCTTCTCTATGATGAGAAATAAAAATTCAAGCAATAAAATACCTTTGAACAAGTGAAGTAATCCATTGGCTTAAGTTTTATTGTCTCAGATAAAATTAAGTCAAATATGTTAACATTTGTTTAAAGGATATCTTTTATAATACCTTTGAAGAGTGAGGTCTTCTAAGAATTTTATAATCAATGAAATTTATTAAGAAAAATGCCAACAATTAATCAAAATAAACCCAAATAACTTTCTCTATTTTAGAATTTTAAGATGTCATGATATGTAGTACTAGTTTTTTAAATTAATTTATTTGTTTTTGGCTGGTTGGGTCTTCGTTGCTGCGCACGGGCTTTCTCTAGTTTGCGGTGAGCGGGGGCTACTCTTCGTTGCGGTGCGCGGGCTTCTCATTGCGGTGGCTTCTCTTGTTGCGGAGCTCGGGCTCCAGGCGCGTGGGCTTCTGTAGTTGTGGCTCACGGGCTGTAGAGAGCAGGCTCGGTAGTTGTGGCGCATGGGCTTACTTGCTCCGCCGCATGTGGGATCTTCACGGACCAGGGCTCGAACCCGTGTCCCCTGCACTGGCAGGTGGCTTCTTAACCACTGCGCCACCAGGGAAGCCCTCTGGTACTATTTTTATTCTAGTGGTACATTAAATGGTTTTCATAAAGATCAAATGAGTTAACATGTATAATTTGTGTGTTTCACACATTATTACTCTCTCCATTGCTTGAGAAAAATCTTTCAAAAGCTGCTTTAGCATGCTCTCTGCTGCCCTCTGCTGCTAGCTTTTAGAAACTGATTTTGATTCTGAGTAACGCTCACCTCACTCGTTCTCTTCTCTTAACATAGTCAAAACCCCATGCAATATTAAAGTTTGAGGGGACTCTTTAATTTAATCCCACATTCTCCATTTACAGATAAGAAGTTGAGTCTCTGAGAGGTTAAATGACATGCGAGCATGGGCTGTTTTCTTTTCTTTCTTTCTTTTTTTTCCCTTTTGGCCACGTGCATGGCCTGCAGGGATCCCCCACCAGGGATCGAACCCGGGCCCCCTGCAATGGGGGCGTGGAGTCCTAACCACTGGACTACCAGGGAATTCCAGTGGGCTCCGTTTTCTGACTGACAGCATTTGAATGCCTGCTGGCTTTGGGCAGATTACTTAATTTTGACATATATAAAATGAGCATAATAATAGTACCTACATCTTTGAGTTTTTGTGGGGATCCACTGATTCAGTACACAGAAAGCACTTAGTGTCTGGGTTGTAGCTAGTACTAAATGCTAGCCCTGTTACAGACCTGCCATTAACTAGACTAAAACCACAGCTAGTGGCAAGGTCAGAACTAGAATTCTAGTCTCTTGACTACCAGCTCAATAATTTTTTTTTTGCCTTAATGAGTCTGAATAACAACTAAATTCTACCTTTGAATGTCGATTTTTTAAATGTGACCTGTTCACATTTGAAGCCCTTGTAGTCTCTATAAAGCTATCGACACTGCAGCTCTTGTGGCTCATTCCTCCTTGTACTGTTCAAGGCAGGTTCCCCACAGAAATTATTACACTCACAAGCTTCTCGAGCCCCCAAACAGAAAATCCTACAGCCCACACTTGGGAGATGATTTCACTGTTGACTGTAAGTTACCCCTCTAACGAGCTCCCTGCCTGAATCTCCAATGCACAGTTAGACACTTGCACTCATGTCAGACTCAAGAGGAACAAAACTAAGCCCATCAGCTCTCTTCCCGGCTCCTTCTGGCCTCCCCATTTCGGTTATGGTCTCTCAAGTTCATCCCTTCTCTTCCTTTTCTGCTACTTTCCTCCTGGTTCCTTTCCCAAGCACCTCAGGTGGGCATGAATCCAGCAGCCTCCTAACTCGGGTCCTTGACTCCAATCCTGCTGAAATTCCTCTTGCCCTTTACTGACAGATCACACCATGCCTTGAATAAGTTTGGTTACCTTCCAGAGCTTTGCACTGCCTTCAGGGTAAACTGAATGTCCTCAGCCTTGCATGTCTCAACTTACCTCCCTGACCTTATCGCCCACTCCTCGTTCGTAGGAATCTTTTCCTTTAGGCAGGCGGGTATCTATCCCTAGATATTAGGACATATTTTCTGCTTTTCCATCATGGGACCTACCACTGTACTGGTCTGCCTTGGGCTCCACACATCAGAATGGTAGGTCTCTTATTCTACCAGAATTAAGGTACCAACAAAGCTCTCAGTCCACGGCAAATGGGGCAAAGGGCTCATTCAATACTCAAAACAAAATCCTGGACCGGCTTCCTTTACTGTGGTGAAGGAGTGGAGATTACCTGGAGGGGCCATAAACATCATCCACATAAAGTGAGAGAAGAATCCACTATGGCTGATTGTTTAACATGAAAAGAAATATGATAAACAGCAGGTGATTTGGGATAACGACTGAATGGGGACAAGGGTGATTCTCAAGAGTGATTCTGCATTATCACCTTCACTGTCTTCTAAGTCTGTGCTGTCCAGCGTCTTAGCTATGTGGTATTTTTTAATAATTTAAATTAAATAAAGTTAATTCATTAATTAATGACATTCAGTTTCATTAGCCACATTTCAAGCGCTTAATAGCCACATGTGGCTATTCATATTTTGGACGGCACATATATAGATCATCCTAGCATCCCAGAAAGTTCTGTTGGACTGCACTGCTTTGAGATTTTTCATTTGCTTCTTGAAGTCATTCACCCCGGCCTACTGCTTTCCAGCTTCTAAAATGTAATTGCTCTAGTCTCTTCTCTTGTTCTCCTTTTTCTTGTATATTATATTTAAAAAAATCATTTAATGTTGTTTTAGTGAAGTTTGGGGGAAGAAAAAATACAGATTTATGCCTAATCTGTTATTTTTCCTAGAAATCTTTGCTTTTCTCTACCTCAGTGTGATCTTGCTTTTGAGCTCACATTCTGAGTAATCACTGTCCTCAGCCACTTCAGGGGTCCCTCCAGCTTGGGTTTGCCTCTAAGTTCCAGCTTGCTTCCATAAAGCCGTAGGGTCAGCTGGGGATGTGTGTGTGGGGTGCGGGGTCGGCATTTCTGGCTGTCATCATGTAGTCCCATTGGCATTCACGGTGACTTGTCACTCTCCTGGTCCCTGGTTAACAGTCTATAAACATCATGTCTGCAATCTTCCCATCTGCAGTTGAGGTCTTCTCCAGGTTTGCAGGCTCTGGGCAGCATGCTGGTACGTGAGCAGACTTCACGGGGCAGCCTCAGGCCTGTCCGCCCAGGCATTCCATGCTGGGCAGGAGAGAAGAGAGACTTCGTGCTTCCTCAGGTTCTATGTGGGAGGTAGGGCACAGGCCTCTTCTACTCTGGGCTCCCCAGATCTATCTGGAGCGGTATTCTCTCCCTCCGCGGGGATTCCATCCATTGAGTCTACTGTTGATATGTCAATATTATGCCCTAAGTCATTTAGGGTTCTGGATTCCGAAGTTTAAAAGCTCGGTTATGGTATCTCAAAAGCCATTTCTCTACAACTATGCTTTCTGCCAAGAGGTTCTGAAGCCTATTTAGCAACTCAAAAGCTGAGAGTTGTGTTTTTGCTCTGGTTTTCCACAAGGACATTCTGAGGTCTTGAAGGTGGAGGGCCCTACTGGCAGCCGGGGTGGGGCAGAGAGGGAGGGTCGTGAAGTAACTGTGTCACTAGTAAAGCCTTTATGATAAACTTCCTTGCTCTGTTAACTATTTTCTCATGTATAGAAGATCTGCCTTTTCGCCTGGACGTTCGGTTTGTTGAGAGCAGAACCGCATTTAAAAAGCTTTTTCAGGAAAGAACATTTTCTTACCCTTATAAGTGTCTCCAGCATACGAAAATTACTTCACGGATTTGTTGAAGACCTTTAACTTTGTATCTTCATGGTACGTGACAGGGCCTGGAATGGAGTAAACATTTAAATAATTGATAAATTTGCTCAATACATCTTGGAATAGTTCCCCCGAAAGAAATAAACACTGAAAATATTACCCTTATACAATAGAAACAATTATAGTAATTATACTGCATTAATAATATTAACTTTATACAATGAAAAAGTTCACTTGGGAGATAACTTCATGACTATAAAAGAGAGGCTAAAATTTTTTTAAAAAGAGGATCCTTAGGATTAAAATAATCCTTTTCTAATTTGACTTGTCAATTTCAGGCTCAAGTCGACGGGTCTGTTTTCGAAGCCCAGCCCTTGGGGCCAAAGAGGACCAGTTCTCTTTGCTTTTGTCTGCTGCTCCATTGCCAGGAGTACCAGCACGTTCCTTTTTTAGAAAATGCAGCTGCTGGCTTCTAGCCTATTCTAGCCACCCCAGAATCCAGTGACAACTGCTGAAGGTGGAGGGGTGGCACAGGTGGAGGAAAAGCTCACAGTCAGGAAAGCTCCTTGGTGACTAGGGTAGAGGTAAAAACGTCAGTCGGACACAGGGACATTTCCAGGACATATCGTAAAAACTGGGAGGGATAGAGCAAGAAAGCCATCCTGGGCAGCAAAGGTAGACGAGGCTTCATGGTCCTTCATGATGGGTTGATGGTGAATTAATTTCATGCCATGCTACTGCTGTTAATTATTTAATTCAAGTTAAGTACCTTTTGATTCCCTCCTAAATGCAGACAACTGTGCTAGCTCCCAGGGATAAAGTACAATGATAAGTAAGATATAGCTTTTATTTTCAGTAGAATCTGCCACAAATTTCCTCATTTTTTCATAAACCACTAGTTATGCTGCTTCCCCAGTTTGCAGCTTCTCAATCACTCTCCATTTCCTTCGGGGCAGAAGGCAAATGCCCTTGCCCGACTCCCAAGGCCCTTCAGGATCCAATTCCAACCTATCTCCCCAGTCCTTTCTGCTTATGCTCAGTGTCTTATATATGCCAAAGAGGCCATGTCACCACATTCTCTTATAACTCTGTGCCTAGGGATGGAACTCTTAGCCTTCAGTTTAGCTGAAATGTCACCTTCTCTGAAACATACCCTGTCATTTCTCTTCCTTCGCCCCAGGTTGTTAATGAGAAACTTCTTTAAGGGTGGAACTGTGCCCATTTCATCTTTATACCTCCAACACATGCTATGGCCCTGGCGCACAGCAGGCACAGAATGAGGACTAGCTTGGGGAATGAATGAAATGAACTTATTTATTGTCCTTTATTTTTTTTTGATAGAACAACTGCCAATTTATAAAACTCCAGTCTTCTTTTCCCCCACTGTTACTAACTCTCTTTCCAGAATGCTGTCAGAAGGGTATCTCAGTGGACTTGCTTACCGGAGTGACATCCAGTGGAGTTGTACATCTTATAATGAGCAGGTGGCTGAGGAAAAGGAAGAGAAGACAGAAGCCACAGCTGCTGCTACTCTTTCCTATTCCTCCGTGGATGAAACACAAGTCCGAAGTCTCTATGTGAGATGCAAATCCTCAGGCAAGTTTATTTCTTCAGTGCATTCAAGAGACAGCCAACGCAGTAGAAATCCGAGAATCACAGTGGTGCAGACAAACCCCAATCCCGTGTTTGAAAGCCCAAACTTGGCCGCAGTTGAACTATACAGAGACCCCGGCAGAGAGACCTACTTGGTTCCACCTTCCTGCAAGAGTATCTGCAAGAATTACAATGACTTACATATTGCAGGGGGCCAAGTGATGGCCATTAATTCAGTGACAACAGATTTTCCCTCTGAGAGCAGTTTTGAACATGGCCCTTTGCTGAAATCGTCTGAGATTCCTTTGTCCATGGAGGATTCCATTTCCACTCAGCCCAGCGACTTCCCACCCAAACCTATCCAGCGGTATTCATCCTACTGGAGAATAACCAGCATCAAAGAGAAAAGCAGCCTGCAAATGCAGAAGCCTATTTCGAATGCAGTGCTGAACGAATACCTGGAGCAGAAGGTCGTGGAGTTATACAAGCAGTACATTATGGACACTGTGCTTCATGACAGTTCTCCTACCCAGATTCTGGCATCTGAACTCATCATGACAAGTGTGGACCAAATTAGTATTCAAGTCTCTAGAGAGAAGAACCTGGAGACCTCAAAAGCCAGGGATATAGTCATTAACAGCCTTTTACAGTTGGTGTCAACTGAAGTCAGCACTCCTGAAATTAGCACTCCGAGTCTCCATATTTCTCAGTATAGTAACGTGAATCCATAGAGAGGAGGCTTCTGTTCCTTTCTCAACTACTCAAATCCTAAGCAACAATTATTCACTTGTTCTGACGATGTACAGGAAGGGGTTGTCAAGAGCTAGATAAGTAAAGGTTGGCTGGAGGTCAGGTATGGATTAAGAGGAAATCTCATAATATTACATGTGAAGGAATGTGGGGAGAGGAGCTATAACGACTTCAAAGCAAGGGTTGGATAGCAACAAAGCAAAAATAAAAATGATCAAAAAAGAGATTCATTTAAGGGAATACAGAAAAGAAAAAAGACAAACCAGATAAGAATGTACACCATGGCAAAACTAAAAGCCAAAGGTTTCAGGGGAAGGAGTTAAGAATATGTTTGTCACTCAAGTAAATTCCTCCAAGTTGTTTCTTCTGGAGGGAAATAGACTGTGGAAGGCTGCTCTATTTGGGTATAAAGACAGGCTCAAACAGTCTTTAAGATATGTTTATATCTAGCTTCCCTACCCTGTATCAGATCATTTAAAAATATATTCTTTATAAAGATTAAAACAGTAGCAAATTGCAATTGTGTTTTTTATGTGTAATGATTACTTGGCTACAGCCACAAACACTGCCACTCAAATGTAATTCTGTTTACTGGGGGAGATGAAATTTTCTAAATGGAAAATACCACACAGTGAACATTAAACTACTGCTTTATTTTGCCGTGTTTGATTTTCTTGTTGGTACTAAGCTTCAAAAGAAATTATGAGGGCTTCCCTGGTGGTGCAGTGGCTGAGAGTCCGCCTGCCGATGCAGGGGACACGGGTTCGTGCCCCGGTCCGGGAAGATCCCACATGCTGCAGAGCGGCTGGGCCCGTGAGCTGTGGCCACTGAGCCTGCGTGTCCGGAGCCTGTGCTCCGCGACAGGAGAGGCCACAAGAGTGAGAGGCCCGCGTACCGCAAAAAAAAAAAAAAAAAAAAAAAAAGAAATAATGAATCTTATTTTTCCCATTTTTTCCCCTTCCTTTTCTACATGCCCTCTTGACCCTTCTGGAGCTAGGAAGGGGGTCTTCTTTATCCTCTTACAAGCTCTAGGGTCCCATGACATCAAATTCTGTAAATTCATGCACTGGAATGGTAGCTTCACGAGCACCTACCGTCTACTCCATTCCTCTAGCTCAGGGATTGGCAAATGATGACTCATTGGCCAAATCTAGCCTACCTGTTTCTTTCATTGAGGTGTAACCTGCATATAATGTGTTTCACGTGTACAACATGATTTGCTATTTGCATATTAGGAAATGATTACAATAAATCCAGTTACATCCTTTGAACTCCCATGAGCTAAGAATCTTGTCAGACATTTTAAAATAAAAATAAGAATATTCTGTGATATGATAATTATGATATTCAAATTCAGGGTCCATAAAATAAGGCCTTACTGGAGCACAGCCACATCCATTCATTCATGTATTGTCTATGGCTGCTCTCACACTAGAAAGGCAGAGCCGCTAAATGCGACGGACAACATATGGTCCACCAAAGCCAAAAGCACCATCTCTCCTTCCACAAAAGAAGTTTGTCAACCCTGCTCCACAGCAGTGCCCTGCCCATCTGATGGCTGCTTGACTTAATTCAGCTTCCTTGAGGAGGCCCACTCTGAGATAGAAACTGGTGAACAAGTTTATGGGGGCGGGTTGGGAACAATCTCTGTGAGGGAATGAGGAGAACAGAAGAGGTTTCTACAGAGGCCTCAGGCATCGCAGGCTCTGGAGTTGGGGTGGCCCTTCATAACTGATCCAAATTGAAATGAGAGCGTTGGCTTTGGTTCTCCTGCTTGACCAGAAGGGGGCGTAACCTTAGCTGAGGCAGTTCAGAGCAAAATTCCCAAAGGGGAATCAGCTGTGAGCCTTTGGCAGCCAAGCTCCTGGCAGCTCCTGGGGGAATGATTTCCTCATCCAGGAGGAGGAATCTGGGTGGAGCACAGTAGCATCCTCTGCATTTCTCAGTATTTGTAGAGTGAATGATTTTCTTTTTTACAACATGTAATATCATGTAAAAAACCTGGTTTTGAAATAATTCAGAAATGTTATTCACTGCTTTGAATATATAGTAGCCACTATGCATTAACTGCTTGCCATGGTGCCTGGCACCATGTTCGGCATTTTGTATGAGTTTCATATAATTCGCATAATAACCTCATGAGCGTATGCCTATTATCCACCTGCCCCCTAGCTTTTTGGCTTTTTTTTTTTTCTTTAACACTGATGAGCAAGTTGGGCTCAGGGAAGTTAAGTAATTTGTCCAAGGGCACAGTGTGAGTGGTGGAACTACATTTGAATCCAGTTCCATTTAACTTTAAAGTCCTGGTTCTTAACTACTACCACCTGCTCTCTTGTTGACCACCGTATTTGTCTCATTAAAGACTGGTTTTCTACTCCAAGGGAAAAATAACTCACTCATCTCTTTCTCATTATGTTACTTCTTTTCCTTAGAGTGTTCTGTTTGGTAGTATTCATTTGCTCCTCTTCCCCCCTCCAAAAATTGAAGCTTTGATTTATTCATTTGTTTCTCCACATGCTAAGCAGTACTTGCACATAGTAGGCAACCAGTTAATATATGTCAAATCCATAAACAAGTTTTGGCTGTGTTGGATACAGCATCTGATGGTTGAAGTGAAAGACCCATCAATATGAAAACTAGATAATTTTGACTAGTAAAAAGCGCTATTCAGAGTTCCTCCCCAAGAAGAAAAATGAAGAAGCGAGCTTCATTTCTTACAGCAGGTTAGAGTAAATGGTATAATAAAAATGCGTTATAATAGTATCACAGATGTTTACCCTCTTGACTACTTGAGAAATGATTTGTTACAAAGCAGACTGGTTCTTTCTTTTTTGAATGAGCATTTATTTGATGCTGCTTTGGGGGAGCACTGTGTATTAAACATACGCAGGAAAGACGTGTGTGTGCATGTGTACACACACAGAGGAGTAGGCCCTGTCCTCTGTAAGCTTGTTACGTTGGAGAGACCAGGCAAATAACTAAGGAACAAGTAAGGAAGCCACTTATTAAGCAAGACCTTGGCAAAGTGGTACAAACAAGAATACAATTATCAGTGATTGCAACTCAAGTGTGGTAAGTGCTGAAAAGGAGATGTGCCCGGAGGTACTGGACAGCGGAGGAGCCCAGGGCAGGCAAACATTCCAAAGGGGAAGTGATGGTTTAAATTACTTTTGAAGAACAAGATAGGATGTAGGTAGATGGATGGAAGGGGTGTTCCAAGCAGAGGCCTGAGTGTGTTCGGTACAATAAACAGTCTATGGCTGTAACCGGAGCTGAATGAATGCATGAACGAGTAGTATATTAACTTTCTACTACTACTGTAACAAATGACCACAAAATTCATAGCTTAAAACAATACAAACTTATCTTACAGTTATGGACATCAGAAGTCCGAAATCATTCTCACTGGGCTAAAATCAAGGTGTTGGTAGGTCTGCCTTCCTTCTGGAGGCTCTGGAAGAAAATTGCTTTTCTTACCCTTTGGAGCTCCTAGAGGCCACCCCCGTTCCTTAGCTCATGACTGTGCACCGTTCTAACCTCTGTGGCCATCATCACACCTCGTCTCTGACGCTAAGTCTCCTGCCTCCCTTTTATAAGGACCCTTATGATTACATTGGCCCCACCTAGATAATTGAAGTTAACGTCCTCATTTTAAGATTCTTCGGACTTCCCAGGTGGTCCAGTGGTTAAGAATCCACCTTCCAATGCAGAGGACGCGGATTTGATCCCTGGTCGGGGAACTCAGATCCCACATGCCGCGGGGCAGCTAAGCCTGCAAGCCGCAACTACTGAGCACGTGCACTCTGGAGCCAGCAACGTAAAGCTGCAACGTAGAGCCCACACGCCACAACTAAGACCCTATGCGGCCAAATAAATAAATAAGTACTTAAACAGCTTCTTCAATTAATTACATCTGCAAAGTCGCTGTTGCCTTGTAAGGCAACATAATCACAGGTTCCAAGGATTGGGACATGAATATTTGCTGGGGCCAGGCAGGGAGGGGGACATTATTCTATCACAGATGGGACCATTTTTTCCTCTTGATTATCCAAAATTTGCCTCTCCACCATCAATCCTCCTTATTCAAGATGAATAAGTCCATGTTTGCTTATATATGTGAAATAGTTTGTTTCCTTTTTTGTCTGCTGTCATCTCATACTGTGTATTCTGTTTTGTCCATAGGCGTGAATCCACTTTTTCTCTTGCTCATTTTAGACATCCTTTTCTGGACTCTAATTCTACTTGTATCTTTCTTTCTTTTAAAATACGTTTCTTTTTTCCATTATAAAGGTGGTACCTGCTCACTCTAGAAAATTTGGATGACAGCAAAGTAGAAAATATCACCTCTAATTCCTCAATCCCCAAGTATTCATAGTTAACATTTTAAGTGAATTTCTTTCTCCACGTACTGTGTTTTGTTTGTTTTTCCTTTCTTTGAGTAGTGATTATGTTATCTTTGAATAAAATGTATCTTCTGTTTGTTTTACTGACACCTTAACAGAGGTAAAAGTTCTGAAACTAATAGATTTGCATTATTCACATAGGGATAATCTCTTAGCTTTTTTCCCCCTGTACACTATTTGATAATGTCTGATATTTTGTGGACATTTTCCCTGTGGTAGAGCACTGGGCCAATATAATCAGGAAATTGTGTATATTAACAATAAGGCCTCTGAGTTTTGTTAACTTAGAGTTTGACATTCAATAAATATAATTTAGATTGTTTTCCTTTTCTATTGTATTGTCCATACTAAAAACCATCTGTCATATTTTTTACCTACTCACACTTTAAATTCAACTAAATTCAACAAATATTTACTGAGCATGAACTGTTATACAAAGATGAGATTCACAGTCCCTGTTTAAAGAGCTCATTTATGTAGTACAAAACTTATTAAGCAAAGCACACTGAGTGTAGTAAGACATGTGCAATGACTATTTAAGGTGTATTGAATCATTTTTCTTTCAGTTTATCCCAGTTCAGTAGCTATAGCCCTTACTCATCTCTATTTTCTTAGTTTTGGACTCTCAGGCATTATCATAGGGCTACGACTAGAACCTTTTCTACTGAGCACTCTGGGAGGTGAGGGAAGGGGTAGGGGTGGGGTACCTTCAGTATGGACTTTAGTAATCAGCCCTGGCTTTGACCTTGACTTGGCCTTAATCTCAAAGTGGGCATGATGTGTGGCCATTGCACATTTGGTACTGAAACCTCTCCCTTCCTTCCTACAGCCCTTATTTCTGTCTTCCTGTGCCCAATGTCTTGCCAGGAACAACTCAAATATTGAAAGGAATGAGGTCAAGTAGAGAGTCTTTCAACATTTCACTGGAGACCTGCAGAGAATAGTTGTTAAAGTTGTTTTTGTGATTTACCAACTTTGGGGATTAGGAGGATGAAAACAACAAGGCAAGTGTGAGATTTTTTTTACAAATTTTCTTTTGCAGGCTATAATTAATTTTTTTCCTCTAGAAAAATAGAGGAAAAGATCAAGGTTCAGGGGGCGAATATTTCAGCTCGAACTGCAAGATGAATTAAAAGATATTTTGCACTGTCAGTATATCCCAGTCAGAAGAATGTTTTGATTTATCCGATTATTTCAAGTAAGACAAAGCATTTTGAGAGTCCCCCCACCCCAATACCCCCACGTGCTACACACACCTGGGGAGGTGGCATGGCTTGAAAGAGGACCGGCCTTGTGGCAGATGGGACCACAGAAAGCCGTGAAAAAGATTCCTGGGTTCCATCTGCAATCTAGAAGCAGGGGACAGCTGGGAATCTGAAGAGGCCATGTAGATGGAGCAGTGAGCCTCTTGGCAATGACCTATGATAACCTGTGTCCACTGATGACCAACAGTCTATAACTTGAAGGTCAGCCATAAACTCCCGATTTGCCCCCCACCATTCCTTGACATTGTGTAAGATTCCAGGACTGTGGCACAACCCTGAGAAGGATTAGAGAAGCCAAGAATGACTGAACTGATATTTTCTACCATCATGGGAAAATGGAAGTTCAGATTCAGTTTTGTTTTTGTTTTTTGCGTTACGCGGGCCTCTCACTGTTGTGGCCTCTCCCGTTGCGGAGCACAGGCTCCGGACGGCAGGCTCAGCAGCCATGGCTCACGGGCCCAGGCGCCCCGCGGCACGTGGGATCCTCCTGGACCAGGGCACGAACCCGCGTCCCCTGCATCGGCAGGCGGACTCTCACCACTGTGCCACCAGGGAAGCCCGATTCAGTTGTTTTAAAAGAGAGAGAGAGAGAAAGAAAGAAAGGGAAAGAAAAAGAAAGAAAAAAAGAAAGGAAGGAAAGAGAAAGAAAGAAGAGAAAGAAAGAAGGAAAGAAAGAAAATTACTTTTTACACATCTGAGTTGGTAGAGAAGTGGAGTTATAATTAGACTCCTACTCCTCTGCTGTGTCCTAGGAAGAAGTAACCTATGTCACCTACAAATTGGCACTTGCTGTCTACCCCTACAAGGATTAAATTATGAGCCACTGCAGCTGCTGACCTTCAATACACCCTGAGAGAAGTTTAGGGTGGAGATCAGAAATGAGGCACTCTGTGCTCTGGAAGAAACTGGCAGAACAGGTATTCAGAGAGGTATTCAGATTTTCCGGAGACGATTTTAGGAGCCCAATTCTTGCATATCCTCATATCTAGAAAAGCACTAAAATCCTTCATGGTGATATCTGCTCCTCGCGACTAGCAGTAACCTTCACGAGACTAGCAGAACCTTATGCAAAAAATATGTGCTTGATTGCACGTACTCCCCCCTCCCCCAAATCACATATACACTGACCCTCCCCCCCACCTCTCTGGAGCAGTTTCTCAGAGCTATATGAAATGCTGTCTCCTGGGCTATAGTCCTCATTTTGCCCCCAATAAAACTTAACTCACAACTTTCATGTTGTGCTTTTTTTTTTTTTTTCAGTCGACACCTAGATGGAAGTCTCCAACTTTCTAAAGTAACAGCATTAGCAGAGGGACCAGTGAGAAGCTATGTTTACTGCTAGTCCAATGAACATGAGCTGAGGGGAACAGGCAATGGAAATAGGGAAATTTCCTTCCTTCCTTTCCTCTCCCTTCTTCCTTTCTTTATCTCTCTTCTTTCCCTTTTGTTCCTTCCTTTAATTTTGTCTCTCTTTCCCACTCTCCCCATCCTTCCTCTTCCTTCATCTCCTCTGCGTGGACGTGCCTGGTTTTAAATCGCTCCCAGAATTCTAATTGCAAGGAAGCCTGGGAAATGTAGTTTTTGCTTTCAAGCCACTGCAGAATAGCTGGAGGGTGGAATGGATGTTGAATGCTAAGCCACTATGCCATCACACATATTCAAATCCAGGCCCTGATCTTTTTTTTTTTTTTTTTGGCCGTGCCTCATGGCTTGTGGGATCTCAGTTCTCGGACCAGGGATTGAACCCAGGCCCCTGGCACTGAAAGCCTGGAATCGTAAACAGTAATCCACCAGGGAACTCCCATCGTGTGATTTTTTTTATTGTTTCTGTACATCCCTCTGCCAGCTTCAAGTACTTTGCCTTCAACTTCCTTCCTACTCCCCAGTTGGAGGATTGTTATTGGGTTCCCGAAGTCGGCTCTGCCCACAGGTGCAGAGAGCTGGAATTGCTTAAGCGTTTATATAACCCTGTGGTGGTCTGTTATAAACTGAATATTTGTGTTCCCACTCCTCCAAATGCATATGTTGAAATCCTAACCCCAAAGGGGTGGGACTTACAGGAGGTGATTAGGTCATGATCGTGGTGCCCTCACGAATGGGATTAGTGCCCTTATAAAGACACCCCAGATGATTAACAGAAACACACTACTATTAATAGAATACATAAACAACAGGGACCTGCTTTGTACCATGGGAAACTATATTCAATGTCTTGTGATGACCCATAACGGAAAAGAATCTGAAAAAGAAGACATAGATACACATATACAGCTGAATTACTTTGCTATTCATCTGAGGCTGACACAACTTTGTAAATTAACTATACTTTCGTTAAAATTTTAAAAAAAAGAGACCTCAGAGAGCTCTCTTGCCCCTTCTGCCTTGTGAGGACACAGCCAGCAGGCAGCCATATATGAACCAGGAAGAGGGCTCTCACCAGACACCAAATCTACTGGTGCCTTGACCTTGGACTTCCCAGCCTCCAGAACTCTGAAAACTAAATGTCTGTTGTTTAAGTCACACAGTCTATGGTATTTTTGTTACAGCAGACCGAACAGACTAAGACACGGCCCTTAGCCAACAACAGCTGAAGAAGGCACTAGTATTGATATGAAAGCCTAGCACTCTCGTCTCTAATTGGGACAAACTCAGGTACTACACTTCAGAGCTGCCCCGTAGGATCAGGCTACAGCTGTCCTCCTAAGGATTTTGCCAGAAGTTGCAACCTGGCTTGCCTTTTCCTACTTCCTCATCCTGCTATTCTGTTCCTACTTTTTTTTTTTAAGTTTATTCCAAGAGCACTTCCCTTATAAATCATTAGATCTTTTCCTCAGGGTATGCTTCTAGGGAACTAAACCCCAAAATGCCCCATCCACCATAAGGCTCAGTGCCCCTATTTGTAGATCAAATCCTCACCAGAGAGAAGGTAGAATCCATTTCCTTCAAGCTCATGAGATTGTAAGAAGAAAAGGAGAGATTGATATGGGGGGACCAGATGGTCAGTTATGCATCCTGATCTCCCTTCTCTAATCTTGGAGTTTAGAATAGGAAGCTACAATAAATACTGGAGATTAGATCACGTAGCACCCATTCCAACCACCTTCTAGCTTACTTTTCAGCCGGAAGTTTAAAAACTACATCTCGAGATTTCCTTGTCTCTAGAGTTCTGCATGTGACCCAGTTTCTTAACCTCAGTGTTCAACTTGGAGTCAGCAACATGAATTAATGGTTGCATGTGAGAAGGGCTGATCATCTAGGAAGTAGAGGGGCTAAGGAATTTGACCTTCAGCTGTGGTGGAGTTTCTGGCATCCAGTGTCAAAGACCTGAGTAGCGCGTCTGTGATAGAATTGTGTATTTTCCCAAGCTGTATTAACTCTTGATACTTTGCTCCTGAGAGTATAGCACCTAGATCCATTCTTTGGTCCTTTCAGAATGTCTACCTAACATACTTTATTTTTTAATTTATTTTTTAAACTATTTTATATTGGAGTATAGTTGATTAACAATGTCGTGTTAGTTTCAGGTGTACAGCAAAGTGGTTCAGTTATATGTATACAGGTATCTATTCTTTTTCAAATTCTTTTCCCTATGGTTACCTAACATACTTTAATACACTTTTTGTACTAAATTAGTCTATGAATCCTATCATTTGCAACTAGGAATCCTGGCAGACACAGGAGGTATTTAAGAGAAGCTGAGGTAAGCTGAGATGGAGTCACTTAACCACGTGCTTCAGAAACAAGGGACAGTGGAGTGGTTAGAAAGAGAACTACAGCTAGTACTCCAAAGCTGCCCTTGGTTCTCAAATGGCATCAGGGAATTTCTGCATGCTCCCAGTGGGTTGCCTACAGTCTAACTGGGTAGTATACCAGACTGGGTTGCTACGGCTCTGGTGGCTATAACTGAATGACATGCACAGCATGCTGGAGATTATGAAAATGGCCACAAAATATTTCTTTCCCTCTATCCATGCCCATTGGTAGTGTACTCTTACAATTGCTTTGGCCAATGGGACATTAGCAAACATCATGTAAACGTTGGCTTGAAAAGCAATAGTGCACTGGAGTTTGCCCTCTTTCTGCTTTGGGAACTTGGCTGCCATATGAAAAGGTCCGGGCTAGCCTGCTGGATAACAAGGAGTATGTGGGCTAGTAACATCCATTGCCCCTGCCCACCACCAGACATGTGAATGGGGACCTAGGAGGCCACCCATCCCCTGGCTGATCTGCCAACTGACCATAAATGCATGAGCAAGCCCAGCTTGCTCCCGTGAGCCTGGCCCAGACATAAAAGTGCCCAGAAGAATCATGAGTGAAAAAGTTGTTTTAAACCACTAAATTTTACGATGGATTATTAGGCAGCTAAAGCTAACTGACACATATCAAGACTTCAGAGAATTCTCAGGTACCACTGGGATCTAAGACTGGGCCAAGTTGTCAGGAAAACAGGTCAAAAATTGCATCAGCCAAAATTTTAGTGGCAAATGCCAGGAGAACACCCAGGGAGGGGATCAGATCAATGCCATCTTATGGAATCCATCTTTTCTCCCCAGTGCCCTGAGGTACAGTTAAGCCCTACAGACTTCTTAGAAATAACAGTAGATGCAAAGAAAATCTGAAATCTGGGCTCTTCCAAATGAAACTCAGTTTAAATCACTAGACTTAATGAAATTTACCAGATTGGACTAAAACTTAAATTTTATTCTATTTTTTGTGGGGTGAACAAGAGTATAGCAGTTATACAAGATGAAGGAGTTAGTGTAAGGTGACCCTGCATAGGCAAGATAATGTTTTCATAAATTATTAATTTCTGTATAATTTATGATCATGAAAATTAATGTATCAATTAATTATTAATTACAAGAAGAATGTTTAAGTAACTTATGGTATAGCATTTGGTAAATTATTTTGCAAAACTATGTAAAATGCTATTTGGGAAGGTTACATAATAGTGTAGAAAACATTTACAATATAATTTTCAGTGCAAAATCACAACATAATATTGTATATCCAGTATTACTTATATTTTTATAAAATAAGTCACCTTTGCATAGAAAGTAGGCTGCAAGAAAGGACATATAATATTCAAAATGCTTGTAGGTAATGGGTAATGGGACTAGATGTGACACTGTCTTTCTATATTTTCCAAATTATCTTTAATGAAAATGAACTGTTTATAATGTTGATTTTGAAAAATGTACAGTGTACTATATGATTGTTGAAGTTTCTTCTAGGTCTAAGATTCAATGATTCTAAGAATTCAAAGCTATTCACTGAAAAATGGTTTCATGGTATATGATGCCTGTGCAATAACCTTAGTTATTTTTGTTTAGTATAGCCAGTGTCTAATAAACATGTCACCTATAGTCAAATAACAATTTATTATTGGCTAGAAGAAACTACATTCCTATCATTACTCTTCCACTTTTGAGTCATAAATAATAATAATTAATTCTTCCTGACACTGTGGGATGTAAGTGACACTAAAAAACTTCAAGACAAAATGGGAACCATAGCAATTTTAGTGCCTCACACTTGTTGAGCATATATAGACCCACAACGGGGCTGCACATGTCTAGAGGGGAGAGAAACTGTATTCTAGAAACCCAATCCAGAGAAGAGAAGCTTCAGGTTTCCAAGAACCAAAGATCTGCATTCAAATATTTTTTTGGTAGGATTTTTGGAAGGTTTTTTTTTTTTTGCAGCAAGATAATTCTGGAAAACAATGTGATACTGTAGACGTGGACTTATTTATTTTTAAGAATCATAATATTTTTATTGCTATTTATGAAATTAAGGAAGACTCTCAAGGGAAATGGAGTAATAGAAGAAGCCAATTCCTTTTCCTTATCTCACTAAGGATAGAGGGTACCTTAGATATAAATACTTAGAAACTTTAGTGCAGCAATACAGGAAAGCTCATAGGAGAGGCGCATGAGTCTCTGTGCGTGCGTGCGTGCGTGCGTGCGTGTGTGTGTGTGTGTGTGTGTGTGTGTGAGAAGGAGCGAGAGCGAGAGCGCGAGAGAGAGAGAGCGAGAGAGCGAGAGCGAGAGAGCGAGAGAGCGAGAGACAGCGAGAGAGAGCGAGAGAGCGAGAGAGCGAGAGAGCGAGAGCGAGAGCGAGAGAGAGCGAGAGAGAGCGAGAGAGAGAGAGAGAGAGAGAGAGAGAGAGAGAGAGAGAGAGAGAGAGAGAGAGAGAGAGAGGGAGGGAGGGAGGGAGGGAGAGAGAAAGAACAGGATCACTTATCAAATTTATAGCTACTCAAATTGTGACCCACAGACCTCTGCTAGCCTGCAAGTTATTTTTAGTGCCCAAATTGTTATAACTAGTTCATGCACAGGCACTTGGTGTAGGTTTGCCTTATTGGTTTGTGTTTGCTTGTTCTCAATGCTTCTTAAATGTTAATACTATCTTCCAAGCTAAAGGGTATATTTGTTAATTCAGGGGCCCTCTCTTATCAATCTTTGTATGCTCCCCCAATTACTCCCCAAATACTCCTGGACGTCTTAACGTATCAATACTTCTTGGCATTTCGTTACCTCCACTTTGCATGTTGCCTTCTGTTAGAGGGATACAAAAAGCCTGGTGCAGGTGGCCCAGTGTTTTCTTCCAGGTTTTTAAAAAAATTTCATCTAGATTTTCATTACAGCCACTTTTTCTCCTAATGACACAAGAATCATTCAGATGGAGGGGTAATTTCAAATGGCTGCCATCACACTGTACTCAGAATCACTACTGCCTCTCAGTGACCAAGGCTTTTGGTACCAGTTTCAGATCTTCATGATTGATAGTAGGTTTCTACAGTCTCCAGGTGCTGCAACATTAATTAATCATCTTCAGTAGCTTTGTTAATGTGTCAAATTCACTGTGCTGCTTTCTATCCTCAAAATAAGGAATTTCCCAGGAACACCTCAGTCTCTTATGCAAATAAATTTCTGATCACCTGTTCTAACAATTAGCCAGACATGGCCAGACAGGTTTGTATCCCTGATTGTTTTTTATCTGGTGCCAGGAATATTACTGCTGCTGCCTTCCTGCTGCTATGGCTACTACCAGTACAACAATACTTACACATGTACGGCACTTTACAATTTACAAAGGAATTTCTAATCAGTGAGCCCACCTGATCTTCTCTAAAACCTGTGAGGTAGGTATGATCATCACTTTTTTTTTTTGGACCTTATTTTATTTTATTTTTGGCATCAGGTTTATTTATTTTTAAGTATTATTAAAGTATATATACTTATTTTTATTTTTTTACATCTTTATTGGAGTATAATTGCTTTACAATGGTGTGTTAGTTTCTGCTTATGAGAGCTTTTGGCTTCCTCTTTCAAGACTGTTGTGACGATTGTAGATAGAGAAGACAGAGAGAAGGGGCGGCAGGAAGAGAGTGGTTTTCTCATAAGCAGAATCTGACAGAGGTTGAAGAAATAAGAACGAGATTTAACAAAAGATGTGCTGGTAGAATATCTGTGCTCCGGCACTGCTAGATGTTGGAGAGGTTTAGGAAAGCGAGGCAGAAATTGTTGCAGTCACACAGGTGTGGGTTTTCTTCCCTTCCTACATCTCTTCTGCCATTCAGTTTTCTGAAGATTGTCACACCAAGAAGCAAAGGTGATGGAGGTACAAACATGATATTTCACTTTTAAAACTGGCGAAGGGAAGGACTGCTACTTAAACATGGTTCATTACTCTAACACAAGGAAAGTGAAATCTTTGTGGCATCAGAGAAAAAGAATTGAGAGGATCTGAAAGAAGAATAGGCATAACCAAAGAGTAATTAAAACTGTCAGCTTTTATTAAATGACTCAGAGAGGTTAAGTGATTTGCTGCATATTGTACATCCACTAAAAGCTGAAGCTGAGATGTGAACCAAGGCGTGTTTGGTACCAAAGCTGATCTTTATGCCACAAAATAGTACTCTGCCTCATCTGACAGGTACAGCAAGATGATATTTAAAGACAGAACCAAGATAGCTAAGGCATTTGACCTTTACTTCCTCAGAGAAGAGCTGAGATTCCAGAATGCACAGTTAACAGTCAGAGTCTTGGCTTTTGAATTGAAACACAAAGCCAAGGTTATGGCTTAAGAGAAAATATTTGGGGGTGGGGGGGATAAATTAGGAGTTTGGGATTAACATATACACACTGCTATATATAAAATAGATAACCAACAAGGACCTACTGTATAGCACAGGGAACTCTACTCAATATTTTGTAATAACCTATAAGGGAAAAGAATCTGAAAAAGAATATATATACACATATGTGTCTGTGTGTGTGTGTGTGTATATATATATATATATATATATATATAAAAAACTGAATCACAGTGCTGTACACCTGAAACTAACACGATATTGTAAATCAAATATACTTCAATTTTAAAAAGTTAAAAAAAGGAAAAAAATATTTGGAAGATCATCTCATCAGTAATAGTTTTCTTCACCCCTGAGCCTAGATACAGATTCACAGACTGGTGAAAAGGGAGACAAGGTCAGAAAACAGGAAAGAGCTTGAACATCAATGCAGTTCCTGAAAAGAGGCCCTTTGCCCTGCCCATCGTTGCCAAAATTGGGCCAAATCCTTGTGGGATAGGGAGAATTGAACCCTAAAAATCCACTAAAGGATGTCTTAGGCTCATATTGGCAATCCATTTCAAAAGACACCATCGGCTTCAAACAGCACCATTTACTTAGGTTTTATAAAGGATGCAGGGCAGAAGAAACAGCATACATATTGACAAAACAACAAAGGTCTTAACAATTCCCAGGCATGACTTCCAATGTCTTTAATTACCCCACACGGGGACTGACAATATCACAAGAGATGAGGCTAAGTGTATGTGGACTACTTCACCTCAGGGATGCTCTGGGGGCTTGTCAGCATTTATATTCTTATAGTATTGTAAACCTTTTAGGAGTGTGTGACTAGATTCCATTCCCCAATGCTTCTTACTGTTGGTGGAAACTGGATGAAGGGTACACAGCACCTCCTTGTACATTTTTCAACTTCCTGTGAATCAATAATTGTTTCAAATTAACAAGTTAAGGGATTTGAAAAAATTTATAGTAACTAAGGAGAAAATATTATTGAGTGAAACAAGTTGTACAAAGTGGTACGGACAGTAAAAGTACAATCAACTATGAAATAAAATATGCATTTGGAAAAAAGACTAGAAGGATCATTTTTTATGCCAAAAATAATAATGGTTATGCTGTGACATTAGGATTTTGTGGGTTTATTTTTCTTTTTTCTAATTTCAAAAGTTTCAGTATAAGATTGATAAGACAATTAAAAATAATAAGACATATTCCTTGAAAGATGGAAATAATGGAAACACTGATTTTCAGATAATCAGAGCATCTTGGAATTGAGAGGAACAAAGAGGATATCTCATTCAATCTCTACCTCACTGAACATCTCAAATGACAATAAACTCATATCTTTGGTGGTCCATGTTTTTTTCAGATTGGACATTATAGTTATTATTATTATAAAATTCTTAATTTGAGTCAAAATGTACCTCTCTATAACATCTAGCCTTTGTAGATATTTAAAAATAAATTACTTTTGAGGGTAATAAATATGTTCATTTTCTGATTGTGGTCATGGTTTCTCAGGTGTTTGTTAAAATTTGTCAAATTTTACATTTTAAATATGCACAATTTGTAAAATGTCAATTATACCTCAATAAACCCATTTTAAAAAGTGGAAATATGGGAGAATCTGTGAAGTATAAGAAGTGCTCCTTTATGTTATCATGGACTCACACAACTACTGGGATGTTGAGAAAGCACCTGGTTCATGTCTTCAGGCAAGACCAAACTGAAAAAAACTCAAAGAATTGTCAAGCCCTTTCTTAAAACTCTTCAAAGCAACTTCTAACATCTTTTAACCTTAAAAAAAATTTTTTTCTAATATATAACTACTGAAAACATCTCTAATTTAAACCAATTGCTTCTTGTCTGTACTAAACAAGCATGGAGTTCAGTCGTTCTTTCATATTGGGGCCTCCTACACATTACACATTAAATGTCATTGAGGCTCCTGAGAAATATGCTAGAGAAATACATTAACTCTATTCTTAGGCAACACTTCTCCCTACGTTATGAATCTAGAAAATAACCCCGAAGATCCTCTTTGCCACTCCCTTAAATTCAGACCTAGTATAATGGCTGAATAGATAATTTTTCAATCTCTCTCCTCTGGACCTCACTGCTTCTCATCATCTGCCCATACTGTTAGAGGCATGTGGAGCTTCAGAGCTGACAAAATAATAAAAATTCCATCAAAGGCCTCTGTCTTCCCTGGTGTAGAATATCTTTACCATGTTTTCAGAGGCCCATTTCTTCCCCAACCAAACTAGAGTCCTATGATAGGTCATCTCAGGAGGGAGACAAGAGGGAAGAGGAGACGGTGTCTGCCACCATTTCTGGTTCATGATGAGATATTATTACAAATGATCAATACCCTTGAGCATTTCTAAAGTGTCTTTTTAATTCTCTATATAACTTCATCTGTTACTTGATATTGATTTCTACTAGGTTCTTTCTTTGAGATACTGGCCCAATATATTTCATGGATTGGCTGAGTATTTTTCATGTACTGAATTCATTCATTTTTTCATTAGCCCATTTATTCATTCATTTAATCAATTTGGATTGGATACTTCCCAGGTGCTATACATTATGCTATTGCATAGTGTTGGTACAGTATATTGAGCAGGTCCAGGAGACAGAATAAACAGGTAAAACAGAAGTAAAAAAAATTACAAGTCATAATAAGTGTTGTGAAGGAAATAAGCAGAATTCTATAATATAGCAAATAATGAATATTCTGTGAGGGTTGATTTGGATAGGGTAGCTAGTTTGTCTAACAAGGAGATATTTAATTGACTCCTAAAGTATTAGAAGCTTGTTAAGGTTGATGTGTGGTTATTAAGAGTTTTCTGGAAGAAATTACCCTCTTCCGGGGAAAAGCGATATGGTGCACTGGAAAAAGCATGGGCTTTGGGATTGAATGAGGCTGAGTTTGAATATTTGCTTAGCCAATTATTTGCTGTGTAGCCATAGACATTTTGGTAACACTTATGAAGCTTGATAGATAATACTTTTTAGTATTTATTTTGGTGATTAAATGGATAATTCCAGTAACACTTCTATTATTCTTTATAAACATCAATTACCTAAATCCTCCTAATTAGAGGAATCACCTCTCAAGATATGTATAAAGTAATTTGGAATATTTTTATGCATCTACAGTATGCTTTACAGATGCTATGTACCAAAACAATTAAATACCTTGATTTCATATGTGGAAAATTGAAAGTTAGACAAGTTTAATGGTTTTCCCAATGCCACACTGACAATGCAGAGAGTGAGCACGACTTTCCCAGTTCAGCATATCAGCTTCCAAGTTCCCTTAACACAATATGTAGGATTGTGAACAAGGTGAGGGCTGGGACAGCTCATTTTTATCTTTGATTGCATTGTGATCAGCCTGGCACTTAAGAGGATTTAGCTGTGTTTGAAAACTAACAGTGCGATGGAAAACAGTGTGGAAGTTCCTCAGAAAACTAAAAATGGAACTACCATATGATCTAACAATCCCACTCCTGGGCATATACGCAGAGAAAGCTATAATTCAAAAAGATACATGCACCCCTATGTTCACAGCAGCACTATTCACAATAGCCAAGACGTGGAAACAACCTAAGTGTCCATCGACAGATGAATGGATAAAGAAGATGTGGTACATATATACAATAGAATACTACTCAGCCATAAAAAGAAGGAAATAATGCCATTGCAGCAACGTGGATGGACCTAGAGATTATCATACTAAGTGAAGTAAGTCAGAAAGAAAGACAAACACCATATGATATCACTTATATGTGGAATCTAAAATATGGCACAAATGAACCTATCTATATACAAAACAGAAACAGACTCACAGACATAGAGAACAGACTTGTGGTTGCCAAGGGGGAGGGGGGTGGGGGGGGAGGGGGGTGGGGGGGGAGGGAAGGACTGGGAGTTTGGGGTCAGCAGATGCAAACTATCATATATAGGATGGATAAACAACAAGGGCCTACTGTATAGCACAGGGAACTATATTCAATATCTTGTGATAAACCATAATGGAAAAGAATATTAAAAAAAAGAATGTCTACACGTGTATAACTGAGTCACTCTGCTGTACAGTAGAGACTGGCACAATATTGTAAATCAACTATACTTCAATAAAAAATTAAATTAAAAAAACTAATAGCGTGAATACTTTTACCCCCTCTCCTCCTGGAATTATTACAAAAGCAAAAAGGGAGGAAAATGCTGCACAGACTCCATTTTGAATGAATCCAGGAGACAAATAATCCTCAGGCTCCAAAATATATTTATATGCATTTGTATATATATACATTATATTTACATGTATTTGTATGTCTACCAAAGGAAGGTGAGGTTGAGTATAAGTATATAGGAGGGAGTGAACAGAATAAGCCCTTGAGAATGGTGAGAGGGATCAATAAAGGAAGCTCTTAGAAAATACCAGAAAGGAAGGTGAGGGGCTTACTCGGATGTGCTAAAGCGATATACATTATTTGTAAGCACAGGTGCAGCTACTGGGTCATCTGGCGTGGTGGCAGAAGCTCTCAGAAGTCCAGTTTGGGTCAGAGAAGTAGAGCAGCTGGGCCTACACAGATAATCACACAGATGCGCCATAACTGCAGGAAACAATTGGTTTCTGTGGTAGCAGAGGGGAAGCCTTTGTTTTGTGAAGCTGCCCTTGCCCCTTATCAGCCCCCTCACCCCTTGCTATAAACATGTACTGCAAATAGCTGACCCACAAGAATCTAACCTATTCAATCATGAGTAATAGAAAAGAAACAGGTACACAGACACCATACCAAAAATAAATGTTTGAAAGAGCAGTAAATATTACCAATATCTGAAAACACTCACCAGAAGAATACTGCCTTAGAACCAAGGAAAACTGTGACTAACAGACATAACTGATGCCTGCTCCATCTCCTTCGCATTCACAGTTCCTGAACATGCTGGTGGCTTTTTGCTGCAACTGTGGCTTCATGACGGCTTTCTCTGGTTGCTTTGCCCACACGCAAGGCAAGGTAGGCAAGAATTTATGTCCCCAGTAGCAGCCCTCAATCGATAACGAATTCACCCCTTGGAAATGTGAGGGGTAATTCTGAGATGTGTTCTACATCTTTATTTCTCAACACTACCTGGGATCTTGATAGAACTGCAGAATCTCAGACCTGCTGAACAAGAACCTTATCTTAAAAAGATCCCTAGGTGATTTGTATGACTTTAAAACTTGAGAATCCCTGTTATACACAGTCTCCTAGAGGACTCCAGCAGGATTGGGACCTGCTGTCCACAGCAGTAACCTGCTCATGAATGCACCTGATACTGGCTGCCATCCCTTTCTTGTCTCAGTTTACCAGTCTCAAACCAGTGTTTCTTAGGATCACCTCCCAAATAAACAACTTGCTCTCACATCTTTATCTCAGAGTCTATTTCTGAGGGAACTCAATCTATGACGGTGACCAAACATTTTACCAAGAATTCAAAAAAAAAAGAAAAGAGAGCGACTGCCACTCAGAAGGATAGTCACAAAGAAGGAATGTGAGAACTCAGGAAAAAGACGGCATCAGGAAGACAGTCAAGTGAGTTGTCAGAACATGGGAGAGTATTCGAAGAAAAATGGCTAAATCACAGAAATAAAGATGGAATTGGAAGGAAAACAAGAGATCATAGATGTAATTATAGATTAATTAGAGTAAACAGGTAGGAGATAAACAGAAGACAGAAATGAAAATAGTAATCCTAATGAAGCAGAAATAAAGAAATTAGAGAGAAAAATAATAGTTACAGAAGACAGCCAAAGGACATCTAATATATGCATAAGTGAGGTCCCAGGAGAAGAAAAACTAAACATGGAATGGGACAAATGTTTAAATATGTAATTTAAAAAGCTTTCTTTAAACAAAAGATAATCTTTACACTGTGTACTAAATTGACTTAGAATGGTCTGCATTAAAACATGTCCTGGTAAATTTATTAGACCTTAAAGATAAATGAAGAATCCAAACTTGAATACCTTTACCAATATACACACACCCACGCCCCCAAATACTTTTTTCAAATGAAACTTCGTAAGTACATTATGAAAATTCTTTTTAGTACATCAGTTATAAAAAATATATAAAAGAATCCATTGGGCAACCAGGCAAAAAAAATGAAGTCACTCAGGCTGGCCTCAGATATTTCCATAGTATCAGTCCAGGTCAAAAGACAATGGTGAACTTCCCACAAAGTACTCAAGGAACAAAAGAATGAGCCAACCAAAACACTGTCTGACATAAATCATAACAATGTTTTCTTAGGTCAGTCTCCCAAGGCAATAGAAATAAAAGCAAACATAAACAAATGGGACCTAGTCAAACATAAGCTTTTGTACAGCAAAGGAAACCATAAACAAAACGAAAAGACAACCTACAGACTGGGAGAAAATATTTGCCAATGATGCGACCAATAAGGGCTTAATTTCCAAGGTATACAAACAACTCATACAACTCAACAACAAAAAAATATACAACCCAATCGAAAAACAGGCAGAAGACCTAAATAGACATTTCTCCAAAGAAGACATACAGATGGCTAACAGGCACATGGAAAGATGCTCAAATCGCTAATTATTAGAGAAATGCAAATCAAAACTACAATGAGGTATCACCTCAAACCAGTCAGAATGGCCATCATTAAAAAGTCTACAAATAACAAATGCTGGAGAGGGGGTGGAGAAAAGGGAACCCTCCTACACTGTTGGTGGGAATGTAAGTTGGTGCAGCCACTATGGAAAACATGTAGGTTCCTCAGAAAACTAAAAATAGAGTTGCCATATGATCCAGCCATCCCACTCCTGGGCATATATCCAGACAAAACTATAATTCAGAAAGATACATGCACCCCTATGTTCATAGCAGCACTCTTCACAATAGCCAAGACATGGAGACAACCTAAATGTCCATTGACATATGAATGGATAAAGAAGATGTGGTACATATACATAATGGAATATTACTCAGCCATAGAAAAGAATGAAATAATACCATTTGCAGCAACATGGATGCAACTAGAGATTATCATGCTAAGTGAAGGAAGTCAGAAAGAAAAAGAAATACCATATGATATCACTTATACGTGGAATCTAAAATATGACACAAAGGAACCTATCTATGAAACAGAAACAGACTCACAGATATAGAGAACAGACTGGTGGTTGCCAAGGGGGAGGGGATTGGGGGAGGGGTGGAATGGCAGGTTGGGGTTAGCAGATGTAAGATATTATATATGGAATGGATAAACAACAAGGTCCTACTGTATAGCACAGAGAACTATTCAGTATCCTATGACAAACCATAATGGAAAAGAATATTAAAAAAGAATGTTTATGCATGTATCACTGAATCACTCTGCTGTACAGCAGAAATTAACACAACACTGTAAGTCAACTATACTTCAATTTTAAAAATGTGCAAAAAATAAAATAAAATAGAATAAGACACAAATGAACCTATCTATGAAACAGAAACAGACTCACAGACATAGAGATGGGAGAGGGATGGATTGGGAGTTTGAGATTAGCAGATGTAAGCTGTTATATATAAAATGAATAAACAACAAGGTCCTACTCTATAGCACAGGGAACTATATTCAATATCCTGTGATAAACCATAATGGAAAAAATATAAAGAACATATATAATATGTGTGAGTGTGTGTGTGTGTGTGTGTAACTGAATCACTTTGCTGTACAGCAGAAATTAACACAACATTGTAAATCAACTATACTTCAATTAAAAGAAGGATAATTATAAAGCAGAAACTAACACACCATTGTAAAGCAATTATACTCCAATAAAGATGTTAAAAAAAAGAATGAGCTGAGGATTTTATATCTATCCAAGGTAGTAACAGAAATAATTATGAATATGCAAGAATGCAAGTGGTATTTTCATCATAAGCTCTTCTCAAGAAAACTACAAGAGGACGAACTTCAGCCAACCAATAGATGACTGGAGAAAGGACTAGTGGTGAGCGCCAAATATATTTTAACTGCAAAGTTAAGACTAAAACACATGTGGGGATTAGGATGACAGATGGTAATATAAATGTTATATGTCCAGGGAATGTTTGAAATAATGCATTTAAAAAATATTGTGGACCCAGCCCAGCCTCTAGGGGGTCAAGAGCAGAAGAGAGCCACAAAACCCACAAAATTTCTTTGCTCTAAAGAAGAAATTCCAGGGCTTCCCTGGTGGCGCAGTGGTTAAGAATCCGCCTGCCAATGCAGGGGACACGGGTTTGAGCCCTGGTCCGGGAAGATCCCACATGCTGCGGAGCAACTAAGCCCATGCGCCAGACTACTGAGCCTGTGCACCACAACTACTGAAAACCGCGCGCCTAGAGCCCATGCTAAGAGAAGCTACCGCAATGAGAAGCCCACGCACCGCAACGAAGACCCAACGCAGCCAAAAATAAAATAAATTAAATTAAAAAAAAGAATGAAGCCATTTATTAAAAAAAATAAAGAAGAAATTCCTCCTACTGAAGCCACACTCAGAAATGAAATAATCAAAGCCTTAAGAAAAGTTCTGGGGCTTCCCTGGTGGCTCAGTGGTTGAGAACCCACTTGCCAATGCAGGGGACACGGGTTCGAGCCCTGGTCCGGGAAGATCCCACATGCCACAGAGCAACTAAGCCCATGTGCCACAACTACTGAGCTTGTGCTCTAGAGCCCGTGAGCCACAACTACTGAGCCCACGCACCACAACAACTGAAGCCTGCGCGCCTAGAGCCTGTGCTCCGCAACAAGAGAAGCCACCGCAATGAGAAGCCTGTTCACTGCAATGAAGAGTAGCCCCCGCTCGCCACAACCTGAGGAAGCCCGCGCACAGCAATGAAGACCCAACGCAGCCAAAAAAATAATACTACTAATAAAAATAAACAAATTAATTTTTAAAAAATCAATAAAAAAAGAAAAAATATTGTGAGAAGGTACAAAAGTAGGTTTTTTGGATTGCTTTAACTGGGAGTCAAATATATGACTTTGGACTTTCAAATAAAATCATAGAAATATAAACAACCGTGTACAAAGATAAGCATCAAGAAAGAGAATATTATTTAAGAAATAATTGGTAAAAGACAAGACAAAAAGAGAGAAGAAAAGAGTAAAGGAATTTGGGTTATTTGCAAATTTCATATTAATTATTGCTTTGAACAATCAATTTTTTTAGTTAAAATGCATCAGAATCTTCTTAGTACAAAACTGTTTAGTTGAAATTTGTTAGGGAAAAGGATTTGGGGGTCTGAACATTACAGTGTAACTGAAACACAGTGAATGGTTTTACGAATAGATTGGATTTTGCCATTTAGGTAGCATTATATGAGATTTAAACCACAGGGTTCCACATTGCTGAAAGAATACATGATTAAAATAGGCTTTATCATGCAAGTATTTACTTTTATAAAAACTTAAACACAGGGAATTCCGTGGTGGGCCAGTAGTTAGGACTCTGTGCTTCCACTGCAGGGGGCATGAGTTCCATCCCTGGTCTAGGAACTAAGATCCCGCAAGCCATGTGGCACAGCCAAAAAACCCCAGAAAAACAAAAAACAAGAAAACCTTATACACAAAGTAATTGTGAAGTAGTCTCACATGACACTAGAAATCTTCCTTCCAAGGAAGGATGAACATCCAGGTAGCTAGATGGTAGGGGTGCATTTGCCACTCGTCAGTAGATACTTATTACAACTGTGCTCATTTAGAGCATGCTATAATGATCAACCTCATACAATTACTTTGACTTAAGCTATCTCATGGAAAGAAGTACTAAAAGATTAAAGGTCTTCATTTGTAGAATGCATAACTAACTTCAAATTAGTGCTAAAGGAATTCATAAACTCATTCCATAAGCAGCTAACCTGGATACCTCGGAATATAAAAGGATAAACACTTCAATTGAAAAAAATTCTTGCTGAAAATGTGCTTCATAAAGTTTTCTTTCATAGTGTCTCCTGCTTTCTGGAGCAGGCAATGCTTTGTGAAGCTGTCTAATGGGCCAAGAAAACTCAATACGCTAGTGACTTATAGGCACAAGAAGTTCCAAAGCAGCCATCTAAGGCATCATATTTGACACACTAATCACCTAAATTGAGAGACAAAAACTTCACTCACCCATATATTCCATCAGTATCAGTCCATATATTCCTACAGAGAAAAGAACTGATGAGAGAGTCTCAAACTTTTCAAATGCAAGGACCCCTTTTTAAGCACCAAAACACTGTATAATCCACACAGGTTGAGAAAATGCATTACTGCAAATTACCACTATGGATTCCGTAATGCTTATAATGGTCATCTGTTATTTTTACTGGTCAGCATCCCTTCTGTTTACTGAAGTCCCAATACCCCAGTTTTCCTATGGTGAACCATCCCTCCTTTTCTACTCTCAATCCATTCATTCTGGATGATTTTGATTCAATTCTTATCTCCAGGGGTGGGCATGTGACTCAGGCCTGGCCAATCAGAGCATCCCATTTCCTTGGCCACACTAATTACCTCCAGGATGGGCATGGACTAACCCAATTTGAGATAGTCTTTGAACATTTGTTGGGATTGTTGAGAGTGAGACAAGTCCCTTTTTCCCTGGACTGCTGGAATTTGCCTATATAAGCCTTTAGCTGTTGGCGACCATCTTCACAATAATAAAGTACGCATGAGAATAAAGCTCAATGACAGGGGATAAAGCTGAAATATGTAAAGAGATGGAGTACCATTTTCATGGTTTGGGCCCCTAGAACTATTCATGCCTGAATTTACTCAGATATATGAACCTCTAGATATAATTTTTAGTTTGAATTGGGCTTCTCTTACTTGAAAGTAAAAGTCTCTTCTAATATAAATGCTTCGAGATGATATTTTATTTTACTAATTCCCAAGAGCAAGTAATATTTAAAATATTAGCACAAATATTCATGGGACATATTATTTAGTTAATGAGAAATTAACATTCTGTGTGTATATGAACATGAAGACCTTTTGTAGTTAACTACCACAAGAGGTCAGAGATCCACAGGTTAGGAACCATTTTTTTTTTTTTTTTTTTTCCTGTACGCGGGCCTCTCACTGTTGTGGCCTCTCCTGTTGCGGAGCACAGGCTCCAGACGCACAGGCTCAGCGGCCATGGCTCACGGGCCTAGCCGCTCCGCGGCATGTGGGATCTTCCCGGACCGGGGCATGAAGCCGTGTCCCCTGCGTCGGCAGGCGGACTCTCAACCACTGCGCCACCAGGGAAACCCAGGAACCATTTTAATCCAAATTATGGAGGTCATGTAGATACAGATTAAGGCCACATTCATACAACTAAAATGTAGAGTAGAAGATGATTATCATGGAAATCTAGTGGGGCTTAGTAAGCTAATCAACACTGCATTTTCTCTCTCAGTTAGCAGAGTCTCAAAGTAAAATATGGCTTGCATCTAAAAGTTATGCAGCACAGTTAGATGATGTTTTATAGTGATTGAAGGTATTCAAGGGGATGTACCACAATTTTATTTTAGCAGATAGAATATTTAGAACCTCAACAACGCTACAAGGTATTATCCAGTAAAATAAGTTCATTCTCAATGTTGACTTAGAATCATGAGAATATATACATAGCTATAGCTATTTTTTCAAGCATCAATTTATTAATTTGTAAATTTGTCAAGCTAACCTACTGCTTTCCAGGTGCCTCTAAACACATTATTTCATTTAATTCTAACAGTAATTCTATAAGGACGTAAAGTAGAAGTTATTGAGACTTTGTTGAGTTCTATGATGGGTGATGCATGAGCACACATACATGTTTTAATTTAAAGTAACACCATAAGGTGAATATTATTACCGTATTACTATTTTATACATAAGAAAATTAAGGCTCAAAAGGAAAATAAGATGTTCTAGTTCATGTATTTAATACAAAGCAAACCTTGAATTAATACAATTTTTTCAGGACTCAAGATCCTCTGTATTTTTGACCTTGTTTTCTACTTCTAATAGACCTAAGTAGGGTGTATATGTCTGAAGCAGAATGAATGAGTGTAGCTTTCTTTGATTGATGAGTGCTGAGGACTGGCACATCTGAATTTCTTGCCTCCATATTGTCTTGGATACTGAAAACAATCATCTTTATGTGATTCTACTGCACCTCAATGGATCCAATCAAAACTTTCTTTCCTTCCTCTTTCTTCCCTCCTTTCCTCCCTTCCTTCCCTTCTTATTCTTTTTTTTTTTTTTTCCGGTACGCGGGCCTTTCACTGTTGTGGCCTCTCCCAGTGTGGAGCACAGGCTCCGGACGCGCAGGCTCAGCAGCCATGGCTCACGGGCCCAGCCGCTCTGCGGCATGTGGGATCTTCCCGGACCGGGGCACGAACCCGTGTCCCCTGCATCGGCAGGCGGCCTCTCAACCACTGTGCCACCAGGGAAGCCCCCTTCTTATTCTTCATTTTACATCCTCCTCTTCTTCCTTCTCCTCCCCCTCCTCCTGCTTCAGCCCCTTCTTCTCTTCCTGTGGTAGTGATTTGGTGGAGGGTAAATCTTGCTTTGCTAACTTGTCAAGTTTTTAGTCTATTCCTTAGTCTGACAAAAGTGACTTTTTAAAAAAGCTCATTTTAAACAGTGCATTTTGGAAAACCTATTGAATTATGCCACTGGGTATACTGATCTATAAGGGTTAGTGGCAGGGTGAAAGACTAGAATAGTTCTGAAAAGCTTGAAGAAAAGGATGTAGCAATTCTAGGTAACAAATAAAGAAAAAGCCATGGAAATCAGGGGAAATGAGGAGGTCTGATATAGGGAAATAAACCACAAGGTCTGTTCCTTCTATCTTGCCCTAGGTTCCAAGACTAGCCATTTCAATACCGCTGTATTGTGCTAGTCATCTGAAATACTCATTCTCCTTTACCTCATTCCAGATAGGTCTTGTTCCTAAGTGAGGTCCTGATTTCATTCCAGATGAGTCTCATTCATAAGGTGGGTGACAATATCCAGCCTGTGATAAACTCTATTGTCTAGAGTTTCTGCTCACAAACAAGAAAAAATCACAAAACTGAATGGGTCTACTGAAGTTCATGCCACTGCACTTGACTGGGATTTCCAAGATGATTGTTCCATCAGGGCCTCAAATTCAACATACTGTAATCCTAATCTAATTATCTCTCCTTTTTCATATGTCCTACTTTCTTGGCTTCTAATTTGTATTAATGCCACACCATTTTCCCAGTTACACAGGCTGCACTGCTAATTCCTATTTGCCTGTACCCATTTAGTTTTCTTACCCCAGCACTTATGAAACCCTGGACATTATGTCTTTCTTTTTAAAAGACTTTATTTTTTTAAGATCAGTCTTAGGTTTACAACAAAGTTGAGAGGAAGATAATGAGATTGCTCATATATCCCCTGACCTCACACATTCATAGTCTCTCACATTACTGATATCACTCACCAAAATGGTACTTTTTTTCTTTTTTTTTTTTAACCAAGGACAAACCTACACTGATACATCATAATCACCTAAAGCGTATAGTTTACCTTAGAGTTCACTCTTGGTGTTGTACATTCTATGTGTGGAAACTTAGATTACTGAGTTCAGATCCTTCTTCTTTTCTAATATATGCATTCAATGCTATGAATATCCCCCTAAGCACTGTTTTCATTACATTCCACAATTTTGATAAGTCGTTTTTCATTTTCATTTAGTTGAAATATTTTGAAATGTCTCTTGAGATTTCTTCTTTGACCCACGTATTATTTAGAAGTGTGTTGCTTAATCTCCACATATTTTAGGATTTTCCAGTTATCTTTTGTCATTGATTTCTAGTTTAATTTCACTGTGGTCTGAAAGCAGACATTGATGATTTCTATTCTTTTAAATTTGTTAAGATGTGTTTTATGGCCCAGAATATGGTCTGTCTTGGTGAATAGTCCATGTGAACTTGAGGAAAAATATGAATTCTGCTATTGTTGGATGAAGTAGTCTTGGATGTCAATCATATCCAGTTGATTGATGGCTTTATTGAGTTCAACCATGTATGTCTTTACCGATTTTCCTGCCTGCTCGATTTGTTCATTTCTGAGAGAGGGGTGTCGAAGTCTCCAACTATGGTAATGGATTCATCTATTTCTCCTTGCAGTTCTATCAGTTTTTGCCTCATGTAGTTTGACACTCTGTTGTTAGGCACATTAAGAATTGTTATGTCAAATCGTACCAATGTTTTCTCAGGTCAGTCTCCCAAGGCAATGGAAATAAAAGCAAATGTAAACAAATGGGATCTAATCAAACTTACAAACTTTTGCAACCCAAAGGAAACCATAAACAAAACAAAAAGACAGACTGGGAGAAAATATTTGCCAATGAGGCGACCAGTAAGGGCTTAATTTCCAAGGTATACAAACAACTCATACAACTCAACAACAAAAAAATAAACAACCCAATAGAAAAATGGGCAGGAGACCTAAATAGACATTTCTCCAAAGAAGACATACAGATGGCTAACAGGCACATGGAAAGATGCTCAACATCACTAATTATTAGAGAAATGCAAATCAAAACTACAATGAGGTATCACCTCACACCAGTCAGAATGGTCATCATTAAAAAGTCTACAAATAACAAATGCTGGAGATGGGTGGAGAAAAGGGAACGCTCCTACACTGGTGGTGAGAATGTAAGTTGGTGCAACCACTATGGAAAACAGTATGGTGGTTCCTCAGAAAACTAAAAATAGAGTTGCCATATGATCCAGCCATCCCACTCCTGGGCATATACCCAAAAAAAACTATAATTAGAAAAGATATACGGACCCCTATGTTCATAGCAGCACTATTTACAATAGCCAAGACATGGAAACAACCTAAATGTCCATCAACAGGTGAATGGATAAAGAAACTGTGGTACACACACGCACGCACGTGCGCGCACACACACACACACACACACACACACACACACACACACACACACACTGGAATATTACTCAGACATAAAAAGGAATGAAATAGTGCCATTTGCAGTAACATGGATAAACCTAGAGATTATCATACTAAGCAAAGTAAGTCAGAAAGAGAAAGACAAATACCATATGATATCACTTATATGTGAAATCTAAAACATGACACAAATCAACATATCTACGAAACAAAACCAGACTTACAGATATAGAGAACAGACTTGTGGTTGCCAAAGGCGAAGAGGTGTAGGAGAGGGAAGGATTGGGAGTTTGGGATTAACAGAGGCAAACTATTATATAGATAGGATGGATAAACAACAAGGTCCTATTGTACAGAACAGGGAACTATATTCAATATCCTGTGATAAACCATAATGGAAAAGAATATGAAAAATAATATATATATATGTATAACTGAGTCACTTTGCTGTACAGAAGAAATTAACACAACACTGTAAATCAAGTATACTTCAATAAAATTTTTAGAAAAAGAATTGTTATGTCTTCTTACAGAATTGACTTATCATTATGTAATGCCTTTATTTCTGATAGCTTTCCTTACTGCGAAGTCTGCTCTGTCAGCAATTAACATAGCTATTCCTGTTTTCTTTTGATTAGTGTTAGCATGGTATATTTTCCTCCATACATTTAGGTCTTTCATTTTTATTTATTTATTTTTTTGTTTGTTTTGTTTTTTTGTTTGACATTTTTTTTTCTTTCTTTCTTTGTTTATTTAAAAAATTTTTGGCCTCACCGCACGGCTTGTGGGATCTTAGTTCCCCAACCAGGGCTTGAACCCGCACCCTCAGCAGTGAAAGTGCAGAGTCCTAATCACTGGACCACCAGGGAATTCTCCATTTGGGTTTTTTTGTTTGTTTTGTGTAAAAATTTTTTAATTGAAAATTTTATTGGTTTATAACATTATATAAGTTTCATGTGTGTATTTTGACTTCTGTATAGCATACACTACAGCGTACTCACCACCAAAAGTTTAGTTTCCATCCATCACCATGCTCTTGACCCCCTTTACTCATTTAATCTACATGTATCTTTATATTTAAAGTGAGTTTCTTGTAGACAACATATACGTCTCTGTCTTTAAAGTGGTGCATTTATATCCATTAACATTCAAAGTAATTACTGACATAGTTGGACTAATACCTACCAGATTAATTACTGTTTTCTACCTGTTGCTTCTGTTCTTATTTCTGTCTTCTTTTTCTTCCTTTTGTGGTTTTAATTGAGTATTTTATATGATTCACTTTTCTCTCCTCTCTTAGCATATCAGTTATACTTCTTTTTAAAACTTTTTTAGTGGTTTCCCTACAGTATGCAGCATATGTTTTCAACTAATTCAAGTCCATTTTCAAATAACACTATACTACTTCAAGGGTAGTGTTAGTACTTTATAATAACAAATTAATCCTAATTCCTCCCTTCTGTCCCTTGTATCATTGCTCTCATTTACTTCATATATGCATATATATGTTGTTATATAGGTATTATTTGGAACAAACTATCATCTGTTGGAGCAATTAAGAATAAGAAAAGAAAGTTTTGGCCGACCCTGGTGGCACAGTGGTTAAGAATCCGCCTGCCAATGCAGGGGACACAGGTTTGATCCCTGGCCCAGGAAGATCACACATGCCGTGAAGCAACTAAGCCCATGCACCACAACTACTGAGCCTGCGCTCTAGAGCCCGTGCTCTGCAACAAGTGAAGCCACGACAATGAGAAGTCTGCGCACCACAAAAAAGAGTAGCCCCCGCTCACGTCAACTAGAGAAAGCCCATGAGCAGCAACGAAGACCCAACACAGCCAAAAATAAAAATAAATTTTTTTAAAAAAGGAAGTTTTTAATTTTACCTTCACTTATTCCTTCTTTAATGCTTTTTCTTTCTTTATGTAGATCTGAGCTTCTGACCTGTATTATTTTCCTTCTCTTTTTATTTTCCTTCTTTTTTAAAAAAAACTTTTTTAAAAACATTTTTTGCAAGGCAGGTCTACTGGCAACACATTCCCTCAAGTTTTGTTTGTCTAAGAAAATCTATTTCTAAGACATAGAAATAGATTTCTATGTCTAAGAAAATCTATTTCTACCTAATTTTAAGAGGATAATTTGGCAGGATACAGAATTCTAGGTTGTTTTTTTTTCTCTCTCAACGCTTTAAATGTTTTACTCCACTCTCTTCTTGTGTGCATGGCTTCTGAGGAGAAGTTGGATGTAATTCTTACCTTTGTTCCTCTATAGGTAAGTTATTTTTTCCCTCTGGCTTCTTTCATGTCTTTATCTCTGATATTCTGTAGTTTGAAGATGATATAACCAGGTGTAGTTTTTTTTTGCATTTATTCTGCTTGGTGTTCTCTGAGCTTCCTGGATCTGTGGTTTGGTGTTTGACATTAATTTGGGAAAAATCTCAGTTAATATTGCTTCACATATTTCTTCTGTTCCTTTCTCTCTTTCTTCTCCTTCTGGCATTATGTGTATGTTAGACCTTTGGTAGTTGTCCCACAGGCCTTGGATGGGAAAGCATTCTATGGTTCTATGATTAGGTCTCAGTCTTTTAGTGAGCTTGTGCCTCTGGACTGTGAACTTCAAAGATGTTTCTCACTTTTTTCTCTCCCCTTAGGTGGGACAGGAGTGGGCTGGAGTTGGGTATTTCCCTTCTCCCATGTGGAAGGCTACAGCCAGCTAGTTGGGTATTTCCCTCCCCCACATCAGTTAGGCTCTGGTTAACTAGTTTCTTTCTACTGAGGAAAGGGCTTGTTAAGAAGAATGATTGCTCTGGCATATTTCAAAATGATTCTTTTCCCCCTTCCTCTGCCAGAAGCAGGGTAAGGGAGGGGATTTTTCTCAATATTTACTGTGTGAACCTGCTCTAGCTCCTGGAGGTAAATCTCATAATACTGTGGTGGCCCTCTTGTGATTTGGTTTCTCTGGAGTTTTAACTCTCAGAGTTGCCCACTGAGCCTCCATCAATTCATCAATTACAGGTCAGGTTTTTTTTACCCTGGCACCAGTTCTCATGGTGGTTTCCACTTGTGAGTCTCTGCTCCAATAAGCTGTGACTTCCTACATTCACTGGTCTGTCTCTTCAATCTTGAGGGCACTGATTTGCCCTGTGTCCTCTTCTCTCTTATGAATCCAAGAGTAGTCATTTATATTTTAGTCAGCTTTTCTCAGCTATTTGCTCAGCTCTTCTCTTGTTCTTAGGATGAAGTGGTGACTTCCAAGTTCCTTACACGTAGAACTTGATACTGGAAGTCATTATGTCTCTTTATATCTCTTGAATTTGGACCCTCCTTTCCATTCCCCTTGCTGATGCCTTGGTTTGAAGTTTCATTACTGGGCTATTATAATAGCCATCTTGTTCGTGTCGATCTGAAGTCTCTCTCCTCTATTACAGCCTCACATCACTTCCAAATTAATCTAAAATGTGACATCATGTAATTTCCTCACTTTGAAGTGTTCTCATTAATTATCTTATACAAATCCACATTCTTCATCCTGACACTCAAGTTTACGCATTATTTGTTCCACACTTAGCTTTTCAGACTTTCTCCCACTGCTCTCTCTTCATTCCTAGAGGAACTGGACTCTTTGACCCTTCTTGAAGACCCTTGGTCCTATGTTTATTCCATTTGCTGTGACTAGAATGCCCTCACATTCCCAGTCCTGGTTAGTTGTTTTTTCTTTTTAATAAATTTATTTATCTTTGGCTGCGTTGGGTCTTCGTTGCTGCGTGCGGGCTTTCTTCTAGTTGCAGCGAGCAGGGGCTACTCTTCGTTGCGATGCTCGGGCTTCTCATTGTCGTGGCTTCTCTTGTTGTGGTGCACGGGCTCTAGGCATACAGGCTTCAGTAGTTGTGGCACGTGGGCTTCAGTAGTTGTGGCTTGCGGGCTCTAGAGCGCAGGCTCAGTAGTTGTGGCGCACGGGCTTAGTTGCTCCGCGGAATGTGGTATCTTCCCGGGACAGGGATCGAACTCGTGTCCCCTGCATGGGCAGGTGGATTCTTAACCACTGTGCCACCAGGGAAGCCCAGTCCTGGTTAGTTCTGAAGTTACCCCTTCTTTCCCTGAGCATTGCTGGCACTTTTGAAAACTAAGATAGGTACCTTATTTTGTACATTTATATTATTTGTGTACATCTCATTGTCCCTGCTAGATTGGGAGTTCTCTGAGGAAAGGGGTTATTTATATGTGTAATCCTCACAAGGGCCCCTTACATTTAGTATATGCTTTTTTGAATGAAAAGTGATTAAATCTAAGGTTTGGATTATTTCTCTTTTGGTGACTGGAAAATTAGAGAACAGTTGTGTGTGTTCATTTTGACCTCTGTTTTGAACCTCTTTCTAAACACTAACTTAATTTAGGATTGTAGGTAGTTAATGAATAGGGAAACATCTTTCTTTGTTCTTTGTGCTATTACGGCATTGTTGAGAGCTGTTTTTAAAGCATGGAGATAGACGGCAGAGTTCTCTAATATTTTAAAATTTAGATGGATACAGTATAAATCATTTCTGGAGGTGACATAGTACCTCACTGTAGTACTGTACCTGAGAGGGCTGTTAGATGAAAGGAATCTTTTCTAAACTCAAACTGACACGGGAACAGTTAAGTCTGATTTGTGAGCTACTGAAGTGTCATCTTTTATTCTTCTTAAAGACCTTAACAACTTGAAGGTGAGAACAAAGAGAAGGAAAGAAATGGGGGCTCATTTATTTTTCTTGATGTAGAAATTGATGTTCATCAAAATCTTCTTTTGAACGACTTGCAATGATACAATTGGGTCGTACGATGGGTCGTAAAAATGTTCACTGGGTTTTGACATACTGGGTCACATTTTAATTTTATTTCTGGTGGATCTGGGGATTCAGCTCTCTTTCTGTGGATGGAAGTGTGCCCCACTACTTAACAGTGGTGGTATTAATGACCATTCACTTGTACCATGATCTGCCATAATTTCCCAGGTCTTTTTCCCAGTTATTTTATTCTGAGTGTATGAATCTAATCCCACATTTTGTTTATTCATTAAAAAATATTTTTCTCCACTAAGGGACCAGGAGGGGAAAAAGCTCAATTCATAAGCTCTTCTAAGAATTGAAACATATTTCCACTTCTGATGGAACTAAAGAGTGCTCTGAACTGCAAAAAATGAAAATGGGGAAAACCCTGGAGAATATGACAAAATATTTATTATGCTTTTTTATTGTAGCCATGTGATGGAGGTCATTGGTATTTTCTTACCATTTCAGAGATACGTACCACAAAGTCAGAACTCTACCGAGCACAGAGTAGCACTGAGAGACTATTTGATGGATATATGAATGAAGAAACAGGAAAAGTAGATACCAAAAAAAACCACAAATGACTTTCTTGTCTTGTCCCTAGTAGCTGCTTCACTAGTCCTGAAAAAGGAGTTCTTGGCTTCTTAGTTAGAGGGAACATTTGTCAGCATGACAACTATCATAATGCATCTTATAAACTGGAAAATTTTAGCTTTCTCATATATGTGAACAAGTGGTTGTCTTTTATATACCTCTTGTTTGAGTACTGAGTTTTCATTATTTCTACCTCCTGCAGTCACCTGGAAGAAATCCCTCCTCTGTGCACAAACTCCACATTTTATTTGATCTTTTTAAATAGCTGTTGACTGACCGATTGTAAGAACCTCTTAATTAGTTTGGGCACCTTTTGTCCCTGCCTGAGTGCTTTACTGAGAAAGCTGATCGAATCACGCCTTTCTCCAGCTTTAAGACTCCAATGGCTTTTCAAGGCCCACCTTAGCTACAGAACCTCTCCTGACCTGTCCTTTCCCCCCGCCCCCGACAGCCAGACACAAGATCATTCCTTCCCTGCTTACTTCCATACCACTCTCTTTATACTTCAAAGACAGTACTTATTACACAGTAATATAGTCATTTACTATATTACTTAGACTTTCTTTCTCACTTAGACTTTGAGCATGTTGAGGGCAGAGGCAATGTCCTATTTACCTATGCCTTTCCAGCAACTAACATGTTAAAAAAAAATAGGCGATAATTAAATTTGCTGAATTGAGTTAAACAAATATACTGGAAGCTCCCAGTGAAGTCCTGAGGAATTTTGTAGGAAACATTAAATTCTTTTCATGTTTTATGAATCTGTACCTTTTCAGCAACCACTTGTCACTTGGTAGTGTATTCTTAGTCCAAATAATACTACAGTAATCCAATGAGTTCTGCATCTTTTTACTCTTCGGGAAGCATAATTCATTACTTACTGTATGACAGACTTTAGAACATGTAATTCAACTATGAGATAACCGCCATCTATGCCCATTTTATCCTATTTCTCCTCTCCAGCAACTAGAAAAAAACATGAAACAAATAATTCTGAGGCTGTTCTTCCTTGGGCAATTCATTCCAAAAATATATTGTTTGAAGTGCATGATCTGAGCTCAGGATCAATCAGAATTTTAGCAAACCCCACAATAAGAGTAGAATCCGAACGAAGCCCACTTACTTGGGTTTTCCCCACAGGAGAGGGAAGTGAACTTCCTAAGGGCTCTGTGTTCAGAGAAAATAATCACTACGTGGTATTTGCTGGAGCTCGCTTAGTGAAAAAGTGTTTCTCAGACAAGACCTGAGTCTGTTTTGAATTCACCTCACCTTTCCACTTTCATCTCCCTTTTTTTCCCTGCTCACTTTTTTTCAGAGCTTCTCCTGACCCCCTGCACCATGCCCCTTGGACATATAAGTCTCACAGCTCTTACTCCATCTGCATGTACTATCTACAGGCCACACCCCAAACCCTAGTAAAGCTAAGGTATTAATGGACTGATGGATTATTTACCTCAAGAGATTTTACACTTTTAAAAGGGTTCCTGAACATAAAAATGCCCTAGATCAAAGGGAAAGAAAATTTCACACGCATCTCAGATCACATCATAGAGGCCCTGGGACCAAGATAGCTTTTTGCTTTCACAGAGGTTGTGGGAGACTCAGTGTGATTTGAAAGATGAGAGGATCATATGGTAGCTCTATTTGTAGTTTTTTAGGGAACCTCCATACTGTTCTCCATAGTGGCTGTACCAATTGACATTCCCACCGACAGTGTAGGAGGGTTTCCTTTTCTCCACACTCTCTCCAGCATTTGTTATTTGTAGACTTTTTGATGATGGCCATTCTGACCAGTGTGAGGTGGTACCTCATTGTAGTTTTGATTTGCATTTCTCTAATAATTAGTGATGCTGAGCATCTTTTCATGTGCTTTTTGGTCATCTGTCTTCTTTGGAGAAATGTCTATTTAGATCTTCTTCCTATTTTTTGATTGGGTTGTTTTTGTGATATTGAGCTGCAAAAACAGAGTTACCATATGATTCAACAATTCCACTCCTGGGCATATACCCAGACTAAACCATAATTCAAAAAGGTACATGCACCCCAATGTTCATTGTAGCACTATTTACAATAGCCAGGACGTGGAAGCAACCTAAATGTCTATCGACAGATGAATAGATAAAGAAGATGTGGTATGTATATACAATGGAATATTACTCAGCCATAAAAAAGAATGAAATAATGCCATTTTCAGCAAGGTGGATGGATCTAGAGATTATCATACTAAGTGAAATAAGTCAGACAGAGAACGACAAATATCATATATCACTCATATGTGGAATCTAATTTTTAAAAAACTCATATAAATGACCTTGTTTACAGAACAGAAACAGACTCACAGATTTTGAAAACAAACTTATGGTTACCAAAGGGGAAACGTGGGGGAGAAGGATAAACCAAGAGCTTGGGATTAACATACACACACTACTATATATAAGGTAGATAACCAACAAGGACCTACTGTATAGCACAGGGAACTCTACTCAATATTCTGTCATAACCTAAAAGAGAAAAGAATCTGAAAAAGAATATATATATATATATATATATATATATATATATATATATATATGTGTGTGTATGTATAAGTGAATCACTTTGCTGTATACCTGAAACTAACACAACATTATAAAGCAACTATACTCCAATACAATAAAATAAAAAAGATGAGAGGATCTACCACACATTCCTGACATGAGAGTTTATGTTATGGGTTTTCAAACTGTGTTCCTCAGTACTTGGGGATTTTGTGGAAGATCTTCAGAGGTCACCAAGGTGATATGAGGGGGAGACCAAGAGAACAAGTGGGTTTGTCTCTTTCCTGCCCCCCCACATGAACCAATAATAGTTGAATATTAAAAAGTATACTAATGTTATTTGAGTAATTAATAGGATAATAGTACCACTATCATCTTTTAATAAATTGGGTTTTAAATTAAGTTTATTTAAAGATAAAAGAGTTTTATTGCCAAAAACTTTTTGGGCAACTGCTATTTAAGCTCACACACCCTGTGCCCAGGAATCCCCAATTAAAATGTAGCTGTCTTTAAGCAAAAACCTATTCAGCTGTCACTGTTTCAGGGGTGTTAGTTATCAGAGAGCTAAGCCTTGAAATGCAGTGGGTAGGGTTTACAGAGAGTGGGCTACAGGGATGAAACATTTTGTTATGGAGACCGGAGAAATAGGTAAGACAGGCATGAAAGTGGAGATGATTAGAAGTGAGATTAAGGAGTGTCAAAGACAAATTTGCCTGCTTCATGAGTTCACCTATGATGGGCCCAGCCAATAATGCCAGACGTCAGGTTTTCATAACTTAGAGATATATCACCTGTGTCTTGTTTAATTGATCACATTTGATATTCTTTCAGCACCCCTGAGTGTATCAGAATGATAGCTCATTCCTTACCTCACTACAAACACATACAACTCACATTACTTTTGAAAGATTATACCACTATGGGAGCCTACTGACATAGCAAGTGAAATATGTTGAATTCTTCTTTTTTTTGACAAAACAATACCCTTTTTATTTTAAAATTATTATTATTTTTTTAATTTTTGGCTGCTTTGGGTCTTTGTTGCAGTGTGTGGGCTTCTCATTGCGGTGGCGTCTCTTGTTGTAGAGCATGGCCTCTAGGTGCGGGGGCTTCAGTAGCTGTGGCTCACGGGCTCTAGAGCGCAGGCTCAGTAGTTGTGGCGCACGGGCTTAGTTGCTTTGCGGCATGTGGGATCTTCCCAGACCAGGGATCGAACCTGTGTCCCCTGCATTGGCAGGTGGATTCTTAACCACTGCGACACCAGGGAAGGCCCCTTTTTATTTTTAAAACTCTGGTGAAATAGGTTTCCATCTGACATCCCATTTTTTAAAAAATTAAATATGTTGAATTCTTGTTTCCAATTTTTCACTCTTTCCTGTATCCACTCTTTGCCACGTAACTTTCCATGCCCTTGCACTGAAACATGCTCCTTAACTTTGAGCTTGGCCACATGAAATGGTTTGATCGGTGGGATGGGGGTGGAAACAACTCTGTACCAGTTTCAAGTTTAGGCCTCATGAGACCTCGTGTGTTTCACTTACCCTTTGCACTTCTGTCATCTTCATGAGAAGTCCGTGGTCCAGCTAGTCTGTTGATGCAAGGAGGTTGAGAAACGTGTGGAGCAGATCCGGATCCAACCCGCAGCTTGGAACCACGTTGTTAAGCCCAAATAAGATCATCTGAGCCACTCCAGCTAATGTAGACACATGAGAAATAATGTTTAGAGTTGTATGCCATTGACATATTGTGATTGCTTATTATACAACAATAGCTGGCTGATACCACAGCTAAGATCTTGAGTTTTTCAGTCAGACAGATCAGAATTTGGGCAACCTCCCTAAAGATTCAGTATTCTCAGCCATAAAACGTATGTAATCATAACTATATCACAGTATTATAGGCATTAAATGAAATAGTATATGTAAAATATGAGACAGAATGTCTCACTATTAATATTATTATATTTAAAGATACAAGGATACTTTGGGACTCAGAAATGCAATGAAGTAGGAGACATGCATTTATTTCAAGATGGGGATTAGATGTTAGAACATATGGCGGTTTTTAAAAAAAGGCATTTATTCCAAAACTTGGGGCAGATAAATCCTTTTTTCTTTAGTTTAATGACTGTCAAACTTCACAAATTTACTACTTGGGGAGGTGAAAAATAGGCTTGAAATCGTTTTCTTTTAAAGGGAAATAAAAACATGACTTTACCAGCATCACTTGGTGTATAAAGTGCTATTAGTCACATGCCCTAGTTAGCACATTTCATTTGTTTGCGACCAAGAGTTCAGGTGAATACATTTGAGATTTATTTTGTAATTTTCAACATGCCAATATAAAACAGCTTTTTTTTGCCCCTCCATTGCCATCAGGTCGGAATAAATTGACTCGATACTCGATGCAAAGCTGTAGCCAGGGGTTGAAATTTACCTGTGATTGATGGTCAAAGGGTTGACTAGCTGCAACCCCCCTGTTCTTGTATATCACATCCTGGACTGGGAGCTGTTTTGTGTAAAATATTGAGATACTCACGGGTCCTTCTGTCCCTCACATGCCCTTGAAAGTGAAGAAAAATACTTGATTAATTTCGTTGTTAAAAAAGAACAAAAGACAACTCCTAATGAATAAATATGTTTTGTAAAATAAATTTCTAATTCTTGGGTCAAGTATACAATCGTAATATATTATTTCCTAACCAATTAGCAAGTCAATTGGTTCAGCCAGCTTTTAGCACCCAGGTAAAGTTTTCTTGCAGGGAGTTAGAACGGATACAAAATCCCTGGAGTGGAGGTCCTCTCCTTCCTTCTGAGGCAGTTCCCCTTGTTGAACTTCCATTCTCACAAAGAGAAAGCCCGCGGGGAAATGGCAGCAGGGCTGCAAGCAGCTGTGAAAGGCTTTATGGTTGCAATAAAACCAAAATGTTCTAGACTTGTCTTTGCTTTTTTTCATTTTGGTGCTTTGTTAATAAAACTAGTAAAAATGCTTAGGACTCATTTTTTTTCCCTTTAAAACATGCACGTGTATATGCAGCATGAGTAGATCACTGTATTCGTTTGGATGCTTCCAAAAGCTATCCCTGAGACAATGACTTGGGTGCATGTAGTTTACTGGATGGTGACCCCAGGAGGCTTGGTGAGGGAGTTAGGAAAAGAAAATAAAAGGAACATTCATGAGCAAGTTACTTCTGTGGGAAACTGGTCAATCCTGCTGGGACCCCCTGAGAAACCATGCAGAACACAACTAAGAATTGTCCCACTGATGGTTTAGAAAGCCAAGGTATTTATTCCTTTGTGCCCTGCCCTTCTGATTGAAAGTGGCTCATGGAGGTGTTAACTTCTAGGCATTTCCAGCCTGCAGGCAGGACTCATTTCTGCAGACAGAAATAGATCTCAGGCAGAGAGAAGGCATGTACTGTATAACTATCCATCCAAGTTGCAGGTGACCGCTGGGGTCAGCAGAAGGAACATGAGTGAAATTGCCAAAAGCATCCACTACAGGCACTAAAGGGGAACACTTGTTTCCTCTATTTTTATTTAAAGTTGAAAAGAAAGAAATCAAAGTTTCTCATGTTACATGAATTTCAGAGGTAAAATATTTGTTTTAAACAATGAATTTAAAGAAGGAAATATGTGCACTGTCCTGGTCTACTTCCACAAGGGTTTTTAAATTTTCTAAATTAAACTCTTTTGTCCCTATTGGTATGGGAAAGAGTTATAAGGCAGAAACCCAGAATTTTTTCTCACAGCCAAAAGTCAAATGAGGAAAGTTCATTTAATCTTCAAGAACAAAGATAAAGGTTTGTTTTTTGTTTTTTTTTTCCCTTCCCGTTTAACTTAGCTTCCCTGCCTTAATAACTTTTCCTAATTTTAGGGATTTTGTTGCTAATTCTTACCACAAGATGTCACTGTTTTACCAGTCTAATATCGAAATACTTTCTCTGTAATCATTTAAAACTATCTACTTTGCTGATGTTTCAATAGCTTATTGAAACACATCCACTGAAACTGTCAAAATTTTTCTGGTAGACAAAATTAGAAAATTTCAATTGAGTAAAGATCAAATCACAAATGATCTGGTCATCTCCCACAGTATCTAGAACCTGCCAGGGATTTTGAAATAATTACACCCCCCTCACCACCCCCCACCCCCACAATACACATTGGGCAGATACAATTATCATGGTTAAATAAGATATTTTGCTTTTTCATTATCTGCTTCATTCTATGCTTTTAAGATTTATGAAGCCATCTTTTAATTCAATACTTCTCAAATATTACAAAATACAACCCCAGATGATGTGTTTCTGGAAAATTCCTTTAGAATTTCAATTTAGCTAGCAAAAGGGAAACTCTTATGAAATCTGGATGGGGAGAATATCACATGTTCACTACAAAGAAGCTTCATAAAATTATTAAACCTCCAGGCAGAGGCTGGACTCCACAACTGTGCAATGACTTCATGAATGGGGGTAACTCTTAGGTTTAGAGTCCATCTCCAGGGAGTTTTCATGCAGCATCCATTCATTCATTCATTCATTTATTTATTTATTTTAGCATCCATTCTTGATAACTGTTTTATAACTATATTTCTCCTACTTATAGGGACAAAGGAGTTTAATTTGGTGTATAAAACCCCCCTTATGGAAAAAGTCTAGGGCCTTGCAAACATTTGATCCAATCACCTCATTGTTTAGAATACTGTCCTTCAAAATGAATGTAACATGGGATACCGATTTGCTTCTTTTTCTTTCTAAACAGAGGGAAAATCTTTTAGTATAAGACATAGTAAAATGTGCCTTGGTGGTTCCTATGAGCCAGTATGATAAAGAATGATCTGTGGGCATTAAGCCATGGCTACATGGCACACTTCTGTCATTCCCTAGCTGTGTACATTTGCCTAGTTATTTTTTTTAACCTCTCTTCATGTCTTATTTTCTTCATCTGATAAGTGTGTGTGTGTGTTTGTGTTAGTAATAATCCTTCCATAGTAGTGTTGAAATTAGAAATTCTATTAGTATCCTATTGCTGCTGTCATAAATTACCATAAATGTAGAGGCTTAAACCAACACAAATTTACTCTCTTACAGTTCTGGAGACCAGAAGTCCAAAATCAGTTTCACTGGGCTAACTAAGGTGAAGGTGTTGGCAGGCCTGGTTCCTCCTGGAGGTTCTAGGAGAGAATCTGTTCCTTCACTCTTTCAGCTTCTAGAGTGTGCCAGAATTTACTGCCTTCTCTGGTTCATGGATTCTTTATCTTCGAGCAGCACAGCATCTTCAAATCTCTCTCTGGTTGAATCCTCACATTTCCTTTTCTCTTATAAGGACTCTTCTGATATCACTGGATCCACCCAGATAATCCAGGATAATCTCCCCATATCAAGATCCTAAATTTAATCAAATCTGCAAAACTCCCTTTGTCACATATAAGTAGCATTCACAGGTTCCAATGATGAGGATGAGGGAGCCATTATTCAGCCGACAACAGAAATGTTGTATGTAAAGGTCCTACCACTGACTAGGTGCTTAATAAATAGAACGATGTTTATTATCATTGGATGTGAAATGTTAATTTAGCAGTGTGGTGCTGTGTCAGTGAATGACTCTGATAAAATGACATTTTTCACATTCTGGGTATGGTGAAAGGACACAGGCATTTACTTTTCAATATCTACTCAGGCAAGGGGTTGATTTATAAGAAAAGTAAAGCCATTTAAGTCAGTTTCAAATACAGTGTATAGAATAAGTTGTGTATTTCCTCCATTGAATTGAACCATTTTCATTTTGTCTTTGCTATTACAATAAAAGGAAGTCAGTGTATTTTTACAGATCAACATCTAACTTACTGGTCAGCAAAAATACTGTGTCTTTATGTGGCCTTTTTAAAGGTACTTTCTCTTATTCTTCAAATCAGGCTGAAAAAAAGCTATGCAGGACATTGGGTGTCTGTGACATGATTTCATAAGGAACAATCATTTGTGAATCTATGGAGGAAAAATAAGATAAAGATATAACATTTTAATCTCATTATTTTCATTTCATATTTGTCATATCTTGTTGACATTTTCTGTGTTATCTAATCTTGAACATACTTGAAGCTATTATTTTAAAAAAATAAAGGACAACATCTTGTCAGCACTCCAACTTATGTGGAATAATTATATTGAGAGTATCATTTGAACACTTCAGTTTTGTACTGAGTTTAAATTACACGTGTTGTCAATATGCAATTAATTGAAGTAGAGACACCTGCAAACTAATGTCATCAATACAAGTGTGTAAGCAGAAATGTACACTTATGTGAAGTGGCCTATCTTCCTGCATTCACATATTATATATTTAAGATGGCAGAAGAATTAAATACTGCTCAATTAACAAGACACTTAATGGATTGGAGCCTTTGGGAGACATAGGCAATAAAATTTATTCCAGGCGGATAAGCATGGCATATTCTTGCATCTCGTGAGTGCCCACTGCCATGTGAATTTGTCATCCACGCACTTTTCATTAACTGTGTTTAATAATAACTAGTTGTCAAACTCCCTAGACCACTGGTTTTTAATATAGAATTCAGATAAAATGGGATTCAGTGAAGACCCATGAACCCCCCAAAATTGTGTAAGAAATTGTGCGTGTGCATGCACTTTTTTTTGTGGTGTGGTTGAATGTACCAATGGATAGCCAATACCTTTTCTCCCCTTATTCTTGTATAAATACAGATTTTATTCTATCTGGAAGGTGCTTGGCCAAATAGTGCATGTGCCAATTTTCCCACTTCTCTTCTAGCTAGGACTGTCCAATGAGAATTAAGTGGAAGTTCTTGGTGAACTTTGCATCCCCTTAAGAATGATCAGACAATGTATAAAATAGATAACTAGTGAGAACTTACTGTTTAGCACAGGGAACTTTACTCAGTGATCTGTGGTGACCTAAATGGGAAGGAAATCTAAAAAAGAGTGGATATATGTATACGTGTAACTGATTCACTTTACTGTACAGCAGAAACTAATGCAACATTGTAAAGCAACTATACTCCAATAAAAACTAAAAAAAAAAAAAAAGAAAAAAAAAACGATCAGACATCAAGCATATGTTCCTGGAATGCAGATGTGATGGTTGGAACTCTAGCAGTCATCTTGGGACTTTTAAAATATCAAGTAATTACATTATTTTTAGTATTTTTGTATTGAGGTAAAATTTATGTATAATGAAGCATTCAGACCTTAAGTATACTACTGTTCAATAAGTTTAGGCAAGTGCATATCAAGACCCACAGTATTTCCATTCCTCTGGAAAGATCCCTCACAGTTCTTCTCGGTCAATCCCCACATCCCACCTAAGAGCTGCTAATCTGATTTCTATTTTCATAGGTTAATTTTGTCTATTTAGAATTTCATATAAAGGGGTCATACAGTATGTACTCTTTAATTCATCTGGCTTCTTACACTTAGCATAATAGTTTTGACATCCATTCATGTTGTTGCACGTATCAGTAGTCGTCTGAGTTGGGCTGCTATAACAAAAATCCCATAGACTGGGTAGCGTAAACAACGAATATCACTCTCACAGATCTGGAGGCTGGGAAGTCCAGTCCAAGATCAAGGTGCCAGCAGATTTGGTGTCTGGTGAGAACCCTCTTTGTAATTTAGAGACTGCTGCCTTCTTGCTTCTTCACATGGCCAAGAGAGAACATCTCTCTTGTATCTCTTCTTATAAGGACACTAATCCCACTCATGAGGACTCCACTCATGACCTGACTACCTCCCAAGGGCCCCACTATCAAGTACCATCACACTGGGGATTAGGGCTTCAAGAGATGAATTTGGGGAGAATACATTCAGTCCATAGCAGTAGGTCATTCCTTTTTTATTGCTGAGTACTATTTCATGTTGTGAATATAACACAGTTTCTTCATCCATTCTCCTATTGATAAACATCTAGCCTGTTTGCAGTTTTTGGCTATCATGAATGAAGCTGCTATGCACAAGCATATACAGGTCTTTATGTGGACATATGCCTTCATTTCTCTTGGGTAAATAATAGGGGTACAATTGCTGGGTCATAGGGTAGATATATGTTTACTTAAAAATTGCCAAACAGTTTTCCAAAGTGGCTGTAAAATTTGACACTCCCATTAGAAATGTCCTTGCTAACATTTGGTGTTGTCAATTTTTTTTTAATGTTAGTTATTCCAGTGAGTGTGCAGTGGTGGTATCTGATTGAGTTTTTAATTTGTGATCCCCTGCTGATTAATGATATAGAACAGTTTTTCATGTGATTATTGGACACTGCATTAATGCAACGTTGGAGGACAGGGTGAGACATTCACGGGACACACTCTAATAACAATAGTCACTCAAACCGCTTTTAAAGGACAATGCGTATTGGTTTAATGGGGTCTGTAAACTTTGAGGAAGAATTGAAATGCTCTGGAGAATACTGGGACCTTTGAAAGATTTGTGGTGGAAAGGGGGAGAGAGAAGAGAGTTGGGCTACCGGAGGCCAGAAACAGACCCTGGGGTAAAACAATGAGAATTTCAGTGGGGGCTTTAATTGAGTTTTTTATGAAGTGTGTACTGTAAATGAACACTCTTCTATTCATCATACCAGCTTCAGGAAAAACTACATTATTTACTTGTGCAGGAGTGGGAAAACTACTATTAGTGGACTAAATCTGGGAGGCCATCATTTTTTTGTGGATACAATTTTATTGGCACACAGCCACACATTTATTTATATATTGTCTGTGGCTGCTTTCATGTTACAATGGCAGTTGAAGAGTTGCAACAGAGATCAATAGAGCCTGTAAAGTTTAAAGTGTTTACTATCTGGCCCTTTTCAGACAAAAATCGTCAACCCCTGTACTACTATGGGGTGGGGGAGGGGAACTACAATGAAGTGATGAGTTCTGGGTCAATGTGGGAGAGGGGCAAGAATTTTGGAGGCTGGATCCACTGGTTCCAAGTGCAAGGAAGAACATTTGTAGATTCTCCTGGCTTAGCAGCAAAGTATTTGAAGGTGTACTGAGTGATGTGGCCAGACGACCAAGAGTTATTGAGCTTCTTTTCCTTTTTCTTCTTTCTTTTTGATACTATAATTGGCTGTACATAATAATTTAGATCAACATAGTCCTTACCTACCTAAGCTAGATGCTACTGATGTGAAGGGACGTGAAAAAAATCACATAGTCAACAGAATAAGAATGCTAAACAACAGCTAATATTGAAATACCTTCGCAGACCATCCAAATCCCTTTGCTCTGACTTCACGTTAACTAAGCAATGTAAAAAAAAAAAATCAATTTCTTGAACTCATTCATGGATTAAAGAGCAAACACAAAAACATGCTCTTTGACCAACTACAGGTCCCTCTATGAAATAAAATCACTGACTTCCTGATTCAAATTGCTTTCATGTGACCTTGGAGGTATGTGCCTGTTTTCTTTGGGCCTAATCACTCTTAAATAAGCTAACCAGTGAATACTGAAATTTAAGAAAGGCCCCAATGGCTACCAGAAAGATTATAGCACTAGGGTCAAACTGGACAGAGTTTGAATCTGCAAAGTTTACTAGTTCTGTGACTTGGAGAAAGTGATTTCACCTCTCTGAGCCTCTTGGTTTACTCCATGAAATGAAATAATACACTGAAGCCCTTAACTTAGTACCAGAATAGAATAAGTGCTTTATAAACAAAGTTCCCTTCTTCATCTTCTGTGGCTAGGATTGAGAGATCAGACTTTGAATAATGGTGCTATGGGCTGAAGTGTGCTTCCCTCCACCCTCGTTCATATGTTGAAATCCTTACCCCCAGTGTGGATGGTACTTAGAGCTGGTGTCTTTGGGAGGTAATTAGGTTTAGATGAAGTCATGAGGGTGGGGCCCTCATGATTGTATTAGTGACCTTATAAGAAGAAACACTAGAGAGCTTGTACTCACTCTCTCTCTGTATGCACAAAGAAGAGGTCATGTGAGCACACAGCAAGATCATTGCCACCTCCAAGTGAAGAGATCTCAGAACGAAGCCTACCTTGCCAGCTTCTCAGCCTCTAGAGCTGTGAGAAAAATAAATATCTGTTGTTTAAAACACCCAGTCTGGTATTTTGTAATGGCAGCCCAAGCTAAGACACACTGTAACCCAGTGAAGCCCAGTCTTGAAAAGCTCTCCTGATTCCCACTGAGCTCCACTCCTAAGGATTTTATGGTGGTAATTTAAGAAGCTATCTCAATAATTTGTACTTTTACATTGTCTGAAAGAGGGAACACTTACCAGCTATTCACTTTCTTGTCATTCTCTACTGACTCAGTGTTTTCTTTACCTTCTGAGATACTTTAAGCAGTTAGGAGATATTTTAAATTTCAAAGAGTTGATCTGGGCCTGTTATGTTTGGGTAGAAGGTCTCAAACTGTATTTTATTGAAAGTCCAACTAAAGATGAGAGTTGTGTATGGGCTAAGGATATAGTAGATTGAGAGGGTTATGTGGGCTTTTGAAAAAAAATAGATTTCATTTTTTAGGGCAGTTTTAGGTTCACAGCAGTACTGGGCACAAGAGATTTCCCATATGCCCTTTGCCACTGCATATGCACAGCCTCCCCCATTATCAGCATCTTGCACTGTAGTGGTACCTTTGTTATAACTGATGAACCTGCACTGACACATCATTATCACCCAAAGTCCATAGTTTACATTAAGGTTCACTTGGTGTTTGTTGTACATTCTATGAATTTGGACAGATGTATGATGACATGTATCCACCATTATCATACACAGTAGTTACGCTGCCCTAAAAACCCCTCTGTGCTCTGCCTCTTCATCCCTCTAGGACCTGATTTGGGGAAAGTTTACAGATTCCAATAAAGAATCAGAATGACAAAATGTCTGATTCCAAAGCTCAAAGCCCCTAGTAACCATGTGCTGTTGTTTTGTCAATAAATACTATCCTGGGTCAGTAGCCAGGTCAAGGAACTTCAGGTATACTTGTTGGAATATGGGCTTTTGAAATCTCAGAGTGCCAGCTGTGAATATATTCTACTTTTGCCATTTAGTGTTCACATTCAATGAAAAAGCTTTGTTTAGATATTTTTTTGCTCCTTTTCCCTCTTTTTTATTTAATTATGGACTAGACCTAACACTGTTGCCTGGTCATGATAGAAGGTGACTGAGATAAGCCTAAAACTTGCCCACAAAACCCTGATTATTTATAGTCAATGAGTTATGTAGAATCATGTTTTTCATTCATATCGAAATTCATACAAATTTTAAGTCTACTCTGTATTAAAAAAAAAGTTCTGTGATGTACAGGAAGGTTGATGTGTTAGAATGTGGTTTCCCCATTTCACTCCTACTGTGCACCAAAATAAAATTTTAAATATTTGCTTCTTTAATATAGTGTGCAAACTGCGCTAACACACAGTGGAGGAAAAGGTGTTTTCCAGTGGAGGAAAACACTGTCAGCCTTCAGGAGAACTGAAAGTTTCTCTGAAAAGCTTAGGAAATTGCTCATAACTCCACTCATTGACTGTAAACTCTACGAAGGCAAGGATTTTGCCCTGTTCAACTGTTCATGGATCTGTCCCAGTGTCTGGAGCAATGCTTGCAGAGAGTGACTACTCAGTAAATATTTGTAAATGAAGGAATGAATAATGAAAGAAAGCACATGCATTTGTTTGGAAAGAGCATTTTTCCTAACATTAAACACTAGAAAAAAAGTTTTGGGGTTTTTTTTTTTTTGTTCGTTTTTTTAAGGAATTGAATGTATGAATTAATGCCTTTCACATGGCAAGAAGCTTCCTTTTGGCCATTTGTCATATAAGCTCTTGCTTAACAATACCTCAAGAAATCATACATTTAAAATATTTTAATGCATTGAACATAACTCTAGGAAAATGAGCAGGGCTGGCTTCACGGGCATGTGGCCCATACAACTGCACAGGATCCCATGTTTAGAAGGGCTTGGTTTAATGCTCTACTGTTGCCATCTTGAAGCTGTTAAAATTTTTGAACAAGAGGTCCTACAGCTTCATTTTGCGTTGGGCCCTTCAAATTATGTAGCTAATCATAGAACTGAGTTGATATATTACAAGGCCATTACATACTAACTTATTATTAAGAACAGAGTTAAAGGAGCTAAAGAAATGTAAATGAAAATTTTCAGCTCTATAATTTGTTAATTAAAACTGCAATGCCCACATAAGATATCTCTAGATGATCTAGAAGTCTCTAGAAATAGGCAAATTGTCCCATATGATAGGAGAAAGGAAGCAAAAAAAGACAATTTTAGAAATCATAATAGGACATGATATCTTGCTTGGTACCAGGTTTTGCCCTTATTCCGCAACTTTCTTCATTTAGGTTTATAATAAAAGAGAGAAGAAGTAATGGGGGAGTTGAAAGAGGTGTCTCTTATTGTTGATCCTCCTAATGTGTCACAAAAAATATTCTGATGAATATTCACACATTATAACAACTAAAAATAGAGCTAAGAATAAAGATGAACAGATATGCTATTGCCAAAATCTGGGAGAAATTTCTCATAATGCTATGGCTTATGAACCTGGAAAAAGAAAAAAAAATCCCTTACCCATGCTTTGGTTCATTAGGCAGAGCACTCAGAGAGAAGATAGCAAGACATTTTATTCCTCTTGCACTGTAGTCAGAAGCCTGAGAGATCCAGGATCTGTACCCGTAAGAAAAGTGGCTGGGGGGGCATTCATCTACTAAGAGGAAAAAAAAATGTAATACATCACTAAATGTAACACATCACTAATGTTCCTTAGTCTGAGTTTTTCTATGATCGGTTGTCTAAACTGTACTTAAGGCAAGAACAGATAGTTAGCAGTTCAAAATTGGACTCTGTAAGGAATGTGTAAAATTGCTAAATGAAGATATCAGCTGTGCTAGTAAAGTTACCATTTTGTTATGAAAATGAAGGAGCCTGACTTGACTTCCGCTTTAGATGTAAGGGCCATTGACTTCTGCTTTAGATGAGAGCAGAGTCAGATTCTACAGAACCAGATGGAAATATGGCAAAAGATGGCTTGTTTTTTGTCATGGTTATGTTTGTCGTCATCAAGCTCTCATTCTGTCTTCTGATGACTTCAGAATTCTGGGCTCCATGCAGGTCTTGTGATATACCCCTAATTTCCAGGTTGTCCTGTGTTGGGAGTAAGGCTGCCAACCCCTGAGACTGAGGTGGACAACAGATTTTAACCAAGGAGGTCAATGACTTGTGGTGGTGTGACTTCAGTCTGAGCCTGCTTCATCTATAAAATAAGAACAGCAGCAGCTGTCACACAGCTTTCTTATAAGGATTATATAAATAAAATATATATATGTAAGTCTGTATGCTTGTATGTAAACCTTTTGGTAGGAGAGGAGGTGCTCAATAAACACAAATTTCCTTCCCAATCTACCTTTTCTAAAGTACCATTTCTCATAGGGCCTTCCCCTGCATAACATTATATCTTCTAAGTATTTTCTGCTAAAATTGAAGACAATATGTTTAATTTTAATACGTAGCAACTTTATACATTCAGGAAGTTTCAATCAATGTAATTTTCCATTTGAATCACATACCCTTTCCCATGAATTACACTTCTAGCATTCTTGTATGTAAAGGCAGTATTGTTCTGTGTTACCAGGATGGGCTCAGGAGTCAGACTTCTTTGGTTCACATCCCAACCCTGCCACTTATTAGTTGTGTGACACTGAGTACAATTTTGGTGCAAATTCTGACACGTTTTTTTTTCCCCACACCACGCAAGTCTCCGATACTAGCTGGGCGTCCTACAATTCAACTTAACTCTGACACCACTGAAACCGAGCAGGAGCCTGTGGGGCTCCTGAGCACAAAAGCCTTTCAAACAGTTGCTGATCAGGGAAGGGAGGGGATGCAGAGACACGGGAGGAGCAGTCGAGAAACAATAGTGTAGCCTTGGGGCAGGGTCCTGGTTCGGCCTCATGGAAGCTTATCAGGATTCCACAGGAGGCCAGATTAAAGGAATACAGGTCCTGCACACACCCTGATCCTTATCAGCAAACCCACCCTTGAACCATTGCTATAAAACTCCTCACCAAATTCCACACCTCTCCCACACCAGGCTGGGATACATAGTTTTTCAGGGCACGAGCCCGCTGTGCCCCCGCCCCCCCCCCCCCCCCCGCCTCGCTTTGCCTGGCAAAGCAATAAAGCTATTCTTTTCTACTTCACCCAAAACTCTGTCTTAAGAGATTTGATTCGGCACCGGTGCACAGAGGTTAAGTTTTCGGTAACACTATCTACGTGGAGACAGCGTCAGATCCCACAGGTTAAGGGCTCACTCTTACAAGACTAACCCCCCTCACCCCAACTTCAGACACCAATCGAAAGCCCAGCTTGTCACCTGTGCTTCTGATCTGCCAGGTATAGACTGGAAGTTCCAAAAACCCCCTCCTTGGTTTTGATTAATTTTCTAGTATGGTTCACAGAACTCAGAGAAACATTTTACTTATTAGATTAGTGGTTTATTATAAAAGAATATAACTCAGGAACAGCTAGATGGAAGATGCATAGGGCAAGGTACGGGGGAAGGGCATAGGGCTTCCGTGCTCTCTGAGCATGCCACTCTCTCCAGCCAGGAAGCTCTGTGAACCCCATCCTTTTGGGTTTTTGTGGAGGCTTCATTACATAGGCACAGCTGATTAAATCACTGGCCACTGGCTACTGAACTCAACCTCCAGTCCCTCTTCCCTCTTCGGAGGTCACCCTCCAACCACAAGCTTGGTTCCCTTGGCAACCAGCCCCCTTTCATAACTGCCTTCTAAAAGTCACCTCATTAACATAAATTCAGGTGTGGTTGAAACAGGTTTGTTTATGACTATCAACAAACATTTATTGCTCTTATCACTTAGGAAATTCCAAGGGTTTTAGGAGCTCTGTGTCAGAAACAGGGACTTAAAACAAATATATATTTCTTTTTTTTAAATGCTGTACGCTAATTGGTATTTTATATTATTGTAATTTTTTAAGTGAAGTATAGTTGATTTACAATGTGTTAATTATTGCTGTACAGCAAAGTGACTCAGTTATACACATATAGACATTCTTTTTTTTAATGTTCTTTTCCATTATGGTTTATCACAAGATATTGAATATACTCCCCTGTGCTATACAGTAGGACCTTGTTCTTTATCCATCCTATATATAATAGTTTGCATCTGCTCATCCCAAACTCCCAGTCCTTTCCTCCCCCTCCCTCTTCCCCCTTGGCAACCACAAGTCTGTTCTCTATGTCTGTGTTTTGTAGACAGGTTCTGTTTCTGTAGACAGGTTCATTTGTGCCATTTTATTTTTTTATCATTGTGTGTGTGTGTGTTTTGTTTTATAATTTATTTAATTTATTTTATTTTTGGCTGCGTTGGGTCTTCGTTGCTGCGTGCAGGCTTTCTCTAGTCGTGGCAAGCGGGCGCTACTCTTCATTGCGGTGCACAGGCTTCTTGTTGCGGTGGCTTCTCTTGTTGCAGAGCACGGGCTCTAGGCATGCGGGCTTCAGTAGTTGTGGCACACAGGCTTAGTTGCTCCACGGCATGTGAGATCTTCCCGGACCAGGGCTCGAACCAGTGTCCCCTGCATTGGCAGGCGGATTCTTAACCACCGTGCTACCAGGGAAGCCCCTGTGCCATATTTTAGGTTCCACATATAAGTGATATCATATGGTAAAAACAAATATATATTTCTTATTATAAGTCACAATGTCACATGAGCAAGTCACTTAACCTTCCTTTGCATACACGGATAATGGTTGTACCATCTTCACAGGTTTAACTGTAAGGTTGTATGAGCTAACAGATGTATATTCCTCAGAGCAGTTTCTGGAATAGGGTAAGCTCTCAGTAAACATTAGCTATTATTTTTGAGAGTAGTTAATAAGAAAACCCAAGTATGAAAGTTTCACTTTCTTATGAACGGTCTCTGTTCTTTATATATTAGTAAATTTGCTAGGTATTTAAATCGTTTACTGTGGAACGGCACCATCAACCCTGGGTCATTTGAGGATAGTTTAATAAATACATTTCCAAAGGAGTAGACAGAGTATAGGAAAACCACAAAGGGTGTGGAATACCCCAGAGCTAGTAACTACCGAATGCTGGTACCACCCCTAAGCCTTAAGGTGTAAGGGGAGGGAACTGTTATTGGGACTTGGAGGCAGAGAAGGCAGTGTGGAGAGGAGAAAAGGGTGCTAGAAGCTGTAGCTTTTGATGGAGGAAAGCAGTCAAGATTAGGTGACCAGGCAGAGAGGGAGCCGGGGACTAAATCCTTTCACCTCCCTCCCCTCCTTCCTCTCTCCTGCCGGTACACCCTAGCGGCCAAACTGAACCCAAAACTTGAGGGAAGCGCAGCCCACTGACACAGTTCATCTGGGGCAGACTTGTGGGTCACAGCAGGGTGGAGAAAGTGGAAGAGTAGGTATCCTGGACACATGGAAGATGCCCAGTGCCATAATCATGCTAATTCTTTTTTTTTTAACATCCTTATTGGAGTATAATTGCTTTATATTGTTGTGTTAGTTTCCGCTGTATAACAAAGTGAATCAGCTATACATATACATATATCCCCATATCCCCTCCCTCTTGCGTCTCCCTCCCACCATCCCTATCCCACCCCTCTAGGTGGTCACAAAGCACCCAGCTGGTCTCCCTGTGCTATGTGGCTGCTTCCCACTAGCTATCTATTTTACATTTGGTAGTGTATACATGTCCATGCCACTCTCTCACTTCGTCCCAGCTGACCCTTCTCCTTCCCTGTGTCCTCAAGTCCATCCTCTATGTCTGTGTCTTTATTCCTGTCCTGCTCCTAGGTTCTTCAGAACCTATTTCTTTTTTTTTTTTAGATTCCATATACATGTGTTAGCATACGGTATTTGTTTTTCTCTTTCGGACTTACTTCACTCTGTATGACAGACTCTAGGTCCATCCACGTCACTATAAATAACTCAATTTCGTTTCTTTTTATGGCTGAGTAATATTCCATTGTATATATGTGCCACATCTTGTTTATCCATTTGTCTGTCGATGGTCACTTAGGTTGCTTCCATGCCCTGGCTATTGTAAACAGTGCTGCAATGAACACTGTGGTACATGACTCTTTTTGAATTATGGTTTTCTCAGGGTATATGCCCAGTAGTGGGATTGCTGGGTCGTACGGTAGTTCTATTTGTAGTTTTTTAAGGAACCTCCATATGGTTCTCCATAGTGGCTGTGTCCATGTACATTCCCGCCAACAGTGCAAGAGGGTTCCCTTTTCTCCACACCCTCTCCAGCATTTATTGTTTGTAGACTTTTTGATGATGGCCACTCTGACAGGTGTGAGGTGATACCTCATCGTAGTTTTGATTTGCAAATCACGTTAATTCTTGAACTTAAAAATCTGGCAGTTTCATAAAGTTATATCTGATTTTTTAGCAATAAGCATATTTACTTTTTTGGAAAGAAAATCTTTCATATGGGGCTAATATCTATTGAAATGGGTAATGTTTCTGTGAGTTCTGTATCTATAGACTTGTGTTAACTTTATGATTTCTACTGGGGTCAATAAGTCTCTTAAAGAGAGAAATTAGGTTTCTTGGGAAAAAAGACTACTTTAAACCACAGCCAGCCATCTCACATACCTGTCCTTGGCCACAAGAGGGATAAGGCTCAAGATTTGGTTGGTCTTACTCCAGTCCATCTCCAAAAATATAGAGACTCCATAAGTATATGTTATTGACAGGTGGATCAGTTACATCATCTATATGGATGAAGACCTATGAAACAGGCAAAATGGTAAATGTACAATGTGATCTTTGAAAACTCTGATGTGCTTCTAACATCATATATACCAAAGGACTCCTATTCTTTACTCTGTTGCTTCTTGTTCACAAAGACACCCCTCATAGCTTCTCATACACATTCTTTTGAACTGAAAAGGCACGACTGTCATTTCAAAATGCAGTCTCCCCTTCTCCTTTAGCAGGTTTTGGCACCAACTCAGTTCCTATTAGGGACAGCCTTGATTGATTCCCTCCATCTCTTCTGCTAACAAAGATTATCTAGGGGGCTCCTAATCTGAGTTCACTGACAGCCTTCCTTCCTGTCATGGTCCCCTTCTTGCAACTGCACCAGTAAGGAGCAAGATGGTGTCACTGGTTTTTACTGCTGAACTTCCTTTGGATCCCTGGGGTTCAGCTTACAAATTCAATAAGAAAATTTGCTCTCACCCACTCACTCTAACTCTTACTAGTCTCCAGACCTACTCCACTGTTTTCTAAACTTTTTGGAACCAATTAAAAAGATTACTCAGTTTCCCTTTTTTCATATCTCTGATACAATAATGGAACAGGGAACCTATAAACTTCTATTAAGAGTGCATACATCCCTCCCCTGCTCCCATTGAAAACTATTTCCCGTGTTTCTCTTTATCAGGTGGATTACTGTTGTCGTTTTACACCAGGCTGCTGGGTGTTTAATGTTAAGTGCTTCATTAATAATGCTTTGTACCTTAGAAAAATTTGAAACAGATAAATCTTGACAGTGAACAGAACTTATTTATTTTATTCTTTGTGCTTAACATCACAGAGAACAGTTTAAAAACACTTTTGTTTCTACTTCAAGATACAGAAAAGCAGTACTTTACAAACCACAGCCACAGAGATAGAATTAATTAGTGGAAGTATAAAAAGGGTTTTACAATTTAAAAATAAATGTTTGCCGCTAACAGTAATAAAAGGATGAAAATCACTACACTGAGAGAAGAGGAAAAAAGAAAAAAAAACATACATTTTCCTGGAAGGATAGGGCAAACTCATGGGTGTGCTAACAATAGAATTTGTACAGAAAATAATTAAAATAGAAAATGTTTAGTTTTGCTTTATTTCAAACGAATTTGTGAGTCTCATTTTGGCAATATTTGCCAGTAATTCGGTTTCCATTAGAAAACAACCTTGACTGTTTTCTATTCAGGATGGTCCTCTGCAACATTATTATCCTAACTAATTGATATACAAGTGAAAATACTGAGTCTCTTTTAATATTTCCAACAGCCCTCCCTTTTCAAACCTTCCCTTTCCTCAATACATACAGAGCACCAGATGCAACCGTGAATCTGGTAGGGAACTTAAATGGCATTAGATCAACCTTATTCCAAATTAAAAAGAAAAATTCTTTCGGCAACATTTCTGAAAGATGGCCAAACAGTGTCTGCCTGAATACTTTCAGTGAGGGAAGCTCATTCTTTACTAGGTGTTCCATTTCATTTGTGTCTAATTGTTAGGCCTTGTAGTGAACAAAACTCTACCTACCTGTAACTTTCTAGCTACTGGTTCTAGGAAACAGCTGGAACATCACAGGTTGTTTTCTAATTCCACATGACATAACTCTTCAGACTTTGAAGAGTAGTATCATGTTTCTCCAAGTTTCTTTGTTTTAGGATACATACCTGTCCTTCTCTCAACTTTTCTTCATATAAAATGATATCCAGAGCATTCACCATCTTGGCTGCTTTCCTTGAAATACATTCTAATATGTGAAAGTCCTTTAGACAGATCATCTAGAAATACATGAAAGGTTTGGGTTATGTTCTCACCAGTACTATTAGGCTTCATGATGATACTATATAACTATCCATGTAGGCTAAAAATTGCATTTTTATGTTTTTTACTGGACATATTATATTTTGAGCATCAGTTGAACTCAGGATTATTTAAAACCTAACATGTTTTTCAAATGACTTGCGGCCAAATGTGGTCTTTCATTCTAAACTTTAAAAGTAAATTTTTGGCATCGAAATGCGGGACTTACTAATTACTTTTTAAAAAATATTATGTTTGGACTTCCCTGGTGGTGCAGTGGTTAAGAATCCGCCTGCCAACGCAGGGGACATGGGTTCGAGCCCTGGTCCGGGAAGATCCCACATGCTGTGAAGCAACAAAGCCTGTGCGCCACAACTACTGAGCCTGCACTCTAGAGCCCATGAGACACAACTACTGAAGCCCGTGCGCCTAGAGCCCATGCTCTGCAACAAGAGAAGCCATCACAATGAGAAGCCCGCGCACCACAACGAAGAGTAGCCCCGCTCGCTGCAACTAGAGAAAGCCCGCGCGCAACAATGAAAACCCAACACAGCCAAAAATAAATAAATTAAATAAATAAATAAATAAAAATATTATGTTTGTTCAAACCCAATATTTTGGATTTTTATTACATCATCCAATGTATTAGTTCAAACATCGTGGCATCTGGAAATCTGAAAAGCATGCCTTTGATAGCCCCTTAATGTGGAAAGCGCATCACTAGAGCTCTTACTCTGGTAGAGATCAATATATTAGTCATGTGTCAAGAGTAATTTGGAAGATTTTAAATGTCTATAACTGATAACAAAAAATATAATAGACAAATCTCAGTATTCAATTATTCAGCTGATATTCTGAGTGCCCGTGATGTGTCAGGAACAGTACCAGATATGGAAGATTATCGGAGTAACGGATCACAATTTGTTCACATTCTCTGTATCTGTACCTTTGTGTATTCTGAATCTGGGCGTGGCTATATGATTTCTTTCCGCCAATGGTATAACAGAAAATGTGACATAAGCAGAAGCTTTAAAAACATCTATGGATTAGAGCTTGCTCTCCTTGCTGGTCCTAGAAACCGTGAACCTTCAGCATGTGAATAAATCCACACTAGGCTGCTGGAGATACATGGCACTTTAACCCTTGCCACTCCAGCTAGCAGTCCAGCACCAACTGCCAGGCATGTGGGTAAGGCCATGCTAGAGCAACTGGCCCCTAGCAAACCTGCCATCTGACTCTAACTGTGTGTGTGAGCCCAGAGGAGCCCAGCCCAGATTTTCAAATCATATAATCATAAGCTAATAAGTGATGGTTGCTCTAACCTACTAAATTTGGGAGAGGCTTTTTACACAGCAAAAACCGCAGTGCAAAGTATATCAGACACAGTCCCTGGCCTCATGAAGAAGAATTTCTAGTAAGATTCTTATTGGATGTGGTAAATTTTTCAACTTGTCATTACTTCTCATATCCATTCCCTTGTCCATGTGACTTTTCAGTTATTCCCATTAGATGCGGAGCATTCTTTCTGGGCTTGCCCATGTAATTCGCCTTGGCCTATGAAATGTGAGGGGAAGTGACAGTGCCTTAGAGGCATCTGTATTTCCACCCACCCTCTAGTGCGTTTGTCCCATGAGAAGGAGAAGGGGAAGGACACATGAAGTTCACCTGAACCCAATCTGCAGTGCGGCACCAAGGCCATCTGAGGCAAACCCTGATCGGCTAGCCCTCAGCCAAACTGCAGAGGTGTGTGCAAGGAGAAATCACTATTGTTTTATGCCACTTTGTTATGCTGAATTTGGGTGGCAATATCTAACTGATAGAGTGGAGCTATTTAAAGATATTGCTAAGTCAACCGTAGCATTTCAAGAAACGAAGTCACATAGTATAGTAAATTACCAGTTGAATTTTATCTGCTGATAAATTTTTATATTATGACAAATGAAAATAATAGATATTCAACTACTGCTCAGACAGTTAGAAATAACAGGTCACTGCAACACCTGGAAACTGAATAGCAGCAGCAGCAACAACCTTTTAATTTTGCAGTTGCCTTATTTCTAGGAATAAAGGCCATTTGGTTTTACGCTTGGAAACCACTATCACTGTTACTCGAGATTGTTCCTAGGTACCCTCAGTACCAGTTGACTTGTCCTTTTTCCCCTTTATTATGCCAAGGTGGAGGGGTGATGATTAAAGTATTAATAGTAGATGTAAACAAGATTTCTGTTAGAGATATTTGCCCTTCGTAGGGGGTTTCTCAAACATCAAAAGACTTCAGTACTCAAAGGAGTTATGCTACAAGAATGGTCTGGCATAGACTGTGTCTTATATTTAGGGATGGACCACTTTCTTTCTATTCAAGTCACAAAAACACAGATTGCTCCAATCCATCCTGTACTGGTACACAAGAAAGAGAGTGTTTTTGTTTTGAATTTCGGATTTACCAAGTTCAGATTTTTTTTGTAAATCATAATAAAAACAAATTCCTAGATGTTGCAGCAATGTAAAATTGCTGTAAAGGTTTTTCATTTGCTTACTCTTCAGTTTCTGTACTTAATCTTGTGAACAGGCCACAAACAATTCACAGCCTGGGACCACCTGGGAGCCACATTCTGAGTAGCGCTGCGAAGAGAGATTGTGGGCAAGAGGGGATGGTAGAGATGGTTTCTGTTGAATTATTTCCTTGGCAATACCATAGCCATCTTGCTGTCTCATACAAGCAGAAAGTGGTAAGCATGAAGGTATCACTGCTTAGAGGATATCACTATTCTGTATAATAATATTCAGTAATGAGAAATAATGAAATGATACAATTAAAATCATCTTCTGGCAACCAATATGATGATCATTTTTTTAGTATGGTAATACATAAGAAGAATGAATTAACTCATCAAATAGAAATTGAGTATCTACTATGTGCAAGACCCTGTCCTAAGAGCTAGGGATAAATCACTGTATAAAACAGATGAGCCTTGGCCCTTACAAAGCTTATGTTGTAACAGGAAGTCTCCAAAATGTAGAATCAGTTTTGAATGAACCCTGCATTTTTGTCCTACTGCTGTTAGCACACATTTTTGATAAACCTCATCGGCTTTATCACAACTAATTCTTGGTTTCTTCCTTTCGCAACAAGTTTTAAACTGCTGGGATCATTTCTATTTATTTCCTGACCTGAGGGTATAATTTTGGAGTAGTGGTCATTTGCCCTTTTCCAAGCAAATTTAAAAAAAATTCAAGTTGCATTGTGAAGTTGTCTCTGATCAATTCTTTCATTTGTATTAGCATGACCACGTCCCCGCGCCCCTGTGGAAAAACGAGGTATAGGAAGAGGAAAAGAACTACTGATTTGCAGAAGTACGTGCTTGAAAATGAAAATTACAAAACAGGAAGTTCAGCTTACCATTTTCAACATGCAAACATTTACCACAATAATTATTTTTAAGTATCAATCTACATCATGGATCCTGGAGAATAAATTGATGAAGTAAATTATCCTGAGAGCTACTAATGGATAAATAAATTGCAATGGAAATGTAAAGGACCTGCTTCAACCATCGGCAGCATGGCAAACACCTGCTAATCCCAGATTTGTCATTTGCAAACAAGTTGACATGCTGGGTATTAAGGCTGTGTGACTTGGAGCAAGTTACTTAAGGGCTCTGGTTCTAAGTTTCCTTATCTGTAAAATGGAAATTAAAAAGTACCTTTCACATGGGTTGCTATGAGGATTACATGATATTCTATGTAAAGTGCTTAGCACAGTGTCTGGTACATATTAAGTGCTCAGTAAGTACTAGTGATTATGGAGGGGATTGAGGCTATTTTGTGGACCTAAGTTTTATATTTGATTTCTAAACATTTTTAGAAACAGCTGTCAAAGATAAGTTCCTCTGCTGGTTGTCCAGGTACCCAGTGAACCAGTGTGACAATTTTTACATTCCTAAGGGAATGTCTATTTGGGTTTCTTAATATAATTATTTCAACATAATAGCATTAAAAAAATCCTAATTTCAGCATTCTACCAAATATCAGTAACAATCTTTTTAGAAGTTAACAAAATAAAGAGTGGGTTAAAAGCACACAGTGGAAGATCAGCTAAGTTCCAAGAAGCAGATTCTAAAGGTCATGAGTTATTGGTCAGAGAAAGTAGACTACTTTGCTTATTTCAAGAGCAGAATGTTCTCTGAAGACATTTCCTCCTAACCTGTTCAGCTATTTCCTGCCCCTTCACTGCCACAATCTGCTACTTCAAACACGGCTTAGCAGGGTCACCCATGTACCCAAACCTGTCATCTGAAAAGCTCACATCCTAGAAGAGACTGTTCCTTCTTGGCACTGACTAAAATAACTTGATGAGATTCTCCCTCTCTTCCAAAATGTCACACAGTCAATCTTTATTTCTGTACAGCTTAGAACTCTAAAAGCCCCACCTTCTGGAACACTGCTCTGAACACAGAACTATGCTTACTTTAATAAAAATGTGCTAGCTACCACTAGCTATACATTTAGAAATAAGGCTGTTACATCATTCCCAGAAACAAATATATCCTGGAGGATAACATAGTATGTAGAGTATCATAGTTATTTGATGTCAAGCATTATCAATTTTTAAAAAAATAAATAAATGCACAAGCTCTTTTTTTCTAACAGTATGAACTCTTACTGTTTCCTTTTTTCCCTTGAATTTTAATTCCATTTCTATGACACGATTTTGTTCTATATTCCTCCACTGCAAAAATATATATATAAATCAAAATTAATTTTTTAAAATTCCCATGATCATTAATCTTTGGGTTTAAAAAAATTCTTTATTGGATTATCTGTCAGTTATTATTAGAACACAATTAACCAAAACACTAGCAATATACAATTTGATAAATAATGATTAAACATTAAAAGTAATATTTACTACAAGTGCATCTCTTGATAAAATGGCTAGGGTTTTTCCCCTAATTCATTTATATTTCTGGATGAACGCTAATTAATTCCACAAAGAGACAGAATTCAACATCAAGTCTACTCCCATTGTTTGCTCTTCTAGGTCTAAGTACTGACAAACCTTCATATAAATAAATACATGGGAATAGAAAGAATTTTGTTAAAGGTATAGCACTCAATTCTTTCAACTCCTTCTGAGTTACAGGCCAAATATAAAGTAGTCATATATCATCAAAAATAAATTTTAATGATCTATCAGCTGGCAACTCAGTTAGGTACTCCCATTTTGTTAAAAGCAAAAAAACTGGAAACCATCTGTCATGGTAAAGGATTTTACCTAGTCTTTAGACTCATTTATTTTCCCAAGAGCAATGCTAATAATTCTAATCTTTTTTTGCACCCCACGTATTTTAACACTCTGAGGGATAGGTATTATAGTAATATTTAGAAGGTTGGAGAAATAAAGTGACAGAATTGCAATTCTGCAAAGGCAGACTGAAAAAAGGTCAGTATCATCAGATTTACGTAAGGGTGCATATGGAAGTTAAGATCTGGAAATTGATTTTCTTGAAGTTCTTGGTGCCCATATACCCCTTGGAAAGGCTTCATGTATTCCCAGTATAACCCAAACCCAGTATGAAGACCGTTACGCAGACAAAATGGCAATGACAAGGCCTCCCCCACCCCGCTTTTTACTACACTTGTAATGTTTGAACTCATGCTCACTGTAAAAAATTCAGATGATATAGAAGTATGCAGAGTAAAAAGTAAAAATTCCCCTTCATTTTCCCTCATCCTTAATTCCCAGGGATAACCACTTTTCAGTAATTTTCTATGTAACCTTACAGACATTTTTGGTCATTTTCCTACATACACAGGCGAGTGTTGCATCTAACCGGGAGATCTTGCGCTGGTTCTCTTCAGTAGCCCCTAAGGATAAGTGAAAAGATTTCCCTTCCACTCCACTACATCCCTGTAGGAGTCCATCTTTGGTTGATTGGCCTAGAAACAGACCTTGAGATGAAGATTCATGTGCAAGTGATTTATTAAGGAACTGTTCCGGGGGAAACTGATAAGCTACTGAGGGCAACAGGGCAGAGAACGGTAAGAAACTAAGCATAAAACATAATCTTTTTTGTTTTTGTAAACTGTGCATCTTGGAGCTATTTCCATCCTACTACGTATGTATCTATCTCACTCTTTTAAATAATTATACACCTTTCCAGTATTCCATGATACAGATGTGCCATCACTTATTTAATCTTTACTGATGTTCCTAAATAGTGAGATTCCCAATTTTCACGTTTGAAAACAATTCACAAAACATATATATTTCTTTGGGCACACATATGATTATTCTGTAGGCAGTATTATTAGGAATGGAATTTGCTGGGTCCAGTTTATTTAAAATCTTGTTAACTGCTACCAAACTGCCCTTTTAAAAGGCTGTAACAACATCACTCCACCAACATGTAAGAAAATGCTCATTTTTTTCACTGCCTTTGCAAACTCTAAAGTTATTAGTATTTACAATATTTTAGGGAAAGTGATACTATAACAATAGTCAAAATTGCTTGTAAGATTATGCTTTTTTTGGTATCCTTATTGGCATTTATATTTCTTTAATAAGCCATTGTTTATGTCCTTTGCTGATTTTATAAATTACGTTTGTCGTTTTCTTACAGTTTTTAGGAGTTTTAAAATATTATGGACAATTCTTTGCCACTTCAAAAATATCTGAATATATTTCCCCTATCTTTTGCTTATCTTCCAATTTTGCTCATGCTCTCTTTTGTGATATGGAAGTTTATTATTATTACTTTTATTTTTTTGCGGTACGCGGGCCTCTCACTGCTGTGGCCTCTCCCGCTGCGGAGCACAGGCTCTGGATGCGCAGGCTCAGCGGCCATGGCTCACGGACCCAGCCGCTCCGCGGCATGTGGGATCTTCCTGGACCGGGGCACAAACCCGTGTCCCCTGCATCAGCAGGAGGACTCTCAACCACTGCGCCACCAGGGAAGCCCAAAAAGTTTTCCATTTTTATGTGGCAAATTTCATCAACGCTTTTTTTTGGTGGTTTCTGTGCTCATTGTATTATAGGTTTAGGAAAGTCTTATATTTCTAGGTGGCTAATTTAAGTCTTTTCTAAAAACAAGAATGGTTGTTGAATTTTATCACATTTTTGATTCCTATTAAAGATGATCATGTGCCTTTCCTCCTTCTTTCTTTTAATGTATTCCATTTCATTCTTACATTTCCTAATGTTGAATCATTTTTGTTCTTGGAGTAAATTTTGCAGATTCTAAATGTATTATTCTTTTAATACATTGATTTGATGTTTTATTTATGTGTTTGCATCAATATTGGTATGAGTTCTCTCTCTCTCCCTCTGTATGTGTGTGTGCATTATGGCGTGGGTATCTTGTCTGAATTAGATACTGGCCTTATACTAAGCTCTTAGAATGAGTTGGGAAGCCTTCCATGCACTAAACATTAATATATTACTTTGTTGAAGACATTCTTAACCTTTTCCTGAAAGCCATGTTGGTTATTATTTAGCTCAGTTATACTAATCTAGTTTAGAGTGCTTCTCAGTCTACAGTCGATTAAAACTCCGAATTAGAGCATGAAGTATTGTGAATAAAGATTTCTGAGTGAGGGCAAGAGAAGAGATGAATAGATGTAGAAACATTGGTAACGATAAGAAATGACCCTCCAAAGTCATAATTTCTTGGGATTGCTAGAGGTATCCAAAAACAGACAAAATCATCAGTGAATCATAGCCTTGGGCCATCAGGTGTATGAGTTAGGTACGCCACCCACTGCAATAATACCTAAGAGCAATTTCTTCAATTGCATATTAATATTTTCATAATTATGGATCTGAATCACAAGAGAACATTTACATTATGTTCACTATGAAGAGAAGCACACTTGGGCTTCCCTGGTGGCGCAGTGGTTGAGAATCTGCCTGCCAATGCAGGGGACACGGGTTCGAGCCCTGGTCTGGGAGGATCCCACATGCTGCAGAGCAACTAGGCCCGTGAGCCACAACTACTGAGCCTGCGCATCTGGAGCTTGTGCTCCGCAACAAGAGAGGCTGTGATGGTGAGAGGCCCGCGCACCGCGATGAAGAGTGGACCCCGCTTGCCACAACTAGAGAAAGCCCTCGCACATAAACGAAGACCCAACACAGCAAAAATAAATAAATTAATAAAACTCCTACCCCCAACATCTTCTTAAAAAAAAAAAAAGAAGCACACTTAAAAATTTACTTCAAAGTGTTTAAAATTTAACAAAAGGTGTGGTGTTTGCAGAAGCATGTTAATCTACCCAGGTTTTAAAATTTAAATTTAAATGCTATCTACATCAGCAGCTCTCTCTCAAGCTTAGCTGCACATCAGAATTTACTTCAGCAAATAGCCTTGCCTAGGTCTTACCCTCTGAGATTCTTATCCAATGGGTGGTGGACAAGGGCAGGGCATCAGTGTGTTTTAAAATCTTCCCAGGTGATTCTAATATGAAGACAAGACTGGAAAAACACTGTCATTTAAATAGATGAGTGGTTCTCAACCAGGGGTGGTTTTGCTCCTCCAGGGGACAGTGGCAATGTTTGGAGACATTTTTGATTCTCACAGCTAGGGGGAGAGGGCTTCTGTTACTTAGTGGGTAGAGACCAGGGATGCCACTAAACATACTACAATGTACAGACAGTCCCCAACGATAAAGAAACATGTGGTCCAAAATATCAATACTGGCCAGGTGGAAATACTCTAGTATAGACCTAGCTCACTCTTACTTTCCATGTGCCACCAATCACCAATCTTGCTGATTCCACTGACTAATCACTGCTCCAATCAAACCATTGTTTTTCTACCCCCACTGCCACCATCTTATTTCAGGTCAGCATCCCCTCATACTCTGATACCATGAGGGTCTCATCTCCTCCAGTCTTGCTGTCCTACATTACATTCTCAACCTCACGGGCAAAGTGATCGTTTTAAGACAATCTTATCATAAGCCCTTACTGAAACACTCAATGGCTTGGGGTTGCCCTCAACATGAAGCCCTAGTCCCTAACAGGGCACACAGAGCTGTACTGAGCTTGCTTCAGCTCACCTTTCTGAACCTCATCTCTCACCAGTTGTTTTTTTTTTTTCCAAATGCTAAACTCAAGACACAACTAAATGGATTTGAATCCTTCAAGGTTTTCTTCCACTCCTGAACAGACGCTTTCTGCTACTTGGAAAGTCACTATTTTCTTTGGCCTGGCTAGTCCTTTTCTCTCTTTTGGGTTTGGGTTTAGAGGCTATCTCCTGTGGGGAATCCTGACTGAACCCCCATTCTAGGCTGAGTGGCCTTCCTGAATCCTTCCACAGAAGGTGGTTTTAACTTCTGTCAGAAAAGCAACTGAGCTCCCTTACTAGAACCAACATTCCATGAGGGCAGAAATGGTTGACATTTTGATCACAGCTGTATCTTTAGAGCCTTATACAATTCCTGGTTCACAGTAAGTTTTCAGTGTTTAAGTGTTAAATGTTTAATTGTTTGTGTAATGAAGGAGTGAATTATATATAATATTTGATTTCCTAACATTCTGAAAGAATGAAATATTACTCTACTCACATTATCTTTTTAAATTACAAGACTCTGCTTTCTTATAGGAGCATGACGCTACTCATTTGTATTAAAATAAAATACAATTTCTTCCTGAAAACAATTTCTAAATTTCCACTTAAGGTAAACATTTTTAAGGTAAAAGAAAAGCCGGGCTTCCCTGGTGGCGCAGTGGTTGAGAGTCCGCCTGCCGATGCAGGGGACACGGGTTTGTGCCCCAGTCTGGGAAGATCCCACATGCCGCGGAGCAGCTGGGCCCATGAGCTATGGCCGCTGAGCCTGCGTGTCCGGAGCCTGTGCTCCGCAACGGGAGAGGCCACAACAGTGAGGCCCGTGTACCGCAAAAAAAAAAAAAGAAAGAAAGAAAGAAAGAAAAGCCAACAGAACTTTCAAGCTAGCAATTAACAAAAAAGTGTTAACTGTGAGCCTACTCTGAACAAGCTCTTCACTGTGTTATATATTTCAAAAGAATATGTGAAATATATTTTTTGTCTGTAATAAAGTTATTTCACAACACTTGGCATGTAATAAGTGATCATTAAAGGTTTGCTAAAGACCGGTCAGAATGAGTAAACTATGACTTTGAAACAAATAAATTTTCATGTGTAAGTTTTGAATTTAAATACTTATTTTGATAAATGCTTCATATGTGAATTCTTCTGGTGTTGTCATATTTTGTAAACGAAGATAAACATGCTCTCAACAGCGTTCTTCGTCTCAATTTACTTATGAGATATTAGAATCCAGTGAAACATAAGTGGCAATACAGACTCAGACTTTAACTGACACAGTTAACTCTGAAACTTTGGGCTTCTTGAAGGGCAACCTTGACTACACAGTAATTTGGAAAGCTATTATAATATAGACTATAGTTTTCCCCTAAACTTATCTAGCTACAGAGTATACTTTTTTTTTTTTTTTGCGGTATGCGGGCCTCTCACTGATGTGGCCTCTCCCGTCGGGGAGCACAGGCTCTGGACGCGCAGGCACAGCGGCCATGGCTCACGGGCCCAGCCGCGCCGCGGCATGTGGGATCCTCCCGGACCGGGGCACGAACCCGTGTCCCCTGCATCGGCAGGCGGACTCTCAACCACTGCGCCACCAGGGAAGCCCCCAGAGTATACATTTTAACATGCCTTAAAGTATGTTTACACACATATAATTACATGCATAAGATCACAAAGTAAATTTTCTATTAGCTGTTGACATGCAAAATTCTATTTGTATATATATATTTTGCGATTTTTCTAGAAGTGATTAATTAGTGCTCCAGCTATAAAGCTTCTATTTTCCTTGTCAGTGACAATCTCAAGGCCTCTGAGCTGCCTCTCACTTGACCTTGGTTGAAAAGCACAGAGAACAGCAACCTTGAAACTGGCATCAACAAGATTCATTCTACAGAAACCAGATGCAGCACAACAGAGAAAAACCACACATTTAATTTTAAGGTTTTACAGCAATTGCTCTGAATATTTCTTCTTCTTAAAGACTTTTAAGTGCAAACGTCTCCTTCATTTCACAAAGGGAAACAGTGTCATTCTGCCCCTTAACACTGGCCAAAGGCATCATTTGGAGACCCCTCTGCATTCTTCCCTTTGACGGACACATGGCAGCAGGGTCCACACAACCCTGGGAGAATAACACACCTGGATGTGACATTTAGCTGTGAAGCTTTCATTGAGCCGATCCTGACTATTAAAGCATGCTGAAAAGCATTTCATTAACATTTGAACAAGAAGGTTATGCAGCTGTAGTAGAATCGTGCAGTTCAAATGCACATGCATATATTATTTTCTGCTTGAAGGGAGTTGTTTTCCATTGTCTTACACCAGTGTTCATTTGAGGGTGCAGTGCCATGGCTGTCCTTTGCCCACAGAATTAAATGCCTCATTGTTTCTCCCTTCTGCAGTGAGAATACCCATTTTAACCACGGAAGCTGCCTGGTGGACTGGGAGTGACGAAGACTGAGTTGGGAACTTGCTTCTGGTTGTTAACCTGTTTTATTTCCTACATCGTTATTACCTAACTAACCTCCTAAAATCAAATCACACTTTATTAAATTGTCATCTGATTATCATTTTAAGATATGCTATCAGAATCTTAAAAATGAAACTAAAAGGTCTTATCAAACACATGAATATATAAACCATCCACCCTCTCATATATTCTCATTGTTTCCCTACAGGTAAACAAAATTATTCATATTTAGATACCCACATCAGGAAAACTTATATTAAAAACATGGATAACCTATGTGCAAAAGGGTTTAAATTGCTGCATATTAGGTTCAAAAATGAAAGAAAGTACAGAGAATCCTTGTTTTTCCTTCGTGCAATGGTATACTCGTAAATGCTTACCAATTGGCTCCCTGGAAAAGAAAAAAAAAAGCCCCTATTTGTAGTGTTTGCAGAATTCTGTGGTATAGATATTCCCACCATGGCCTATCCCAAGCTGCTGGTGAGGTGCTTCTGAAGGCTGAGCAGCTGTGTGGGCTCTCCCAAGCAGGTGCTAGCAGCTCCAGCGCTCCACTGTCTGAATGTCTTGCATCTGTCTCTTCCCTTCCACTCCAACACACAGTTCACACCTTTATTACTGCTTGCTTACCACATTATAATATTACAATGTCATCACCTGGGGCTTCCCTGGTGGCACAGTGGTTGAGAATCCACCTGCCAAGGCAGGGGACATGGGTTCGAGCCCTGGTCCCAGAAGATCCCACATGCCGCAGATCAACTAAGCCCGTGCGCCACAACTACTGAGCCTGTGCTCTAGAGCCTGCAAGCCACAACTACTGAGCCCACGTGCCACAACTACTGAAGCCTGTGTACCTAGAGCCCACGCTCTGCAACAGAAGCCACCGCAATGAGAAGCTTGCACGTTGCAACGAAGAGTAGCCCCCGCTCACTGCAGCTAGAGAAAGCCTGGGCGCAGCAATGAAGACCCAAAGCGGCCAAAAATAAATAAATAAAATAAATAAAAATTTATATATATAAAAAAGAATGTCATCATCTGTCTGCCCCCTCCATTTCTCAGTGCTCACTCACTGCTTTTATCAGTTGATTAATAAAAATCACTGAAGCTCTATGAGCAATTCCCAGGGATAAGCCCTTTGGATACACAGAAACGTAATTCATGGTCACTGCCCTCACACTGGTTACAAGCTAGCTAGAGAGACAAACACATGCATTCTGAAAATTCAAAGTTGCATGAGACAAGTATCTAAGGAGTGGTTTCAATACAAATTGCTCTAGGATTTCAGAGGAAGAAAGTATGAGGTTGGTATGTTAATAGTTAAAAAAAAAAAAAAGATGTGGATTAGCTTTTCAAGGTAGAGGTCCAGTGAGTATTTCTGTTTGTCCGCCTCTGACCCACTTCCTGCTTTTGAAGACTTTTCTGCCTTACGAATGGGAATCAGGGCCTATCTCCCAATATAAACACTGAAAACGCTAAATACATGATTTCCCAGCATTCTCTGCAGCTAGGATACAGACAGGTGAGCTCTGCTCAACCAATTAGGTACACCCATCCTAAAGTTTAAATCCGGAACAGGTGCACAACAGCAAGCACTACTTAGACTATATTTTGCAGATAAGCAGTAGCTGAAGCAGCAGCAGCAGTGGCAGCCTTGTCGAACAGGCCACAGAGACAGTGATGCTGATGGTAAGACTCAGGGTCCTACGTCCCAGTTTGCTGCAGTGGTGATGGTGTGAGTTCTGAATCCAGTTTTTAACAGAACACATACTACTCTCCTGAGACTTATGGGATGTGATGTGACTGTGGCCATGGCTCCCACACAGCCTCCATTTTCCTGTCCAGCCTTGTTCACCTACCCTGTTATTCTATTATGCTAAGAGCTAGTCTCTGTTGCTTGCAACTAAGGAATCCTGACTGACATTTAGAGGCAGGGAAGTTGTGCTGGCAAAATGAGCAAAGAAGTAGTTAGGAGTCACATCACATAATTGCTCCAAATACTTCAATAGCTAAACAGGTACTGAAGGATAAATTCTAACTTCTGTAGTCTACCCTTCTGGTCCCTTTTTAACTACTCAGTTGATCTTAAACACACTGTGAACTGTACTATGACTATCCCACCTCTCTACCTCTGCTCATTCATTTCCTCCCCACCACTGCCCCTGGAATGCTCCCTTCTCCTCACTGAGTCTAATTAAATCACCAATTTTGAAAGGCCTAGATGAGATGTCTTATTTGTCAAATCTTCCTAGACTACCCTGACCCATTAAAATCTTTCTCTTCTCTGTACATTCAGAGCACTTAGTGGCATTACCAAGGATTTAGAATATTCTGATACTTTGCATGACAATTTATCATTCAGCAAACACTCACTCCCTCCCTCTCCCACTGTGGGTAGAGAATGCTTTTTCCCCTAAAGATGCTATTCTTTATTATTATTATTTTACATCTTTATTGGGGTATAATTGCTTTACAATGGTGTGTTAGTTTCTGCTTTATAACAAAGTGAATCAGTTATACATATACATATGTTCCCATATCTCTTCCCTCTTGCGTCTCCCTCCCTTCCACCCTCCCTATCCCACCCCTCCAGGCGGTCACAAAGCACCGAGCTGATCTCTCTGTGCTATGTGGCTGCTTCCCACTAGCTCTCTACCTTACGTTTGGTAGTGTATATATGTCCATGCCTCTCTCTCGCTTTGTCACAGCTTACCCTTCCCCCTCCCCATATCCTCAAGTCCGTTCTCTAGTAGGTCTGTGTCTTTATTCCTGTCTTACCCCTAGGTTCTTCATGACATTTTTTCCCTTAAATTCCATAGATATGTGTTAGCATACGGTATTTGTCTTTCTCTTTCTGACTTACTTCACTCTGTATGACAGACTCTAGGTCTATCCACCTCATTACAAATAGCTCAATTTCGTTTCTTTTTATGGCTAAGTAATACTCCATTGTATATATGTGCCACATCTTCTTTATCCATTCATCCGATGGTGGACACTTAGGTTGTTTCCATCTCTGGGCTATTGTAAATAGAGCTGCAATGAACATTTTGGTACATGACTCTTTTTGAATTATGGTTTTCTCAGGGTATATGCCCAGTAGTGGGATTGCTGGGTCATATGGTAGTTCTATTTGTAGTTTTTTAAGGAACCTCCATACTGTTCTCCACAGTGGCTGTATCAATTTACATTCCCGCCAACAGTGCAAAAGGGTTCCCTTTTCTCCACACCCTCTCCAGCATTTGTTTCTAGATTTTTTGATGATGGCCACTCTGACTGGTGTGAGATGATATCTCATTGTAGTTTTAATTTGCATTTCTCTAATGATTAATGATGTTGAGCATTCTTTCATGTGTTGTTGGCAGTCTGTATATCTTCTTTGGAGAAATGTCTATTTAGGTCTTCTGCCCATTTTTGGATTGGGTTGTTTGTTATTGAGCTGCACGAGCTGCTTATAAATTGTGGAGATTAATCCTTTGTCAGTTGCTTCATTTGCAAATATTTTCTCCCATTCTGAGGGTTGTCTTTTGGGCTTGTTTATGGTTTCCTTTGCTGTGCAAAAGCTTTGAAGTTTCATTAGGTCCCATTTGTTTATTTTTGTTTTTATTTACATTTCTCTAGGAGGTGGGTCAAAAAGGATCTTGCTGTGATTTATGTCATAGAGTGTTCTGCCTATGTTTTCCTCTAAGAGTTTGATAGTTTCTGGCCTTACATTTAGGTCTTTAATCCATTTTGAGCTTATTTTTGTGTATGGTGTTAGGGAGTCATCTAATCTCATACTTTTACATGTACCTGTCCAGTTTTCCCAGCACCACTTATTGAAGAGGCTGTCCTTTCTCCACTGTACATTCCTGCCTCCTTTATCAAAGATAAGGTGACCATATGTGTGTGGGTTTATCTCTGGGCTTTCTATCCTGTTCCACTGGTCTATCTTTCTGTTTTTGTGCCAGTACCATACTGTCTTGATTACTGTAGCTTTGTAGTATAGCCTGAAGTCAGGGAGCTTGATTCCTCCAGCTCCCAATGGAATCTTGATAGAGACTGCATTGACTCTACAGATGGTTTGGAGTTTTATGGACATTTTAACAATATTATTTTTTTCAATCCATGAATATGGGATACCTTTCCATTTATTTGCATCTTCTTAATTTCTTGCATCAGTGTCTTGTAGTTTTCAGTGTAGAGATCTTTCATCCCTTTGGTTAAATTTATTCCTAAGTATTTTATTTTTTTCAATGCTGTTGTAAATGGGATTGTTTTCTTTACTTCTTTTTTAGATAAAACCATGTCTTCTGCAATCAGTGTGTGATTCAATCCACCAGGCACACAAATCTCACACCATGATGCACACAAAGATTCTTAGAGCCACTGTCATTGTATGGAATGAGGAAGCTTCGAATAGAGGTTACATCAGTTTTGATTAGGCCTGTATGGGAAATATGTCATTAAATAATAATGATTGCTAACACTATGGAGCTCTTACTAGGTGCTTGGCACTGTTCTCAGTACTATACATGTTATTTCATTTAACTGCCACAGCAATGCTATAAGATAGGAATCCTACAAAATAGGTACTATTATTATCCCCACTTAACAGGTGAAGAAACTGAGGCAAAGTAAGATTAAGGCACTTGCCCAAGGTCACACAGCTAGTAGTGGTTAAGCCAGATTCAAACCCAAACAGTCTGATGCCATCCTCTTTGTGCTTAATCTCTGTTCCTTACTACCTCCAGATTAATGGTAACATGAACCTGAAAATAACTATTTAAGTCAACATAAGGAAGGGCCATACTCAAAACATGGCTAATATAAACATAAAAATATTTAAGTTCCTTAATATCCATTTGAAAGGGGAAAAAAAAGAAAGAAAGCTTTATCCTATACTGCCTCTCAGAAGCCTGAAGGAGTGCAATGTGGACCTGAAAATGACTGATTAAATTCCTATCATCCTATAAGTGAAGAACCCATTCTATTATTAGTGAAATGGCTAACACCAAGGGTAGTGGCTAAGAAGACATGAACGCTTACACGATACAGTGAAAAATTGCTCTGAAGTATGCAGAAGGAATCAATTCCAGTGTTAGTTTAGTCAAGAAACTAAGATTAATCGGAAGCCACACATTTTGACAGAATCTCCAATGATCTCATTTCCAAGACATGAAATATTCTTCTAGGGATGATTAAACAGAGCTTGCACTTTCATCTTTAAGGTATGATTATTACCTTTTATTTTATTTGATTAGTATATATCAAGGACATGATGCTTTTCATGTTGCTAGGAAGCTGGGGTAGAAAACTTGCAGACATGTCTCCAGATTCTCCAGTTCAATTCTTGACATTTTATTTTTCTGTTTCAGCAATGATCTTATGAGTAAACATTCTCCAATGTGAGCTCTTGGCTCACTTGCTATAACATCATGCTATTCTTCCCCCTCTCAGGGAAGTTTGGCATGCAAATGCAGGAGAGTGCTGTTATTACAGGAATAAACTTAAATCCCTTCTTGCGTTTCTAAGAAAATGTATCGCTCATGGGCAATACTTTTTGTTGGTGCATACACTATGTCCCTTAAAGCTCTCTCATATATCCCAAGGGTAGAATCTTGGAAACTGTATTTCTCACACTCTTGTGAACAGGGTTTCAATTAGACTTCGTCAATGAGAAGCACCTGCATGATATTTGGACACTGGAAGAGAAGGGGAAGCAGTCCACTTCCATCCTGCTGTCCCAGATCATCTTAGCAGAAGATGAGAATACTGAGGGTCCCACATGAACTTTTCATTGTCTTAGCCAACAAATAACCATTTCTGCTCCCAGCCCATTGCCCAGCTCCAGCTGGTTGTGGCTCTGCCCACAGGAAATATAAGTGAGAACACGAATATTTGGTAAGAATTACACGTCTGTGCTACAGGGGTGGGACTTTATATATTTGACATATTTATATTCAGTGTTGTTTGGATCACTATTGGGCCCAAAAAGAAGTAGAAAGGTGTGGGCTGGAAGGCACGTGAGCTCTTGAATCAAGCCAGTTAGGTAAGAACAGTCGGTGAAATGAAGTAAGACTTAGTGGGTAAGATCACTGTCTAAGTCTGAGAGTCTGCTTCTATTTTGTAAATAAGTTCATTTACATCATCTTTCTTTTGATTCCACATATAAGCGACATCATACGGTATTTCTCTTTCTCTGTCTGACTTACTTCACTCAGTATGATAATCTCTAGAGAATGAACTTATGGTTACCAGGGGGGAAGGGTGCGGGGGGAGGGATAGTTAGGGAGTTCGGGATTGACATGTACACAGTGCTGTATTTAAAATGGATAACCAACAGGGACCTACTGTATAGCACAGGGAACTCTGCTCAATATTCTGTAACAACCTAACTGGGAAAAGAATTTGAAAAAGAATAGATACGTGCATATGTATAACTGAATCACTTTGTTGTACACCTGAAACTAAAACAACATTGTTAATCAACTACACTCCAATACAGAATAAAAAGTTAAAAAAAAACATTTAGTGGGTAAGAAAGAACAGGAGGTAGGGTATGGTGGAACTGAGAGCACACGAGCCACGATGGTGTCACAGAGCTTCAGGGAGATCCAAGAAGTCAATGAGAGTTGACTGGGAAGAAGCCAAAATGGAAGGAATGAATCTTGTGAATAAATCTTAGCTGATGATCTGGACCGAGGAGAATATCTGTCATTGTTCCTGATTTATGTGAGGTTGTTAAAGAAGATATGTTTTTAAATGGCCATGACAAACTGAAACAATGATCCTTAAAGAATATTTTTTTCCCAAAAGGAGAGGCTTCTTTTTAACACTATAGAAGCTGCATGACCTTTTTATTAAACATTCAAGCAATATCTAAGCATATGAAATAGAAAGTGACAATCTCCCACATAATCCTAACCCCAAGTAGAGTTATTGATAATGGATGTTATCTACTGCACATATAAACAAATACATGGATATGTAGATACTTACCTAAATATAGACCACATATGCTGTTCTACAATGTATTTTAAAATATTACCTCGTTACCTCTTTTCCTTGCCCTTACATAAGGCTCCACTTCATGCTTTTTAAAGATGACAGGATATTCTACTCTAAGGATTACCAAAATAACTTCAGCCAGTCCTCTGAAAACAGACATGTATCTTTTATTCTCTTGCTATTACAGAAATGCTGCAAAAACATTTTGAACATACGTCTTTGTGTACATATGAAAGTTTATCTGTAGGATAAATTTCTAGAACTAGAATTTTAGAGTCAAAGAGTATGTGCATGCAAATTTTTATGTATATTGACTATTGCTTTTCATAAATACTGCACAAATTTGCATTTCTACCAGTAGTATATAAAAGTGAACTGCATTTTTTAGGAATATATTCTACAAGGTTCTCACACAAGAACTCATGCAATCAACAAAATCAAACCTTGTAGAAGTTTTGAACAATTAATAGAGAATAGAAGTGGGAATTTAGCAACATTTATAATATATCACAGTGACATTTTCCACAGCCCACATAAACAGGTGGGCTATGACTGGCATAGAAAATCCCAAGAGCCTGAGGGGATGGTAAGGGTAGTATTGAATCTGTGCTTTGCTGCAGTTCTTTCCTCCTCAAATGAAGGAGGTTATCACCTTCGGAATTTCCATTTAAGTTACTGGAGGTAGGGACTGAGGGGTCCTGAGCTTTAGAAGCTCATCAGTAGCTTTTATTTGCTAAATGAGTATGATATTATTACCACCTCCATCCTGTGAATAAGGACAACAGTTGTTGAATCAATTTTTTAAAATGACAACCTTTTGAGGTAGTACGCCTATTTTAGAGACAACACATTGCACATTTAGGCAGCTCAAGTTTCTTAAAGTGATTTCACAAATTGGTAGTGTTAGAACAAAAATCCAACCTAAAGACTTCTGATGATACATTCCATGCTCTTTCTGGGCTGTCCAAATCTGATATTGAATTTATTCTAAATTTTGGTTAGACCCTAAACATACTCTGCTGAGTTCCTTTGTCTTAAGCATGAAATCTATGTATTTATAAACTTGGATTTTAAGAATTATACTTTATCTAAATGTTACATGAGATTTAAAAGTTAGACTCCTGTATTTTTCAGAGAGACCTCAATAGGGTTTTTTTTTCCTCTCTCTGAAAATCAGGAATTTTAAACCAGACGTATAAACAATTTGTAATATTACATTAAAATTTCCAAACTCATGATATTCAAATAGTAGAGTTCTAAACTGGGTACACACAATCTTCCTATACTCTCTCTTTGACAACTGTTTATCATCATGGGAATATTTTTCTCATATTACAGCTGGTGACAAGGGTGATTAACAGTATATTCTTGATATTTTCAAATATCACCTTTTAAAATATTTTTTCAAAATAACATGGGCTTCAGAGATAAACCCATGCACCTATAGTCAACTAATCTATGACAAAGGAGGCAAAGATATACAATGGAGAAAAGACAGTCTCTTCAATAAGTGGTGCCAGGAAAACTGGACAGCTACATGTAAAAGAATGAAATTAGAACACTCCCTAACACCATACACAAAAATAAACTCAAAATGGATTAGAGACCTAAATGTAAGGCTGGACACTATAAAACTCTTAGAGGTAAACATAGGAAGAACACTCTTTGACATAAATCACAGCAAGATCTTTTTTGATCCACCTCCTAGAGTAATGGAAATAAAAACAAAAATAAACAAATGGGACCTAATGAAACTTAAAAGCTTTAGCACAGCAAAGGAAACCATAAACAAGACCAAAAGACAATGCTCAGAATGGGAGAAAATATTTGCAAATGAAGCAACTGACAAAGGATTAATCTCCAAAATATATAAACAGCTCATGCAGCTCAATATTAAAAAAACAAACAACCCAATCCAAAAATGGGCAGAAGACCTAAATAGACATTTCTCCAAAGAAGACATACAGATGGCCAAGAAGCACATGAAAAGCTGCTCAACATCACTAATTATTAGAGAAATGCAAATCAAAACTACAATGAGTATCACCTCACACCAGTTAGAATGGGCATCATCAGAAAATCTACAAACAACAAATGCTGGAGAGGGTGCAGAGAAGAGGGAACCCTCTTGCACTGTTGGTGGGAATGTAAATTGATACAGCCACTATGGAGAACAGTATGGAGGTTCCTTAAAGAACTAAAAATAGAATTACCATATGACCCAGCAATCTCACTACTGGGCATATACCCAGAGAAAACCATAATTCAAAAAGACACATGCACCCCCAATGTTCACTGCAGCACTATTTACAATAGCGAGGTCATGGAAGCAACCTAAATGCCCATCGACAGACGAATGGATAAAGAAGATGTGGTACATCTTGGAATACAATGGAATATTACTCAGCCACAAAAAGGAACGAAACTGGGTCATTTGTTGAGATGTGGATGGATGTAGAGACTGTCATACAGAGTGAAGTAAGTCAGAAAGAGAAAAACAAATATCGTATATTAATGCATGTATGTGGAACCTAGAAAAATGGTACAGATGAACCAGTTTGCAGGGCAGAAGTTGAGACACAGATGTAGAGAACAAACGTATGGACACCGGGGGGGAAAGACGCGGGGGTGTGGGGTTGGTGGTGGGATGAATTGGGCGATTGGGATTGACATGTATACACTGATGTGTATAAAATTGATGACTAATAAGAACCTGCTCTATAAACAAACAAAAAAAAACAACTAATACTAAACTTTCTTTGGGTTATTTGTATGGAAATATGTTAATATAAATATTTCAGACATTACATGAAATTTCTAAAAATCTTACATTTTCTGATATAATAAGTCATAATTCTAGTTATTACTTTAAAATGTATATCTCAGAAATAACTAAATTTCCTTGTCAAGTCAATTGCATTATTATGAACTTTCATCAAATCTTTAACCATGGTCATTTTTAAGTCTTTTGTCATTTACAGACAGTTCTGGGTATACTCTGATGCTTTTGCAAATATGTTCCTATAAAAGGGTTTCATCTTCAAGGAATTCATGGAAAAGACTCTGACAAGTACAGGTTTTTGGTAACTGACTATACTGCTGAACTGAATGAATAACCATTTTCAGAACTCTAATGGAAAACTGATGAATTCATAAAAGTACTAACAGAAGATCAAGATGAAAAACAATTAATTACATGGACTGACTGAACTGATGAGGATGATTATAATTTTTGTGACTTTCTGTTTGAATAAAAAAACAAGAAACTGGAAAGAACCAAAATGTCTAATAACAGATTAAATAAGTTATGATAAATTTCTTTGTTGACCTCTTGTACATAATGAAACTGTTCAGTAATGAAGATGAATGCTTGTGCTATAATGTAAAGTATATATGTATAAAATATATCTGCTATTATACCCCCCCAAAAGATGATCAAATATAAAATTAATATTAAAACATTAAATAAAATATTCAAAAAACTGAATTAGGTAATTCTATATGTACTCACTTGGAAAGATATGCACATTGAGTTAAATATGCTTCAGAGTAACATTAGCATATGCTCTAACTTTAACTTTTAAATGATGTCTGTATAGTTACTGTGTATATGTTACATAGGCATATGATATATGTATGTACATGCATTTCCACACACAGAAGAGTCTAACGGTGTATGCAAACTGAAATTAGAGAGGAAGGCCTCCCTTGTATACTTCAGCACCGACCGAATTTGCTACAACAGGCACAGACTTCCCTGGTGGCGCAGTGGTTGAGAGTTCATGCCCTGGACCAGGAAGATCCCACATGCCACGCAGTGGCTGGGTCCGTGAGCCATGGCCGCTGAGCCTGCGCGTCTGGAGTCTGTGCTCCGCAATGGGAGAGGCCACAGCAGTGAGAGGACCGCGTACCGCAAAAAAAAAAACAAAAAAAAAAAAACAGGCAAAGAGACTATAGTTCATTCCCCGTCATTCTAAATAAACAGAGGTCTGATAAATATTAAAAAAAAATTTAAAAAAATAACATGGGCTTACTATTCTGTCTCATTTTCCTTTCTTATATTCCCTTTTTTCTTTCTTTCTCTCACATTTTTCCTTTGCTATATTAAATTTCCCTAAGAACTAACCCTGGTATTATGATTTCATTTCTTTATGTAACACCACTGACCCATTTTAAATCATTAGTAACTTTGTAAAGGCAACTTGTTATTATACCTAGAGATAGTGTAATAAATAGGTTAGAGAGTATCTGACTGTAATCACACAGAGTAGATTGGCTAGTATTTCTTATTGGGTAAGCTACAAAGGCCCCTTAGAGAAAGAAAAATCTGTGCTGGGCTGAAGGCAACTTTAAGCAATAGACTGCATTTTGGTTACCACTGAATCCCCAGTCTAAAACAATGCCAGGAACTTAATAGGAAATCTATAAATATTTATTAAATGAATGTAGTTGTTAGGCAGGTTACTTAACCTTCATGGCCACGACTGCTGCACAGCTTCTCCAAGGCATTGTAGATAACAGATTACATATGCCCAGAGACACATGTGCATGACAATTCTGTCTGCTGTGATCTTAGTCATTATTTTATAATACTTTTAGTGTACTTACTAAAATCTTGTGTGCCTTCCTCTTTGTTCTACTGACCTAGAATTTCCATTCGTAGGTATTATTGAACAGAAACATGTACATATGTGCATGCATGAGAATGCTCATAACAACATCATTCTTATTACTCTCCAACTCGAAATCACCAAAATGTCATCAGCATGGTAGATTACAATGGAATAATGCACAGCAATGCAAATGAATAGCTATACACAGTACCATGGATACTTACTAATACTGAGAAAGACACCAATGCAAAAGATTAAGTACTGTAAGCATGCATATACATATAAAGTTTAAAAGGTAAAACCAAGCTACTGTGTTAGAAAACAGGATACTTGTTACTCTGGGGAAAAAGCTTAGGTTAAGGACTTTGCTGCTAATGGTTTATTTCTAGATCTGGGTGGTGGTTACATGGCTGTGTTTTCTTTGTGGCTATTCACCAACTTGTATAATTATGATTTATATATTTTTTCTGCATATGTGTCATCACTCCATAAAACTTATTTAAAAATTAACTACATTTGTATACAAGTACAAAGGCATAAAAGCAAGTAACTGGAATGACAGACATCTTGGGAGCCTTTAGTTTGGATTGAAAAGGAAGAAATAAAAGTGCCATTCACAAATGCTATCATTGTGTACGTATGGAAAATCCAAAATTACCAACAAACAAATTAGTAGAATTTAACAAGATTACTGGATATGAAATAAACATTAAAAATCAACTGTTGGGCTTCCCTGGTGGCGCAGTGGTTGAGAGTCCGCCTGTCGATGCAGGGGACACGTGTTCGTGCCCCGGTCCGGGAAGATCCCACATGCCGCGGAGTGGCTGGGCCCGTGAGCCATGGCCGCTGAGGCCTGCGTGTCCGAAGCCTGTGCTCCGCAACGGGAGAGGCCATATCAGTGAGAGGCCCGCGTACCGCAAAAAAAAAAAAAAAAAAAATCAACTGTAAATGGCCATCATCAAAAAGTATACAAATAATAAATGCTGGAGACAGTGTGGAAAAAAGGTAACTGTCCTGCACTGTTGTTGGGAATGTAAATTGGTACAGTCACTATGGAAAACAGTATGGAGGTTCCCTAAAAAACTAAAACTAGAGTTACCATATGATCCAGCCATCCTATTCCTGGGCATATATCTGGAAAAGACAAAAACTCTAATTCGAAAAGATACATACACCCCAGTGTTCATAGCAGCACTATTTACAATAGCCAAGCCATGAAAACAACTTAAATGTCCACTGACAGATGAACAGTTAAAGAATGTTGTATACATATACACAATAGAATATTACTCAGCCATAAAAATGACTGAAATAATGCCATTTGCAGCAACATAGATGGACCTAAAGATTATCATACTAAGTGAAGTCAGAGAAAGACAAATATCATATGATATCACTTTCATGTGGAAACTAAAAAATGATACAGAAGAACTTATTTACAAAATAGAAACAGATTCACAGACATAAAACAAACTTATGGTTACCAAAGGGGAAGGGGGGGATAAATTAGGAGTTTGGGATTAACAGATACACATTACTGTATATAAAATAGATAATCAACAGGGACCTACTGTATAGCACAGGGAACTATACTCAATATCTTGTAATAACCTATAATGGAAAATAATCTGAAAAAGAATATATATATATGTATATATGTGTGTGTGTGTATGTGTGTGTGTGTGTGTGTGTGTGTGTGTATAAATGACTGAATCACTTTGCTGTACACCAGAAACGAACACAACATTGTAAGTCAACTACGTACTTCAATTAAAAAAAATGTGGCTTCCCTGGTGGCGCAGTGGTTGAGGGTCTGCCTGCTGATGCAGGGGACATGGGTTCGTGCCCTGGTCCGGGAGGATCCCACATGCAGTGGAGCGGCTGGGCCCGTGAGCAATGGCCACTAAGCCTGTGCGTCCAGAGCCTGTGCTCCGTGACAGGAGAGGCCACAACAGTGAGAGGACCGTGTACCACAAAAAAAAAAAAAAAAAGAACTTATTGATTATATAACCAGATGATTCTTTGTAGTAGCAACTAAAAGAAATACAATTTATAATTAAAGATTATGTAGCACCTAGGAATAAATCTAAAACTCCATTCCCTAGTTTTAAGGAGAAAAATTAAAGATGATCCAAATTAATGAAGTGATACACATATCATTCATGGATTGGGTGGCTCGATATTGTGTGTATATACATGTGTGTATATAAATATATATAGAGAGAAAGGTTTTTAAAAAATATAAATATATAAAAATTACCCCAAATTGATCAATAGTCAATAAAATGCCAGTCAAATATTCAACAAATTTTCTTGTGCAATGCTACAAGTTGATTCTCAAATTTATATGGGAACACAAAGGGCCAAAAATAGAGAAAATTATCTTGAAGTTTATTAACAAGATGGGAGGGCTTGCACTACTGGATATCAAAACTTATTCTAGAACTACAGTAATTATTGTATTGGTACTCAGATAAATAAGCAGAAAAATGACACAGATTAGAAAACTCGGATATAGATCCAACATTAATGGACACTTGATTCATGACAAACAGGGCATGGCAGTGGAGAAGTAAGCCTGTTCAATAAGTAAATGGGAAAACTGGGTAATCACGTGGGAAAAAAGGAAATGGCAGTCTCTTACTTCAAACCATACATAAAAATAATTTCCAGATATATCATAGGTCAAACGTAAAAAGCAAAATAATAAAACTTTAGAAGTTAATATAGAAAAATATCTTCATGACCTTAGAGGAGAGAAAGACTTATACGATAAAACAGAACACTAAAAGCACTAACCATAAAGGAAGATGGATGAATTAAAATTAAGAATTTTATCAAAAGTTACTGCAAACATGGAAGAAGAAGAACACAGCATGGGAGAGGAGATCTGCAACACATAAAACCAATGAAGGATTAATATTGAGAATATATAAAGAACTCCTACAAATAAATAAGAAAAATGAAAATAACCCAATCGTAAAATAGTCAAAAGTCATGAATAGGCAATGCACAAAGAAATCAAATAATATAAGAGTATGAAAAATTGCTTAATTCCACTTACAATCAGGGAAATGCAAATTTAGATTACAGTAAGACACCAGAATACAGCCATGAGATTGGGAGAAAAAGAAAAAGCAATGTAAGTCCTTACAATACCAAGTGTTAGTGAGGATGTGGAGCTGCTGGTGAGAGTATATGACATCATTATTCTTCTAAGTAAAGCCAAGTGTGGCCTGTTGTGGTGGTGTAATTTTTTTTTTTTTTTTTTTTGCGGTACGCGGGCCTCTCACTGTTGTGGCCTCTCCCCCTGCGGAGCACAGGCTCCGGACATGCAGGCTCAGCGGCCATGGCTCACGGGCCCAGCCGCTCCGCAGCATGTGGGATCTTCCCGGACCGGGGCACGAACCCGTGTCCCCTGCATCGGCAGGCGGACTCTCAACCACTGCGCCACCAGGGAAGCCGTGGTGGTGTAATTTTGATTGCTTAGCCAAATCCCCAAACCACCAAGAGCAGGCATGATAAAAACTGATAGTCAAGTTTTGAGCACAGGGCGGGTAGTTTGATAGAAGAAACCAGGGTTCCTGATGAGTACTGAGTGGCCATACCAGCACTGGACTGGTTGACGAGAAGTCATTATACCATACTTTGGGACTTTACCTGAGAGTGATACAACCTTCTTTTCAAATTTAAGCTACTGTTAGTTTGGGTTTTCAGTCTCTTGAAGCTTTAACTAATTCTAATAAAATGCCTTTTCTTGGGTAATATTTCTGAGTGCTTACTATGTTCCATGAACCATATTAAAAGGTTCACATAAGTTATCTCATTCAATTAACTCAACAACTGTACTAGGGTTCTCCAGAGAAACAGAACCAACAGGAGATAGACAGATACAGATATAGATATATAGATAAAAAGATATCCACTATAACAATGGCTCATGTGATTTTGGAAGCTGAGAATTTCCAGACTCAGGAGAGCCCAAGATACAGTTCCAGTCCAAGTCCAGTAGCATGAGAAGCGAGAGAGCCAAGGGTGTAAGTTCTAGTCCAGGTCTGAGTTCGAAGGCAGGAGAAGACTGATGTCCCAGTTTAGAGACCACCTGCCAGAAAGAGCAAATTCTCCCTTACTCAGCCTTCTTGTTCTATTCAGGCCTTCCATGGATTGGATAGGGCCCAGCTATATTGGAGAAGGCAATCTGCTTTACTCAGTCTACTGATTCAAATGTTAATCTCATCCAGAAGCACCCTCACAGAGACACTCAGAACAATGTTTACATCTGGGTACCCTGTGGCCCAGTCAGTTTGACACAAAATTAACCATCACAACAACAGTAATGAAGTAAGTACTGAGACACAGACAGGTTACCAAATGTGTGATTAAGTCACACAGGAAGTTTAACACCAGAACACACAATTTGCATTATACTTTATACTACTGCCTGTCCACCTATATATGAGCCTTACTTATCTTTGTGTTGCTCATAATATCTAACAGTACTCTCTGCACATAGCTCTTCACTCGTATACCATTATATACCCTAAAATACTGACTTGGATTAATCAGACCAAATAAAGCATTCAGAGGCTTCTGATCTAAGGACACAATTTTTTTTTGCATTCATTCAAGATGAGTCCTGAATAAGCTTTCAATTCTCTTGGTTTTAGCAAAGTGAATTTTCAGTACAGAATGAGATGTAAGTTTGTGGAAACTACTGAAAACATATCTTGACAGTAAGTTTTTGCATTTCAGTAGTTGATCTTTATGATGGAAACAAATAAACAAATATACAACAAAGCTTATACAGAAAACCATTGCAAAGGAACTCAATCATTCCCATATGTAGTATTTTCTAAAGTTTTTTTTCCCTTTCTCAATGAATGTGAATTTAGGGCAAAAACCAAAAGTACATCTGTTAACGGAATTAAAATTGCTAACTGTCAACTTCTTTTCCAAAAGAGGTCCTTGAAAACCTTCTCATTTCTAATCATTTGTTTCCTCATTATCATAGGTGGGAAAAAATGATGGCATAACTCCTAATTACCAGAGGTGCATGTGTATCATATTAGTAAGGTGGTACAAAAATAAATTTGAAGTACAGGTTTTCCCTTAGTTAAATACAAAAATATTCCTTCACCGTTTTGACAAATAGTTACTGAGTACTTACATATGCCAGGTACCACTCTAGGATCTGGAATTTATGACCACAAGTACACGTTTGTTGGAAGAGACAGACAATAAACAGATAAAGGAAAAGTACATTACAGAATGTCAGGTAGAGATAAGCATTATGGAGAAACATGAAGCAGAGTAAAAGAGAGTGAAGAGTGGGTGAAGATGTGGCATTTGGGCAGAGAACTGAATGAAGTGAGGGGACAGTCAGGCCTACATATAGAGGAAGTATGTTCTAGATAGATGGGAACAGGCCCTGGGGCAGGCTGCCAGTATGGCTGGCGCGCCTTGAGTGAGGGGATGATCCCTAGGCAATGAGGTGAGTAAGTTGGCCAGGATTCAGTGCTCTAGAATGAGAACTATGCATGGAATACAGTGCACATGTATATGCATCAAATTAGAGAAAAAAAGCGGAGTAGAACATTCGGTGCTAAACTTTTTTGGTGCTAAACTTTTGGTGATAATACTAATCTAAGATGGTGAACGGAATAATTGTTGCACTAGCTATCTCATTTCTGCTGAGTTTTCCAAATATGGCTTTGGGAATTCTGGTAGGTAGCTTACATGGCTCCCAATGGCTCCCTGCCTCCTGGTATTCACACTTTTGTGTAATCTTCTCCTCTTGAGTGCAGACTGACCTTAGGGACATGATTCTAACAAGTAGAATATGGCAAAAGTGATGAAATGTTTCCGCAGTTAGGTTCCGAGACTGTGACTTGTGTCTTGCTAGCACGCCTCCTCTTGCTGGCACTCTCTTCTCCTTTCACTTGCTTGCTCTGATAAAACCAGCTGCCATATTGTGAAATGCACTTATAGAGAGGCCCATGTGGCAAGGAACCAAGGGAGACCTCTAGCCTACAGCTTACGAGAAACTGAGACCTAAGTTCAGGAGTCCATCAGGAACTGAATCCTGCTACCAACCACGTGAGTGAAATAGGAAGCAGCTCCTTTCCAATCGGTGCCTTGAGGTGACTTTAGCCTCATGGGAAACCCAGAGCTAGAGGACCCACGTAAAACATGCCTGGATTCCTGTCCCATAAAAACTATGAGATAATAAATGTTTTTTAAGCCACTAATTTTTGAGACACTTTATTATGCAGTAATATATAATATAGGGCTGCAGTTCGGTTTCTATATTGAGCACTCGGGGGAGGAAGTTTTTCCTGCAGGTTTAGCATTCCTGTGTGTGTTACAGAGATGGGAGAGGGTATTAAAGATCCTTTAGTGAGAAAAGTATTTGCTACTTAGAGTTCAAGCTTATTCAGTTTTCCCAATAGGGAGAGATATGAAAGCAATGATACTTGCGTTGTCCTCTGTCCCCACCCGCTTACACATGTTTCTATTAAAACATTTCATGCCCAAGGCTCCGGGGCTTACAAATTATAAGAGGGGGCTTAAGAACATCCCTCCAAATATATGTACATTTATTTTTGTTTTTTGTTTGTTTGTTTGTTTGTTTTTTGCGGTACGCGGGCCTCTCACTGTTGTGGCCTCTCCCGTTGTGGAGCACAGGCTCCGGATGTGCAGGCTCAGCGGCCATGGCTCACGGGCCCAGCCGCTCCGTGGCATGTGGGATCTTCCCGGACCGGGGCACGAACCCGTGTCCCCTGCATCGGCAGGCGGACTCTCAACCACTGCGCCACCAGGGAAGCCCGTGTACATTTATTATAAATTACAAATATAAGTTTATATTATAAATTATAAATTGCATATATAGCTATGCTAATACGTTATATATAACGCAGTCACAAATTTAGATGTTACAAGCGGATGAGGTGGAAAATAAATATTACCTTGAAGAACACTGGCTTAGCTGACCCCTAATTCAATCCTTCAGTTCTCAGCTCAATAATTACTTCTCTGGAAGTTCTCCTTCTCCCAACCAGGTCAGATCCTCTTTCATAGACCTCTGATTGGTGCATGGGTGGTTCAGTGGTAGAATTCTCGCCTGCCATAGACCTCTGATTCCTTTTTGCTCTGAGCACTTATCTCAGCTTGTGATCATGATTATACATTAATTGCCATAGTTATTTCACTAATCTCTGTCTCCCCCACAAGATTAAAAATCCCATGGTTGCACGGAGCACCTGCACTTTTTCTCTCAAGTATATTCTTTTTTAAAAAATTAATTTATTTTATTTATTTATATTAGGCTGCGCTGGGTCTTCATTGCTGCGTGCAGGCTTTCTCTAGTTGTGGCGAGCGGGGGCTACTCTTCGTTGCAGTACACGGGCTTCTCACTGCGGTGGCTTCTCTTGTTGCGGACCACGGGCTCTAGGCACGCGGGCTTCAGTAGCTGTGGCGCACGGGCTTAGTTGTTCCGCGGCATGTGGGATCTCCCAGACCAGGGCTTGAACCCGTGTCCCCTGCATTGGCAGGCAGATTCTTAACCACTGCACCACCAGGGAAGCCCTCTCAAGTATATTCTCAGAAAGGGACATAGTGCCTGGCATAGAACTAGAACTCAGTTTGTGGAATGAATGGAGAAACAAGTCTCATGACTCTCCTTTTTCCTTTCCCAGATCTGAGTCTCCAGCTGTCAAGTTGGGAGACCAAATCTTCCCATGAGAATTCTGATGACCCATTCAGTACATTTGGGCTCTTCTTCTGATCTCTTCTATCATTTCATGTTGACGGTTCAGACTATGAGCTTCCTCATGTTACCTCCACTGGAATCCTGGGTGTTGATGCTTTGTCTGAACTGGACTGTGAACCCCAATGTAAATGGGTCACAATGGATGTCATTCCCACTTCCTAAGCCAACTTCTCTTAGCCCCAATCTTGTTAGGTCTACCTTTTCATCCATTCTGACTCCATTTAGAAGTTTTCAGCATGCTATGTACAAAGTCACAGTGTTACACTACTTCACAGGGATCCCAGGAGAATTAAATGATAAAATATACATAAAAACACCTTAGAAACTGTAAAACATTATTCAAATATTTGTTCTTTTCTTTGTAGTGTACAGAGGTTTTCTTCCTTCAGAAGAAAATACAATAAAATGATTAGGAAATAAATTGTTGGAAGTTTAGCAATTCACTGCCATTAAAAATAACTGATCAAGAAATAAGGCAGGGACTTCCCTGATGGCGCAGTGGTTAAGACTCCGCCTGCCAATGCAGGGGACGCAGGTTTGAGCCCTGGTCCGGGAAGATCCCACATGCCGTGGAGCAACTAAGCCCGCGAGGCACAACTAATGAGCCTGTGCTCTAAAGCCCACAAGCCACAACTACTGAGCCCGCATGCCACAACTACTGAAGCCCGCGTGCCTAGAGCCCGTGCTCCGCAACAAGAGAAGCCACTGCAGTGAGAAGCCCGCGCACTGCAATGAAGAGCAGCCCCTGCTCGCCGAAACCGGAGAAAGCCTGCAAGCAACAATGAAGACCCAACACATCCAAAAAAAAAAAAAAGAACATTCCATTGTATGGATGTGCCACATTAAAAAAAATAAAAAGAGAAAAGAAATAAGGCAAATAGGTAGGCTTACTTGTACAAGCTATTCAGGGAAGAAGTGATTTTTCTTCTGAGCCAGATGAAAGTAAACCAAAGTTTATTGATTCAGCTGTTGCTACTAGACATCATCTGTTTGGCACGAATTAAGCATTGGCTGCTAACTACAGCACATGTAGCTCCAACTTCTTCAATGAAAGATACTAAGGTGAAGCCCAGATCTTCTGTTTCAAAACTGATTAGAAATTAAATCTAGAAACAAGTTTTGAATATAGTATACTAAGATGGAAGACTGCAATGCATAGGGTCTGAAGCAATAATTTTGAGAGTTTAGTGTGAATACGTTTCACTCAGAGATCTTGTTAAAACTCAGACTGTCGGGCCCTACCCCCAGAGGGTCTGATTCACTGGGCCTGTGAATCCTCATTTATAACAAGCTGTTATGTGATGTCAATGCTTGTCATCTGTGACCCACACAGTGAGTAGCATAGATCTAATGAATAACTGTTTTATGGCTCAGTATGACAGATTCAGAATGGGCATCTTTATAACCCAATTTCAGTTCTGTGAATATATTCTTTCAAGATATATGTCCAAAACGATATGTGAAATACTTCTACTTTATGGTTATTTTCTATGTGGAACTAGCAGCACATGATGTACCTAAGGGAAAAATGAAATTAGTAACAATAGGTAATCTTTGGTTTTCTCCAGAAATTAGATATAATCTGGAGATAAAAATCATATCCTACTTCTTTGCCAGACAAAATCTTGAATGTGAGTGAAATGTAGGATTAAGTGAAGAATGTCACACCACTTCAAATTCTCAGGGTTGGAGTTTAGAATTAGATAACATGTAATCCAATTCCCTTCATTTCTAGACAGTGACGGGAATTGTGCCCACTGAAGGTGAATGACACAAGGTCATAAAGATAATGAAAGGCAAGGCCAAGATTGTAACCCAAGTCTTCTGGTTGGGAGCACAGTATGCTTTTCCATCCAATAATTTCCTTTCCTGCCGGAAAAGAGCAGGTTACGCATCTGGTTGGAACCTTTTCTTGGCCTCATCAACGGCAAAGATTACAGTAATTTATGAAAATCTTCTCTACCACTTTAGAAAACATTTTGGCAGTTCATCAAATGATCAAACACAGAGTTACCATGTGACCCAACAATTTTACTCCTATGTTTATATATATCCAAGAGAAACGAAAACCTATGTCCACACAAAAAGTTGTACATGAATGTTCATAGCAACATTATTCATAATGGCCAAAGGTGGAAACCCAAATGTCCATCAACAGTTGAATGGATAAACAATATGAAGTATATCCATACAATGAAATATTGTTCAGCAAAAGAAAGGAATGAAGTGGCTCCCCCTGCGTGGCGCACGGCCCAGGGGGGCGCTGACAGAGCTGGGTAACTGACCTTCTCCGGCAGCGGCTCGGACCTCGGCCTTGGCTCGGCCCTCCTTCCAGGGCCTCCAGGGCCGCAGCCGACTTGATGCCGGCCTTGATGCCACCGAGGCGGGAGAAATGGCAGTCCCTCCGCAGCGTTCCCGGAGCGGCTGCCTTCGCCGGGGAAGCGGCGCTGTCTTCGAGGAAACCGGAAGCCCCCGGTGATTCGGTTTGTTTTTGGTCGGTTTCCAAACACTGGGGAATTGAAACTCGGCGGCTCTGGGGGCGGCCCTAGGAGCCTGTGTGCGGGCTGTCATGGATGCACTGGTAGATGATGATATCTGCATTCTGAATCATGAAAAAGCCCATAGGAGAGATACAGTGACTCCAGTCTCAATGTATTCAGGAGATGAATCTGTTGCTTCACATTTTGCCCTTATCACTGCATATGAAGACATCAAAAAACGACTTAAGGATTCAGAGAAAGAGAACTCTTTCTTTAAAAAAAGAATAAGATTTTAGGAAGAAAAGCTTATAGGAGCTCGAAGGGATGAAGAAACAAATTCTGTGGGAGGAGAACAAATAAATAAGGCCTACCAGGCATATCGAGAGGTTTGCATTGATAGAGTTAATGTGAAGAGCAAATTGGATAAAATGAATAAAGACAACTCTGAATCTTTGAAAGTACTGAATGAACAGCTACAATCGAAAGAAGTAGAACTTCTCCAGCAGAGGACAGAGATGGAAACTCGGCAGGTGATAAGAAATTTAAATCCACCTTCATCAAACCAGGAGGTGGAAAAGTTGAGCTGTGACCTGAAGATCCATGGTTTGGAACAAGAACTGGAACTGATGAGGAAAGAATGTAGAGATCTCAAAATAGAGCTAAAAAAATCCAAACAAACGGATCCATCTCAGGAAGACAGTCTGAAGAGCAGAGATCTCCAAAGACTAAGCATTTCAAGTGATAATATGCAAAGTGCACACTGGAAACTGAAGAGAGAAATCTCTAATTTACATCTGGTGACTCAAGTACAAGCTGAACTTAAGAAAGCTGAAAACCCAGCTGCAATCAAGAAAGCCTGCACCCCAGCAGGATGCATGGAAGACCTTGGGAAAGACAGCACAAAACTGCACTTGACAAATTTTACCGCAACGGACAAAAGACACGCCCCTCTCTCGCCAAATGGCAAAACTCTTTGTCATGCCATGTCTTCCCGTTTACCAGAAGATGTAAAGGTTTTATCAGAGAAAGCAGTTCTCCAGTCATGGACAGATCATGAGCGATCCATTCCTCACGACGGCACAAACTTTCAGGAACACAAATCTTATGGCAGAAATTCTCTGGAAGATAACTCTTGAGTATTCCCAAGCTCTCCTAAACCAAGTGAGACAACATTTGGCGAAACTAAAAATAAACCTTTCCCTTTATCCAACCTGCCACCACTGCATTACTTGGATCAAGATAATCAGAACTGCCATTATAAAAATTAATTCTGAAGAGATTCATGAGCTTCTCATGAGGTTGCTATGTCTCTCTCAGTGGTTTTCTTGGGAAATCATTAACAAACTGAAAGTAGATTTTGATTAAACTTTTACAGAGTTCTTCAGTATTTACATTTGCACATAATGTACCATATTACATAGTTGATTTTTCAGTATGAAACAACACCCTCCAGCTCAGAATCAGAATCAGGTATGTGTTACTAATTAATAAATTAACAAACCTAAGGTGTTTCAGAAAAAAAAAGGAAATGAAATAGTGATACATGCTACAACATGAACAAGCTTTGAAAACACTATGTCAATGAAAGAAGTAAGTTGCAAAAGTTACCAGATACTATATGATTTCATTCATATGAAAGCCCAGAATAGGGAAATCTATAAAGACAGAAAGTAGATTAGTGGTTTTTTTAGGGCTGGGTTGGTGAGGGACAGAGGAATAGGGGAATTATAGCTAAAAAATATGGGGTTTCTGGAGAAGGTTCAAGATGGTGGCATAGGAAGATCTTAAACACACCTCCTCCCATGGACACAACAAATCTACAACTACATATAGAATAGTTCCCTTGGAAAAAGACCTAAAATTTGGATGAACAAATCCTCCACAAAAGAGGGTAAAAGGACAGCACTGAGATGGGTAGGAGAGGGAGAAATATGGGCTCCCAGGGAATAACCCACATCCCAGCTGTGGTGATCCACAATCAAAAGGGATCACAAGGTACAGATCTTTCCCCTGAGGAGCAAGGGATTCCAACTTCACATCAAGCACTCCAACCCCTAGATCCTGCACAGGAGAGACAAGTCACCTAAACATCAGGCTTTAAAAACCAACAGGCAAAATGCTCAGGAAAACGATAGAACTTCATGGAACAGAAGACCAACTCTTAAAGGGCTTGCATGCAGACTCACTTGGCCTGAAAACCATTGCAAAAACACCAGATTGAAAAGCTCATGGACCATAGGTGATGGGGACCCACTTACTAATATTGAAGCAACTGCTAGAGAGGCAAGAACCAGTTGAGATGCTCCCTGGGGACTGAGTCATTGGTGGGAGTCATTTATGCAACCTCAGCGTACCTTGCTAATACTGGCACTGGTGGGCACCATTTTGGAATTCTCTATCTAACCTGTTCGTGACAGTGGGCACACCCTGCTGAAAGCCCTGCCCATCCCTGCACCCCAGCTGGGCCTCATAGCTGACAAAGGTATAACCGTGCCCACCAGTGCCCCTGGGTAGCCACCACCAGGCCCTGCAGCCGGTCTGGGTGACAGCCCTGCCCTTTAGCACCCTGCAGCAGGTGTAGCCCTGCCACAAAAGGTCAAATACAGCCTACAGAGGGGACACGGCTTGAAAACCCGGCTCTGGTGGCCAGGTGGGATTGCACTTCTGAGCCCCACAGGACATCTCCTAAATAAGAACACTCCTTCAAGACTGGTAGACATAGCTGATCTACCTAATACAGAGAAAAAAAACAGAGAATTAGACAAAATGAGGAGACAGAGGAATATGTTCTAATCAAAAGAACAAGACAAAATCTGAGGAAAAAATTAATCAAAACAGAGATAAACAATACACCTGATAAAGAATTCGAAGTAATGGTCATAAAGATGCTCACCAAACTCAGGAGGAGAATGGATGAACAGAGTGAACTTCAATGAAGAGATAGAAAATATAAGAAAGTAGTAAACAGAAGTTACAAACGAACTGAAGAATACACTAGAGGGGTTCAACAGCAGACTGGATAAGGTAGAAGAACAAATCAGCCAGCTGGAAGACAAAACAATGAAACTCACTCAGACAGGGCAGCCAAACAAACAAAGAGAATTTTAAAAAGTGAAGATACCTTAAGGGACCTTTGGGACAACATAAAGCAGAATAACATTCACATTATAGGGGTCCCAGAAGAAGAAGAGAGAAAAAGGGTCAAAAATATTTGAAGAAATAGTGACTGAAAACTTCCCTAATCTGGGGAAGGAAACAGAAATTCAGGTCGAGGAAGCCCCAAGTATTCCAAATAATATGAACACAAAGGGACACACAGCAAGGCACATTATAAATAAAATGGTATATGTTAAGGATAAAGAGAAAATCCTAAAAGCAGCAAGAGAAAACAACTGGTTATATACAGGGCAAACCCCATAAGGCTATCAGCAGATTTTTGAGCATGAATTTTATAGGCCAGAAGGGAATGGCATGACATATTCAAAGTGCTTAAAAAAAAACAAAAAACAAACAAAAAAAACTTCTAACGTAGAATTCTCTACCCAGCAAGGTTGTCATTCAGAATTGAAGGAGATATAAAAAATTTCCCAGAAAAGTACAAGCTAAAGGAGTTCATCATCACTAAACCAACTCTACAAGAAATATCAAAGGGACTTCTATAAGCTAAAAAGAAATGGTGCTAATTAATAATAAGAAAACATATGAAAGTAAAAATCTCACTGGAAGAGGTAAATATATAATAAAAGTAGTGGATAAATCACTTATAAAGCAAGCCTGACAGTTAAAAGAGAAAAGTAGTAAAAATAACTAAAAGTACAATAATTAGTTAAGGGATGCATAAAATAGAAAGATGCAAAATTTGTCAGCAAAAGTATAAAACATGGGGAGGGGGTAAAAAGATAAAGATTTGGAATGTGTTCAAATTTAAGTTGCTACCAACCTAATAGGATGTCATATGTGAATCTCACAGTAACCACAAGGACAAAATTTAAATACACAAATTAAAATGAGAAGGGAATCTAAACATAACACTGAAGAAAACCAGCAAAACACAAAGGAGAAGAGAAAGAGAAATGAACAGAGAGGAACAATAACAGCCAGAAAACAATGAACAAAATGGCAATAAGTCCATACCTATTAATAATTACTTTAGATGTAAATGGACTAAATGCTCCAGTCAAAAGACATAGAGTGGCAAAATGGATTAAAAAAAACAAGACCCTTCTATATGCTGACTACAAGGGACTCACTTCAGAGGAGAGGACACACACAGACTGAAAGTGAAGGGATGGAAAAAAGATATTCCATTCAAATGGAAATGAAAAGAAAGCTGGAGTAGCTTTACTCATATCAGACAAAACAGACTTCTAAACAAAGCCTGTAATAGAAGACAAAGAAGGGCATTACACTGTGATACAGGAATCAATCCAGCAAGAAGATGTAACATTTATAAATGTATATGCATGTAACAGAGGAGCATCAAGCTATATAAAGCAAATATTAATAGACTTAAAGGGAGAAATTGAAAGCAATACAACAATAATAGGGGACTTTAATACCCTAATTACATCAATGAAAAGAGCATCCAGAAAGAAAATAAATAAGGAAACAACAGACTTAAAATACATATTATATCAGATGAACTTAATAGATATATATGGAATATCCTATCCAAAAGCAGCAAAAACACATTGTTCTCAAGTGCACATAGAACATTCTCCACGATAGATCACATGTTAGGTGACAAAGCAAGTCTCAATAAATTCAAGAAGACTGAAATTATATCAAGCATCTTCTCTTACCACAGTGATATGAAACTAGAAATCAATCACAGGAAAACGTACAAAAACATGGAGGTTAAGCAACTGAACAACCAATGAGTCATTGAAGAAATCAAGGGAGAAATAAAAAAAAATACCTAGAGCCAAATGAAAACAGAAATACAACTCATCAAGATCTGTGGAATGCAACAAAAACAAATCTAAGAGGGAAGTTTGGAGCAATACAGGCCTTCCTCTAGAAACAAGAAAAATCCGCCCCCCCAGACAACTAACTTTACATCTAAAGGAACTAGAAAAAGAAGAACAAACAAAGCCCAAAATTAGTAGAAGGAAGGAAGTAATAAAAATTAGGGCAGAAATAAATGAAGTAGAGACTGAAAAAAACAATAGAAAAGATTAATGAAACCAAGAGTTGGTTCTTTGAAAAGATAAACAAGATCAATAAACTTTCACCTAGACTAACCAAGGAAAAAAGAGGATTCAAATAAATAAAATCAGAGATGAAAGACGAAAAGTTACAGCTGATACCATAGAAATACAAAGGTTCATAAGAGACTACTATGAACAATTACATACCAACAAACTGGACAACCTAGAAGAAATGGATAAATTCCTAAAAACATACAATCATCCAAGACGAATAATGAAGAAATAAAAAATCCAAATAGATTAATTACTAGTAAGGAAATTTAAACAGTAATCAAGAATCTACCAACAAAAGCCCAGGGGCAGATGGTTTCACTGGTAAATTCTACAAAACATTCAAAGAAGATATAATACCTATACTTCTCAAACTCTTTCAAAAAACTGAAGAGGAGGAAAAACCTTTTAAACACATTTATGAAGCCAGCATTACCCTGATACCAAAATCAGATGAGGACAACACAAAAAAGAAAATTATAGGCCAATATTCTTGATGAACACAGATGCAAAAATCCTCAACAAATATTAGAAAATCAAATCCAACAAATACGTTAAAAGGATCATACACCACCATCAAGTGGGATTTATTCCAGGAATGCAAGAATGGTTCAACATCCACAAATAAATCAACAAGATACATCACATTAACAAAAGGAAGGATAGAAATCATATGATCATCTCAATGCATGCAGAAAAAGCATTTGACAAAACTGAACATCCATTTATGATCAAAAACTCTCAAGAAAGTAGGTATAGAGGGAACATAACTGAACATAGTAAAGGCCATATATAACAAAACACCACACTCAACAGTAAACAGCTCAAAGATTTTCCTGTAAGATCAGGAACAAAACACTATTGCCACTTTTATTCAACATAGTACTGAAAGTCCTAGCCATGGCAATTAGTCAAGAAAAAAAAAGGTACCCAAATTGGAAAAGAATAAGTAAAACTGTCACTATTTGTAGATGACATGATACCATATACAGAAAACCCTTAACACTACACCAAAAAAAAGTTAGAATAAATGAATTCAATAAAGTTGCAGGATAAAAAATTAATAATGTATAGAGATCTGTGGCATTTCTATACACTGAAGCACATTATCAGAAAGAAAAATTGAGAAAACAATCTCATTTACAATTGCATCAAATATATACAATGGTATATTACTCAGCCATAAAAAGAAACGAAATTGAGTTATTTGTAGTGAGGTGGATGGACCTAGAGTCTGTCGTACAGAGTGAAGTAAGTCAGAAAGAGAAAAACAAATGCCATATGCTAACACATATATATGGAATCTAAAAAAAAAAAAAAGGTTCTGATGAACCTAGGGGCAGGACAGGAATAAAGATGCAGATGTAGAGAACAGACTTGAGAACATGGGGAGGGGGAAGGGTTAAGCTGGGATGAAGTGAGAGAGTAGCATTGATATATATACACTAACAAATGTAAAATAGCTAGTGGGAAGCAGCCGCATAGCACAGGGAGATCAGCTCGGTGCTTTGTGACCACCTAGAGGGGTAGGATAGGGAGGGTGGGAGGGAGGCACAAGGGGGAGGGGATATGGGGATATATGTATACATAGAGCTGATTCACTTTGTTGTACAGCAGAAAATAACACACCATTGTAAAGCAATTATACTCCAATAAAGATGTTAAAAAAGAAAAGAATAAATTACCTAGGAATAAATTTAACCAAGGAGGTGAAAGACCTGTACTCTGAAAACTATAAGACACTGATGAAAGAAAACAAAGAAAACACAAATAAATGGAAAGATAGTCCATGTTCATGGACTGGAAGAATTAATATTTGTTAAAATGTCCATAGTACCCAAAGCAATCTACAGATTCAATGGAATCCCTATTAAAATCCCAATGGCATTTTTTATAGAAATAGAAAAACAATCCTAAAATTCATATGGAACCACAAAAGATCCCAAATAGCCAAAGCAATTTTGAACAAGAACAAAGCTGGAGGCATCACACTTCCAGATTTCAAAATATATTACAAAGCTGCAGTAATCAAAACAATATGGTACTTGCATAAAAACAGACATGTAGAACAGAACAGAGAACCCAGAAATAAGCCTACACATAAACAGTCAACTGATCTTTGACAAAAGTGCCAAGAGTACACAATGGGTAAAAGGATAGTCTTTTCAATAAATGGTGTTGGGAAAAGGATATCCACATGCAAAAAAATGAAATTGTACTATTATACTACACACATAAATCAGCTTAAAATGGATTAAAGACTTAAACATAAGACCTGAAACCATAAAAGTCCAATAAGAAAACAGGGGAAAAGTTTTTGACATTAGTCCTGGCAATGATTTCTTGGATATGACACCAAAAGCACAGACAATAAAAGCAAAAAATAGACTAAAAAGCTTCTGCACAGCAACAATAACAATCAACAAAATGAAAAGGCAACATAGAGAATGGGAGGAAATATTTGCAAACCATGTATCTGAAAAAGAGTTAATATCCAAAATATATAAGGAAGTCCTACAACTCAATAGTAAATAACCAAATAATCCATTTAAATAATGGGAAAAAATTAACTATTGCTTTTCACCTACATGGAATTCCCAGTCACAGTGGTGAACCCCATGAAGGTTTCGATGTTATGTGAGAATAGCAATATACAACTGGGAATACAGTGCACAGATAAGCAGTTTAAACTGCTTTTGTAGTACTCCCAGTCTTTTCTTTAATCTGGCTTCTTTCTATTCACCTCCCTTAGCTCTCCCAACTCATGTTAATTTCTCCATTGCCCTCACACTTTCCAAATCTTTGCTTCTATTTCATTATACTGTCTGTCATCCTACCCCAGCAATAAGCAATATAAATGTTTGCAAATAACTGATGATCTCCTTGGGTATCTCCTATAATAATTAAACACATTGATTTACTTGAAATAGAAACATCAAAATTTGATGTCTTTAAGTTGATAAAATTGAATACATTACCTACCTCTGTAAGCTCACAATTCTGTTTTGAAAAAACACCTGTATATCCACTACTTATTGTTTTTTGTATCTCTTCTAAGAGATATTTATACCACATTCTGTTGGTAATATACTTTAGGAATACTTAACAGCTTATTACTATTTAAAATAAAATATTTGACTAGAAATCTTTAATCTTAAGAAACCAATGCAATAAGCCACACAAATGATTCTAACATTTTACAATTCTGACCTACAGGAAAACTCCTATGTCATGGTAGCCAGAAAGCTATGGGCTCTACATCAATAGATTCTAGTTTGACATAATAATGAACAAACATTTGGGTAGAGAGCGAGAGCAATAAGCCCATTTTTATTTTTAGCAACCTTAAATATCAATACTTTCCTAGCAATGTCAGAAGCTCGGTGACAGACACTAGGGAATAATAGCCATTTCTTTTGAACCAGTATTTGTGTCACATAAACATTAACAGCCCAAGTAAACAGGGATCAATACATATATATATATATTTATTATTACATATATAACATTATATACACATAACACGTTACATATGTATAATTATTCATGGCATTACTTTTAATATTTTTCATAGAAATAAAGCAACTGAGTTCATTTTTGCTTTGATATGACTGATAAAATGAAAGTAGATACTAAAAGCCAACTGTCAAATAAGATTTTATTTTTCCATCATCTTTCTTATCCTTAGCAGTATTGATAGGATTAAAAATAGTGAGTTAACAAATACCTAAACTTAAACCCAAACCTGAAATGGTATAATAATGTGAATTAAAAAAAATGCCTTTCAGTGCAATTTGTTTAAATATTTTGCCATTTCCTTTTTCCATGTAAGTGTCCAAGTATTCTGTCTTCTAGCTAGTTTTATAGATTTTATTAATGCACTACTGTAACCTAGTAATTTTCGAAATGGTTCATGAGATCAGCTAAAATTAAACAAGGCAATGGGAAGAATTTTTTTAGCCCTCAAATCTTGTAATTAATTATCAGATTGTTACACATAACATGAAAAAGAGAATAAAACAACCACATTCATATTAAATTATATATTAACGTATAATAATGCACAGTTGTGACATTTTAATTTTCTGATTGTATGTAATTATCTGAAATCAGAGGACAAATCAACAGAAATTATCAGATGTCAATCAATTAATTATCTTTCAAATCAAAGAGAACCAAAGATATACTATTTTAAGACATCTTTGATTTTCACTTTCCAAATGTAGACTAAACAGCAATGTTTCCCAAAATCTGACATACATTAAAATCACTTGGGACATTTTAAAGTTGTTGATGCCCAGGTTGCACATCATAACGACTAAGTCAGAATGTCTGGAGGTAGATGCATTTTTTAAAAAAGATTCCTGGCGATTCCAATGTACAGCAAAGTTTGGAAAAAATGTATCAAATATATAAAATCTTAGCACTTGAATTTTAGTAGTATTAATTTTCTTAGATGATAATAAAGACTATTGATATTATTTTCCTTTCAAATATACTTTGTTAAGGTGATAATTTGGGGAAGTTCCACATGGAAATCCTTTCAGTATCGACAAGAAATCTTTGTACTATGAGCTAGTAAATATGAGTTGGCACATAAATGCATATTTGAAAATTTATATAAGCTGCTTTTCAGATAATTTAGGTAAATTGACAGATTTTCACTTTTGACAGAAGACTTCAGAGAAAGACTATTATGGAACTGATAACTTGGCAGTGTGCAGCCAACTCATCTTTGTCAACATTTAGTGCAGGGGTGAGGATGACAAGCCATGAGAAACATTTTCATGTAAGAGGGAGAATGGTGTGGAGGAGAAAAAATGTGTTCTGAGTCCAAATTCTTGGAGTAGTGCTCTGTTTTTTCCACTTGCTAGACATAGTGCTGGGCAATTTATAATCTTGAAATTCAGGTTTTTTTCATCTATAAAATGAGACACTAATATCACCTTTGCTCTCTGGGTTCAGCATTGGGAGGATCATACACGATTATAAGTGGGCTGGAACTATACAAAACAAAACATACAGGCTAGTTGTTTTCATCATTGAACTAGCCTGATGATTCATGCAGATAACAGATTTAGGGTACACATTACCTGGTCAATACTATTATTCTACTCCTCACATTAGTTTAAAAAAAAACCTTTCTCTTAGGACTTCCCTGGGGGCACAGTGGTTAAGAATCCACCCGCCAATGCAGGGGACACAGGTTCAAGCCCTGGTCTGGGAAGATCCCATATGCCGCGGAGCAACTAAGCCCATGAGCCACAACTACTGAGCCCGTGAGCCACAACAACTGAGCCCTGTGCCACAACTACTGAAGCCCGTGCACCTAGAACCTGTGCTCTGCAACAAGAGAAGCTACGACAATGAGAAGCCCATGCACCGCAGCGAAGAGTAGCCCCCGCTCACCGCAACTAGAGAAAGACCACACACAGCACTGACGATCCAACGCAGCCAAAAATAAATAAATTAAATAAATAAATTAAAAAAAACTTTCTCTTGATTATGCGTCTCAGATGAGTATGGATAAAGTATCAAACATCAATACTCTGGCCTAAGAGATGAAAAGTGACAGTAGAAAATAAAGGGAAAGTTAATTACACTGCTGTGTGCTGCTAAGCAATGTCCAAACTTTAAACCAATTTCTGAGGTGAAAATGTAGGCCTGGGAAATATTTCTGGGAGGAAAATCTTGGACTGCAAAGCCCGGGTTTCAATCATGAGAGCTATAAATTTTAATTATATCGAACACTCATTGATAAGTAAAAGCAAAGTAACACATTTCAATCTGGTACTTCAATATATCTATGGCATCTCTGGAGAGACCATCAACGAAAAGGCAATTACCTAAACAGTAACCTAGTTATTCTCATCCTTCAAATACCAAGGAGCGTGTGTCACCTATTCAGAAGAGAACTTTGCGATGGGAAAAATATGAAGCTAATCAAGTTAAATGAACTAAAAGGCAATAACTTCTCTTAAATAATAGAACCTTAACTTGACAGAGGACCTGAGAATACATCTACTCTGACCTCTACACCCAGTCTGGGAACGTCTTGTGTGTTGGAATACTTTCTGACTTCCAGTGACTGGAACGTACTGCTTTTGGGGAAAGCCTATTTGACTGTAAGATAATTCTAATTATTTAATGGTTCTGTCCTACACTGAGTTGAAGTCTGCCTCCCTGAATCTTCCCCTCATTAGTCCTAATTCTGCCCTTATTTATTTTTTTACAGGTAACAATTATATGTATCTTTTATTTTTTAATTATTTATCTATTATTTCTGTTATTATACTTTTTAAGTTTTTTATTTTAAAGGCTACGCTCCATTTACAGTTATTTCAAAATATTGGCTATATTCCTCGTGTTGTGCAATACATCCTTGTAGTCCATCTTACACCCAAGAGTTTGTACCTCCCACTCCCCCACTTGTATACTGTCCCCCCGACCACTAACCAGTAGTTTGTTCTCTATATCTGTTTTCCCTGGAGTTAATAATTACATTTTCCTTGTTCTCAGTGTAAGATGTACTACTTAACCAATTTTTCCCTAAACTCATAACGAACTTTTTATATCCTATCAATACTTTTCAAACACATCAAGCAATTTATCAGTAACATTTTTTAGAGTGTGAGGTGTCCTCTGTCTTCCTACTCCAATTCGGCCTGGTTTTTCTCTAGGCTTGTACAATGTTATCCCGAAACTTTCTGTCACCATCTTCCTGGGAATTCACCTTATATCTCTCCTGTGTTAGATTCCCTGTTTTCTTCATCCAGTGTCGTCTTTTGTTGTATTAATATTTCCTTGTATTAGTGAAGCATCCTCCAGTAGCTTCCTGAGAATGTGCATTTAAGGTAAATTTTTAGACCCTGCATATGTGAAAATGTCTTTATTCTTTTTCATCCAATTAGTGGATTGGCCAGGTACAGAATTCTAGTTTGCAAATCATTTTCCCTTAGAATTCTCCTTGTAATTTCCATTGTCTCCCAGATTTTAGTTTTGCTTTTACAAAGTCAGACGCCATTCTCATTCTCAACCCATGGTATGTTACCTGTGTTTTGTTTTGTTTTTAACTCTGAGGGTTCCTAGGATCTTCTCTTTATCTACAGCATTCTGAAATCTCACAGTCATGCGTCATAGTGTGGGTATTTTTACATTCATGGTATTTGAGCAGTCATCTGGAAACTCACGTCCTTCAGTTTTACAAATTTATTCTTGTATTTTTATTTTTGTAATTTCATCACCTCTGTTTTATTGGTTCCTTCTTTCCGTACCTCCTGTTTGTAAGATGTTGGATAGCCTAAGGTAATTTTCTGATTTTATTTTCTCTTCTATTTTCCATCTCTTGTTTTTGTTCAGTGTATGGAGAATGACCTCAACTTCATCTTCCAACATTTCCACTTTATTTATGTGTTTATTTATTTAGGCCACACTGTGTGGCTTGCAGGATCTTAGCTCCCCAGCCAGGGATCGAACCTGTCCCCCCTCCAGTGGAAGCTCGGAGTCCTAACCACTGGACCGCCAGGGAATTCCCTACCGTATATATATATTTTTTTTACTTCAGTTATGTGTATTTTATTTCCAGGGCGTTTTGATTTATAATTCTTTGAATTATAAAAAGGTTATTCTGTCCTTGGTCTATGGAAGCCAATCTTCTCACATGTTCTTGAGGATGCTAATTGTAGCTTTTTAAAAAAGGCTTCTTGGGCTTCCCTGGTGGCGCAGCGGTTGGGAGTCTGCCTGCCGATGCAGGGGAGGCGGGTTCGTGCCCCGGTCCAGGAGGATCCCGCATACCGCGGAGCGGCTGGGCCCGTAAGCCATGGCCGCTGAGCCTGTGCGTCCGGAGCCTGTGCTCCGCAACGGGAGAGGCCACAGCAGTGAGAGGCCCACGTAACGCAAAAAAATAATAATAATAAAAATAAATAAATAAAAAAGGCTTCTTAAGTTCCCTGCCTTATAACCATTTGTTTTGGTCTGTGCCTTTCATGTTTGAGGCTTTCCTCAAATGTTCAGTAATTCTTTGCTGATGTTTATATATACATGATACAGGCACTAAAGTGTTGGCTGATAGCTCTGTATGTGTGGGTAGGGCTTGCTGAATGGTGGTCTCTCTATGCCGACTGGGCATAGATGTTGTGGGTCATTTTTCCTTTGTTTTCAGTATTCCTCCCTGGTTTTCAACCATGGCTGCATACTATGATCATCTGGGTAGCTGAAAAAATAATAATTCATAGGGTATCATCTTCAGATACATTGATTTAATTGGTCTGGAGGGCAGCCTGGGTGTTGGGATTTTTTTAAGCTCCCAAGATGATTCTAATGTGCAGTCAAGGTTGAGTGTCACAGCAGTAGAAAGTCCTTCTGGTTCAACATTGCCAGAGAGTACAAATCCTGTCTTCTAGGGGTCCTGGCTGCATGGAGTATGGAGGGGATCTAGGTGTCTATAGAGCCTTTACATGTCTTTTTGTTTTCAGTCCTGTCTGTATCTATGCCTTAATTAGTACCCCCAAGCCTATCATTTCTGAACCTTTATGGACAGGATTTTTGTATGGTTCTTGATTCTTTTAAAAAAACCCTAAACTTAAAAAAAAAATTTTGGAATAGACAATGCAAAGATACAGAATAGTATAAAATGGGAAGCTTTTCTGTCCCTCAACCACTCAGGTCCCCTCCCTAGAGTCAACAAGTAAGATCAACTTCTTCTAGAAACACTTAAACTGACAAATATTTATACTTATTAAACACAAGTGATAGCATACTATACACACTCTTTTGGGCTTTCCTTTTTTTTTTTTTTTTTTTTTTTTTGCAGTACGCGGGCCTCTCACTGTTGTGGCCTCTCCCGTTGCGGAGCACAGGCTCCGGACGCACAAGCTCAGCGGCCATGGCTCACGGGGCCAGCCGCTCCGCGGCATGTGGGATCTTCCCGGACCGGGGCACGAACCCGTGTCCCCTGCATCGGCAGGTGGACTCTCAACCACTGCGCCACCAGGGAAGCCCTCCCCTGCATTCTTAATCACTGTGTCACCAGGGAAGTCACATGTCTAATATATCTTACGAAAGGAACAATGACATTCTTTAAAAAAAAACATCACTATGGTTACAACATGGTGAACAGATGGTAGAAGGTCAGAGTATAAACAGAGAAATGAGCTAGGAGGTTACTGCGCTAGTCCAGATGAGAGAATGATGGTAACATATTCTACAGTGATGACAGAGGGGTTAAGCTGGACATTTTGTTTGAGACAGGTTAATTTGCCAAGGCCGTTGGATACATAAAACTAGAGCTAATGGGTGAAACCTGTGTTGGAAATGAATATTTGGAAGTCATTGGCAAATAGATGGAAACTGACCCTGGGCAGTGGGTGAGATCACTAACTGGGAGAGCATGAGGTGAGATAGGAAGAGGCCCTAAGACTGGGCTCAGAGAAAGGGCAACATCTGTATAATAATATGGGTAACAGAGAATAAGTTATCTAAGGAGCATAGAAAAGTATGTTTAGAAAATTAGGAGTAAAATCATTAACTACTATCATGAACTCCAATGGAAGAGTTTCAAAAAGGAGGAAATAACCAACCAACTTTTTTTTTAATTTCCCCAAAACTGCTAAGAGAAAGACCTCTACTGTATTTAATCAAGGTTTTCACAGCCCACTTAAATTTTTTCTTTCATATCACATTTTTGGGGGGGTTTGTAACTCTAATTTAAAGGTGTGATTATTTAAGTAATCCTATTTCCCCACTAGAATATAAGTTCCATGAAGGCAATAACAATGAGTGTTTTATTCACCAGTACCTAGCTGATGATGAATGTTTGTCTGATGAGCATTTCTCACCAGCACCTGGCATAGAGCTTGGCAAAAAGTACAGGTGTTAAAATATTAATGGAACAAATGTTAGTTCAAGAAGAGGATAGAAACAATGTCAGTGGATGTAATAATGGAAGTCATTGGAGGGATTCTGGTAGAGAGATTGGGATGACAGCCAGAGAGGTGAACTAGGTGAAGGAGAAAGTGAGAGATGAGAACATGGGAAACAAGTGTAGACAACTCCACTGAGAAGTTTGGCTGAGAAGATAGAGATGGGGTAGTAGCTAGAAAGTAAAGTAGAGCTGAAGGAGGCAGAATAGTATTTTCACCACCAAAAAAATTGATATATCAATTCATACAGCTACCTGTTCTGTCCTGGAAATGATCTTTTTCACTTCCAAGGTAGGAAGAACCTGATTGCTTATGTTAGTTTCAGAAATTCTGCCACCCTGAACATCTCCTTCATGTCCTTTATAACAATTAATTAAAAATGGAACAAGACACCAAAGACAGTAAACTTTCATTCCTTCCCAGTAGAGACACTGCAGTAAGCTGTAGTTAAACATTAGAGGTTCTGGAATAGCGCTCGTGTAGTTCTCTCTGGAGGAGTATATTAAATACCCTGGGGCTAGGCCATTTACTTTCACTTTTCTAGAATTTAACCATCCAAAAGCCCTAAATGCTTTTTCGTTTTACTTGTAGTAGATAGGCTGTAAACCAATATATTTAAGATTGTTTTACATCCTCTAATAGTTTTACATTAAAAGACTCAATAAATTGGAAGGTAATTGATTACAATTATGTGAATAATTTCCATGAGTCTCAAGCAGAAATCATCACTATAACTACAGTAAGTAGGAAAGGAGACTGTCTCAGAGTTATTTTCTTTTTCTGTTGGAATGTCTCACTAATTTTGAAGCTAAAATCTATTTTGTGATTTCCTTGGTTGTTAAGCATTCAGTATGAAACACTCTTAAGGGTGCAAGAAATTAACTCTGGAGCTATAGGAACACGTGAACGTAACTAATACCTTATCAGGTATGAAGTCTGTGTCTGCACTAGTTATAAATCAAGCAGGTAGGACCTAGATGCAATAGTATCTGACCTGTTTGGCATGAATCAAATTCTTCTTTGAGGATCATAAGAATTTTATATTCCAATAATCTGAATCATCTTTAGCTCTCTTTGGAGTTTCTTCACCTTTGCCACTTTTTCAAAGGATATATTCTTCAAACATTTTCCTCCGTAATTAATCATGACTAGCAAACTTTAAGATGAATACCATAATAGCTGTATGCTCAGGCTGGTTTTAACCTCACTTAAATTATTTTCTGAATTGCTTATGTGTCTTGTCAGCCATGACGGTTCTCCTTCAGATACCATTACTATTAGACTTTCTGCTTTCAGGGGATGGAGACATTAAAGCTATAGATACTATTATAACAACAATTTTAGCAAACATATTTAACCTTCATTTCCAGATCTGTCAACGATGAATCTGAATTTTATCATTTTTTTTCTTCTTTCTCTGATGTTGTACGGTTCAAAGACAGAGATTATACTACTCACTACATGTATGTCCTTGAATGAGTTATTCTAAATGAATCTCATTCTAAAAATTAAGAGAGATAATATCAACTTCATGGAATTTCTAAATGAAATAATGTATACAAAATAATTAGAACTTGGCTCCTAAAAAGTATCAGGAATTTCATAAATACTTAAGATGGATTATTTCTTGGGAAATAACAAACATGTGCTCAACAGTTTTACTGATCCTAAAATAGTATACACTCAATGGAGAAAACTAGATATATAAAAAAGCATAAATTAGGACCATCTGTAGAACCACCAGACAGACAAAATCATTAATATATGGGTGTGTTAGGTTAAAAAAATAGGTAAAGTCCTAAGATCCAGAATCTAGCACTTAAGTGTTCAAAATATTAGAAAATAAAATAAATAATAATAAATAAAAATTTAATAAATTTTTAAATTTATAACAAATAAAATAAAATAAAAAAGAGTGGATATATGTATCTGTATAACTGATTCACTTAGCTGTTCACCTGAAACTAACACAATATTGTAAATCAACTATACTCCAATGAAAATTAATTTAAAAACAAAAAAACAAAATATACATATCTATCCATCTCTCTCTCTCGATAACACATATATATACACACACAGTAGAATATGGTGATAAAATCAGCCCTTTAAAATATCTACACATTATATGTACATCTCTATAACTATAAATACATCTATATCTCTACCTACATCTTGAGGGATAATATGGTTTAAACTGCCAGGCAAGCCTTTTTGTGGAGACTGAAGGTTTGCTACTATCAGGAGTACTGATTTATTCAAGCTACCGTCGGCAGGTACTACTCATAGCAACATGCAAGGCAACTAGTGGGCCAACATCTGAGTAACAGACATATTCCTCTCTCCTGTGTTCTTGACAATTTAGAGAAATGAAAGGGCTATCTTACGGTAGTGTTTTTATCTAAAAGTGTTTTTGTAGAGCCTGTAATACTGGAGGTAGGCAGGATAGTGTGAGGAGTATATCTGCTGGGGGACCTCAAGTTTGCAGTGGTGTAAAGAAAGCATCAACAGGAAGTAGATCTCAGCACTGTAGGCAGCACTGTATTTCCCACATCCAGTGGGCTTGCTTTGACCAGTAGTAATTGCACAGGCTCCTGCCTTGAGTCTCAATAATCTGTTCGGGGGCACCAGACTCATAACATCAATCATTTGGGTTTATAGATATACCTCCCACTCATTTTGCTGTATGATCTCAGGCAGGTCATGTCACCTCTCTGGGCTGCAGTTTCTTTAAATTAAGACTCTTGCTTGCAAGCAATGGCAATTTAATATAAAGATGTGTTTAAAAAAAGGAAATGTATTGCCTCTAGGATAATATGAGGATAACTAACATCTGTTGAGACCCTTCTGTTTGCTGAAGCCTATTTCAAGTATATTTGCTTATTTAATATGTCCACAGTTTAAGGAATACTCCCAAACTCATTCTATGAGACTATCATCACCCTGATACCAAAACCAGACAAAGATTCCACAGAAAATTACAGGCCAGTATCACTGATGAACATAAATGGAAAAATCCTCAACAAAACAGTAGCAAACCGAATCCAGCAATACATTAAAAGGATCATACACCATGATCAAGTGGCATTCATCCTAGGGATGCAAGGATTTTTGAATCTCCGCAAATCAATCAGTGTAATACACCACATCAACAAACTGAAGAATAAAAACCATATGATCATCTCAATAGATGCAGAAAAAGCTTTTGACAAAATTCAACACCCATTCATGATAAAAACTCTCCAGAAAGTGGGCATAGAGGGAACATACCTCAACACAATAAAGGCCATAGATGAGAAACCTACAGCTAACATCATACTCAACGGTGAAAAGCTAATATGTCCACAGTTTTACATAGCAGGTACTATTATTATTTCCATATGCAGTTAGTAAGTATGAAGCTGGGACTCAAATTGATAGCAGATGCTCAACAAATAGTAGCTGTTGAATAAATACATGAAGAGCCAGAAAGTGACGAGTGTAAGTAGATCAGCTGGCTGGAAGTAATAAAACATTTATGAAGCCCAAAGCATGATTTTATTTCCATATGATTCACTTAGTTTATTTCTCTTTCATGGTAATAGTGGCATCCTTATCCTCACCTATCTCTGGCTTCTGGTCACCTGACAAGCCAATGCGTGAAGAGTTCTGTATCATTACTGGGATTAACACCTTTAGCAGGCTCTACACATGGGGGATGGACAGCCTAATCTCATACATGAGATGATCAGCACAGGAATTATCCAATCACTATGTAATTGCTTTCCAAAATGTATTCTAGTCCAAAGCCTTTCAATAATGACAAAAATACGTACTGAGTTCAAAATAGCCAGGAGGATCTGCCTCTACCCATAAAACGATCTTTGTATTTCACTCAACATATTCTTACCTATTTCTGCTTTGCCTTCTTTCAAAAGGAATTTGAAGTGATTGAGACATCTTTTTAAAGTTCCAAGTCTTCTCTAAGAAGTCCACCTTGTAGATACCCCATCTAGAATACAAAATAGCAGCTAGTTACTATAAAATCAAGCTAAAAAGTGTACATACTAAAAGTACAAAAGAGAAACAATAAAAAGCAACCACAGTAAAAAACATAAAATGGCAAAAAAATGAGATTAAACTACCCCAAGGGGAGAGAGAAACTTCTTACCTATATTATAATAATTAACAAGAGTATAGAATTCCCTGAGGTTCAGTACTGCTATAATTTATTGAATGACTCTCGTATATTAGGTACTTTTCATTTACTCATTCAATTAATGTTTGTTTGTTTTTTTAAGTGTCTTTTATGTGCCAGGCCCAGTTCTAGGTGCTAGGGACACAACAGTGAACTAAAAAGGTAAAATATCTCATCCTCATAGAACTTACGTTTTAGTGGGGATGCAGAAAATAAACAAGTTAAGGAGGTGAGATAAATAGTATGTTAGATAGCAGTAATCATCACAACACTCATAAGAAGTAAGAGGTTTTTTAAAATTTTTATTGGAGTATAGTTGATAACAATGCTGTGTTAGTTTCAGGTGTACAGCAAAGTGATTCAGTTAAACATATACATCTATTCTTTTTCAAATTATTTTTCCATTTAGGTTATTACAGAATACCGAGCAAAGTTCCCTGCCGCTATACAGTATGTCCTTGTTGGTTATCCATTTTAAATATAGCAGTGTGTACCTGTCAGTCCAAAACTCCCAATCTATCCCTCCCCTCCACCTTTACCCTCTGGTAACCATAAGTTTGTTCTCTAAGTCTGTGAGTCTGTTTCTGTTTTGTAAATAAGTTCATTTGTATCATTTTTTTTAGATTCCACATATAAGTGATATCATATGATATCTTTGTCTGATTTAAGAAGTGAGAATTATTACGTCACATTTTGGAAGAGGAACATATGAACAAGGTTAGCTATAATTTTTGTCATCTCTTCCCTTCCCCAAAGGCTCTGCTCACCACTTTGTCAATGCAGTGAGTATATAACACGTCCCATCGGGAGGATTAGGGCTGCCACATGGCTGTGGTAGGCCATGACGTTGTGGCACCTTCTACCCACCCGTGGAAGAACAACTTGTATGGCCCAGCGAGTACACCCGACGTCCAAATGTTGTGAAATAGCAAGTCTGAAACTGAGTCCTCCTTCAAAGGGCTGGGCAGAAGATGGGAAGAGAAGCTTTAAATGAGGGAATGGTAAGAGTATCATAGGGACTGAAAAAATTTCTGCTGGATTTGGCAAGTCAGAGAAGGTATTTTTTGAAGGTCAGCCTCAGTGGTGTGCAAGAGGCAGAAACCAGAACGCAGTAGCTTGAGCACTGACAGAAAAGCATGTAAAGCTAGGTAACATATAACGGAAGAGTAAATACATAGAGTTACGGAGTGAAAAAAAAAAGGAAATTTAATTATGACTGAAGGAACCACGGAACCCTCCGTGAAAGAGTAGGCACTGAAAAACGGTGAGGATTCAAATGATTAGAGGAGGAAAAGAGGGGGAAAAAATGAGACGATAGGAACAGTCTGCAAAGATGAAGAAGTAGGAAGTGAAAAGAGAGTCAGCATTTTAATTTGACTGTAGGGTAGAGAATACATTTGGGATTAGAGGCCAGTAAGAATGGGAAAGTAGGCTAGGGACAGGTTCTGAAGCTCCTAAAATACCACAGAAATTTTCCCAAAATAATTACATTTAGTCCTGAAGAATTATACTGTAGCAAATTTTATATATTTTGAAAATATTATTACTTAAAAATGTTAATATGTTTTAACAAAACATTTTAGCTTTGTGGTAATAAGTATTTGGTTAGTCATCCCCCAAATAATAATCACATTTCAATGGAAAAATTGATGAATTTTAAAGCACGTTTACAGGGCACATGAAGTATCTGGTGGGGTTATAAGAACCAATTATACTGTCTATCATAAGATATCGCTCTATATGTTTCTGTGACTCTGGCTTTCAATTTTATTTTAAATTACAGTATTTTAACACATACATATTATTCCTTCAACATTTCGTTGGAACTTAAATGAAAGGTGGCCCTATTTATATTGGAAATGTCACCTATACAGCATTCAATAGGATTTTTTTTCCAAAGGGCACTGAGAGCTAAGTAACTAATCAAGCATAGTTCATTAAGTAGTAAACCAGCAGTACCTCGTATCTTATGCAGGATCTCACCTTGATCTAACAACAGTATTGACCCTCAATACCTAGAAAGTGCAGCTCTCAAATGGAACAACTGCTAGATTTCTTGTAAGTTCTAAAAAGTTAAATAACTTTTTTATATTCTTTCAAACATCCTGTGGCTTTATTCAATTTTAATTATATTTATGGAAAAGATCACTGTAAACATAGGTCATAACATTAACTTGAATGGTACTTAAGGCCTGAAAATATTTCCTAACACCATTCTTGATGTTTTACTATGGCAAATACTACTGCTTGCCTACCCAATACCCACTTCCCTTCCCCAGTGTTCCTTGATGGCAAAGCACGACTCATGTAACAGAGGCTGAGAGAGGCCATTAAAGCAATTTATTGACCTGAGTCTCAGGCCCTGCTTCTTGCCATTTTGCCTATATTCTAGCCATGATGAACCTTTTGAACTTCTTGAGATATGTCATCTTCTCTCATGTCTCTTTGTGCTTTCAGATGCTATTCCCTCTACATGGAACACGTTTCTTCCACATCTTAACTTGGCTAAATCTTAACTGTCTTCAACACGCAGCTCAGGCTTTCAGTACGTCAGGTTGGGATGGGTGGTCTTAGTATGTGCTCCTACAGCCCCCAGGGCATAACCCTCTTCTGGCACGTAAATTATTTAATAACATGCATTTAATGATTATGTACCAGGCACTGCTCTAAGTGCTTCACAATTATTAACTCTCTTAATTTTCCTAGCAACCCTTGACATATATGCTACCCCATTATTATCACACTGTTTTATAACCACTGGACTTTTGTTGATCTTCTCCATTCTACTACAGGGCTTGGATCATGTTATAGTCATCTATGAGCCTAGCACAGTGCCTGACCCATAGTAAGTACTCAATAGAGGCTTATGGAATGAATTATCAGCTATGGAAAAAGTTGTTCAGAGTTAAGGTAAGTTTAGATGGGACTGGAGCAGAGGATCAAGAGAAGGCTAGCATATCTGGTTCTGAGGGGAATAGGAAGAGTAGGATCCATGCCAGAAGACCCTTTGTAAACAGGGGGCCTCGTGCAGGCACTGGCTCCCCAAAGGGCAACAAACAGGATGAGGAAGCAGCAAATAAGAACAACAAAAGAAACACAAGCATTACCTACTTGATAGTTTTGTCCAGCTTCATCTCTGAGGACAAGGCTGAGGAATTCAAGGCCTGGGAGTTATATTTCCTAGGTTGCCAGGGAATCCAAAGACCTTCAGTCTGTAACAAGCAAAGAATTCTTAGGCTGAGGGAACTAGATGCCACTTTCACCCCTTGGTAAGATGGTAGCTTACTTGCTGAAAAGCTGCAAGTCTTTCCCATCATTAAAGACTGCTGCAAAGGACAGTATACCACCTCCCTTAATAGACTGTTTCAGAGTTTTTTCTTACTAGTAGCTAACTTACGTTTCTGATAAACTTTTGAGCTAATGTCTTTAAGTAACTTTTGTAGAGATGGAAAACAGCTGATCAATATGTTCAATAAATCCTTCATATTTGCAGAGCATGTTTTCTCGAGCTCTTACAATAGGTAAAACCTCTGCTCTTCACCTGTAAATTAGTAGTAGCTAACATTTATTTTCAGTTAGGCACTGAATTTTACATGGAAAAAGATTTCATTTAATCCTTACATGATGGTGTGAGTTAACTACTATTATTAAGCTCATTTTTGTAGATGAGAAAACTTATCCACAGAGAAGATAAACAACTTGTACAACTTGTCAAATGAATACACAATTAATTTCTCCCTAATTGTTACCACCTCTACCCTTAGTAAAAACTAAATCATTGATTAGGGTTAAAGCTAGAACTGGCTCTGGGAAGTTAATTATTTAAAATGATGATTTCTGAATCCTAAACCAAGATATTCTCTTCTGTAACAAAAGGTCTTCCTATAAAGACTGATAATTAGTCAGCTATTTTAAAAAATGTTAGCAGCCTCTCCAGACATGGTCTATCCAGGAATTAATTGAACTTAAATATTCACTTTTTACATGGGAGTGAGTTAGAGATATTTTAGGAATGCTTATTCTTGGAAATGCAAATCAAAACCACAGTGACATACCACTTCAAACCCACTAGCATGGCTATAATTAAAAGACAGATAATACCAAGTGTTGGTGAGAACGTGGAGAAATGGGAACCCTCATATATTGCTGCTGGGGATGTAAAATTGTGCAGCCACTTTGGAAAACAGCTTGGTGGCTGCTCAAACAGTTAAGCATAGAGTTACCATATGACCAATCAGTTTCACTACTAGGTAGATACTAAAGAGAATTGAAAACACATGTGTACACAAAAATGAGTACAAGATCATCACAGGATTATTCAAAATAGCCAAAGGGTGGAAACAACTACAATGTCTATCAACTAATGAATGGACAAACAAAATCTGGAATATCTATACAATGGAATATTATTCAGCTACAAAAAGGAATAAAGTACTGATGCATGCTACCATACATGGATAAACATTGAAAATATTATGCTAAATGCAAGAAGCCTGCCACAAAAGACCACATATTGTATGAATCCATTTATATAGGCAAATCTACATAGACGGAAAGTAGATTAGTGCTTGCCTAGGGATGGAAGGATGGGAGAAATGGTAGGAGACTACTAATGGGTATGGGGTTTCTTTTTGAGGTGATGAAAATATTCAAAAATTGATCGTGATTATGGAGGCACAACTCTGTGAGTATACTAAAAACCAAAGAATTGAACAATTTAGTGAATTTGTGGTATGTCAATAAAACTGTTTTTTTAAAAAAGAGTGTTCGTTTACAGACAGTTCTGGGTGTACTCTGATGCTTTCACAAAAATGTTCCTATAAAAGGGTTTCAAAAAAATAAATAAATAAAATAAAATAAAAAAGAGTGTTTATCTACCTTGACTCCCAACAAAACTTATTAACATTAGGTCATCTGATAGGTTACTATGGCAATGATATGAGAGTTTAGTTGTATCCTGTTTTCAGTACCACTCACCTCAGTTGTTGGACATGAAGCAAAACAATAAAAATAATTCTCCATGGGGAGCAGAGGGCCTGATGTCCTGCTTGGATTGTATAAGTATCAACTCTTCCCCCAGTAATGCAGAGGGCTGCCCTGTCTATAACTAGATTGTTATTAAGAATTCACACAAAGAGGAAGAAGTTGGGAAATGTTCTTTCTTCCATCTTCCTGCTCATGAGACAGCCCCATGCCTTAGACTCTAAAGCTTAGAAGTTTAAATTGTTTTTCCTCGACCCAATGGCAGCAAAGTAATAAGTAATGCCAGGAACTGAGTTTAAGAAGGAAACTTCACCTGCAGGGAATTAGATCACAGAACTGGCCTGACAACTCCCTTACCCCTCAACATACATCCCAGACATTTCCCAAAGAATGGGAAACTATCCTCACGACTTTATCTTATCAGCCCAGAGACATCCCCTTGAATACCAAGTCCTCTTCTTGTTCTTAAGAATACAAGCCATTCTGAATGTCAAAAAGATATGGGAAATATGTTTATACTCACACTTGTATGTAACCCAACTTCAATCAGTGGAGTCTCAAAGGAGAATATGCATCAGCCCAGGGCCAATTCTCAATTACATTTTACATCACAGCTGCATGATCGAGTGGCCTTTCCCCAGGTCAACAGCTGACACAGTGGGAGGCACACTTTGAAATGAACAGTGAGAACAGTTATCCAGCTCCAGGTGGGCAAAATGGAAAGCATGAGAAAAGAAATATTCATTGCATTTTGAATGTGTGTAGAATATTCCAAATTTTCCAGAGAGAGGAGTCAGAAGCCAGGGAGGTAGGCAATTGCTTGACAAGCAATGGGTGGTAGTAGGATACCCTAGGTGGTGCCCCTTTGAGCATTACTGCCTCTTGAGGTCAAAACAATAGCACTTTATTAACAGTATGTACCCAGAACTGTCATTTTTTTCTTCCAGAATGTGGCTTAAGCGTCTCATTAAATGAACATAGTGAATGTTGATTTTTTTGCCATGACTTTCTATGTTTATTGACCATTCCTTCCTTGTCCTAGGATTGCTGGATGCTAATTTGAGAAATACTTAATTGGAGGAATATCTGGAATGTAAATTCATCAGAATTGTTGACTGTTTAGGTGTAGAGTGAGAGAGAAGGTGACGAGTCACAAAGATTCCTCTATTTTCAGCTGAGAGACTGCCCTGTGCAAAGAAGCTTAAGTTGATTAATTGTACAAGAAGATCAGCTCATCAGAAGACAGTCTGATGCCAGTGCATGGCGCTTATGTGGGAAAGAAAAGGGATTTATCACTTGTGGAATGTTGTTTCTGTGCTGGTCTCCAAGTTGACACTTTACATGCCAATTTGCACTTCATATAACAAAAATCTTTCTGTAAAACACTATTGTTTGAAAATAAGATGCGTCATTTGGGGAGGAAGAAAATATCTAAGCAATGAAGGGGTTCAAGGAAAGCTTTACTATTAGACTGCCCTTGGGGATGATGTAGACAATGCTTCTCAAACTTTAAGGTGCTGGGAATCACCTGGGGATCTTGTTAAAATGCATATGTTGATTCGGTAGTTCTGGGCTGGGGTCTGAGACTACATTTCTAAAAAACTCCTAAGTAATGATGCTGCTGTTGGTCTATGGGCCATACTTTGTATAGCAAGGATGTAGAGCAAGTCTCAATCTATTTGTGGTCATGAAATCAATTTAATGGGTTGTTATGAAGATTAAAAACGGATATAAAGTAGAAAAAGGGGGAAACATCTGAGTTCACTGCACATACTGTTTTATGGGAATTCTGTTTCAGTTATGTGCAGTTATGGTCCAGTTTGTATGTGCTATATCATAATGTATTCTATGTATTTCTTTTCTTATCCTGAGTCACAAGCAAAAACACTAGAAAGCTATGACTGTGGGGGAAACTTGTATTAACAGATTGAATTAGATAACTGCTGAGGTTCCTCCTTACTTTGAAATTCTAAGATTCTGTGCAGTCTTATGTCTCTTATTCAAATCTCTCACTCTAGCATTCATGGAATATTAAAAGAGGCTTGAGCATCATTGAAGCCATTAACTTCATCCTCACACTGGGAACCCAAGATGTTGAACATAGCAAAGCATCATGTAAAGGTGTGTCATTTCCGTGTGGTTAGTGCTTTGATTAAAAAAAAAACCAAAAAAACCAAAAAAAAACCCTTGAGATAGTTCCTTCTTGCAGAGTAGATTTTTGGTTCTTATTTCTGTTATTGTTTTGATGCTTTGACACTGGGGTCATTTGTCTAATTACAAGGGACTGTTAAACATCAATTTGTGAATTACAGGTAAAGCTCTTTGGAAGTAAAATAAGAACCTAAAAGAGGTAATGTCATTTCCAAAGCTACCTTATTTACAAGGTCATAATTCAAATTCTAAATAAATCTGGTTCATTATTTTTTAACTGAAGATTGCATTTGAAATTCAATCAAGATACAGTGTCACTTTTCTTATTGCTGTAATTTATAATGTGTACCCAAAATATCTTACTTTGAAAGATTATAGACTTCCCAAGGGTACCAGTATGAACACACAGACACTCATACACACTGTTTGTAAATTTAGTTTTAGAGCAGAGCAAGTGAAAACAGCCGCAAATATTTTAATGAGATATTTTAGTTTGGAGTTTTACTACCCCAATAGTCAGAAAGGTAAGTTTGATCCTACCACGGCAGTTCTTGTGAGTTCTCTAACAAACGCCTGGTGCTATGTTACTTACCTTAATTATATCGATAAAAGTAGTGGATACTACATTTTTAAAAGATATAAAATCTCCACTGTTTTTGTATTTTATATTTGTTTTCCTGAATTACCAGATAATTTTTCATTTAAAAACATGAGCTGTTGTTTCAAATAACCCACTGGATAAAATCAACACAGTATTTCCTTCTTAGTTAAAAAATAACTAAGACCAAGTCCAATCCAAGTAATGACTACCAATGCCAGAAACACCTAATTTGATCTTAAGGCATTTCAGCAATATTTTAATGTTGTGATGTAGAAATGGAGTTTGGGAATTCTAGTCACTGAAGCTCAAAATGAAGCAACTTTGGGGAGAAATACAAATAATTGAAGGCCCTCAACAATATCTGAATGGGACACAGAAAATAACTTATCTTGATTCCTTCTCAATCATTCAACTACATTCTTATCTCCACCTACTAAGTCCATACTCAGCTGGGTGCTTGGTGTGTTAGGAATACAGGATAAACACAAACTGAGCCCTGTCTAGAAATCCCTTTCAGCTGGTTTTTCTAAATTGCTAGAATTTCAGAGATGGAAGGTCAAATGGATATATATTCAATTCAATTGAACAAATCTGCATTTAGCTAGTGATAGATCTTGACATTCTCTTCTTACTGAGTAACATTACCATTTGGCATATCCTTAATGTGACTAAAAATAAAATTTAGTTCATGTTCTAAGGGACCAACAATTAACAAGCTAATAAACTGTTTTTCTATCTACATTTCAAATGCTCAAGCTATGTGTTTACACGGCAAGCTATGCCTTGATTACAGGTCAGTAAGAACACATTACAAAAAAATGGGACTGCCTTTGTATGCCTGAATTTCACAAGTTTCACATTTCATATCAGTGAGATAAACTGAGTCAATATTTTCATACTGAAACGTCAGACAACACACTGTCTCATTTGAACATACAGCTAATTAGAACTATTTAGAGTTGGACTTTGGTTGGAAGGATACTTCATGTACATTTTTTTTGTTTGTTTTTTGCGGTATGCGGGCCTCTCACTGTTGTGGCCTCTCCCGTTGCGGAGCACAGGCTCCGGACACGCAGGCTCAGCGGCCATGGCTCACGGGCCCAGCCGCTCCGCGGCATGTGGGATCCTCCCGGACCGGGGCACGAACCCGCGTCCCTTGCATCGGCAGGCGGACTCTCAACCACTACGCCACCAGGGAAGCCCCTTCATGTACATCTTAATTGCCCTACCCTACTTCAAGCAATGGCTCGTCCCTGAATGTGGTATGTGTACCTGTTCCACAGTTGTAGTATTTACCTTTGGATGATATAGTATTTTGAATTTCACTTGTTATTTTTAATTACAAAAAGAAATGGAAGCCGCAAGTAAATTTAGATATTTATCACTAATAGCGCTTCTTCCTTCAATGTACTACTAAAGATGATTTGGTGATTATGGGTGGACCAGGCCTAATCTCAGGAAGCATGCTGGTCAATGAAACCAAGCCTTCACTTCAACTGGGTGTACAAAAATAAGATTAGAATCAACTGGGTCTTAATTACCATGTCTAAAGTCTAAGACTCCAAGAAGATCAATACCAAAGAAATGCCACACATTTTTAGCGAATTCACGCTAGAGTTGTTGATGAATAATAATGACGTAATAAACCCAAATACCATTTACAGTATGACCTAGCACAAAGGTGTAAAAGTGCTAAAAATTTTAGTTACTAGAAGATATCAGTGGTGAAGAGATTTGGGGCAGTGAATCCTCTTAAATAATATATTTATAGATGTCTAAGTAATTAATTGCCTGGAACTGTATGTAAAGGAATATTTGTTAATTGAAAACATTCAAAGCTAGGAAGGAGAAATCCATATTTAACATTTCACTGCCGAGATCCAATCACTTTACGTAATTGTTAAATTAAACCCTGCACTATGTTACATGTTTATGTAGATGATTGCTAAATATATAGAAAATATATTTCTTTTTATTCTGCTTTTTCTTTTTCTTTTCTCATTGTCATATCGGAGAATGAGAACTACACATGCACCATATATGTAAAAATAATGACTTTTTTCCTCTTCTCCAAAATTGATTTCTAAGATTTTTTTCAGTTTCAAGTCATATACAAGATGGAAAGGAAGCAATTCAGAACTTATTATTTTCAATTTTTCCAAGTCATAATTAATTGGAGAAGTACCACTTTATCATCTTTCACAAATAAAAGACAATAAGAAAAATGATTTATGTTTATCACTGCAATTTTCCAGTTGCTATAAAAGAAGCATCTTTTTTCCCAGATAAAGGGTACACACATACTTACATACACACAAACTGAATTGTAACTTTGGCTTCCATTCAGCACAATAGTTCAGCATGGCTGGACAAAATGTTCACAGTAAAATCCCCTAAGCAGAGCCAGAATACTAAGCCAGTATAGACTTAGCTATGGTTCATTAATCTTTCAGGGAAGCACAAGAGCAAAAGATAAATCAGGAACCATGCCAAACCGTAAAGTTTCACCAGTTTTTAACTTTATAATGACACAAAAAATAAAAATGACATGTTCAAAAGCATCCACATACCCACCTGTTGAGTTGATTTATTATTTTGTCATTTGCTACAGATAAAGAAACTGAGGCACCAAGAATATTAACCAGGTCACAGGGCCTGAGCAGTGCCAAGTCCTGACTTCAAGGTTAGTGCTATTTCCTCCAGGATCATGGAAATGGCAAGAACTTAGGAACTGAAGGTGGGAGGAGAGTGAATAAAATTCTGTGCAAGACACTGCATTTTAGATAGTACTGGAGCACATGTCAATGTCTTTTGCAGAAATAGTAAGATAATGTTGGGATTAAAATTATATTTTTAAAGGTTGAAATGTTCCCTGGAGGATGAGGTGGATATGAGGGAGGTAATAAAAGGCCAAAATCAGACCTGGCAAAATCTCTGTGTGTTGAAATAGTATCCTGTAATGTGAAGTAAATAAAACAGAAAATAGAAAGACCTTGATCATCCTTGGCCTGTTATCTGAAATGAGTTCATTACTAGTTATCATTTACACAGATTAATTCACATCCCTAACTTTTCCTGGATAATGAAGGTTATTCCACACTTACTACACTTTTGCAGAGATCTGGCAACACAAAGAAAGTAGTTTTATGCTATTTTCCATTAAGAAGATACCTATGAACTTTGTATGTCCCTCTCCATTTGTATTCTTTTAAAAGCTAACCTTAGCCTTGTACGTGTTGTTTTGTTTAGTGTCCTTGTGCCTGATTTTAATCTTTAATAAAGGGCCAAGAAATGCTACCTTTTTTTTTTCCAAAGGGGGAAAAATCTGAAAAGCCACTTCAACGAACCCAAATATTGCAATAGTTTTATTCCACTTCACTAACCTCTCCTACTTGTTAGGAGCTTCGATTTGAGCTAACAAGGTTATCAGATTGTATGTCTATTGTCCTGTTATGACTTCCTTGGCTGGGTTCCTGCAGTAAACATTGCTGATGTGATGTTTTGTTCAGGCGGCAGCACAAGAGGGAGTGGGACGAGGAGGGTCTATGGGGGAAGACGGGGTCACAGAGCTGTCAAGGCCTTCCCAGTGGTGAAGCTGCAGCAACTGCTACCTATGGTCAATTCTAATCAGTGTCTCAATGTGCTGAGCTTAGGGCCAGGTCCCCTGTGACGGCCCAGAAATGGGGACTGACACTCTGTATGCTTTGTTCTTTTGAAACGAATGCAGACAACAGCCAAGAGAAGAAACAGAATGAAAGAGGGTGAGGAAGGAGCCAGAGAAACATCAAATCTGGTCAAAGTAAAAGCAGCTCAGGCCTCAATTCAGCACTGACCTATTTTTCTATTAATTCTCAATTCACATAATCACTCACACATTGCTCTAGATAAATCCTCCAGGGGATGAAGGTGATTGTACTTAGCAAAGGAGTTTAAATAAAACTATGTATGAAACCTTACCTAATCAGCTAATGAAAAGTAAAAAGCACATCTGTTCTTATCTCCCCAAGGTTCTTTGTGTCCTACTGTGTCCCTGCTATCTTTGTCAAAAGTGAAGTCTTTGCAGTACGAATAAAAGAGGTGGTTGAGTAGAAGCTGGTTTTACTAACAATCCTAAATGACAATTGTCACATACATGATGTATCAGTTTCCTGTTGCTGCTATAACAAATCACCACAAACTTAGTGGCTTAAATCAACACAAGTTTATTCTCTTACAATTCTGGAGGTCAGAAGTCCAAAATGGGTGTCACTGGACTAAAATCAAGGTGTAGGTGTTGGCAGGGCTGTGTTCCTTCCGGAGGCCACAGGGGAGAATCTGATTTCATGCCTTTTCAAGATTCTAGAGGCTGCCTATATTTCTTAGTTGGTGCTACCCTTCCATCTTTAAAGCCAGGAATGACTAATGGAGTTTTTTTTTCATGTTGCCATCTCTTTGGTTTACGACTGAAAGTGCTCAGGGGTTAACCCCCTTGGGAGCATCCCTCAGCCAATACTGGATGGGAGTACTCTATCTTCCCCCCTCTTGGGTAGGATAATTATCCCTGGTGGTGCAGTGGTTAAGAATCAGCCTGCCAATGCAGGGTACACGGGTTCGAGCCCTGATCCGGGAAGATCCCACATGCCGTGGAGCAACTAAGCCCATGCGCCACAACTACTGAGTCTGCGCTCTAGAGCCCACAAGCCACAACTACTGAGTCCATGCGCCACAACTACTGAGCCCGCATGCCTACAGCCCGTGCTCTGCAACGAGAAGCCACTGCAATGAGAAGCCACTGCAACAAAGCATAGCCCGCGCTCACCGCGACCACAGAAAGCCTGTGCGCAGCAACAAAGACCCAACGCAGCCAAAAATAAAATAATATGGCCATTAAAAAAATTTAACATCAATACTTCCCAAAATCTTGCAAAAATTTGAAGAGAAAGGGAATACTTCCAAACTCATGAAGCCAGCAACCAAACGCCGCCAAAAATAAATAAATAAATTGAAAAATAAAGGTGACACTATTAATCTTTCTAGTCTATCTAAAGTTTTCCCTATAATTTATAGAACACAGACTTGCTGCCAAGGTATAAGTAGAAGTAATTTCCAAATTCTTCTATCTAAACTCACCTCTTTCATTAAATGGTACATTTAACTGGAGAAAATCCCTGGAACATATTTTGGTCTTGGATTTTCCCCATGGCGATTAACATGAATCTTATAATGAGCCTGCCTTTACATGGTCACCAGGCTTTTGGCTAAATTAGATGATAATTTAAGTGCTTGCTTGAAGGTTGGGACTGAGTGGAAAGTGAAGAAGCTGGATATAACTGGTGACAACTGATAAAAGCCATAAGTTACTCTTTGCTTCATTAAAATTCTCTCTTCTTGGCTAAACATACACTCCCACACTTGTTGAGGCCAACTGATATAATTTCTATCTCATGGCCACAGAGAACAGACAGTTTTTCCAGTAACAGAGATACTGGAGAGAGCACTTATTCACTTCCATCAGTATGTACCAACCCATGATAGCAAGATTGTGGGACAAAATTAGATCCAGGATCTTTTCTTCTCCACCTTCTAAGGCAATTAGTGGAAAGAATAACTATAAAGAAAGCGTGTGTAAATTCTTGTTTTGCAAAGGCACATCGGATGTTACAGAATCTAAAAGAGATCTATAACCAGCACTGCAATCCAAATAATAGTTTTTAATTACATAAAAACTAGGAGGGGGCTTCCCTGGTGGCACAGTGGTTGAGGGTCCGCCTGCCGATGCACGGGACGCGGGTTCGTGCCCCGGTCCGGGAGGATCCTGCGTGCCGCAGAGCGGCTGGGCCCGTGAGCCGTGGCTGCTGTGCCGGAGCCTGTGCTCCACAGCGGGAGAGTCCGCAACAGTGAGAGGCCCGCATACCGCAAAAAAAAAAAAAAAAAAAAGATAGGAGGGCTTCCCTGGTGGTGCAGTGGTTGAGAGTCCGCCTGCCGATGCAGGGGACACGGGTTCGTGCCCCGGTCTGGGAAGATCCCACATGTCGCGGAGCGGCTGGGCCCGTGAGCCACGGCCGCTGAGCCTGTGCGTCCGGAGCCTGTGCTCCGCAACGGGAGAGGCCACAACAGTGAGAGGCCTGCGCACCGCAAAAATAAATAAATAAATAAATAAAGGTTGTAAGAAATCTCTTCAATTATTAAAAAGCGTAAGTCATTTTTTTCATTCAAGCATATCTTGTCTTCGCTGCAACCATATGAGGAATTTTAGAGTCTTGCAGCATACTCATGAGTCATGGGAAGATTTCACCTAAATCCAAAATAAAAACTTTTATTTAGTGGAAACATCAAACTCTGCTGGACAGCTGAATGTTACTAAGCCTTATTTTTAGCCCTTGGCAGTGAAATAGGAGATCTTTAGTGTAAGGCCAACTGGCCCGAGGCAGGGGAACACAATCAGATTCACAGGTTGCATCAGACCGAAACTCTCCGGACCACCCAGTTCCAGAAACTGACCTGGAGACTTTCCGGACCACCCGGTTCCAGGAACTGACCCGGGGACTTTGAACCCAGCCCAGCCTTCCCGCCTTTCAAGGGGCGAGACTAACGGTCCCCCAGGATACCCGAAAAGACCACCAAACAAGGAATACCCTGCGCCCTCCCAGATTCACCACACCCCTTTCCCTTCTTCCTCTATAAAATCTTGCCCAACCCCCGCCAGGGTGCGACTTCTCTGGCCCCTTTATCTCGGACCAGTGAACCTCGCCCGGGAGCGCTCCCTAATAAAGCTCACTTGAAGCTTTCCTGTTCGCGGTGCCGTTTGTTAAGATCCGACCTTACATTTAGAAGGACTGAAATTGTCATTATGGACCTAAGAGATGTCTCTTTTACACAAGCCTGGGGGTCAACTTCAGTCATCTTGGGACAATTTCAAGACTTTTTCCCTCTTTGCAGAATGGACTACGGGGAGCAGGTTGAGGCAAGAAATTTTGAATACCGAGAACTTACCTCATGTAAGGCAATTAGAGCCGTTTAAACATAAAGGTCGATAGGCAAAATTCCAGTCACTTCAATGAAAATCAACCATAATAAAATACAGCGAAGTCTAGTTTTTCAGTTAGTCTATCAACTAGAAATTCCTATTCATGGGTTCTTCTATACAGATCATTGAAAACTGATATTCTCGTTAGTGACCCTGAGGCCCTGAAACATCCTGGAAGCTTTACCAAATTATCAAAGAAAGATGGAATGACTTCAGCATTATTTGGATGTTAGACATATTTTGTAGTATTTAAATGCTTTTAAAATTGAGGATTCAAGAATGGCACAGAAGTAGAGAAACTTCAATTCGACACATTATTTGACTAGTGGGAAATATAGTTTTAAGTCATATACAGATTTAATGTAGAAGTTCCTCTTGGCATTTAATATAAATTTACTGAGCATCTACAATATGCAAGAAAGTGTACTAGGCTATGTAAAAGCTAAAAAAAGAAGAGGACAAAGCCCTTCAGGCCTTTAAAATCTGATGAGACAGAAAGAAATGTACACAGGTAACTGCAATAAAATATATTTTTAAATAAATGTATTAAGATACGTGTAAACCACTGCTGCAGAAGCTCAGAAATGAATAAAGAGGAACATTTTGAAATATCACTGGTCAATATAGGCAATGGTCGTGATATTGCAATATATCATGTGAAGAACAATATCTCATCCACCCCAGTGGTTCAGTTTTGCCCTGACATGTAGACTAATAAAACCCTGAGATTTATAATTTAACATTTGATATTTGATAAGTCTTAACTCCCTGAAAGGAGGGACCAGATGTCTTAATATGGGGATATCTGTAGGTTAATCATATCCAACTTATTTCCAGAGCTGATTTTTCTGATTGGTTGGCTATATAGGTATTCTCTTTCTCTGTGAACCACTGAACACTCCCAAAGCTGTAAAGTGTTTAAAAGAGGCCAGTATTCCCATTTGGAGGAAGGACCATCTTCAGTCATTGGCACACAGGTACTGCGTGCCCCTTTTAGAATGTTACTATTATAAGCACTCAAGGAGCATGTCTTAGTTAATACTATATACCGAGCATCTGACATATCATACTTAGTTGTATTTCTTATTAGTTCTTGATTTTGCTGTACCTTAGATGAATAATTGGAAATGTATAGCGGTTTGAGTAGGTATGGAACATTTTAATATCTGAGCTACATCTACTTTCTAATTTTAGCTTTTAATTAAAATGTCCTCAATTTGTCAACTGATAACTTTTCCTTTCCCAATAAAAATCCTTAATAGCTGTCAGGAATTTCCTGGTAGTCTGGTTCATGGAAGGAAGGTTCCTATTTTATTGGCAATGGATGTACTATACAGTCTATCATGATTTTTGTTAGGTGTCTATTGAAAAGTGATAGATATTATGTCTAATTTTTTCTTGCTATGATATTGTACTCATCTGTCAGTTGTTCTCTATTGGCCCTCAGATACACACTCTGCCCTTTCCTGACCTACTTTATGCCCCCAAGGGTCTGACTACTGTGAATGAAAAAGAATTTCCTGGGCTTCTTTACTGGATGGCTTTAGGCTGAGTTTGGCTAATGGGTGTCATCAGCAGATCAGAGACTGGGAGAAGGAAGAGAACAAGGTCATGATATTTCTTCTTTGCTTCATCCCTGCTTTGGCTATGTTTCTGGCAGTAGCTGCTTCCTTCTGCATCTGTTAGCAACATCTCTTCCTTAATTCCAATCCTTTTGGGCTCTCTTTCTTTCCCTTACCCCTTTAGCTCTAGAGGTGGTAATGGCTTTTCACTGTTGCTAGTTTCTGGGTGCCTCATCATGCCTAATTTCCCCCCTTAACTCTGTATTAAAATCTCTTAATTTTGAATCTTGTGGGGGTAAATTATAGTTCCTACTGGGATCCTGAATGATAAAACTTCTTTAAGAAATGTTATAATCCCTAGGAAGAAAATATTAGGCTTTTGTAAGAATCTTGTTTTCTAAAAAATAGAAAAAAACTTTAATGTGATTGTTTAGTATTCAAACGCAAGTTCTTTTAATAAGATTAACAACCATAAACAAAATTAAAAGACAACCTACAAAATGGGAGAAAATATTTGCAAACAATGTGACTGACAAGGGCTTAATTTCCACAATATACAAACAGCTCATATAACTCAACAACAAAAAAACAAACAACCCAATCCAAAAATAGGCAGAAGACCTAAATAGACATTTCCTGCAGGTGGTCAACAAGCACATGAAAAAACGCTCAAGACTGCTAATTATTAGAGAAATGCAAATCAAAACTACAATGAGGTATCACCTCATGCCAGTCAGAATGGCCATCATTAAAATGTCTACAAATTACAAATGCTAGAGAGGGTGTGGAGAAAAGGGAACCCTCCTACACTGTTGGTGGGACTATAAATAGGTGCAGCCACTATGAAAAATACTAAGGAGTTTCCTCAGAAAACTAATAGAGTTGCCATATGATCCAGCAATCCCACTCCTGGGCATATATCTGGACGAAACTGTAATTCAAAAAGATACATGCACCCCTGTGTTCATAGCAGCACTATTCACAATAGTCAAGATATGGAAGAAAACGAAATGTCCACCAAGAGGGGAATGGAAAAAGAAGATGTGGTACATATATATACAATGGCATACTACCCAACCATAAAAAAGAACAAAATAACGCCATTTGCAGCAACATGGATGCAACTATAGATTATCATACTAAGTGAAGTAAGCCAAAGAGAGAGGAGACAAACATCATATGATATCATTTATATGTGGAATCTAAAGGAAAAAAAAGGTACAACTAAACTTATTTACAAAACAGAAAGAGACGACAGAAAACAAACTTATGGTTACCAAAGGGGAAGAGGGGGGGATAAATTAGGAGGCTGAGATTAACATATACACACTACTATATATAAAATAGATAACCAAGAAGGACCTACTATATAGCACAGGGAACTATACTCAATATTTTGTAATAACCTTTAGGGGAAAAGAATATGAAAAAGAATATATATATACACACACATATGTGTGTGTGTGTGTGTATATATATATATAAAACTGAATCACTGTGCTGTACAACTTAAACATGGTACTGTAAATTTGCTTTAATTAAACAAACAATGAACCACCAGGAGACTGTGGGAGTCATAAACAGTCAGACTTGCTCTCTTAGAATTTTGTCATAGACTTCATTCTAGTCTTGCTACATCTAGTCTCACCTAGGCCTTTAAATCCATACTCATGCCAGAGGCAAGGAAATAAACTAGACATGGAGGTAATCATGTTATTCCTCTGCTCAAAACTTATCAAGGGCTGCCCGTCATTCCCAATACCTACACAGCTCTTCAGGACCTGCTTGCTGCCTAAATGGGCAGCATTATCTCCAGACACTGTGCTTGTCACACTCAGTGGAACCACTTAGAGTTTTCTAAGCACTCTCTACTCCCCATGCCTCTACAACTGGAATGCTCATCTTATTTATCTGGCCACCTAATTCCCTGAGATGTTTGCCCTGACTTCTCAAGACAAATTTAAGGGTTCCTTTTCCTATGCTTCCATGGTTATTTATAGACTCTTCCATTGTAATATTTATTTTAGATTACTGTAATTGTTGGTTCATTTGTCTGTCCCTCAACAAGACTGTAAGATTCTTGAGGGACCCTACATCTTTTTTGTCACTGAATTCCATGCCTAGCACTGTCGTGCGCATCACTGAAATCTGATCAATCAGTGGTCCTCAATCTTGGTTGCACATTACAATAACCAAGGGAGAATCTTTGAAAAAATCTTGATGCCCAGGCCTTACTTCATCCAGTTGAATCAGAATCCATTAGGATGGGACCCCCGCATCAGCATTTTTGAAATTCTCCAGGTGATTCCAATGTGCAGCTACAGTTGAGAATTATGATAAAGTTGTTGAATGAGTCAGTAAGTGTTAAAGGAAATGCAGAACAAAGAAAGGAATACACTACAATGTTAATAGTGATTTTCTCTGGTTAATGGGATAATTTGCTAGCTTTGCATTCTTTGTGCTTTTATTTTCCAGATTTCCTACAATGAATATATATAATTTTATTATTAGAAAAATAAATTTATCGTTAAGTGACTTTATCTATTAGCACCATGAAAGCGAAATGTTTCATAAATCACGGTATTTGGGGATTAAACCAAAGATTTTACTTATAAACCTTAGTCCCATCACCTGATGTGTGCCTGTGTGTTCAAGAGGTTAAAAGGACAAGTTCATGCAGTCAGTGACCTGGTATTGCTCCATTCTCTATATTTACTGCTCAGTTCCATTGATCCTTTACAAAAGAAACTTATTCCAGGACTGAAGAGACAGTTTTAACACACATATGGTCACCTTATCTTTGATAAAGGAGGCAGGAATGTACAGTGGAGCTAAGGACAGCCTCTTCAATAAGTGGTGCTGGGAAAACTGGACAGGTACATGTAAAAGTATGAGATTAGATCACTCCCTAACACCATACACAAAAATAAGCTCAAAATTCATTAAAGACCTAAATGTAAGGCCAGAAACTATCAACTCTTAGAGGAAAACATAGGCAGAACACTCTATGACATAAATCACAGCAAGATCCTTTTTGACCCACCTCCTAGAGAAATGGAAATAAAAACAAAAATAAACAAATGGGACCTAATGAAACTTCAAAGCTTTTGCACAGCAAAGGAAACCATAAACAAGACCAAAAGACAACCCTCAGAATGGGAGAAAATATTTGCAAATGAAGCAACTGACAAAGGAATAATCTCCAAAATTTATAAGCAGCTCATGCAGCTTAATAACAAAAAAACAAACAACTCAATCCAAAAATGGGCTGAAGACCTCAATAGACACTTCTCCAAAGAAGATATACAGACTGCCAACAAACACATGAAAGAATGCTCAACATCACTAATCATTAGAGAAATGCAAATCAAAACTACAATGAGATACCATCTCACACCAGTCAGAATGGCCATCATCAAAAAGTCTACAAACAGTAAATGCTGGAGAGAGTGTGGAGAAAAGGGAACCCTCTTGCACTGTTGGTGGGAATGTGAATTGATACAGCCACTGTGGAGAACAATATGGACGTTCCTTAAAAAACTACAAATATGGGCCTCCCTGGAGGTACAGTGGTTGAGAGTCCACCTGCCGATGCAGGGGACACGGGTTCGTGCCCTGGTCCGGGAAAATCCCACATGCCGCAGAGCAGCTGGGCCCGTGAGCCATGGCTGCTGGGCCTGCGCGTCTGGACCCTGTGCTCTGCGATGGGAGAGGCCACAACAGTGAGAGGCCCGCGTACCGCAAAAAAAGAAACACCAAAAAACTACAAATAGAACTACCATGTGACCCAGCAATCCCACTACTGGGCATATACCCTGAGAAAACCATAATTCAAAAAGAGTCATGTACCAAAATGTTCATTGCAGCTCTATTTACAATAGCCTGGAGATGGAAACAACCTAAGTGTCCATCATCAGATGAATGGATAAAGAAGATGTGGCACATATATACAATGGAATATTACTCAGCCATAAAAAGAAACGAAATTGAGCTATTTGTTAAGAGGTGGATAGACCTAGAGCCTGTCATACAGAGTGAAGTAAGTCAGAAAGAGAGAGACAAATACCGTATGCTAACACATATATATGGAATTTAAGAAAAAAAAATGTCAAGAAGAGCCTAGGGGTAAGACAGGAATAAAGACACAGACCTACTAGAGAATGGACTTGAGGATATGGGGAGGGGGAAGGGTAAGCTGTGACAAAGCGAGAGAGAGGCATGGACATATGTACACTACCAAACGTAAGGTAGATAGCTAGTGGGAAGCAGCCGCATAGCACAGGGAGATCAGCTCGGTGCTTTGTGACCACCTGGCGGGGGATAGGGAGGGTGGGAGGGAGGGAGACGCAAGAGGAAAGAGATATGGGAACATATGTATATGTATAGCTGATTCATTTTGTTGTGGAGCAGAAACTAACACACCATTGTAAAGCAATTATACTCCAATAAAGATGTTAAAAAAAAAATAATGGACATTATCTATCTTACTGCTTTCATATTTTATTTCACAAATAGGAGATGGTAAACACATGTCCTTTGCTAGGCAGGACTGTGGGATTTGGACAAAAATACTCACATGCTAAAACATGAGAGGGAAACATTGTAATGATAGTGATATAGTTTCATCAGCATTGAGACCACGAATAACCATAAGTATCTTTTTTTTTTCTTATCTTAAGAAAAAACAGACATTGTAAGATGTGCCGAGGGGTGAAGACTGCTGTGCCTTTATGGGATGAAGATGGCTGATCTTTAATGATGTGCTCTAGGGACTGGGAACAATCACTGCCCAACTTCTGAAGAAGGGGTGTGGTTTGATTCACAGAGCACACTCCTTGGATACAGGATACAGTTGCAGAATGCAGAGCCACCTTTTGCGTTCTTAACTATGCCTTCATTAATAAGTCTGTAGTGTGCTAGCCTCTTTTTAATTGGATCAGCTTAGGGGTGTGGTGATAGTAGCAATATATTTAGTAAAACAATTTTTCTGAGTTCCATTGACGGGTTGTTTAGTTTAAAGAGAAGCACAGCCCAATCCTTTTGTTTTATAGGAAGAAACTATGGCCCTGAGAAAGGGAGCCAACATCCTGAGGTTACCCAGTAAGTTTGTGGCAGTATTCTGGATGTCGAAGCGCCAGACGGGGCTATCTTGACAACACTGATATTCTTCCCAGGCAGGAAGTGATGCCACTGAGGGTCACATGCCTCTTGGGATGCTATGGTAGGTACACAGGTGGTGTGTGGGCATGCACTCTTTCTCAGTCAGTGGACTGTGTAAGGAAGGAAGACATCCATGGAGGTGCCATCTGTTCCTTCCCCAGGGTGGAGATTTTACTTAACAGTAACTCCTACTTTCAATTTTTTAAAGTTTTTTTTATGTGGATCATTTTTAAAGTTGTTATTGAATTTGTTACAATACTGCTTCTGTTTTATGTTTTGGTTTTTTTGGCTGCGAGGCATGTGGGATCTTAGCTTCCCGACCAGAGACTGAACCCACACCCCCTGCATTGGAAGGCGAAGTCTTAACCACTGGACCGCCAGGGAAGTCCCTTAATCTTCAATTTTACAATCTTTAATTTAAGTGTACACCCTTCCACAGGGTACCATCTTAGAGCTAGAATAACGAATAAAACTGAGGCCCAAAGCCACTGGTGAGATCACGTGGGAGGCTTTCTTTCCCTTCTGTATTTGTGGGTTATGTGTGCTCTGGTCCATCATTGGAGAAGAAAAGAAAATAAATTACAGAGGTGTTTAACCTTTCTTAATCTCAAGTGTTTGAGGAGTCTCACAGCCTTGGCCAGATAACCTACTACAGGAGCAATGTCTACATACATATATTGAAAGCAACAATTGTTCTAGATCATTAAGAAACATGCACAAAATGTGTAATACTATATCTAGAACAAATTAGGCATGCAATAATTGTAACTACTCCTAATATTTTACAACTAATCAGTTATCTTTCGAAGACTGACAACAGTGGAAGTGAACAAGTTTCTCTCATCAACTACATATTGACAACATTATTTAAATGATGACATAGTCATTTCCAGTAAAATCCAGAAAATCTGGAGGGGAACTTCAAGGATGGACAGAAATAGAGAAAAGTTGTAGTGATGGGTTTTGCCAGAATGTATATACAAAATACTTAAGTCAGTTCACAGGCTTCAAGATAAAAAGTCAACTAGACTCCTTTAGGGATCAGAAATTCAAGGATGGAGTGGGGCTACAGGTCAAAGACAATAATTTTTCTGGAGCTCTGAATTGAGCATGTTGTTTGAACACTTTTTCCCCCCAGAACCTTAGGTAATCATAGTTGCTTTTTTTCCATACAATCTTTATAATTGATTGCAACTAGACAAATCAACATTTTTCTCTCCTCCCCATCTTTTCAAAGGTTTGAAATGCTTTACAGGTTAAACTGTATATTGTCCCAAGTAAAATTCTTTAGCAGTCAAAAACTGAAATCATGATCTTTACTGCAAAATTGGTCAACTAAGAACAGTGCTTTTAGAGGAAAACACAGGCAGAACACTCTCTGACATAAAGTGCAGCAAGATCTTTTTTGATCCACCTCCTAAAGTAATGAAAATAAAAACAAAAAAACCACAAATGGGACCTAAAGTTAAAAGCTTTTGCACAGCAAAGGAAACCATAAAACAAAAAGATAACCCACAGAATGGGAGAAGATATTTGCAAACAAAGCAACGGACAAGGGATTAATCTCCAAAATATATGAACAGCTCGTGCAGCTCAATATCAAAAAAAACCAAACCCAACCAAAAAATGGACAGATTTAAATAGACATTTCTCCAAAGAAGACATACAGATGGCTAAGAGGCACATTGAAAAGATGCTCAGCATCACGAATTATCAGAGAAATGCAAATCAAAATGACCATGAAGTATCACCTCACACTGGTCAGATTGGCCATCATCAGAAAGTCTACAAACAGTAAATGCTGGAGAGGGTGTGGAGAAAAGGGAATCCTCCTACACTGTAGGTGGGAATGTAAATTGGTACAGCCACTATGGAGAACAGTATGGAGGTTCCCTAAAAAACTAAAAATAGAGTTACCATATGATCCAGCAATCCCACTCCTGGGTATATATCCAGAGAAAACCATAATTCAAAAAGATACATGCACCCCAATGTTCACTGCAGCACTATTTACAATAGCCAGGACATGGAAGCAACCTAAATGTCCATCGACAGTGGAATGGATAAAGAAGATGTGGTATGTGTGTATATGTGTGTGTATGTGTGTATATATATACATATACATACTATGGAATATTACTCAGCCATAAAAAAGAATGAAATAATACCATTTGCAGCAACATGGATGGATCTAGAGATTGTCATACTGAGTGAAGTAAGTCAGACAGAGAAACACAAATACCATATGATATTGCTTATATGTGGAATCTAAAAAAATGGTACAAATGAACCTATTTACAAAACAGAAAAATAGAGTCACAGATGTAGAAAACAAACTTATGTTTACCAAAGGGGAAAGGTGGGGGAGGGATAAATTGCAAGATTGGGATTGACATATACACACTACTATATAAGAACCTACTGTATAGCACAGGGAACTCCACTCAGTACTCTGTGATGGCCTATATGGGAATAGAATCTAAAAAGAGTGGATATATGTATATGTATAACTGACTCACCTTGCTATATAGCAGAAACTAACACAAAATTGTAAATCAACTATATTCCAATAAAAATTAATAAAAAAAAGAAGAGTGCTTTTTATATACATATAAAATTTGAACCAAGAATCTTGATCACTATAACTAGCATTAGGTGGAAACTAACTAGAGTGATTTTATATATTCAGAATATTTTCATGACAATGGTTTTATAGGCAATGATGTGTATGTATGGGTCTTCAGTAAAGCACACCAAAGCGACAAAGAGCTAGAAAATCATGAGAGGTCACTGCATGAGTAAGATACTTTTTATAAAGATAAAACAGCTGAGGGTTTGTCTGTTCTTTTGTTTGTTACATGTACAGCAACTTAGGTGATATGGGCCAGTAGAAACAAGAGGGGCAGTTAGATAAATTATAATCATTGGGGCCTTTCTAACCAGGATTTAGACTAAACTGTCAAGAAGAAGTCTGGTTTAGGTTCCTAATCTGTTCACATCCTGAATTTGGGATTTAGTGATCCGAAATGTGGAGGATACAAAAGTGATTAAGAACCAGTCTCTGATCCTAAGTTGTTTACTGTTTAGAAGATAAGGCATGATTATGTCATCAATATACCCTGCTTGACTAGCCTAGTTACAAAACGAGGTTACATTTCTTTTAAATGTCTGACATACTGTCTTGTCTTCATTAACTTCTGAGACAGTGTTAGGCATTGAGTAAATGATAATAAGTTTGTGATTCGGTTATTATCTGTTTAAATGATATTATAACTGGCTATATAAGACTAGGTTTTCTCAGACAGTATGAAATGAGTTTAAAGGTTTATCCTGTACCTTCTAATATATTGTACACTATTCTTCTTGAGTAGTGAAATACTTAAGGGGAAGTTTTTTTAATTTAAAAAGAATCAGACTAAGATATGGAAACAACCTAATTGTCCATTAACAGATGAATGGATAAAGAAGATGTAGTATATAAATACACAGTGGAATTATTATTCAGCCATGAGAAAGAAATTCTGCCATTTGTGATAACATGGATGGACCTTGAGGACATTATGCTAAGTGAGATAAGTCAAACAGAGAAAGACAAGTACTGTATGATATCATTTATGTGTGGAATCTAAAAAGGTCAAACTTGTGAAAAACAGAGAGTTAAATGGTCGTTACCAGGGGATGACGGTGGCTGGGAGGGATAAGATTGATGTTGTTTAAGAGTACAGACTTGCAATGAGTAGAAAATAAGCCATAGAGACCTAATGCAGAGTATAATGAATATAGACAATATTTCACTATAATTATGTAATGTGATAAACAGCGCTGCAATGACAATCGTATTACAATATATAAATGTATCAAAGTAACACACTGTACACCTTAAATTTACGTTACATGTCAAAAATATTCAATAAAAATTAAAGAATAAGAAAAGTTACTTACATGTAGCTCAAAAAACAGAGAAAACAAAATTCTCAGTGTATTACCTCTTACAAAACCCAACAAGAAAAAGGCAACCTTTTATTATCTGAAAATATAATCTCAATTCTATGGTAAGTCTTTATCTTTTTCCTGAAGTTTTTTTTTTTTGGATTTTTGTATTTTTTTTGGCTGCGTTGAGTCTTCGTTGCTATGCGTGGGCTTTCTCTAGTTGCGGTGAGCGGGGGATACTCTTCGTGGCCGTGTGCGGGCTTCTCATTGCGGTGGATTCTCTTGTTGCAGAGCATGGGCTCTAGGCACACGGGCTTCAGTAGTTGCTGCACGCGGGCTCACGGGCTCTAGAGCACAGGCTCTGTAGTTGTGGCACACGGGCTTAGTTGCTCCGTGGCATGTGGGATCTTTCCGGACCAGGGCTCGAACCCGTGTCCCCTGCATTGGCAGGCGGATTCCTAACCACTGCGCCACCAGGGAAGTCCCCTCCCTTAAGTTTTAGAATTCTTCCAAGCAACTGCTCCTTTCCAAATGTTTTTACATCTTCCTGTATTTTATTCTATTTAAGGCAGCATATTTGTGAACAGTCTATGTGATCTTAATTGAACTTTGAACCTAGGTTAATTGATAAAATAAAGCTCCATGTCACTTGAATGTGCCTTTTCAGAATTTCATTGACATAATGAGACAAAACAAACTTATTTATAAATAAGCTTATACGCTTATTTGTTTTGTTATTTATAAATAAATAAGCTTATTTATTAATAACAAAATGAACTTATTTATAAATAAGCAGAGAAAACCAAAACAGAGGGAAAGACCAGGGAAGTTATTTTTCCCTGGACAAATCTGAATATGCAACTATGCAAAATGCACACAATTCTTTGTCTTACAGCTTTTTATTCAGTTTTCAAACTGTATATTCTTCACAACGAATTTCAATGAACTATGTCTTTTTTTCCAGCTTTATTGAGTAAATGACATATAGCATTGTGTAAGTTTAAGGTGTACAACATGTTGATTTAATACACTTATAGATTGCAAAATGGTTAGCACTGTGGCTTAGTCAACATCTCCATCATGTCACATAATTGCCATCTCTTCTTTGTGATGAGATCATTTAAGATTTATTCTCTTAGCAACTTTCAAGTATATATAATAGCGGATTATTAGCTACAGAATATTTTTTGAGAAACATTATGACATAAAGTAACCCCCAACTTCTAACCTTACACTTCACTAGTTATCATTAAATGCCATGCAAATTGGTATTCTTATAATCATGAATAAAGAAATGGGATATGTACAGATTTTGCAATTTCAGTGACAAAGTTTTCTTCAGTAAGCAAAACATGTCATTTGTTTTCTAACACCTTCAAATTAACTAGAACATAATCGGATGTTAATAATCTATTACAAAATATAGTGGATAATTTCCCCACTCTTCAGACAAAGGACAGGTTGCCACAGGGAAGTAATAAAAACTAGCTTTAATAAAATAAGCTTTAAATGGGCAGTTACACAAGTAAATAAAATAAACCACTCAATTAATTGTAGTCTTTAGCATCTTAACTATTACAGGGTGGTAGGAACCATTTGCTAAATTCAATAGAATGCTATCACTTTAGAAAAAATATTTTATTCATTGTCATTTTATTAACCCCTTTGATCAATTCAATATGATCTTGATATATATTGATATTGATAATTATTTCTGGCAAAGTCCAGAAATAATTATTTTTTTTTATAGAATCTAGCTGAATAAGGTGAGGTTTAAGGATGCCTGAAGATGCACTAAACCAAAAGTAAATAAATTTAGGTGCTCCCAAGAACTGTTGAATAACAACTTGAAGAACTTTAGAAGAGGGAGGAATTCACCACTCGCAGATGTTAGTGCTTGATTTGTGGGGAGGGTTTGCAAGTAGTTGAACACCATGATTTTAGATCCACGCATTTTCTTGGATCAGATTTGTTATATATGAATTCTCAAATTTTTCTTAAGTGTATAGTAGTTTAACAGAGAAATAAGCTGCTGTCAGTTTATTTGATTTTGTTAATATTTAATACATCTACTCAAATTTACATGTATCTAAATTTACCATTACTTCGGATTATTTGGAAAAGACTAATGAACTCTCAGCACTGTCTGACTTTGGAAAGTAGCTGATTCTTAGACACAATTGGCAGCACATCTACATTCACATTCTAATGATGGGCTATGGGAGAAATACACTCAATTCCTGGCTATGGTGCCTCACTTATAACATGAGGACAGAAAATCTTGCTTCTTTTACCTGAGTTTATGCACCGCTGTTAATGACAAAAAGGGAAACAGACCATCTGTTTTTATCCTTTATTCCTATTACATCCTTTTGGCCTTAATTTTCACTAGATACGTCCTTATGGGGCTTTACGGGTAGATCAAAGGATATCCTCTCTTTTGAGGACCATTTGGATGTCTATATGGATTCTGACCTAGGCTATGAATAATCCACACAAGGAGCAAATGAATAGTTTAATGCAGGAATCAATAAAGATGTCTGACTTTTACTACTACATTATTTTTAAAACAGAATAGTACCCAAGCTGAAGGAAAGTGCAGCAAAAAAAATCGCTTAACAAAAACCCAAAGAATAAATTACAACAGATTCATTCAAACAATTTTTGTTCTTTTGTAAAAAGGACGTTTGAGGTTAATGTGACATTATCTATGAAATACTGCAAAATCTCTTGGCCTTGAAAGGTATGTCAACATGCTGCCAGCTTTGGGTTACCTTAGTAACTAATAGAATAAGGCCTTGTGAGTATTTAGTGACCAAGGAAAGTGGAAAGCCATTTAGATGTTCTAAGTGGAACCGAAAGATTTTTTTTCATCGCATTAAACTGGTGTGTGTTCTTTCCTTTCCTCACTACCAAGCTTTCAGGACAGTTAAATTAAAGAGGTTTTGAAAATTATTTGGTTAAAAAATAAGAGCAAAATTAGCACCGGGAAACACAAGGCAAATAATTATGCTTCAGACATAAACGGTAGTTTGGATAAAATCCTGACCTTAAATTCACACTAAAATAGAGAATAAGTAACACAGACGAGGTGACATGAAATGCTTGAGGTCATTTTTGGTTACAGTTCTGAATTTTGATAAATTCTTTGGTTTAAAACAGTCAAGATAACATTTTTCAGTGATATCTTGGCATAATCATATACCTTGAATGTCATTTTAGTGATTATCTTTATATAAATCTTCAGGCTGAATAAAATATTTAGAATTGTTAGTGACTGGGAATTTACCCAGTTCAATCCCTCCTTTTTTTCCAGGTGATGCTCAGGTTAGAGAGGTCACCAAGTTCTTAGAGGGTTCGCAAGGATAAGAAAACTCACAACTTGACAACTGCTGCTTCTCCCTCTACAATGCTGGGTTTCTTTTTTCTTTTTTAAAAAAGTTTAATTTATTTTTATTTTTCATTTTTTTGGCCGCACCATGCAGCATGCGGGATCTTAGGCATGCAGGATCTTAGTTCCCCAACTGGGGATCGAACCCATGCCCCCCTGCATTGGAAACGTGAAGTCTTAACCACTGGACCACCAGGGAAGTCTCCCATGATGCACTTCTAACTTCATCATGAAATGCACCAGATCTGGCCACTGAGTTATGCCAACCAGTGGACTGAATTTTTTTTGGTCTTGTTTCTACAGAACACTTGCTTTCCTACCATGGCCCCAGCAAAACAAAAGAGAAACTAGGCTTTTTTAAAAAACAGCTTCAGTAAATAGAATTTACATACTATAGAATTCGCCTGTTCCAAGTGTACTAATTAGTGCCTAATTTCCCTCAGAAGAATCCCTGTGCTATTAGCAGTCACACCCCGTTTCCACTTCCCACGCCAGGTAAACACTAATCTATTTTCTATTTATATAGATTTGCCAATGCCAGACTTTTCACATAAATGGAATCATATAATATGTGATCTTTTGGAATAGGCTTCTTTCACTTAGCATGTTGTAGCATGTATCAGTACTTCATTCCTTTGTATTGCTGAATAATATTTCATTATACGGATGTACCACAATTTATCTATTCATCAGCTGATGAACATATGGATTATTTCTGCTTTTTGCTTTTATGAATAATGCTGCTATGAACATTCATGTACTAGTTTCTGTGTGGATATATGTTCTAACTTCTCCTGGGTAGATGCCTAGGAGGGAATTGCTGGGCATTATGGTAATCCCATGTTTAATCATTGAGGACCTGCCAGACTGTTTTCCAAAGTGGCTGCACCACTGTACATTTCCACCAGCAATGTATGAGGGTTCAGATGTCTCTGCATCTTTTTATTATAGCCATCCTAGTGGATTTAAAGTGGAGTCTCATCACGGTCTTGATTTGCATCTCCCTGATGACTGATAATGTTGAGCATCTTTTTCATGTATGTATTGGCCTTTGGAGAAATATCTATTCAGATCCTTTGCACGTGTCGGTTACTTATCTATTACTGAATTGTAAAAGCTCTAAAAATATTCTGCATACAAGTTTCTTATTACACATACAATTTGCAAATATTTTCTCTCAGTTTATAGGTTGTCTTTTCACTTTCTTGATGGTGTCTTTTGAGGTACAAGGTCTATGCAGAGGATTACAGACCTCAAATGTAATAGGTTGGCCGTGGTATTCCATTTCCATGAAAATTTTGTGTATTAGTTTTATCCTGATGTTTAACAACTGACCACAAACTTAGCAGTTTAGAGCAACACAAACTTACTATCTCATAGTTTCCAAGAGTCAGGAATTTGGCACATTTTAGCTGGGGTCCTCTGCTCAGGGTCTTCAAAGGCTGAAATCAAGATGTTGGCCAGCTGTGTCCCCATATGGAGACTTGACTAGAGAAATATCCCCTTTCCATGTTCCTCAATTTTTGGAAAAAATCATTTCCTTGAGGTTATATGACTAAGATCCCTGTTTTCTTGCTTCCTGTCAGCCAAGGGTAGGTCTCAGCTCCTAGAGACCACTCTCAGATCCTTGCCATGTGGACCCCTAGTTCAGACAGGCTAGTTCACGACATGAATATTTGCTCCTTCAAGGACAGAAGAATCTTTCTCACACTTTCAAACTCTCTGACCTCAATAAGGGGCAAATCGCTCTTTTAAGAACTCACCTGATTAGGTCAGGCCCACCCAATTCAAAATCAACTTGATTAGCAACCTAACCATTGGAGTTATATGTCATTATATTCACAGGTTCCACCCATAATCAAAGATTGTAAAGAGTGCATCCACCAGAGGGCAGGAATCTTGGGGGCCATTTTAGGATTCTGCCTACCACATCCTGAAAAAGCAACTTTTCTCCTCTATCTCTATATGGAGAGATTTATATGGGAAATGTTTTAGTTATTTCATTTGTGAATTTCACTTCTTTAGAGTAAAAAATACAGTAACATGGAGTTTTTTCACCTACTTTTGTCTTTGAGAAAAAAAAGGTTAAGCGTGTACAGGTAAATGAAAGATTTGTCAAATATACCATATTTCAAATAATTTTACCATAGGATTATTACCAGGGCTAACGGTATTGAAACAGTAGTGTACTCATGAAATGTCTTTATGTGAAAATCCATTTTAAAGGAAAAATATTTTAAATTTTCAAATATTTATGCTAAAATAAAATTTCTCCTCACACTCCCACCCCTTTCCCCCTTCTCACGCCCGCTAAGCAAGCAAGGAATGGAGTAGTTTGCTTATATGATCTCAGAATAAATAAGAGAAAATATTAGTGGAAATAATCATCTTGGATAATGCATAATACGATTTCTCATATTGTTGCCTTATGTAGTATATTACTTTTAATTTCACAATGCTCTGTGGCTTCAAACAACTATGGAAGCTTCTGATAACTGAATCTTCATGGCAAAATAAAACTCCCTTTGCTGGGCTTCCCTGGTGGCACAGTGGTTAAGAACCTGCCTGCCAACGCAGGGGAAAACAGGTTCAAGCCCTGGTCCGGGAAGATCCCACATGCCGCGGAGCAACTAAGCTCATGTGCCACAACTACAGAGCCTGTGCTCTAGAGCCCACGTACCACAACTACTGAAGCCTGAGCGTCTAGAGCCCTTGCTCCGCAACAAGAGAAGCCACCGCAATGAGAAGCCTGCACACCACAATCAAGAGTAGCCCCCACTTGCCGCAACTAGAGAAAGCCCGCGAGCAGCAACGAAGACCCAATGTAGCCAAAAATAAATAAATAAATTTATATTAAAAAAATCCCTTTGCTATTTTTTGGTTAAAGCAATTTGGTTAATAACACTGAATTGTATAGTTGAAAGTTGCTAAGAGAGGAGAACTTAAATATTCTCACCAAAAGAGCAATTTGGGCTGTGATGTGGGTACAGGTTGAGTTATCAAGGAAGAATTCTATCATGACTAATGAACTGGTGGGGCTACCCTGCCAGATGAGGGCATGGAAGTATCCTGGAAAAGAACTCAAGCTGTGTCCACTGCTGTGACACAGACATATCTGAAGGCTTCTGATGAGCATGTGACATGACCAAAGATGAGTTTACTTGTAGGGGTTGCTAGAATCTTCTTGGGAGAGAACTCATTTGAAGGTGCTTGTCTGTTTTTTTTTTTTTCTTCCATATTCGGGTCCTGCAGTAAGAATTCAAGTTCAAGTAGTTCAGTTGGGAAGGGCAGGTAACACTGGTAGACGAATGGGGTCATGAGACAGAGCAGTGAAGGTAGCCAAGACAATAAGCCAACTACGACTGTGGGCACCCGGAGCTGAAATCCTCTGGGAAACAGTGCATAACACCCACTCAGAGTTGCCAAGAGGTGAGGGAGCTGGGAAGCTTATACACCTATCATGAGAATCAATGGTTGAAGTGTTATGTTAATTCCTCAGCACCTCCTTGCACGGGGCAGATCCTAAGGCACAGGGATATAGATTTAGGTAGTTGCAAGTCTATGGCAATATACATAAAGTTCAGGGGACACAGGACACTGACAAGATCTGTTACAGGTTTAATCTAGTCTTATGTACTCAAAGGGGAGAAACATTCTACATTTTGAATCCATTTCTCCAGCCGCTTGGATACTTATGTAAGTGCTAAAATGAAAGGACACTTTAAGCAAAGACTGAGGAAGATATTTCATTAAACCTCAGTAACAACATATGGACTAGAAGGAACCCTGCTTCAGAACCCAACTTAACAGAGGGAAAGGATCTGCTCTCTCTTCTCCACTCAGAATAGCATATTCCTGGTAGAGCCTGGTCACAACCTGAGAGTGAACTTGCTCTTGAGCACAGCACTCTTGAGGTTTCCTAAGTGTCCTGGAAAAGTGGGTCAGGCCTAGAAAATCTGTTACTATTGTCAAGGCAACCACATTTCCATAGACTAGTGAGGCCTGGGAACGAGACCTAAGCAATGAAACATTTACAGCCGCCTCACTATTCACCCAATTCTCTCCTATGTCTATTGTGCTCTGTTTATCTCTGTTTCTGCTTATTTATGTATGTGTTTCTGTTTCTGCTCCATTTCATCTCCTGGGGATTGATTGGGAATAATAAGATGAGAACCAACGCTCAAGTTGTATTATGAGATCTGTGATCAGAAACCATCAAATAGAAAAGAAACCCTCTGTCTGCCTATTCATAAACTCATCCAGTAGTCCTTTCAGGAACACAAAGTACTGAGTTTAATCACTCTATATTTTTTGTTCCTCTTGAATTTTTGGTATCATGTGGCTCAATGAGAGAGAACCAGGCAGATCTCAGTCTTGCTGTTCATTTATCGGCAACAGTACACTGGATTATACTCCATGCTATATACCAATATGTCATCTCCATGTGCTCTTACCTCTGCCTTTGAAAAGTTTTTTTTTTTTCCCCAACTGATGCTTTGTCTTCTTTTCTCACATTTTCCACCATTAGAGGCTTTCAATTATAGGGTGCAGCCGTTCTACTTCGATGTCCCTCCCAGCAGGCTCTGCCACTCAAGGCCCTTGCTGATGCTCACATGTCCTTGGCATTTACTGTCTAGCTTCCATAGATTCCCACAGTCATCCTCTCTGTCTGGGCCACTGTGGAGAACCACCCAGGAGGCTAACATTTTGAAAAACTAATGCCTGTTATTCTCATCTGGGTAAGATGAACCCAAACCTCAAGGAGATCAGACTTTACTACTCTCTTTAGGATGAAGGTAGATTGGAAAGGAAAAATCCTACTTGTTTATGCATGATGAATCCTTTGTGGGAATGAGACTCGGGTTATTCTTTAGAAAGCTAATCTGCCTTGTAATGCATAATTCAGTGCACTGGATTTTCACCAAGGCAATATTTAATCTTTCCATTTTACAGATTAAGAAATGAGACCTAGAGAGGTGGGACAACTCAACCCAGTTTGCCCGTCCAGCAAGTAAGAGAGCTAAGATGTAAAACAAAGACTGAGACCGAAGCACACGTTCACTGCACTGTTCCACCCCATTTCTCCCAAATAAAGAGCTAGCCATATTTTTAAAAAGTTTGATTTTTTTTCTTGATACAAGTATACACTGTATTTTGAAGCATTTTACAGTTTATGAGTTGGATATATTACCACCTTAAGAAAAAACAATGCGAGAACTCTTAAGAACTAATTCTTAGGGAGAAATATGTAAAAATGGACTGCATAAAAGCTAAAGCAAAAAAAAGTAAAAATATTCTTAACACTATGAGTAGGAAACAGATCCATAAGGAGCGACATCCATGACTCTTTGGGCCTGAGACACTGCTGGTCAATTGCTATTGAAAGTCAGATCATTTGTTGACGATACCCTTCAGCCCACAAGAAGGATTACATTGACAATGACTGCTTTTGGGACACAGAGGGAAATTAACTTCTAGGTTATCCCCGTCAAGGACCATTAACTCCTGAACTATGAGGGACACTGTGAACAAGTCATATTTTAACCTCCCACGAGCACATAGCTGACAGATTTCACCCCCTCTCCTCCCTTCAACAAATCTGACCTTCACTGAAATTTATGTGAAAATGAAAAGGGAAAAGGAAGCTGTGGCCCTGCCAAATTCTGAAGATTTTACTCATTTTAATTATTGGTATTTGGAAATTAAATGGCCTAGGGCTTGCTCGGCAATTTGTTCCGGGAAAAAAATGATTTAAGCAAGCCAGAGTCCCAGCATCTTTTTATAGCAGGTGTTGAACAAGGCGTTCATTTTTCTTTTTACAGAGTGTCCTTGTAAGCATAATAACAATTAGGAAGCAAGGCCTTCACATGGAAACCTCAGGCTCCTTCTGACATTCTTCCTTTGGCTACTTCATTGCTTATAGTTTCCTTCAGCCAGCTTTGCAAAGGCCTGCACTTGAACGTTTCCTTTAAATAATGCCACACTTTGAAGACTTTTTTTTTTTTTTTTTTGGTAAAGATTTTAAAGGATAATATGAAGAGTACATTAAAGTTAATTCAACTGCTTTTTCTGTCCTCATGTTGTAATCTCTAGCTCTGGGTTTAGTTAAAATGTCACTAATTCAATCAATTAAAGCAGTTTAAAAGAAAGGAAGGAGGGGCTATAAATGAAATTTGATTTGAACACATGTTTCTATTGAAATGGGTCATCAGCTCATATTTTCCTGTGCAATAGGTTACACTTGGACTACACTATAGAAACAGATTTTTTTAAAAGCTTGGAAAGTTATATGTGAAATCCTCCCAAAGACCAATCGGTTTCAGATCCGTTTTACCTTTTAATAAACTTTTCTCATTCACTCTAAAAAGGCGCTCAAAGTGCTGTGTTTTTCTACCCTGTTTGGTTTAAGACCTGCTCAAAAATAACTGTGTATTTCTGAAATGAAACATGAACATGAGCTAAAATTGAATCTCATCTTTTAATGCCAGCATGTATTTACTCACAGAAATTCTCAAGGTAATATGAAAATAGTTTATTTTGTGCACGCAGTGTGTATGGCACAGTAAACTATTAGATATTATACTGTAACTCTCATATGCTACATAGTCTCATATTATGAAAATTATGACACTCATATGCTACGTAGTCTCATATTATGAAAATTATGACACGGTGGTGGCTGATGAGAATCAGCCAGGAAAAAGTATTAAAACAATGTGGCACCCAGTCAGGTGGTAAGGGGACTGACTAAGTTGAATCAGGTCAGACATATCCAATATTATAAGAGAGGGCTTCTATGTCCTGGCCTTGACTTTCCTGACCACAAATTGAAATGATGGTCCCAAGTCTCAGATCCTTTAGCTGCATCTTTGCAGCTATTAAAGCAGAAAAAAAATAACTAAGATCAAAACCACAGTAAAGAGATATGGGAACATTGTATAACTGATTCACTTTGTTATAAAGCGAAAACTAACACACCATTGTAAAGCAATTATACCCCAATAAAGATGTAAAAAAAAAAACATAGTAATATTACTTTGTATTAAATTTGGGATTACCTTTTGCCAGTTCACTGATGCTCTATGTTCTCTTTTAAGATGCTTAGCACATTTAAAAGAATCTGATGCATTGGAGAATCTGACACGTGAATTGATTTTATTTTAAAATGGTTAATTAATATTAGACTTGTGACATTGACTTGAAAGGTATAAGATCATCTCATTGAGTTTATAAGATTTAAATATGTAAGTGGTCCTGATCTATTATACTAATGTTCCTGATTTATTTGATTCATACGAGTAGCTTAAGTGAATAGGAAGATTTTGTTTGTACTATTGTCCTAGGAGGCTTTTGAAAAACTTGTGAGAATCAGATATATTAAATTTGTAAATGTAGATTAAAATTCTTAAGGGAATTTAATTAAGTAAGATTGAAGTGAATTGTTTAGGGTAATTTAATCTGTTAAATGTGAACTAGTGAACATCAAAGAATACATATCAATGATTATTTATTGACCTGTAAGCAGTATAACAAGATTTGTAATGGAACTTAAATGCTTAAGAAAATCTGGGTTTTTAATTTTTTACCAAAATATTCATTAAAACATATGCAGCAACAAAAATTTTCTTTTGGGAACAAAAAACCCTACCCTCAGATGTTTAAAAAAAATCAAAGATTCCCTATGTGATGAGCATTAATTTTTACATTCATAACTATATTCCAAGCTTTGTAAGGATATGGGTTATACCTAAACTTTTTCTGCATTTCCCCCCTTTACTCCAAATACCTACCACGTCCTATGAGGACATAAGAAATGTTCAAGGTTTATGTTTTTTGAGACTGAAACTGCCAAATTATCAAATGATAATTATCGCTTTTTGCAGCGTGCATGGAGAAAATCAATTCAGGTGAAGATGTTTGTTGAAAATCAGTTTTGAGATGAAAGTAAGACCATTGAAGTTTTCCATATAGGAGTTTTATAAAAAAGGGCCATACAGAAGATGCTAAGAGCTCTAAAGGGGACTCTCCCGCCTCACCATTCTGAGATTTTTGAGTAACAAGAAGAAGATAAAATTAAGAAAGAGAAGAGGAACACAGAATAGGAAGAGAGAAGGAAGTGTTGCCTTGGATGGAAAACTGTGGTAAATATTCTCTAAATTTCTTTCTAACTTGGATTATCTTAATGCTAGGGAAGGAGATGGGCCAACAGCACTATAATGTGGATACTGAGGAAACTGAGGCACTGAAAGTTAAGTAACCTGCCCAAAGTCACCCAGTTAGTAAGGCATAGCACTGGGACTCAAGTACAGGCAGCCTACCCTTATCCACCTCAATCTGTTTCTGATAAAGGATTTACTGAATAATTACTATGGAGCAAACGGCAGGTGGCAGCTACTCTTTGAAGAAAACTAAGCCAGCTAAAGAGTATAGAGAATGACGGAGTGGGAAGAAACACGTTTAGATACGCTGGTCCTAAAAGATCTCTCTGAGGGGATGAGTGCAGATCTTAAAGAAGAAAAGGAGAGAACAATGAAACAATCAGGAATAACAAAATCCAGGTAGAGGATCCAGGTAGATGGATCTGCCAGTGCAAGGTCCCTAATGTGGGAACAGGCAGAAGGAGTTTCGGGAATTGCAAGAAAGTCAGTGCAGCTAAGGGAAGTGAACAGTTAAAGAGTAGGAAATTAAGTCTCAGAGGTGGCCAGGGACCAAATCACACTGAACCTACAGGCCATAATAAAGATTTTATTTCAAAATAGTGAGGGTATTCGTAGCTATCAGCTTTTGACTGTGTATTTTATGGAAAGCACATGACATTTATTAGCCAGTCTATAAATATCTGAAGAAGAATTCAACAGGAAACTTCTTGGAGTCAATGCCATGTGAGGACAGAGTGATATATATTAGTAGCTGTGACAGCAGAGCTGTCACAGTTCTTGGGGGCATTTGGACAAATTGTACTTACTGAGAAAATTAAAGTCAATGACAGGAAATTGTCAATTTATAAGTCAAATTCATTTATAGAATTCATAAAATTCATTCATAAACTGCATTTTTTACATAAATAAAGTGAAAAGGTGATTAAGAATTATTTAAAAGTTGGTTTCAACAGAAGCTACTCATCTATAAATATAAAGTACAATTAAAATTGCTTTCTCCACTACTGTTAATTAAAATTATCTTGAAAATTCCATTTATCTGTCAGTTTAAAATTATTCTTTCTGTGTGTCTTTGCTCCACTCTCTGACAAAAACCTAGATTTTCTTCCAACCTTAACATGTAGAATTTTTATTCCAGTGGTTCTCAATAGTGGGTGATTTCTATTCCTAAAAAAGCCATTTGTCACAGTGAGTGGGTAGGATCACTAGACGGCAAACGAGTAGCCGCTAAATATCCTGCCCTCTGAGAGACAGCTCCTCACAATGACGTGTTCTTTCCAAAATGACACTACCCTAGTTGAAAGCACTGCACACATTTGAGATTCCTTTTAATCTATTAAGGAATATGGATTTTTACACCTAATGAATATCTTATGATGAAAATTTCCTGCCCAACATTTTACTAATTTTAATAATTTTCCACAGCCCTTTTTTAAGCTGCCTCATATCAGTAGCTTCTTTTAGTCCTCTACCTAATCAATTAGAAAATGGAGTGTTTTGAAGGATGAGTAGGTATTAAGCAGATAGGGACGTTGGGGAGAGCTTTCTGAGCATAAGGGATAGCAAAAGTCCCTATAAGAGGAAAGCATATGCTGTGTTGGAGGAACTGGCCAGGAAGATGGGGCTGTTGGGGGAGCATGTGGTTATAATGGAGCTACCAGTGTGGGTAGGAGCTCGATTGTGCAGGCTTATGTTTAAGGTTTCAGACTTTAAGAGTAATAGAAAACCACTGAACGTTTTTTGTTGAAGATATTTGATTGATGTAGAAGGCATGTGGCCAGATGATGCAATTGGATACTGGTGTTTTATCTTTACAAGTTCTCCGTCATTCCATAAGAAAGCTGCCCTTCTTCTGGTTTCATAAGAGATGGTGAACAGTGCTGATCTTCCATGAAAGGGTTTGGAGAGATTCAGAAACTATGCTGCTGCCTCCATCTTTCTGAGGTCCCGCTCAATCTTTTGACATAATTATTTTGAATTTGGATAGTGGTGATGGTCGCACAGAATTGTGAATGTATTTAATGTCACTGAATTGTATACTTGAAAATGGTTGAAATACTAAATTTTGTTTTATGTATATTTTACCATAATAAAAAAAGATGAACGAACAGCATAAACCAGAATTAGGTAAGATGGTAGAACTCAGGACAGAATTCAAAATAAAAGAAAAAAAATTCAGAAAAAAAAAGAAAATGGAGTGTTTTTTCTAGACCAGATTATACGGATAATACTACTGAAAGTATTTGTTTGCTCCGACTCAACAGCCATTTTTATGTATGCATATATTATATAGCTCCATAGAGAAAGGTAAATCCATTCTATTTGAAAAGGTCAAGCAAATATCTACAATGTGATTCCATCACAGGAATATATTTTCACCAAAGATGAAGGATCAAGGCACATTGGTAGCTAAATATGTGTGGCCATTTGTTTTCTAATGGCTAGAGTTCTGTGCTTTCTGCCTGATTGATTAGTAGTTGGAACAGATTGGCAGGAAAGAAATGGATGATTAGACAAATTCTATATAGGGATTAATCTTCAACATCCTCCAGCATCTAACCATTAACACAATTAGCCAACATGGCTCCTCCACGTTTTACTACTTATAGGGCAATAATGGGTACCATTTTTACTTATGAACATGCAGAAGAATAACCCATGAGCATATTTTCTTGATTTTTTTTTTCTTTTGCAAATTGCCAATGGCAGACAAAGTAATTTATAGAAAGACATTTCATGCCAAGAGAAGTAGAAAGTCTGAAATGCAGCTAAATCTAATTCCAGTTTGGTAGTTATCTCAATAGCACTTTTTACCTGTTTGGGGTTTTAGATTTTAGAAAGCACTTTCAACCACACTGCCTTCATTGCTTTTCTTTTTATTAATTTTTATTAGAGTATAGCTGCTTTACAATGTTGTGTTGGTTTCTTACTACAGCCCTGTAAGCTAGGCAGGGCAAGTATCATTGTTTCTAAATATTGGTTCTGAGAGGTCATGTAGAACTAACGTACTACTAGTAGGTTAAGTGATTTCCCAGAGGTCACTTGGCTGGTAAGGGTGAGCTTGAAATAAGATTTTTTGGTTCCCAACCCATTCCTTTTGTGTGTTTTTTGTTTGTTTTTTTGGCGGTACGCGGGCCTCGCACTGTTGTGGCCTCTCCCGTTGCGGAGCACAGGCTCCGGATGCACAGGCTCAGCAGCCATGGCTCACGGGCCTAACCGCTCCGCAGCACGTGGGATCCTCCCGGACCGGGGCACGAACCCGTGTCCCCTGCATCGGCAGGCGGACTCTCAACCACTGTGCCACCAGGGAAGCCCTCCTTCTGTGTTTTTTAGTTCCATCATTGAAATAAAGAAAACTGGGATTGGAAACCCCGCACTCTGTATTTGGATACAATCTGGATAAGACTGTACGCACCCAAGACTACAAATTATTGGCAATTTGCCAGAGTGAGTGAAAAACATTTAAGTAAATTTTCTCACATTTATTTGACCATTTAATGCCTTAAGCTCTGTCTTAAATAAAAATGAAAGCTCATTTGGATATACTTCATAAAATACCCTTTTAAGTTTTGTGATCTGAAGAGATCTAAAAATAAAAAGCCATGAAAAGAGTTAACAATTTCAGATGGGTTGACAAATTACTAAACAGCCAGTAATAGTCCACAGAAGGTTTCTCTGGATGAAAAAGGAAGGTCTGCAGAAAAGACAGCCTCATATTCCATCTGAGTCAGTCAATTCATTAAACAACACAGCAACAAAACAAAGTTATGCTATTTTTTCCCCAGTTGATGGTGAGTATCTTTTTTTTCTTTTTTCATTTTTTCAGCTGGTGGTTTGGCATCCTAGTAATCCTAGTAGACCCATCAGATATAAATATATAGTTTGACTAAAGCTATTTGTTACAGATACTCCATTTCAGAATACCACGCTTAATTCCTTTATTTAAGGGAATTACATAAATGTGTCCCTTGAAAATGAACATTAGTTTCTAGGGTGGGACTCAATATATAAAAAGCAAACAAAATTTAAGTTTTAAAGAAACATATAAAAAGAGTGTACATACTTGAGGAATGAAGACACAGCAAAAAGGCAAGGCCAGGTATAACTTTAAGAATGAGCAGCTTACAATGATGTTTAATTTTTCTGAACATTAAAACATGGGTTTTATTAGTAATAAAGTCCCAGAAGAGGGCATTACCCAGGGAAACTATTGACCATGTGAAGTTAATGGACCTCTCCCTTGCCCTGAGCTATGAAACCTTTTAGCTAGTCATCCATCAATCTTGGAAAATGCCTATACCAGGATGATTAATGTGCAAGAAAGTTGAGAAAAGAGTGATGTAGAAATAAAAAGGATACAAAGTTTACATCTAAGGAGTCATCACTAGGAATTTTTACAGAAATGTTCTATCAAGCTAGTATGGAGATTCCCTGTGCCTGCCTGCCTGTCTCTATTTCTTTTTCTTTCCCTCCCTCCCTACCCCGCCCCCAACCCTGACCTAAACTACTTCAGAAAAATGCGAAGATAATCATTTAGACTACATCAGTCCTAAGAAATGTTCAGACATTTGGCAGGGCAGGGAAAGAGGAGGTGGTAGTATACCAGGGAAGAGCTGAATCGGACTCCAGGTTGGATTTGTGTCTTTGACTTTAACCTTTGCTTTCCGTTGCTTTTGTTATTATAATCATACATAACGGCCTGCCTCAGGGAACCCTGTCCCTCTGCTGTTCAGCTCACAAGTAGACAATCTGACCCTGCCCACCTGTGAATGGCTGCAAGAAAGAAGAAACTCACTGAGGCTGGTCATTCCAGGAGATGTTTTGCAAGACTGATGGCCCTTTTACTTTACTTCCTCACTGCCTCCCCCTCTCTGTTCTATAAAAGAAACTGGCATCCAGACCCAGATAAGATGGTTTTTCAGAGACACTTGTCCGCCATCTTCTCGGTCTGCCAGGTTCCCGAATAAAGTTGCATTCCTTGTCTCAACACCTCGTCTCCTATTCTTTGGTCTATCCTGCGGTGAGCAGAGCAGTAACAGTAGGAGGGGATGCAAGGGTTAGGAGAAGGACTTGGAAGCGAAAGGCAGCTCTTGATAAAGGAAGAAGCAGCAAGCTGGGGTGCACACTCTAGCCAGCACCTTATTGAGTTGTTTCCCCATCACTATGTTGTTTAGACAGTGTGAGGTGACATAAGGAGCTAAAGGGGCTAATCTTACCTTGCCTCCTACATTCTTTAGATCTGTGTTTGTTTTTTTAATAAATGGTTAAATATTTCATTTTAATAGATCATTTGGGGCTTCCCTGGTGGTGCAGTGATTGAGAATCCGCCTGCCAATGCAGGGGACATGGGTTCGAGCGCTGGTCCGGGAAGATCCCATATGCCGTGGAGCAACTAAGCCCATGTGCCACAACTACTGAGCTTGTGCTCTAGAGCCTGCGAGCCACAACTACTAAGCCCATGTGCCACAACTACTGAAGCCCACGTGCCTAGAGCCTGTGCTCCGCAACAAGAGAAGCCACCGCAATGAGAAGCCCACGCACCACAACAAAGAGTAACCCCCACTCACCGCAACTAGAGAAAGCCTGCGTGCAGCAACAAAGACCCAACACAGCCAAAAATAAATAAATGAAATAAATAAATTTATATTAAAAAAACCAGACCATTTGGGGGGGGCATAAAAATGCATGACACCAGCATTTTCAAATTATTTATACAGCTCATCCTGAAAATTCCAAATGACATTCGAAATACTTCTTAAAGCAATTTTTTATTTCCCATATTTTACACTTATTGTTTTACGTTGAATGGAAAAAAAATTAACCTAATAAGAATTACTGTTATTATATTGCAAAACTGAAATGTAGAATGACTGATGGCTAAAATTCGGTTACAGTCTGTGAACAAATCCGTATTGGGAAAAGGCCAAAAAAGGAAAGGCTTGTTTATAGCAAAAATGACAGTTAAACAGCCAGCATTTATTGTCACTTACAATGGGCTTATGACTGCGCTAAGAAATACTGAAGGCATATTAAAACATGGTACTTGCCCTTGGGCAGCTCACAATATGTTTTGGTAGGAATGATTAACATCCATAAAACAATGATGACAATATGCTAATGCTGGGAATTGCAACGCTAGGCCAGAGAAACTGAAAGGAGAGGAAGGTCAGTGAAGACAGAGTAGAGGGGGTTGTGTGACCCTTGAAGCTGGGTGGAATTTGAGTCTCTCAAGGAAGGAGGAATGGTATTCCAACAAAGGGATAGGATGAACGTACAAACGTGTTGTATTTGTGGAGATACCGTGGATACCAGAATGACCAGTGCCAATTGTATGTGTAGAAAAGTAAGAAGAAATAAGGTTAGAAAGGTAAACAGAGGCAAAATGACTCAGCTGAAAAAGCACACAACAAGGCTTAGAAACTGGCAACCTGAAGTCACACCCCTTCTCTGTCAAATACAGGTTGGTTGTGAGGTCTTGAAAGTCACTGCCCACTCTGAGTCTCAGTTTTCCCACCTGTAAAATTTGCTGAGGATTAAATACATTTGCTGAGGATTAAATACAAATATGTGAGCTCATAAATGTTAGCATACTTCTTATGATTATGGAAAACTGGCATTACAGCAGAAGGACCGAGACTATGTGGTAAGACATTTGTTGAGCAGGAAAGAAGCACAATTACAGTATCCCTTAACAAAAATTACTCCTGTTAGTGACAAAAGAAACTGGCTGGATGGAGACCAGACTCAGGAAAGCAAGCCGTGAAACTACTAAGAAATGGAATATTGCCTGCCATGTCAGTAAACAAAGGATATCACAGTTGTCAGCGCCTGCAGCCCTCCAATGTGAGCTGGTGAGTCCTGAGGGAACTCAGCAGGTAAAAACACGGGATACTGGCCCCAGACAGCTGAGGTGCATATCAAAGGAATGATTTCAGTGGGTCCAGACTCTTACAACTTCCCATACATAGAAAAGCGCTAAATTCCTTAAATTGGGATATCTGGTTTTAATTTACAATAATCTTTTGAAGTGCAGACTACCTGCCCTTTATTGCAAAACTTCTATATAACCTGGCTCTCCCCTCGGCTCGGAGCAGTTTTCTCAGGGTTACTTGAGATGCTGCCTCCCAGGCTTGAAGTCCTAAAAATTCCCGCCAAATAAAACATAACTCTCAACTTTTAGGTTGTGAATAATTCCAGGCTGACATATCAAATTTTGGATTATGGCAATAGCAAAGGAATGGTGAAGAAGGGCTGGACTCTAAGTTCTGGAGTATGTGTCATCATTTTGGATTTCCTCATCATAGACGTTTTAAGAGTGTATGAAATCTACCTTGTACAAAAACTATATTTAAAAGTAGATGGAGGGTTTCCCTGGTGACGCAGTGGTTGAGAGTCCGCCTGCCGATGCAGGGGACACGGGTTCGTGTCCCGGTCCGGGAGGATCCCACATGCCGCGGAGCGGCTGGGCCTGTGAGCCATGGCCGCTGGGCCTGCGCGTCCGGAGCCTGTGCTCCGCAACGGGAGAGGCCACAGCAGTGAGAGGCCCGCGTACCGCAAAAAAAAAAAAAAAAAAGTAGATGGATAGGTACCCTCTCTGGTGCTATAACTTGATGATATTATTCTATTCTTAAATTGTAGACAGTAATAATTCAAATTAAATAAACGCATTTTATTGAGCTTTTATACACAAGACATAACGATAGGCACTAACTTGCACAGAATACAGGGAGGATATATTTTCTAATCTCAGGTTAAGCAGTAAGCACTTAGTTGATGTCAACACACACAAACACAGTGTGTAATCGTATGGACAGCTACAAAGTCTAGTAGTTAATATGAAAGAAAAAATCCTCAATCAGACAGGAAACATTTAATGGTGTGATATAGGGCCTCCCCCAGTGGTCCACTGGCTAAGACTCCATGCTCCCAGTGCAGGGCGCCCAGGTTCGATCCCTGGTCAGGGAACTAGATCCCACATGCCACAACTAAGAGTTCACATGCTGCAACTGAAGAGCTCGCATGCCATGACTGAAGATCTCGTATGCTGCAACTAAGACCCGGCACAGCCAAATAAATAATAAGTAATTTAAAAAATGGTGTGATACAATACACATTAGCTCTGAATAATTTTCCTTTGTTCTGTTAAACAAACAGCTGAAATCATTTCACTAATCATCAATGGTCAACCAGAACATCAATTACCATTCAGTGAAATTACAGAATGCAGCGATCACTTGCCTTCATGGAAGTTCACAATTGTAAAGAATGTTTAAAGCAACACCCAATTTTATACTGAGTAATGAAATCCTTTTAGATGTATAAGAACAACTAGCTACATTAGAGAATATTTATGTTCTAATTCCCATTGAGCACTCCCAACTTAGGTCACAAGCAGAAAAGTGCAACGGATACTTATGGTGCATTTTAGGGCTTTGAGTCTTAAAAAACCATCAGATTTGGAATCAAAACACCTGGCTCCACTACTTACTGGCCCTGTGACTGTGGTTGAGAGTTTCATGTTTCCCACAAAGCAAATATTATAATTAAGAGTTCTGAGTCTGCTGCATGAAAACCACCCATACCCATGGAATATTCCTCATTTTTCTTATCCTAAGTATCTAGATATTTACCCCAATTTCATGACAAAGTAGATTCCAGAGATGAATGGGGCAGAAATATAAGCAACATAACTTCAAGGAGGAATAGCAATGTCTTTTAAGAAATTTTCTTTGGCAAAGGTCACCAGTGACCGACAGTGCTTTTTAGATAAAGCTACCCGGAGCATCTCTGAAGACATACAAACAGCCAACAAATATATGAAAAGGTTCTTAATATCACTAATCATTAGGGAAATGCACATCAAAACCACAATGAGGTATCACCTCGTCATGGTTAGGATAACTATCATCAAAAAAGATAACAGACAACAAGTGTTGGCAAAGGTGTGGAGAAAAGGGAGCCCTTGTGCATTGTTGGTGGGAATGTAAATTGGTGCAGCCAATATGGAGTTTCCTCAAAAAACTAAAAATCGACCTACCATATGATCCAGCAATTCCACTTCTGGGTATATAACCAAAGGAATCAGTATGACCGATATCTTGAAGAGACATCTGCACTCCCATGCTCTTTGCAACATTATTCACAATAGCCAAGATATGGAAACAACTTAAGCAGATGGATAAAGAAAATGTGGCATACACATAGGACGGAGTATTTTTCAGCTCTGAGAAAAAAGGAAATCTTGCCATTTGTGACAACATGGATGAACCTGGAGAACATTATGCTAAATGAAATAAGCCAAATGCAGGAAAACAAATATTGTATGATCTCACTCATATGTGGAATCTAAAAAATGTCAAACTCACAGAAACAGAGAGTAGAACATTGGCTGCTGGAGGAAATGGGGTGATGTTGGTCAGTGGGTACAAACTCTAAGTTTTAAGATGTATAAGTTGTAAGGATCTAATGTACAGCATGGTGACTACAGTTAATAATATTGAATTGTATACTTGAAATTTGCTAACAGAGTAGATCATAAGTGTTCTCACCACAAACAAAAAAATGGTAATTATGTGGGGTGATTAATGTGTTAATTAGCTTGATATACATATATCAAATCATCAAGTTGTACACCTCAAATATATACAATTTTTATCGATAAATTCTATTTCAATAAAAGTTTCTGAAATTTCTGAAACAAAAAAAGAAATTTACCTATGAAGAGAAGCCAGATATGAGGCCTATAGATATTTTAAAGATTAAATCTGATCAATGCTACCCAGGCAGACCATTTCTTTCCAATCCAATTGAAAGAAAAATAGGTAAAAGGAAACCTTCAATTCCTCTAAGAATTAGCAATTATTATCGTAAGAAAAAACTGTAAAATGGAAGGGGATAGAGTATATAAAACTCATGTAAGTTGTTCACAGTAAAGCTGTCTTCTTTAATAACAGGAGATCCTAACCTGATATGCATTTCCTTTTTTAGTCTTTTTAAACATTTCCTTTAATTTTTAGTTGCAATTCTCATTTTACCAGTTCTTACTTTTCCCAGACTAACTGCAACATCACATCTCACTTATATAGTTCATAATTCCTACCGTTGCCTTTTTAAAAAAATTTATTTGTTTATTTCATTTTTTTTGGCTGCGTTGGGTCTTCGTTGCTGCACGCGGGCTTTCTCTAGTTGGGGCGAGCGGGGGCTACTCTTCGTTGTGGTGTGCGGGCTTCTCATTGCAGTGGCTTCTCTTGTTGCGGAGCATGCATGGGCTCTAGGGTGCGTGGGCTTCAGTAGTTGTGGTGCTCAGGCTCAGTAGTTTTGGCTCACAGGCTCCAGAGCGCAAGCTCAGTAGTTGTGGCGCATGGGCTTAGTTGCTCCGCGGCACGTGGGATCTTCCTGGACCAGGGCTCTAACCCCTGTCCCTTGCACTGGCAGGCAGATTCTTAACCACTGCGCCACCAGGGAGGCCCTACCATTGCCTTTAAATTGCATTTAAAACATGAATGCCCAGCTTTCTCCAATGTGCAAGCAGTTTAGACACAAACACAGACACACAACAGTAACGAAGGAACTACCTTCCTATCATAGCAGTTTGACCCTTTGCCATAAATGAATGTAAACGTAAGACTCTGAATAAAACTGCTGCCCTTCTGATAAAGGTTGGCCTACTTGTGAGAAAACACCAAAAAAGTCATATTAGAATAGGTTTGAGTTCAAAATTTATCTCATTAAAGGGAAGACACTATAGGCTGATGCCTCGACTGGATCATTTATAAAGAGTGTGACTGAGTGGGAGAGAGAGAAATCCTGTCATACTTGCCTTCTATATTACACATTGCCATTCCATCAAGTCAAATCTAATATAAATGAATCACATTAATCAGAAAATGTGAATTTTTACATGACAAGCTAAAGGGGCATGACATTTCCAATTAGATTGGTGATCTAAAATTAGCTAGTGACACAAGCAAGTATACATGGTCAATTTGCCTGCCTGAAACTGAAAATTAAATAAGACATATTGGATGATAGCCCTAGAGGAGACATGCAGCTGTAATTCACTCATGTTGCTCAGCTGATGTCACAAGCCACCAAAGAATATTCAATCTTGTGCTCATTTTGAGATGGATTTGACTCAAGAAAATACTTGGATCAACTGTCCATTGATTTGGTTCTGTGAATGTTAGGGGGTGAGTACAAGAGAGGACATTCTCTACTGTTTCCATAGAGAAGTAAATTGAGATGGCAAAGGAGAATGGCTCACTGACCGATCAATAGCTCATTATTGATATGCATCAGTACTTTTGAAATTGAGAAACATGTCTTTATACAAACACACTTAAGCTTTCTGTACCTTACTATGTTCAGTTTTACACTGTACAGAATAAACCCACCTAACCCTTCTCACAGGTTGTTGCCAGTCTTGGTGACAATAATGTACATAAATGGGGTTTGAAGAATTAAAAGTGTTTTCATGCTGTTACTACCATTGTTGTTACTTCAAAACATAACTAAGGGCTTCCCTGGTGGCACAGTGCCGATGCAGGGGACAGGGGTTCATGCCCCGGTCCAGGAAGATCCCACATGCTGCCGAGTGGCTAGGCCCGTGAGCCATGGCCGCTGAGCCTGCGCGTCCGGAGCCTGTGCTCCGCAACGGGAGAGGCCACAGCAGTGAGAGGCCTGCGTACTGCAAAAGAACAAACAAAACAAAAAACAAACAAAAAAACATAACTAAGAGGCATTTTTGCAAAGTTTACTTTCTAAATTGTGTATATTTGCACCTTCTATACATCTGATGAGGCAAGAATGCACAATTAACAAAGTCATGTAGGGACTTCTCTGGTGGTCCAGTGGGTAAGAATCCATGCTCCCAATGCAGGGGACCCGGGTTCCATCCCTGGTCAGGGAACTAGATTCCGCATGCACGCCGCAACTAAGACCCGGCACGGCGTAAATAAATAAATATTAAAAAAAAAAAAGTCTACTGGCATTCTTTAAAAAAAAGTCATGTAAGCAGAATTTCTGTTACTTGTTCTAATGTGAATAATGATTATTTACCAAATTAAGGTTTTATGTCTTGATATCAGGCTCTAGAAGCAAAATGCAAGAGGCAGGAAGTTCTGGAAGAATTTGGCTCATTTTTTTTTTTTTTTTTTTGCGGTATGCGGGCCTCTCACTGTTGTGGCCTCTCCCGTTGCGGAGCACAGGCTCCGGACGCGCATGCTCAGCCTCTATGGTTCACGGGCCCAGCCGCTCCGCGGCATGTGGGATCTTCCTGGACCGGGGCACGAACCCGTGTCCCCTGCATCGGCAGGCGGACTCTCAACCACTGCGCCACCAGGGAAGCACTGGCTCATTTTTTAAGACTATTTTTTAGAGCACTTTTAGGTTTACAACAAATGTGGGAGGAAAGTACAGAGATTTCATATATAACTGCTGCCCCCACACATGCATAGGCTCCCGTGTTATCAACATCACTGAGCACTAACTACAATGGTACACTTCTTTAAAACAAGGACGAACCAACACTGACGCATCATAATCACCCACAGTCCGTAGTTTACCTTAGGGTTCACTCTTGGTGTTGTATGTTCTATGAGGTAGATAAAAGTATAATGATACATATATCCATTATTGTATACATCATTGTATTTTCACTGCTCTAAAAATCCTGTTCTCTGTCTATTCATCTCTCCCCCACCATCTCCCTACTCCTGGCAACCGCTGATCCTTTTATTGCCTCCACAGTTTTGTCTTTTCCAGAAGGTCATATAGTTGGAATCATACAGTATGAAGCCCTTTTGGATTGGCTTCTTTCACTTAGTAATACGGATTTAAGATTCCTCCATGTTTTCTCATGGTTTGATAGCTCATTTCTTTTTAGTGCTGAGTAAGATTCCACTGTCTGGATGTACCACAGCTTATTTATCCAATCACCTACTGAGGAAGATCTTAGTTGCTTCCAAGTTTTGGCAATTATGAATAAAGCGGCTATAAACATCTGTGGGCAGGTTTTTGTGTGGACATAAGTTTTCACCTCCTATGGGTAAATACTAAGGAGCATGGCTGCTGCACTGTATGGTAAGAGTATATTTAGTTTTGTAAGAATCTGCCAAACTGTCTTCCAAAGTAGCCATCCCATTCTGCCTTCCCACCAGGAATTTATGAGAGTTCCTGATGCTCCACATCCACATCAGCGTTTGATTTTGTCAGTGAATACAGCTCATTTTTACAATGGTAGAATAGGCGTTTAGTTAAAAGAAACAAATAATTATAGTTGATAATGCAAGTTCTTTGACCAATTATTTTTTAAGTGGTACACATACTTTCTCTTTCATGTTATCTCACACATACACATACAAATATTTTATAAAAGAAACTGATGTAGCTCAGCAAATTTGTCATAAAGCAAATGTATGTCAAATTTATTTTATTTTCCAATTGACCTCTACACTTTTGAGGGAAACCACTGGATTACAAATGTAATTAAAAAAAACATTAAGAATGCAGCAAGTCAGAGGCTTCCCTGGTTGCACAGTGGTTAAGAATCCGCCTGCCAACGCAGGGGACACGGGTTTGAGCCCTGGTCCGGGAAGATCCCACATGCTGCGGAGCAACTAAGCCCGTGTGCCACAACTACTGAGCCTGTGCTCTAGAGCCCGCGAGCCACTACTACTGAAGCCTGCGCGCCTAGAGCCCGTGCTCTGAAACAAAGAGAAGCCACCGCAATGAGAAGCCCGTGCACGGCAACGAAGAGTAGACCCCGCTCACCGCAACTAGAGAAAGCCCGCGTGCAGCAATGAAGACCCAATGCAGCCAAAAATAAATAAAATAAATAAATTCATTAACAACAACAAAAAAAGAATGCAGCAAGTTAGAAAATAGGTAACAGATCTGAATTATTTGTTCACAAAAAGGAGATACCCAAGTGGGCAATAAGCGTATGTAAAAATTCTCAACATTATTACTCCTCAGAGAAATGCAAAATTAAAACCTCAATGAGATACTATTAAACACCTACCTAAAATTAAGACACTGACAACACCCAGTACTGTCCAAGATGTGGAACAACTGGAACTCTCATACGTTGCTGCCAGGAATGCAAATTGGTACAACCATTTTGGAAAAATGTTTGTCAATATCTATTGAAGCTAGACATAATGTTGACCCTATGACCTAGCAATTGTACTCTTAAGACTTATACCCAAGAAACTGAGGGCAAAAGTCAGGTATGAGAATGTTTTTAGCAGCTTTGTTCACAGCAGCCTCAAACCAGAAACAACTCAAATGCCCATCAACAGTAAAATGAATAAACAAATTGTGGTATATTCATTCAGTGGAATACTACTCTACAATAAAAAAGAGTGAACTACTGCTACACTCAACGACATGGATTTCTGTCACAGACATAATGATGAAAACAAAAATCCAAACACAAAAGACTAGATTCCGTTTATGTGAGTTTCAATAATGGGCAAACCAAATGTACAGTGAAAGAAGTCAGAGGAGTGATTCCCTCTGGCAGTATGGTATGAATGGCAAGGTCATGAGGGAACCCTCCGAGGTATTGCAAACATTCTGTATCTTGATCTGAGTGGTGGTTACCCTAATGTGTGTATGTGTGTGTATGTGTGCAAAAGTTCATTGAGCTGCAAATTTGAGATTTGTGTGCTTTACTGTCTGTATTTTATACCTCAATAAAAATTTTTAAAAGAATGAACAGGGCTTCCCTGGTGGCGCAGTGGTTGAGAGTCTGCCTGCCGATGCGGGGGACACGGGTTCGTGCCCCAGTCCGGGAGGATTCCACATGCAGCGGAGTAGCTGGGCCCGTGAGCCATGGCCACTGAGCCTGCACGTCCGGAGCCTGTGCTCCGCAACGGGAGAGGCCACAGCAGTGAGAGGCCCGTGTACCACAAAAAAAAAAAAAAAAAAAAAAGAACAAATCCTTAAAACCACATATTTAAAGAAAAAAGTTAATTGCTGACAAAGCACAAAACATTAACAAAGAATTGAAATTTCTAGCACTATCATTGAGCAGTACCAAAAAACATCAAAGCAATACTCAAAATGATAAGGTAGGTTTTAAAAACTCTGCCACTATACCTATTCCATTTTCACACGTACTTTTCCACAAAAAGCTTCAATTCAAACAGGCTTGCCAACTGCTTCTGACGTCCCTGAAGCATTTCAGTTCCCATTCAACATCATTTTAAAAATATCTTCATGCACATTTTATTGATAAGTATACTGGTTTCTCTCCAACCATATTTTTATGTGTGTATGCTGTATTCAATTATGTAAACCTGGGTGACTACTTGCAGGATCATTGAATGGAAAGAGAGAGCTATGAACAGATCTACAAGGTAGAGAATTTCTCTTTGTACACCGCAGGCCTGAGGCAATTAGGACATAGTTACCTGAAAAACTAGTTAATGCCCAAATGATCAATAAGGATGATTAATTTGTAAATGGTGCTGTTTGCCTCCATATATATTGCTGTATCAACTGATGTCTGGAAAATCAAAATAATGCATACTGAGCTTTCCAAAGTATAGGCTATTCCTTGAGCTCCATAATAAAATAGGTTATCAAGAGAGTAACCCTCTGGCTCTGATAGCACTGGGGACCAAATATCAGGACAAAATAAAGGCAAGAATCCTTCCAAATACCGACTGCTTATGGGCAGAGTTTCTTATTTTACTCGGTCCATTCATTCATTATGTTTAGAATTCTGTTAAGAAATTTCTAAAAAAGGGATTCCTGTACTTCACATAACTTATTCTTTTTCATTATGAACATATTAAGGCCCTACTGCCCAGTCTCTAAATGTTTTAAAATTTGATCACACACACAAAATTTTAGATCTAGGGCAACACACCCTAAAAGTAGCAGAGGCTCTTCACATTGTTGGTAACTGGTGTTTGGGAGGTCTGGAATGAGGAGGGATTAGACATGGACCATCGTCTAATGGTGGATACGTTCACTTAGGGAAGGGAGAGAAAGCAGAGGATCATGTTCTAGTGATATGCCATGTAGGAGAATTGCTTTTAATCATAAAAAATTGTAGCTTTTATGCCACTGACCTTCCAAAAGCCCAAGAAGGAGCTCACACATAATCTCACTTCATTATAAGATTAAAAACCTGAGATACAAGGAAGATAAGTATTCACCCAAAATGAACACATAAACTGAGTCCCGGAATATCCTGAGTTCTTGACCTCTAAGCTCTGCTCATCCGTTACCTTGGGGAGCTCTACCTTTGGTTGCAGGTAGAATTAAGATTTTTAAGCGAATTTTTTTTTTAATACACAGCACAGTCCCATGTTTCACAATTGAAATGATTTAAAGGGTCTAAGTAAAATTCTCTCTTCTGTTTCTGTCCCTCAGCCACCCTGCTCACCTTCCCAGAAGCAATTAGTGTTACCAGCTTCTTGGGGATCCTTCCAGAGATATTAATACTTAGGAGAGAAAATACACAAATGCACATACAAAGATTTTCAAATTTTGCACAAATGGTAGCATACCATACACATTACTCTGTACCCTGTTGGTTTGATTTCATGTAAGTATATCATGGATATCATTCCAGATCAGCAGTGAAGTTTCTATATGTGCTATCTGTATGCCACCAGTACCATCTATTTTTCCACTTTCAGGAGGATCATGTGGTGAATTAAAAGCACATAGAAACTGGGCTTAAACAGACCACGGCTCCATCACCTACCAACTAGCTTTGAGACGTGGGCAAGGCGCCTAACTCTCTGAACCTCGGATTCGTCACTCAACGATGCTCGTAATGCCTTCCTCACAAGATAGTTGTGGCAATTCTAAGAGCCTGAAACTGGGACTCAGACAGCCTGGCTAGCTGAACATTTATATGATCTTGGGCAGTTATTTGATCTCTCTCAGCCTGAGTTTCATTTGTTCCATATGCACTTTCATGGATAACCACAAACAGCAAAGTTCACCAATCTTAAGAGTACGGCCTAAATTATCAAAAAAGAAACACATGCACATAGCATCACATAGGTCAAACAATACATTACCAGAAACCCAGAAGCCCACTCTTCATGCTCTCTTAGTTACTATTCCCTCTCCAAAGGCAGCATTATCCTGACTTCTAATATAATATAATCATGCATGTTTTTGAATTTTATATAAATGGAATTAACAGGTATGTAACTTTCGTTGTCCAGCTTTTTTTGCTCAACGTTTGGTTCGAGATTCACCCATATTGTTGAAATAGTATTAGTTCCTCAATGTCATTGCTGTATAGTATTTTGTTGTAAGAATTTGCCAGAAATTATATATTCATTTTACATAATGAACAAATGTTGATGTGCTTTTACAAAGACAGACTTATAGATCAATGGAACAGGATAGAAAGCCTAGATGCAAACCCACACACCTACAGTCAATTAATCTACAACAAAGGAGGCAAGACTATACGATGGAGAAAAGACAGTCTCTTCAATAAGTGGTGCTGGGAAAACTGGACAGCTACATGTAAAAGAATGAAATTAGAACACTAACACCATACACAAAAATAAACTCAATGGATTATACACCTAAATGTAAGGCCAGACACTATAAAACTCTCAGAGGAAAACATAGGCAGAACACTCTTTGACATAAATCACAGCAACATCTTTTTGGATCCACCTCCTAGAGTAATGAAAATAAAAGCAAAAACAAACAAATGGGACCTAATGAAACTTAAAAGCTTTTGCACAGCAAAGGAAACCATAAACAAAATGAAAAGACAACACACAGAATGGCAGAAAACATTTGCAAATGAAGTGACTGACAAGGGATTAATCTCCAAAATATACAAACAGCTCACGCAGCTCAATATCAAAAAAAGAAACAACCCAACCAAAAAATGGGCAGAAGATCTAAAGAGACATTTCTCCAAAGAAGACATGCCGATGGCCAAAAAGCACATGAAAAGATACTCAACATCACTAATTATTAGAGGAATGCATATCAAAACTACAAGGAGGTATCATTTCACACCAGTTAGAATGGCCATTATCAAAAAGTCTACAAACAATAAATGCTGGAGAGGGTGTGGAGAAAAGGGAACCCTCCTACACTGTTGGTGGGAATGTAAATTGATACAGCCACTGTGGAGAACAGTATACAGGTTCCTTAAAAAACTAAAAATAGAGTTACCATATGATCTAGCAATCCCACTCCTGGGCATATACCCGGAGAAAACCATACTTCTAAAATATACATGCACCCCAATGTTCATAGCAGCACTACTTACAACAGCCAAGACATGGAAGCAACCTAAATGTCCATTGACAGGTGAATGGATAAAGAAGATGTGGTGTATATATACAATAGAATATTCCTCAGCCATAAAAAAGAATGAAATAATGTCATCTGCAGCAACATGGATGGACCTAGAGATTATCATCCCAAGCAAAGTAAGTCAGGGAAAGACAAATATCATGATATCACTCATATGTAGAATCTAATTCAAAAAATGATATAAATGAACTTATTTACAAAACAGAAACAGACTCACAGATTTTGAAAACAAATTTATGGTTATCAAAGGGGAAAGGTGCAGGGGAGGGATGAATTAGGAGTTTGGGCTTAACATATACACACTACTATATATAAAATAGATAACCAACAAAGACCTCCTGTATGGCACAGGGAACTCTACTCAATCCTTTGTAATAATCTATATGGGAAAAGAATCTGAAAAGGAATGGATATATGTATATGTATAACAATCACTTTGATGTACACCTGAAACTAACACAACATTGTAAATCAGCTATACCCCAATATAAAATAAAAAGTTTTTTAAATGTTGATGTGCTTTCGCATTGTTTTCACTTTTTGTCTTTTATTATAATGCTGCTATAAACATTCTAGTATACGTATGCATTTCTGTTCAGTTTACACCTAGGAGTGGAATTGCTGGGTCAGAGGGTAAGCTTGGGTTCAGAATACTCAGAATTGGTGGTATGAGCTTAAAAGTTTCAATCAGGGTTTATAGCTGCAAGCACCAGAAGCCAATTCTGGCAGATTTAAGAAGAAAGGAATTTACTGAAAGGCCATTTAGTAGACCATAAAATCACTGGGAGGATTTGAGTAATAGGCTCAGGAAAAGGTGAGGAGAAAGCAGGGCCACATGGGTTGAAACACAGCCAACATCACACTATGGAACTAGTATCAGGAGAACAATGTTTTAGTCATGCTATATACCATACCCCATAGTTTGCAGAGTCAACATTGAACACTTGCCCATAAGGCTACATTCCCCTGGCTGTTAGTGCCAGAAAGAAATGCCTCTGTCTCAGCTTCCTTGCATCTCTAGCTACTGATTCAAAATCTGGTGTGTGCACAGCTGATAGGCCAGGCCCAGATCACATGTCCAGGCCACAGGTGCAAGGGAGCCTGGAAAAGTGATGCGTAAAGTAGGCACTTTCCAAACAGCAGAATAGAATAGGGTGCAGATATTGGGCATAAAAACCTGTTTATAAGACTATTTCTTCCTCAGTTAATTATCTTGGGAAAAAACACAAACAGGGGCTTCGCTGGTGGCGCAGTGGCTAAGAATCCGCCTGCCAATGCAGGGGACACGGGTTTGAGCCCTGGTCTGGGAAGATCCCACATGCCACGGAGCAACTAAGCCCGCGCGCCACAACTACTGAAGCCCGCGCGCCTAGAGCCCATGCTCTGCCACAAGAGAAGCCACCACAATGAGAAGCCCACGCACCGCAACGAAGAGTAGCCCCCGCTCGCTGCAACTAGAGAAAGCCTGCATGCAGCAACGAAGACCCAACGCAGCCAAAACTAAATAAATAAATATATTAATTAATTTAAAAAACAAAAAAACACAAACAGGTAATGATCTAATTCCATAGGAAATAAAACAACCTAAGTTCAGCTCTTCAAAAATCAGTTTTTTCCTTGACTACATATTTAATATGACCTGAGTAGTAATTCTGAACACAAATCTGAGGTTTCTAAAATAATTTTTAAAGATTTTGTAGCTTCTAGAAAGCAGAAATCCAGTATTAGACTGACTATACCAGAGATTTCTTATAATGAAGAAAAATGCTTTCTTCCCCCATGTTTTATCATAGTTTTTGAATATATGCATACATGGCTTTACTCACCATCTCATTAAGGCAGATATTGCCTGGCAGTCACCTAGTTCCGGCCCCAAAACCACTTGGTACAAATTTAGAGCATCTAAGGCTAGTTCTTTGCCCCTATATACTCCTTGTTAACTTCTGAACAATAAACCTCTTTTATTCTCTCTTATATCTTTACCCTCTTGCCATTGTTTTTTTTTTTTAGCATCTTTATTGGAGGATAATTGCTTTACAATGGTGTGTTAGTTTCTGCTTTATAACGAAGTGAATCAGCTATACATATGCATATGTTCCCATATCTCTTCCCTCTTGCGGCTCCCTCCCTCCCACCCTCCCTATCCCACCCCTCTAGGTGGTCACAAAGCACCAAGCTGATCTCCCTGTGCTATGTGGCTGCTTCCCACTAGCTATCTATTTTATGTTGGTAGTGTATATATGAAGAACCTAGGGGTTAAGACGGGTATAAAGACACAGACCTACTAGAGAATGGACTTGAAGATATGGGGAGGGGAAGGGTAAGTTGTGACAAAGTGAGAGAGTGGCATGGACATATATACACCCTCTTGCCATTGTATGTTTTCTTCTCCTGATTCCTCTAACTACTAGCCCCATTCAACTGTGAATCCTTTTGAAAACTTCATTCCATTGTTACCAAACTCATATCCATCTTAAATTTGGGGGAAAGAAAGCTCTCTCTCTTTTGCCTTAACTTTAACTAGCACCTTCCTAAGTCCCCTACTTCCTCCCCTTTAGACCATTTTAGTAGAGGCTGCCAGGTCTCTCATACAGTGCGCCATGAATCCAAGAGGTGAGTTGGCATTTCAACACGTTGTCAATGTTGCTTCCGGACATAGTTTTCCCACCCTCTTGTAAAAACGCACTCTCTTTAGAGATTCACTACAACTTGTATTCTGTCCTCAATCCCTTGTAACTGTGGTCAATCCACTTGCCACCTGGTTAGCCATTACCTCACCAAAAAAAACCCAACTCACAGTCTTCCTCTCCTAGCATGATTCTAGGACATTTTAACATTCACGGACATATATCATCCAACTTAATGGCCTTGCAATTCCTTTAGCTCCTTATTCAAAAACTCACACCCTGAATCTTGTCAGGGCTTAGCAATTGCTCCACTTGACCACAACTTCCTGCTTCTTATCTTTCTCATCACCTTATTCCCACTGGTAGCTTCACTCTGTTAAATTTTAAAATTCTCACACATGATGGTTACACACACGTTTACTGTCTCCAAACTGGGGTGGCTTCCCAGGATACCTTCCAGTCTTTTTACTAGGTCTTGGTCAGCTCTCTTTTCCACTCCCATCAGCAAATGTCCCGAAACTTACCCCAAGTCCTTCCAAACAACCGTCGATTTCACTCCAGGCAGATGACCTTGCCTTTATATCAGTGGAAAACCTGAGGTCATCAGGGGGTTCTCACTGAATTTCTCTGTAAACATATCTATATTAATTGGTTTTTACTTTCTTTCCTTCACTCTGGAAGTCTGCAATATTCCTTAGCAGTTCAAGGCCAACCCATGCCGGTGGCCCAACTCAATCTGCCTCCGTGTCTGCCCTTGTCCTTGCCCTGTCAGTCATCTCTTTCTCAGCCTCTTCATTGGATCCTCCCCTCAGTCTACAAACACCTGAAGACCTTTTCGTTTTAAAAGGCCGTTACACCTGTATCCTATTCAACTCTGATCCAGCTTCTCTCTGTTCCTCCACTTTCAGATCTTTGGAAATCTCAGAAAAACTGGCTTTTGGGGGGCTTTTCACTTCAGTTTTACCCCTTGAGCTCTGAAATCTGCCTTCCTTATTCCTCTACTGAAACTTTTCCCTAAGATACATAATGACCTAATTGCCAAACCTAACGTACATTTTCCAGTCTTATGTAATCAGACTTCACTCTGTCTTTGACATTGCTAAGTGCTTTCTCCTTTAATCGTTGTTTTTTTTTTCCTGATAATAAAAGCAGTACTTGTTCATTACTGTTTTAGTCTATTCAGGCAGCTATAACAAAATACCACAGTCTGAGTCAACTATAAACAACAAATTCATTTCTTACCATGCTGGAGGCTGAAAGTCTGAGATCAAGGTGCCAGCATGCTCAGGTGAAGGTCCTCTTCCAGGCCGCAGACCTCTCATTGGATCCTCCCCTGGCAGAAAGCGGGAGGGAGCTCTCTGAAGCCTCTTTTATAAAGCACTGATCCCATTTATGAGGGCTCCACCCTTGGGACTTAAGCACCTCCCAAATGCCCCATCTTCTAATATCATCACTTTTGGGGGTTAGAATTTCAACATATGAATTTTGGAGGGATGAAACATTCAGACCATAGCAATTACAGAATATTTGGAAAATACAGGAAAGTACAAAGAAGAAAAATAATATCCCCTGTAATGGCACTAATTGGTGATAACCACTGTTAACATTTTGAAGTATATACATATACATTAATACATATATATATGACACAATTCTGTACAGTAGCTTTTACCTGCTTTCTATAAAACATTATATTGGGCATATGTTCCCATATCCTTAAATATTTTTTGAAAATGCTCATAACTGCTACATAGTATTCTCTAAAGTGGATGAATTGTCATGTATTAGCCATTCCTCTAATATTAGATATTTTACCCATATTTTAAATCTTTTCTATTATAACTAAAATTACTATATACATCCTAGTACATAAATCTTGGGAATGAAATAATGAAGGACATTTCTTTGGGATTATTTCATTAGAATAAGTTATTGAAAAAGAATTACTGGGTGAAAGGGTATAAACATTTTTTAGATATTGCTGCACAATGCTGAATTGAGTCCCAGGAAAGCTGTAGTGATTCATGTTCTCACTTGCAATGAGTTTGAGTGCTTGTTTTCCTTTTTTGGTCTTAAAACTTTCTACTCGGGGCTTCCCTGGGGGCGCAGTGGTTGAGAGTCCGCCTGCCGATGCAGGGGACGCGGGCGGGTTCGTGTCCCGGTCCGGGAAGATCCCACGTGCCGCGGAGCGGCTGGGCCCGTGAGCCATGGCCGCTGAGCCTGCGCGTCCGGAGCCTGTGCTCCGCGACAGGGGAGGCCACAACAGTGAGAGGCCCGCGTACCCACCTCCCCCACAAAAAAACCACCTTTCTACTCTGTTTCCATTATAATGTTGTTGGGCTGCACCCCGCAGGCCTACAAGGCCTGTACTTGCCGGGCTTCAAGACTGAAGAAAGAGCCCGGAGTCAGCAACACAGACATCCATGGTTTAATGGATGGGGGAGCTGACCTGTCTGAAGCAAGGTCCTGGAGCGGCACCCCAGCGTGTGCGGTAGACGGTGGGCAGGACATGGCGGCAATCTTCTCTCCGCGGTGGAAGGGGAGATTACCAGTTAGAGGGGAATTGACATCAGGTGGGCTCATTAGTTACCAGGGAAACCAGCAGAGGGGCACGCCCCTCACTGCCCCTTTGGTAAGAACAATCATCAGCTGGGGTCTGGGGCAAGTAGGAAGGTCAGTCCTGTGCTTAAGACATAGGGGAAGCAGGCACTGGTCAGGCAGGGGATGTACAGAGAGCAAGAGAACAGCCACCTGGAGTGGCCTGGCCATAAAATGTCCTCTGTTCTATTTCCTGATAATATCCTCTTCTAGTTTTCCTTGTATTTCTCTGTTTTGTATTTTTTTTAATCCCCCTTTTGGGACTTTATCTTCCTATAAGTACCCCTTAAAGTTGATGTTCTCTACACTTCTATCCTTAGTCCACTATCTTTCTCACTCTTATTCCCTAGGGTTATTTATTCTACTCCAGTAGTTTGAACTATAATACATCCACTAGGCAAAATATTCCCAAATAGAAGACACTAGACCTGGCCTCTCTCCTGAATTTTAGACTCATGTATAGAACCATCTGTACTGCATCTCTCTTTTTGTTATCTGACAAATAACTAACCCAAAACTCAACCTGTCAAAATGATGAGTTGGTAGTGCAACCAGCCAAGGAGTCACCCAAACTTGAAACGTAGAAAACATAGTTGCCTTTTCTCTTGGTCAACCCCACCACCACTGCCCCCATCACAAGGAGAGAAGATTCACAGTTTAATTGCCATGTACCTGAGTAGAGAACATACTAAAGAGAGAAATATTCTCAAATTTCTTATTCTTTTTCCTGTTTGAGAGAGAAACCTTTGGTGGATTTCGTTATTGATAGAAGTTAGTTAAGGCCAAAAGTGGGACTATTTCTGACTTTCAGTCCAGAGTAGTACTCTTTTCCTTGGAAGTTATGTTCTAACCTATGTGTGTAAGCTTTTAAAAAAATCAGCAAACCATACAAGGATATTCAAAATATAAAATCATATTCCCTGTAAGCTAGAAGGCATAGTTGACACACCCAGTTGAATGCCATCACTTTGTCTCTTAACAGTCTGGGAGTCACAGATGTTCCATGGCTTACTCAAAGATGCATGGTTAGTTAGTAGCAGATATCACTAAAATCTAATTCTTATAACTCTTGTTCCAGTGTTCATTTCACTACATAAATATTTCTACATGTTCTTAACCCTTGTCTTCTGAGAAACTCTACAAAAAGATGCTCATGCACAAGTAACTGCTGGAAAATCCTGCATATCACACCTTTTTTAGAGAATCATAACCAGGGCTGCGGTATGATATTCATGGGCTCTAGACACTTTTGCCTTTGTGGGCTACTTTCTCCATAGAAAACTATTAAAATATATTTCATGATTACATTGGCAAAAAGATTAAAGTAATCCAGGCTGGATTCATTATTGTATTTTCATTTGTCTTCTTATTTAAAAAGAAATTAAAAGATTTTTGTGGGCTCCTAAAAGTATTGTGAGTCTTAGGCACTATGCCTACAGTGCCTAGTGGATAAATCAGCCCTTAATGCATAGTAAAGACTCGCAGAAGTCTGGCAAAGAGAAAATGTATTTACTTTTTTTTTTTTTTCTTGCGGTACGCGGGCCTCTCACTGTTGTGGCCTCTCCCGTTGTGGAGCACAGGCTCCGGACGCGCAGGCTCAGCGGCCATGGCTCACGGGCCCAGCCGCTCCGTGGCATGTGGGATCCTCCCAGACCGGGGCACGAACCCGTGTCCCCTGCATCGGCAGGTGGACTCTCAACCACTGCGCCACCAGGGAAGCCCCTATTTACTTTTGTTTTAGCTAGCATTTCGAAAATTTTTGCTCACAGGGTCCTATTAACATCTCAAAGATCACTAGTGTGCTATAAAATAGTTTAGAAAAAATGTTTTCTGCTCTCAGACTGCAACGATACTCTGCAGAAAGGAACATAGTGATGCAAAAATCAAGTTACTCTACTTGGCCATGGTTGAGATCTCTGAATTAACTGTAAAATACCCATAAAAGCCTCTTCAAGATGTTTTATAGAGCAGGCAAGCACATCAAATTTTCACATATGGTTCACATTAATGTATGGAATAGTTGACAATTACATTTCATTAACACATCTTTCTAGTACATGAGAATGGTAATACACCATTAACTCGCTCTTTTGCTTCTTAAACTAATCAAATCAAATTAGGATGTCTATAAAACTTGATTTCCAACTCATTTTCAGAAGGTGGATAACAGAAATTTCATGAATTAGAAATCGAACAGCATTTATTGCATATGGTGACTACTTTAAGACGTGGACGCATTCTCTATGCTTTTATGATCCTTTTGACACACTGATATGGAACAATCAACTAGTATCTCATGTCTTTAACAGTTGTTAATATTCCTTTTAAGAAGAAGGGTTTTTTATGAGTATCACCAGGGAAACCTGGGGCATTATCTGAGGTCTGGAATGAGCCACCCCTAAGAATCCAGAGAAACATCACTTTTCTCAATGGTATGAGTTAGTTGGTGAAGAAACAGATGCCATTTTTGGAGATACATACATCCTTTACATATGTGATTTAAGCAGTTAGGTTCAGTTCAAGCATATTCATTGACTGCCTTCGGTGTGCTAAGTACTAGGCACAAATGAGGCACAACCCCTGTGGGTAAAGAGCTCAAATCTAATACGCACACAGCAAATTTTAATACAATGTGGTGAGAGGTATGCACAGGATGACCTGGAAGCACATGGGGAAACATCTGGAAGCACAACCCAGCCAGTGTAAAAAAGGAAATTGAGAAAGAAAGTGAGGAGGTGAATGGGCTTATTGAGGGGTGGGAGAGGAACAAAGGACAGGAAACAACTCCTAAAGGAAGTAGTATTTGAAAAATGGGATGCACTCTGTTTCTGTTCCCTAATATAAAGTAAGTAGAAGAATTTGGAACATGCAGGCAGCAAAGTTTCACTTTATATTTAGCGAATAATTTGAAGTTGTAGACATGAGAGAGACAAAGAGCTGTTACATGAGAGTTGATCTACTTGTTTGTATAGCAAGAAAAGCACTTCAATATGGGGCTACGAAGTCTGAAAATCAGAGTTAGAAACTTGCAGTCATCAAATCTCTTCCAGATCTATAGTTTTATAGAGATTCTATGATATACTGGCAGGTGATGAGTCAGGATAGGATAAGCTTATGCCATGGTAACAAGCAAACAAACGAACATCTCAGTGGCGTAACACAAAATTTATTTTTCACTCACAAAGTCTGCTGTGCGTCCAGAGACTCTCCATGGTAAACAGTGCCATGAGATGAGCAGAGATGCAGGCTGTTTTGATTTTCCGTCTCCATCAACTCAACGTGAGACCTCCTCCACAACTGCTGCAAATACTAGAAAGTCAAACACTGGCTATGAAATACATTGGTCTGGAAGTGACACCTAATATGTCTGCTCACAATCCACTGGCCAGAACTAATTACATGGTCCGCCCAAGGTGTAATACTCCTCTGTAACTGAAGGAGACGACAGCTACGGAGGAGAAGTGGCACTGGACTGCTGCAGTGTGTGGGAGGGGCGGAGGGGTGGTCCCATGGGGCAGCTGGCCGTGGGAGACACAGGAGAGAGATGAGGCTGCCAGCTGGGCCAGGCAGTTATGTAAACCGCTGCATGATGACGGCACTGGGCAGGTTGGCTTCCTTCAGGGTCTGGCTCTCGTCAGCCAGCTCTTTGTTCGGGAAGGTACTCATGAGGACAAAGCTGGCAGCAGCCATGGCCGGCCGAGTGTCCACAATGAAGCGTCAGATATGGAAGAACACAGATGTCTCTACCACAACAGTCTTTAGATAGAAATGTCTTTTTGCATGCTCAAAGGCTTAACTCTCAGAATCAATAATAGTTGGTTGGTGTTCTTTTCAAAAAATTAAGAAACAATAATAGAGTCAGAGTGCTTCAATTTTCTATATGGATTTTCAAGCAGCTAATTAACTGGTTATGTATAATTTTAAGCTTAGAATCTATGACAGCTTTTAGAAAGTAACCACATAATCATCAGAAAGCTAAGGTCAATAGCCACTATGAATATGTAAACTTTCTAGAGTAACAGAATATTTAGTATTTTTTAATGGTGATCTAGCTTTCTCAAAGTGGAGCACCCTCATTAAGATTAACTGCGGTACTTGCTAAGAATGAAGATTTCTAGCTCCACCTACAGAATGAGACCCTCTGAAGGTAAGAAAGTACAAGCTTTCCTGGGGATTATTAGGCGCACTAAGGCTTGAGAACCTCTGACCCACAGGAAGCAGATGGCCAATGCTGGGGAAAGGAAATAATAGGCTTTCTTGATACCTAATTGTGAAGTAGAGCTTGCCTTGAGGCTTTCCTGGTTGAAGGAAAGAAGTAGTTCTGATTTAAGTCATCTTAGTGCTGGTTAGAAGAAATCTGAACAAGCAGGACCCTCCTGGGAGCACCCCAGCTGTCCATTCAGCACGAAAGCCCTACCATGCTCTTAGTCATTGGACCTAGTTTGAGTACAGAGCTAATTGAAGAATCATGCTTTCATTCTGATGTTTTTATTTTCACCTCTTGTCTTTTCTGGGTACCTGCATCTAGTCTTATTGCTTTAAATACCTTCTACATGCTAACTCTTTGCAAATGTATATTTCTAGACTGAACCTCTTTTCTAACTCCAGACTATTCCCTGCTCAACATCTCCATTCAGATGGCTAGTAGGCCTTTCAAAGTTAACATGTCTAAAACAGATCCCCTAATGATCTTCCCCTAAACGTGCTCCTCCCATAGACTGACTCTCCATCTCAGTTTACGGCAACTTCGTTCTTTGTTGTTAAAATACTACGACAGATCATAGCCACTCTTGTGCTCAAAATCCTCCAAAGGGCTCCCCATACCACTCAGAGGGAAAAAAATGAAAGTCTAACAATGTTCTGCAAGGTCTTGCAGGATCTGGTCCTTCTTTCCAACCTTATCTCCTTCTACACTTTCCCCTTTTCACTCATTTCAGATACACTAAACTTTTTTATTTCCTTTAACACACCAGTCTTGGTCTCTCCTTTGTACCTGCTCTTTCACCTGCCTGGTTAATTTTCCTGGGATATTTGCAGGTCATTCTTCAGGTCTCTGTTCAATGGGCATCTTCCCAATGAGGATGCAGTGATAAGTGCTAAGGGGAAAGAGGGGGACTATAATTTGCTGTATTGAAAGAGGGTGGTCCACTGTAGCTAAAATGTCACCCTCCTTCCCATCTAGCACACTATATCCCCTTTCTTTCACCTCAGCACTTATTATAAAATGCACAGTGTGTTTTAATTTATACCTTGTTATTATTTTCCTTCTACATCAGTTTATAAAGGTTCATGACAGCAAGTTTTTTTTTTTTTTTTTTGGTTTTGTACACTGATGTATCTCAGCATCTGGAACAGTGCCTATCAACAAATATTTCTCTTTTTTAAATTTTTATTTATTTATTTTTTGGCTGTGTTGGGTCTTTGTTGCTGCACGAGGGCTTTCTCTAGTTGTGGTGAGCGGGGGCTACTCTTCGTTGCAGTGCGCGGGCTTCTCATTGCGGTGGCTTCTCTTGCTGCGGAGCACGGGCTCTAGGTGTGTGGGCTTCAGTAGTTGTGGCTCACAGGCTCTAGAGCGCAGGCTCAGTAGTTGTGGTGCACGGGCTTAGTTGCTCCGCGGCATGTGGGATCTTCCCGGACCAGGGCTCAAACCTGTGTCCCCTGCATTGGCAGGCAGATTCTTATCCACTTCGTCACCAGGGAAGCCCAACAAATATTTCTTGAAAGAATGAATTAATATTTATCTTCTAGGGGCTTCCCTGGTGGTGCAGTGGTTGAGAGTCCGCCTGTCGATGCAGGGGACACAGGTTCGTGCCCCGGTCCGGGAAGATCCCACATGCTACGGAGCGGCTAGGCCCGTGAGCCATGGCTGCTGAGCCTGCGCGTCCGGAGCCTGTGCTCCACAACGGGAGAGGCCACAACAGGGAGAGGCCCGTGTACTGCAAAAAAAAAAAAAAAAAAAAAAAAATTTATCTTCTAATGATAACCAGTTCTTGGTACACATTGTTCTGATATCCATATTTTATTGAAGTTTTGTGACTTGCTATTTCTCCTGGCTTCCTTTATATCTTAAACTAAAACTTTTCACTCAAAATTGCTAAGTTGGAAAGAATAGCTCAGAGGCAAGTGACACAAAGTGGGCATGATGACCAGTCCTTTGGCCCCCAAGCGGAGAAAATTCCAGGAAAACAAGACAGAGTAAAAATAGTAGGACAAAAATTTATGCAAATATGCAGGTATGTAGCTATGGCAGGCAGCCTCTAAAATGGCTTCCAGTGATCCTTGCTTCCTGGTATTCAAGAGAAATCTCCTTCCTTTCAATTTGGGCTGGACCTAGTGACTCACTTGTAACAAATAGAATATAGCAAAAGTGATGGCATGTCATTTCCAAGATTTGGCTACAAAATGATCTACTTTCCATGTTGTTTAGCCTGTCTTCTTCTCTCTCACTTTCTCACTGTGATGAAGCAAAATGCCATGTTATGAGCTGTTGTGTGGAAAGGTCCATATGACAAGGAACTGAGGAAAGCCTCCACCAATAGGCAGTCTGATTCAGCCTTCAGTCTGACTGCCCATGAAGTGAATCCGTCCAATAACCAGCGTGAGCTTGGAAGCATACGCTTCCCCTTTGGAGCCTTGAGATGACTCCTGCCCTGGTCAATACCTTGGCGGGTTGCAACCTGAGAGACCCTGAGCCAAAGGACGCAGCTAAACCATTCCTAGTTTCCTGATCCACAGAAACTTTGAGATAATTAACGTTTGCTATTTTAAACCATAAGTTTTGGGGGTAATTTGTTATTCAGCCATAAATAACAAATACAGTGGACATACAGTAAAATGTATCATTGCATATAAGAGTATCTATCTTTTTAAGGAAACATGAATTATTAATGATAAATCAGTGGTAATTTTGAATGAGCACCTATGTTCAGAGTAGCATTTATCAAACCGGTTGTATTCATTCATTCCACAAATATTTTATTTAGAACCAACTCAGTGACAGGCAGAATTCAAAATGAAAAAATACCTACTTTAATAGAGTTTATAATCCAGCATAGGGTGGGAGTGATGGAAACAAACATCAAGTCCAGAAACACATGATTAATAATTTCAGGCAAAATAAAACTGCATTACAATATGTAGACAGACTGGCCATGGGACTGGGGAACCTCTTAAAGGTCTCTTGGAATCTGTAACCACTGAGTTGAATTCAGACTGATGGGAAAGATTTGGCCATGGGAAAATCTGTGGGCAGAACATTGTAGGCAGAAAGAATGGCCAGTGCTGAGCTGGGAATAAGAAGAGTGTGCAGCTAGGGGTTGGATCATGTAGTGTGTTTGGATTTTATTCTAAAGGTAGTAGAAAGCCTTTATAGAGTTTAAACAGGGAGTAGGACGTTACATTTTAAACGGTTAGATGGTCATTCTGGCTTCTGTACAAAAAATAAATTATGATGGATAGGAGGTTAGGGAAAGAGAGAAAGTTAGGAGACAGTACCGGGTTAGTTACTTTACTGGCAATGGAGTACTGAACCAACAAGTTCTTGTATGAGGGGAGACTGTGAGACTGTGGCAGATTCACAAGTGGGTCTTACTTCTTGTCAGTATAATCTGAATGACTGGCAAATTGGTTCATGCATGGGGTGATGTTAGGGGAATAAAAAGAGGTTACATTTGCAGGCAACTCATTTGTTCTTAGGGACAGAGTCAAGTTTACTTCTGTTAATCAAAAGAACATTTAAAGATATACTTGACTTGGTATTTTGTGCAAGGAACAACTCCTCATTGCTCAAGAAGAAAATGCAACTTTGATGTTTTTAAAACAGCTGTTAGCATTTTTGTGTGTGTGTTCATAAGTAAGATTTTTATGACCTTGAAGACTAGCTTCACAGCACTATAAACCAATTAAATGTTAACACAGTGTCTCTTAACTTTGGTAATAAGTATTCCACATAGAAATGACTCTTCAACTCCCTTTATGCTAATTAGGACTCTAAGTGAAAAAACAAATTACAAGAAGGGATATATTCTGTTGATTGGCCTTATCAACTACCATGAAAAAGAAAGAAAATGATGAAATGTGTCACGGGATGGGAAAGTTGAAATGCTTACAGCCTTTACTTTGACAAACTGCTAGCTTGATGCTGACTCACAGTCTAAAGGGTTATGGGAAACGGGGACAAAAGAGAGGCGAAGTAGGAAGTGGGTACAAACTTTCCAAGACAGTACAAAGAAGAAAATAAAAGATGTGATTTAATTAAAAATTATTTTTGAACCCAACAGAAAATAAGCCATTTATATTTGACCACTAAAAGAACCATTTTAAGGTTAATTTTAAAAAACTGAAGTATAACATGCATAACAAAAGCCCATATACTGCTTGATGAATTTTCACAAAGTAAACACATCCATGTAAACACCATTCATATCAAGAAATTGAATACTATCAGCACCCCAAAATCCTTCTTGTAATCCTAGTTACTACCTGAATGCCTGAGGGTAACCACAATGCTGACTTCTAATGCTCTATAGAATATTTCTTCCTGTCTTTTAATTATATACAAATGAATCATATAGTATATTACTCTTTTATATCTGTCTTCTTTTATTTATTTGTTTATTTATTTATTTATTTGGCTGCTTCGGGTCTTAGTTGTGGCACACGGGATCTTCATTGCAGCATGCAGGATCTTTCCTGCCGGTGCATGGGCTTTCCTTCATTGTGGCACGTGGACTCTTTGTTGCAGTGCACGGGCTCTCCAGTTGTTGCGCACAGGCTCCAGAGCACACAGGCTTAGTTGCCCCATGGCATGTGGGATCTTGGTTCCCCGACCAGGGATTGAACCCGTGTCCCCTGCACTGGAAGGTGGATTCTTAACCACTGGACCACAAGGAAAGTCCCTATATCTGTCTTCTTTTATCCAATACTATTCATGTGTTGCAAACGGCAACACATTCTCATTGTTGTATGGTATTTTACTGTATGAATGTGCTACAATTTATTAATTCATTCCATTGTTCATAGATATTTGTATTGCTTCCAGATTTGGCTATTATAAATAGTGCTACTATGGATATTCTTATTCTCACATTTCTTTGGGGCATATATGTGAGAGTGGAGGAGCTGGATCATAGGGTGCACATATGTTCAGTTTTAATAGATAATGCTAAACCGTTTTCCGAAGTGGTTGTACCAATTAACATTTTCACCAGCAGTGTTTGGGAATTCTAGTTGCTCCACATCCTCTACAGCGCTTCGTATTGTTAGGCTTTTTAATTTTAGCCAATCTAGTAGCAAACTAAAGAAAATTATGATATGATTTGAAGCAAATGACGAACTGTAAGAAATGAAACTATAGTTTACCTTGATGATAGGAACATTCCTCTTTAACGGGTCCAAGATTGATGGCATTCAATCCATGGAAAAGTAAATACTAGTTGACGGAAGAGTGAATAATATTTTCATCCCCATAATGTTTTTGGTATTTATCTTTTGTAGTCTTTACATGAAGCATGAAATACTTAAATATGACCACAAAGTGGAATGAAAGGTTTAGCAGCCTTGACAATGTAATTAAAGGAAAACTGATGATAGGTGAGAAGTGGAAGGAAGAAATAGAAGAAAGGGGTATCTTCATCTCACAAGGTAGAAAGTAGAGAGATAACAGTTAAAACTTGATAGGGCATGAAATAGAGTTCAAGATGCATTATTTAAAGCTATAAAAGCAAGCAATAGAAACAAACAAATAATAATAACATGGGGGAAGATATGGGGAAAGTGGAGTTTTATGTATATTATTGAAAGTTATAAAAGCAATCAATAGGAAATCCTACAGTTTGCATAATTAAGAAAAAACAGAAGTAAGAGATGGGGAAGTGGGGTTAATATTATTGAATGAAATCTACATTTTTCATAGAAGGCTGTAAATAGATATAATTTAAAGTGGACAAAGCAAGAAGTAGATGCATAAGTATATTAAGTTATTTAGAGTTACTAAGATAAATATCCAAAGAACTAAAAAAGGTTAAAGAGGTTGCTCCTGGCGAATAACCCTGAAGGTGTGACGAGCTAGGCCTAGAGACAGTTGCTTTTCACTGTAATCTTTTCTGTACTACTTAATTGTTTACTATGTGTATGTATTACTTTGATATAAAAGAATGAAGTTTCAAAAGTAAGAATTATTTGGGGAGATGATCAACTCTAATTCTTTTGCTGTGAATGATTTCAGCTTTTACATTGGAGAGAGGAGAAATAAAAGAGAGAATACTAAGTGAAAATGAAGATGCATTATGGGATCCAGAAATTGGGAAGCCAAAAAAAAGAAAATTGAGGAAGATAAGGAAAAAAAAAAGGATCACCACCAGGTTGAAAATAAATGAGGATTCTTATTTTATTTACTCAGAATGTTTCCTTCACAATTCCATATGGTTTGAAATAATTCATGGTTTGAGAACTTAGACAGGTAACACATCCAGAAATGCAGATAGAATGGGCTGACTTTCCCATCTCTCAACTTTCTAGGTCAATTCATGGTTTACACTGCTTCCAGATAAATCTCACTGTCAATCTGATCTCGTCACCTCCTGCTCAAAACCTCCAGTGGCTCCTTATCGCCTATTCAATTAAGTATTATATTCTCACCTTGGTGTTCTAGGCCCTGAATAATACTGCCTCAACATACAGATTGCCTGTGATTACACTACTGGTAAGCATTAACATGGGAATTTAAACTGAGGCAGCACTGCCTTTGAAGCCTGTGCTCTTTCATCCTATACCACACAGCCTCTTGTGTGAAACTCACATGTGTGCACAGAGATACACAGAAGAATGGTCATTGCAGCATTGCCTGTTAGAGTGAAAAACTGGACGCAATCTAGATGCACATTAATAGAAGAAGGGATTAACAAATTAGATAAGGTCATATAGTGTAAGATCAGAGACAGTTAAAATAAATGAACTAGGGGCTTCCCTGGTGGCGCAGTGGTTGAGAGTCCGCCTGCCAATGCAGGGGACATGGGTTCGTGCCCCGGTCCGGGAAGATCCCACATGCCGCGGAGCGGCTGGGCCCGTGAGCCATGGCCGCTGAGCCTGTGCGTCCGGAGCCCGTGCTCCGCAACGGGAGAGGCCATAGCAGTGAGAGGCCCGCATAACGCAAAAAAATAAATAAATAAATAAATAAATAAATGAACTAGATGTATGTGTTTCAATATGAATAAATCACCAAAGCAAAAGGGTGATTGAGAATAGCAACTTGTTGAAGATTATGTACAATATGATTATGTTTAAGTAATGTTTAATAATATACATATATTATAAAGAAATAACAAAAAGAGTATCAGGAAAAATACAGATTAAAATCAGGATTGTAGTTTTCTTTACGGAGTGAAGGTAAAGAACTGAACTGAGAAGGGTCAAAGGAGGCATCAACTAGAAAACAATGGAACAAACAATTAACATGGGTATATGGGTAATTTTAGTATTCTATGTCTTCTCTGAATATTTAAAATAATGCATAAAACAATTATATAGGTAGAAAAATAATTGGAAAGCTATATAACAATATTTTAACTTTTTATCTTAGGGTGATGAGATTATGGGTGACTTTGTCCTTCTCTTTGCTTGTCTTAATGTTCAAAAATAAACATTTTTGACTCTGGTTTCTAGTCCAACATATAAAGAGCTTGGAAGACATCACTTCTATCGTTATAACAGGAAAAATGCTTGTAAACAAACTGAAACACTACAACTCTGCTTAGATCCATCAGAGGATTCAGGTCCCGTGGTAAACTGCTGCCCCAGAAATTAGAAATACACGATACATAGAGTCACAGTTTACCAGCAACAGAAGGTGCTACAGGAGCTTCATAAGCTTTAAGTGTACCTACTGAAAGGATAACAATATAATCGCTAGAGACTGAGTGTGGACTAAATTGAGAGAGTAAACTCCTGGGGCCCAGTCTTATAGGGACGACTTCCATACTTTTATGAATGCTGTATTACCTCTAGGAGCCTGACCAGGTTCTCAGGGTGAAGATCAGAGAAAAATCACCTTGAGCTCCAGGTAGGGGTGGGTTTGTGGGAGTAATGAATTTGAAATGAGCCCAGAGTGTTCTGCTCTCCTTAATAATGGCCTGCCTTCAAAGGAAACTGTTTTGCCAGAGTCTAACCCACTTAGATTTTACCACAGCCTAAATGATCTGGGGGAAGGGAAATACTTGATTCCAGGTCCCTCTAGCCTTCCTGTCTCACCTAAGTCACTCCTACACACTGTACCTCCGATGCTAAAATTGGCTATAATTCCTGAAATAAGGACTCGAAATAAGCAAACTAAACTTCAGAATCAAATAATTAAAAGGAAAATGTTTAAATCTTGTCCTGAAAAATACATACATGTACCTGGTAGTTTTATTGTCAAAATTTAAACGTCCACCCACTATGTAATAAATGAAATTTAAATAAAAGAAGTATCAAAGTAAATAATTTGTAAGAAAAAAATAAATTGTTACGTTTATCACATTTTTGAGGAGTACATGAATATTTTCCCAACTTACTCTCATAACTTAAAAATCACAGACTCACTAAAGACTGAAACCTAATCAGAAGATTATAAAATGCTTCTCCTACCCCCACATTTTATCCCCACACTAATATGGCCTCTGTATAATAACAGGGGCTTACGGCTGAAAGAACTATAACCTCAGACCCAACTTAAGAAGAAGTCTCTAGGGAAACCCAAAGATAATAGGGGGGACAAAAACAAGCAAGCTAGATGATATTGTAGTCTCTGATGCCACAGCTATAGCAAACAGTAAGCATCCCAGCCAGATACACATAAAACCTCATACTAAAGGCATATCCATTTCAGTTTCTTCTACTCAATCCATCAGGTCTACCTTTCAACAAAAAATTACAAGGCATGCTAAAAAGCAAAATCAAAATCTGAAGAGACAAAGCAAGCATCAGAAACAGACTTAGATATGGCACAGAGATTTTAGAATATCAGATTGGGAATTTAAAATAACTATGTTATGGGCTGAATCATGTCCCCCCAAATTCATGTCGAAGTCCTAATTCCCATTACCCCAGAATGTGACTGTGTTTAGAGAAAGGGCCTTTAAAGAGGTAATTAAGTTAAATGAGGTCATTAGAGTGGGATCTAATCTAATCTAACCAGTGTCCTTATAAGAAGACGAAATTAGGACACTGATAAGCAGAGAGGGAAGACTATGTGAAGATACAAAGAGAAGACGACCATCTAGAGGCCTCAGAAGCAACCAACCCTGCTGACCCCTTGACCTTGGACTTTTAGCCTCCAGAACTATGAGAAAAGAAATTTCTATTGTTTAAGCCAACCAATCTGTAGGACTTTGTTACAGCAGCCCTAGAAAATTAATATGATTAATATGCTAAGAGCTCTAATAGAAAAACTGGACAACATGCAAGGACAGATGGGTATTATAAGCAGAGAGATCAACACTCTAAGAAAAAACCAAAAGGAAATGCTAGGAATGAAAAACACCATAACAGAAGTGAAGAGTACCTTTGATGGACTCATCAGTGGAGTGGACACAGCTAAGGAAAGTAGTATGCCTGAAGATATGTCAATAGAAACATCCAATAGAAAAGCATAGAGAAAAAAGAACAGAAAAAATGGAACAGAATATTCAAGAACTGTGGGACAGTTATACAAGTTGCAACAACATGCATAAGAAACAGAAGAACAAGACAGAGAGAAAGGAATAGATGAAATATTTGGAGTAATAATGGCTGAGAATTTTCCAAAATTAATGACAGACACTAAACCATAGATCCAGGAAGCTCAGAGACCATGAAGGAGGAAAAATACCAAAAATCTATACCTACATATATGTGTTAGTTTTCTAGGGCTGCCATATAAAAAAGCCACCATAAACTGAGTGGTTTAAAAAAATAGAAATTTATTGTCTCACAGTTCTGGGGGCTAGAAGTCTGAAATGAAGGTGTCAGCAGGGCCATGCCCTCTGAAACCAGCAAGGAAATCCTTCCTTGCCTCTTCCTAGCTTCTGGTGGTTTGTTGGCAATCTCTGGCATTCCTTGGCCTACAGCTGGATAACTCCAATATTTGCCTTCACTATCACATGGCATTCTGTGTATCTCTGTCTTCACATAATTATCTTCTTATAAGAACACCAGTCATATTGGATTAGGGCCTCACCCTACTCCAGTATGACCTCATCATAACTTAAATAATTACATCTGCAATGACCTTATTTCCAAACAAGATCACATTCTGAGGTTCTGGGAATTAGGACTTCAACATATCTTCACCAAGGGGTGGGAGGGATGACATAATTCAACTCATAATAGCTTACTATATTCAAACTACAAAACAGCAAAGACAAAGAGAAAATTTTGAAGGAAGTCAGAAGGGAGGGGGGCCATCTTACCCATGGAGAAACAAGAAGAAGAATTTTACTGAACTCGCCTTTAGAAACCATGCAAGCAAGAAGAGAGTGCAATAAAATATTTAAAGTTTTGAAAGAAAAAACCCAACCAACTGGGCTTCCCTGGTGGCGCAGTGGTTGAGAGTCCACCTGCCAATGCAGAGGACATGGGTTCATGCCCCGGTCTGGGAGGATCCCACATGCCATGGAGTGGCTGGGCCCGTGAGCCATGGCCGCTGAGCCTGCGAGTCCAGAGCCTGTGCTCTGCAACAGGAGAGGCCACAACAGTGAGAGGCCCGCGTACCGCAAAACAAACAAACAAAACCAACCAACCAACCCCAAATTCTGTACTTTGCAAAATTATGCTTCAAAAATGAAGAAGAGATAAAGATTTTCTCAAACAAATAAAAATTGAGGGAATTTGTCACCAGTAGACCTGTCTTGCAAGAAATGTTAAAAGAAATTATTCACAGAAAACCATATAGGCCAGAAACAAAGCTCTATCTAAAGAAAGGAATATATGAAGGCAAAATAAAATCTTTTATTTTCCTAATCTTAATTGATCTAACAGATAATAGTTTGTTCAAAATAATAATAGCAACAACGTATTTGATGACTATAACTTGTGGATAAGTGAAATGAACAACAGCAGTGTAGGGACAGGATGGAGAAATTGAGCATACTCTGTTATAAGGTATCTGCACTACCCATGAAGTGATATGGTGTTATTTGAAAGTGTATTCGATTTGTTGTAAATGTATATGGCAAACTCTACAGCAACCACTTAAAAGGAATTTTTTAAGGAAGTATAATTGACTCACTATGAGAAGAGATAAATGGAATCATATAAATGTTCAATTAAAAACCTAAGAATGCAGGAAAAGAGTGGAACACATACACACACAAAGAAACAAAAAACAAAGACAATTTAAAAACAGTTAAATATGATAGATATTAATCTAACTATATCAATTATCACTTCAAATGTCAATGATCTAAATACACCAATGGAAAGACAGAGAATGTCAGAATGGATTAAGAAAAAATAAGGCCCAACTAGATTCTGTCTACATGAAACCCACTTTAAACATAAAGACATAGACAGATTAAAAGTAAAGGGATGAGAAGATATGCAACTTGAACATTAATCAAAGGAAAGCTGCGGTAGCTACGTTAATTTCAAACAAAGCAGACCTCAGAGCAAGGAAGTTTATCAAAGATAAAGAGGGGTATTACATAACTGTAAAGGGGTCAATTCTCCAAGAAGACGTACCAATCATTAATATGTACATACCTAAGAACAGAGCATCAAAATACATGAGGCAAAAACTGACTGAACTATAAAGAGAAATCCACAAACCCATAATTATAGTTGGAGATTTCAATACTCCTCTCTCAGCAATTGACAGTTCCATCAGATAGAAAATCAGTAAGGATATAATTGAATTGAACAGCACCATCAATCAACTGGATTTAATTGACATTTACAGAATACTTGACCCAACAATAGCAGAATACACATTCTTCTCAAGCTCACATGGAACATTCACCAAGATAGACCACATTCTGGGCCATAAAGTACAACTTGACAAATTTTAAAAATAGAAATCATACAGAGTATGCTTTCAGATCACAACGGAATTAAACTACAAATCAAAAATAGAAATATAGTTAGAATATCCCCAAATATTTAGAGACTAAACAACACACTTCTAAAAATAAACATTCTCATTTTGTAACAAGAAAATAAATAATAAGGCCATTTAAGTATATAAACTCATGCTTCAATTTTTTTAGGAATAAAACATATTTTCTTCCAACAGTCACCAAGTATTTTCCCCTTCTCCAGAAGTTAAAAGCCATAATTTAAGTTTCTCCGGGCTTCTATTATAAAACACTATTTTCAGTTTCTCATAATTTTATGGAAATTTCTTCTTTGAGACTTAACTATATCCACTTGATCTTGGACCAGGGATAATACACAATTTAGAAGAGTTCACATTACTAGGGCAACACTAATTTTTAATTTTCAAACTTACATGTAAATTGGTAAGCTGCCCTAGTGAATCTATATATATCTATATAGATATATCTATATATATCTATATATATATATATATATTTTTTTTTTTTTGTGGTACGTGGGCCTCTCACTGTTGTGGCCTCTCCCATTGCGGAGCACAGGCTCCGGACGCGCAGGCTCAGCGGCCATGGCTCACGGGCCCAGCCGCTCCGCGGCATGTGGAATCTTCCCGGACCGGGGCACGAACCCGTGTCCCCTGCATCGGCAGGCAGACTCTCAACCACTGCGCCACCAGGGAAGCCCGTGAATCTATATTTTAAATACTTTCCTATGTGCCTCTGGATGAAATATAAGACATTATCTGTAACAATATGTAGTGGCTCTTTAATCTTTTCTTTCTCTGCTCACTTATAAAGGTATTAGCACTATAGGGACTGCTATAAGTCCCTATAAATTGCAGTCCATGTTTACATATGCCCAAAATCAAACCATTTCAAAATCTGATTGTATGGTCAAATCAGTTGTTACCATGAATTACTGTTTAGTTCCTTAATTTAGAAAGGAAACCAAACCGTGCAAAATAATTACTTGCTGGTTAACTGCAGAATGGAGGGGAGTATATTATTTAGAATAGGTCCAAGTGCTATAAGAATCAACTGTAATTCTTAAAGACAATAAGTTCAGTTCTTGCCAATACAAACTTCAGAGTAGCTATTTCTGGCTAAGCAGTTATTCTGGGCAACTTTGCTCTAAGTAGTGACTTGAGGATCATGGCAACTTCTTTCACAGATCAGCTTTGGAATTCTCCACTAAACGCTCTCTATCCATGCAGGAGACAAGAGAAGAGAGCTTAGAAGATCTCACTGAAGATTTTAGGGATCTCATCTCCAAAGGAGGATACATAACATTGCTTACAATCCATTGTATAAAAGTGGTCATATGTCTTCATCTAGATATTAATACAAGCACGATGGGAAAATGTAGTCTTTCTGTGTGCCCAGGAAAAAATGAAATAGCTTGATGAACACATACGATTCTTTCTGTCACAGGGGGCAAATATTATAGAGCTGAAATAATGACTTATTGTCTATGTTTCTATTGTGCTCAATTGTTCACAGAATCCCAAACTAGGGTCAATCATGTTTTCCTTCTTCTGAGCTAAAACTAGCATGTCCGAGGTCTACAAGGACTCTAGAGAGAAAGACAAGAGAGACCAAGTAATGGCCTCTGTCACTGACAGCAAGGTGATGAATACCTAATGAAGGTCATTCTCTAAAATATTCACTCTATTACAGTTAAGGAACCAGAAATCAGAGGGATTATAGGACAAAACCAAAGTCACATATTGGTGCATTGGTAGATATTGAACTAGAGTACCAGCCTTCTGGTCTCCTAGTCCAATAACTGACTTTTCACTGACCTAACTTTCCAAGATGGACATACAAAGGTCAATAAACAACTTTGCCAGTTGGGAAGAGAGATGCTGCTTCCTAGTGTACTTCTGAGAAAACCTAAATTTAAGTCACTTCTATACACTATACCTCCAACACTAAAATTGACTATAATTCCTGAAATAAGGACTCCAAATAAGCAAACTAAACTTTAGAATCAAATAATTAAAAAGAGAATGTTTATGGTAATTCCCTGGCGGTCCAGTGGTTAGGACTCTGCGCTTTCACTGACGAGGGCATGGGTTCAATCCCTGGTCAAGGCGCAGCCAGAAAAAAAAAAAAGTTTAAATCTTGTCCTGAAAAATCCATAAGTATACCTGATAGTTTTATTTGCAAAATTTAAGCTTCTGGACTTCCCTGGTGGCACAGTGGTTAAGAATCTGCCTGTCAATGCAGGGGACATGGGTTCGAGCCCTGGTCTGGGAAGATCCCACATGCCACGGAGCAACTAAACCCGTGTGCCACAACTACTGAGCCTGTGCTCTAGAGCCTGCAAGCCGCAACTACTGAAACTTGCGTGCCTAGAGCAACGTGCTCTGCAACAAGGGAAGCCACCACAGTGAGAAGCCCACGCACAGCAACGAAGAGCAGCTTCCGCTCGCCACAATTAAAGAAAGCCCGTGTGCAGCATCGAAGAGCCAATGCAGCCAAAAATAACTAACTAAATAAATTTATTGAAAAAATTTAAGCTTCTACCCATTATGTAATAAATAAAATTTAAATAAAAGAAGCCATCAAAGTAAATAATTCCTAAGAAAACACTAAATTATGTTTATCTTATTTTTGAGGAGTACATGAAAAATTTCCCATCTTACTCTCATAATTTAATAATCACATTGGGTTGTTTAAGTTGCTTTTTTTTTCTCATGGTCTTCAGGGTTTTTCTGATTTTCAAAGAATAAAACCGTTTTCTGGGACTTCCCTGGTGGCACAGTGGTTAAGAATCCTCCTGCCAATGCAGGGGACATGGGTTCAATCCCTGGTCGGGGAAGATCCCACATGCCGTGGAGCAACAAAGCCTGTGCGCCACAGCTGCTGAGCCTGCGCTCTAGAGCCGACGAACCACAACTACTGAGCCCGCGTGCCACAACTACTGAAGCCTGTGCGCCTAGAGCCCGTGCTCCGCAACACAAGAAGCCACCGCAATGAGAAGCCCGCACACCGCAATGAAGAGTAGCCCCCGTTCGCCGCAACTAGAGAAAGCTCGTGCGCAGCAACAAAGACCCAATGCAACCAAAATAAATAAATAAAACTGATTCTTAAAAAAAAAAACTCTTTGCTAATTAAATATGAAACTATTTAGAGACACACTTGTATTTACTGGTCTCATTTTTTAAATCATGTAGACTGTCATTATTGGTAAAGTTAGCTCTTCTAGTAACATAGACCTAAAATCTTTTAAGATAAGTTAAAATTGGAACAAAATAGAAATTGGAAGCATTTGTCATGGAGCGGTAGAACTGATAGGGACTGTAAAGTTCTCTTACTCCAGCCTCTCAATTTACACACTTATACATACATTCATTCAACAAAACTTTAATGCCTCCCATGTATGGGACACTGCTCTAGATGCTCAAGAGAGAGCAGGGAACACAGTAAACAAAACCCGTGCTCTCATGGGGTTTATTATTATAAAAGGGGAGGAAATATATACTAAACAAACAAGTAAAACAAATAGCATGGCAGATGGTGATAATCTAGAGAGCTAGAGAAGAAAAGATCTGCAGATTTAAATAGGTGTTCTGGGAAGTCCTCATTGAAAAGTCTTCAACAAAGATTTGAAGAATGGAAGACAGTGAGCCATGTAGCTCAGGGAGCATCTCAGGGTGAAAGAACTCAGTACCAAAGAGGTTAAGTAACTCTTTTAAGGTCAAAGAGTATTGAGGCCAGAACCCAGATATCCTAAATCCTGTTTAGATTTTTTCTGAAATAATATACTATGATATTGATGTCAAATTAATTATCAGCTAACAATCATTTATTTTATTACTCAGCTCATATTTATGTATCACACCATCAGTGTGCAGAGCATGGTACTAGATGCTTTGGCAGAGGAAGGAGAACTTTCCTCTTTTTATGAATTTTCGCATATAGATTCTCATTTAATCTCTACGGTAGCCCTCTGAGGTAGCTATTATTATCACTTATAGACAAGCAAATGGGCTCAATTAGGATGACTAATCTGCCCCCAAAACCAATAGCTATTAAGTCATACAACTAGGATTTGAACTCAGTTGTCCCATTCTGAAACCCATGCACTTTCCACCATATACTGCTGCTTAAATTGAACTTTAACTTCCCCATGCACGTATGTGTCTTATATTTATTTTTGTTGTTGTTTGTTTTACATGGAAAAAATAGCAGAAGACAACTTCAAGTAATTTCGTATTTACATAACTTATGAAATAAAATTAAACACATCAATTATTTGTTGATTGATACACACAGATGGAATTAAGTTAGACCCAGAATCAGTCAATTCAGCCTGGAAAATTGGATGCAGAATTCTAAAATGTAGCTCAGCCTGTTTCATCCTGGGTCTTTCCTCCTTCCTAGCTTCTTTTTTGTTTTTTCGCTTATTAAATTTAAATTATATTATTAATTTGTGAATTGGTGATACCTTCACATTGTTCAAAATTCAAAAGTTCCAAAGGGCATGTGATTAACGATTTCCCCAGCACTTTGCTCTCCAGCCATGCAGTTCTCCCCAGAGGAAATGTGTTTTTTTGGCCCAATTTCTCATATTTCCTTCTAGTGATGTATTATGCAAGTACATCCAGCTTCTAGAATATAACTGGAATTTCAAAGATCAAATCAGAGTGAGGCCAAGAAAAACAGGGTGTGCCTGATACTGCTGCCAGCCCACTAGATGAAAGTCACCCAAAGAGAAAATAACTCATACTTGATTTAATTTAGGACTTCTCTGTTCTACATTTTACACACTACTCCCAGATCAATCTTCCTAAAGTGCATCTCCAATCATGTCTCACTTATCTCTTCCATAGAATCCAAATGCCCAGTTTGGAATTCATTGCTTCGTGTTTCTTATTTACCTGTAGTTTTTCCTGTTTGCCCTCTAGCAGCTACAGTAAAGTTGTATTAGCATTCAGCATGAATTAGCACTGTAATACCTAAAAGGATTCCAGATTTTAATTGACTTTTTCACTTCGGAGACCATCTAGGGAATGAAAATCCTCCCCCCCCTACTCCGGGTAACAATTTAGTGGTTTAATCTCTAGGAGCTAGAGTGACCAATGGTACTGGTTGTCCTAGGACTGAGGGGTTTTTCAGGATGTGGGATTTTTTTTTTTTTTTTTTTGGCTAAAACCGGAAAACGCCCAAGCAAACCAGAACAAGTTGGCCACCCTACCTGGGACATTGGCAAGAACGCTGCTTCCAGGGTTTTCCAAGACACTGGGAGGACATAACGAACTCTTCTTGCTCTCACTCTAGACAGTGAGGACAAACAGAAACACAAGTGTGCAATAGAGAGTTATGGTCCTTGAGGAGATGACATCACCAGGCTTTCTCCATGAAAGAATATGGGGGCTTTGCTGTCATAACTGATGTTCTCACTCCTGATCTGATCCCCAGGAACTACCTGCTCTTCCAAAGCTTTCTTTCTCTTTGGCACTAAGTGATATGAGTGTTGTGTTATACTCTATCACTCTCCCTGGAGTCATAGTTCGGCAAAGAGTGTAGGTATGAATACCTGAGCCACACACATATTTCTTTCACTGGGTGGCTGCACCCAGCTTCTCTGAGGGTTAGCCCACAGCTGCCCCCTTTTCGGTAGAACTGCCTGCACTGCTTTTTCCCTAAGGAGAGCTCCCTCATCCAGGAATTTCCATATCCTGCATGCCCCAGCGACAGCCACTGGCCAATGACTGACTGACACAAGGTTACAGAAATTGACCCTCTTACCTCAAGGTGGAACAAACCAATTAATACCTCAGAGTTTCCCATGGACCAGGTTGAAAGAATTCTCCAGCTGAGACGACTTCCTCGCTTAGCTTTATTCCCTTACCCTATCCTGCTTCCCTCACTTCCCTTCCCCTGAAAAAACTCCCACAATATGTCACTTGATAGGGTGGTCAGATCATCCTGATTTTCCCAAGCCTTTCCCAGCTTTAGGACTGAAAGTCTCACATCCCGGGCAATCCCCTGGTCCTGGGCAAACAAGGATAGTTGGTCACTCTACACTTGAATGAGAATCTCTGTTTCAGGCTCTGCCTCTAAGGAATCTGATCCAAGGCATCAGCTTGCATCATGTATAAGCAAGGGTTGTGAGGGTGCTGTAACCTATTAGAAACTGGGATCGGTGGTCTGGGGTTAAGAACTGCGCAGGATCCCATTAGTCCAAAGGGCAGTCTTGTGTCAGTTAGAATAAGGCACCCCTCTGGTTTGCAATAATCCCAAGGGCATCTGGCTTAGTAAACTGCAGTTGCCTTTCTGTGGCAAAAAAGGCACCCTCCTTTCCTTTGGGGGAATGCAATTCCATGCTAGGGTGTGGGACTTGGTAAGAGAAGTACAGGCTGGATTTCTGGGCTTGGTGCCTTCGGGCAGTGCTGAATGTATGTGTGGCTGGATGTATGGCCATACATGGCAGCCCTAGAGTAAAGCTGCTGCCCTGACCCAAGAGGGTAGCCCTGACCCATGTTCCATTTCCTCTGTATCTTCCCTCTCCCTGCCATATAAATGATATCAAATTCACATATGCAAGAATATTGAACTTTGCTTGGGCTCTGCTCTACGTAAAAGGTAAAATGGAGATGTAGGCAATTCAGTAAGGCAGGAGAAAACTAGTCTAGGAAAGTCAAGGTAACCACCTGCTTTATATAGATTAGAGCATGAATTCTATTCTGGGTTTTTCCACGGAAGCTCAAAACTTACAAACTCTCTTTGCTCCAACTTCTATAAAGGAATTGAGTTAGGACCACTTCTTTGACACATGATTACTCTGGATTGAATTACCACCTTTACTTGGAAGGGACTTTTTAAAAACCACAATCAACTTTAATGTAGTTGCCATTAAATCGACACACAGACCTACTAGCATTCTCAAACAATGTCTGGCTAGCAAGGAGAAATAAGAGATGTTTTAAAACTACAGTTTTCAAGTACCAAATAACCCTAACCTGATGAGGTCTATAGATCACTCCTGGAGTGGAATCAGTTTGAGAATCATCTCACTGCAACATATCAACTTGTTTCAAGAAATCTTTCCCTTCTCCAAGGATTCCAGTATAGGGCTCTAAGTTATGGAGAAAAGTGATTTTTTTCTTCCACTTGTTGGTATGCTGCCTATAGGGATAGAACAACAACAACAAAAGACATCCGTTAAAGTAACAAAATGGTTAATGACCTTCGAGTGAACAAGGTCATGGGAGGAGTGAACATTGCTTTATTTCCAGTTGAGCTTTACAGAAAGAGTTGGTCTTTGCCAAATGTCTTTTAAAAGCTTTGTGTTAAAACCATATCCAATAATACTATAACTGGGTCATTACCCACACACTGCCAGGCCAGTGTTTCAAAGAAGACTGATAACAATCTCATGGTCAGTTAAAGTCAGAACTCCTCTCCTGACATTTCCAAAATCCATACTGGCTGACAGGAGTTATTTAACTTGTGGAGGTGGAGGGAAGAGAACTGACTGAAAGAATCACTGTCCAGTGTATCAGGAAAGAGTGGCAAGATTAGACCTGTGGAGAAATCTACAGAAAGTACAAAGGGAGGGTGTTCTTGGCTCCAGAACTTGGTAAACAGGGCACAGGAAATCACAGAGAATGCAGATACTGCTTATGCAATATCCAGGTGAATACTGGACAGACCATTTCCCCCTCTCTCTGGATAATTTAATATTCCAAAAATTTTGCCAAGACAATAAACGACGTGGAAAACTAAAAGCAAGGCAGAGCTGTAGTCATTTTAGCTTCTTATACTACTTTCTTACTCCCAAGGATGGCTACTCCTCCTCACTCTGTCTCTTTTCCTAGTAGAGAACCCTGTCCCTTTCAGAGAGACTTCCTAGTTTGTAAATGTTCTCCAGTGTGATTTTACTTGAGATCATTTCCTTGATGAGGACCTACAAGCCAAGGCAGACTGTCATCTATAATTCCACTCACTCCAGGAGTAGAGAACAATCACTCACCTCACCCAGTTGCTTGCCTCATGAGCGGAGTCCCTTCTCCCAGCAGGCCAGTCATACTGTAGTTCACTTCAGACAACCAGACCTACCCAATCCTAGCCCCATCAATCAGGCCAGATCGCCACCAACTGCAAAGGCAGATATCTCCAATCCTTAGTTTGTTATAGTTCCACTGATTATAAATTTGCTCCTGGGGTCTTATAGAACAGGGCCCCAAACCAGGGACATGGTTCTGCTGATTTTTATAAACTACAACTGGTTTTTTAAATTCTGAAGCTCTTTCACAGGAAAAAGGTCTACAGTTATGTCCTAGGGCCTCTCAAGTCAAAACATCTGGATGTAAATCCTGACTCTGTCATGTTGGGGAGTTCTTCAATTTCTGTGTTTCCGCTTCTTCAAATGTAAAATGGTGTAGGGAATATGAAATGCTTATCACTACACCTGACTCACAGCAAGTGCTTCAGGTATACTTTCCAAGAAGATCTTAATCACCATCTTTTATTGGCCAGTTTTTACTGATCCTTGCTAGAGAAACTCAGGTATGTTCTTAGGAAAAGCATCTCCAATGCCCCTGCTGTGGTCAGTTCCCTCTCTGATATGTCTGTATTGCATCATGTGTTTAATTATTTATTACCTTACTTATGTCAGACCCTGTACTAGGCACTAGGAGTACAGCAGTGAACAAAGAGACCTTCTCTCTGTTCTCATAGAGCATAAGGTCAAACGGGGGAGGCCATAATTAACTAGCTAATTACAATTACATACTTAATTCCAATTATAAGTGTAAGAAGAGGGAAAGGAACCTGATATACAGCAGAAGGGCAGGGGAGGCTTCCTTTGGTTGGGTATGATGTTTTTGCTGAGACAAAACTCGGGGAGCATTTCTGGTGAGAGAACAGCCCTGATAGGGCAAGGAGCGTGGAACACATTCAAGAAACAGGCCAAGGCGATGAAGTCATGGAGAGAGATTGGTGTGAGATGGGAGTGCTGAAGTAGACAGGGGTCAGAAAATTCAAGGATACTGGAATTGTTAAGGATTTTATTTTCACCTATGGAAAATGGGATGTCATCGAAAGGTACTCAACTAAGAAGATACATAGTCATATTTCTATTTTTAAACTGTCATTCTGGATGCAATGTAGGTAATGGATAAAAGATATATTGGAATATATATGGGGCAGCTAGTTTGGTAGCATTTGCTATGGCCCAGGCTTAGATTAGAATGGAGGCCAAGACGGAGAAGAGTGGAAGGATTTGGGAAATAGTGAGAAGGTAAAGTTGACAGGACTCTGTGGTTGAGATGAGATAAGGAATGAGGAAAAGGAAGGTGTCAAGAATGATTCACAAACTTGCTACTTGCACAACTATGTAGGAGGAATGGCGGTGCCATTTTTTTGTGCTGAGAAAACAGGTTTGGTGAGGGTCAGTTATGAGTTCCAATTTGGACGTGCTCACTTTGAGATGTTTGTGAGACATCCAATTGAGATATCAGGTAAGCAACTGGATCTCAGAGGAAGTGTTTGTTGGGGTGAAACGAAAGCTGTCAATGAAAGCTGTCAGCACACAGATGATAAAGCCACAGGCAAGACTGTGGGGAGGGAGTAGAGAGAAAAGAGAGAGGATTGCTTGAGTACAAGTCATGATACAGAGTTGTAAGTTTCTATTTACTCTCCTCTTCTCCCCACCAGAATGCAAGTTCCCTGAGGGCATGAATTTTGTTTTTTATCTTTATATCCCTTGGGAGCTGGTCTATCTTATATATGTGGAGGCAAAGGATTTTCAGATTCCCAGTATAACTCTTCCAAGTGGTTCCTCTGAGCACACGTTATGCAAGTGTCATAAAAATGTTTTTCGGGGCTTCCCTGGTGGCGCAGTGGTTGAGAGTCCGCCTGCCGATGCAGGGGACACGGGTTCGTGCCCTGGTCCGGGAAGATCCCACATGCCGCGGAGCGGCTGGGCCCGTGAGCCATGGCCCCTGAGCCTGCACGTCCGGAGCCTGTGCTCCGCAGCGGGAGAGGCCACAACAGTGAGAGGCCTGCGTACCGCAAAAAAAAAAAAAAAAAAAAAAGGTCTTTCGTATTTTTCAAATACCCAATGATTTCTAAAAGGCTCTTCAAATAGGAAAGATGAAATTTCCAAAACTCAAAAATTAAACTGAGAACCCCTTGATGACAGGAGTGCTCATTCATTTTTTTATTCATGACTCTGTAGTAGTTAAGGTAAATAAACCCAGCTTATGCAAACTTTGAACCAGAAAATTCTGGCTTAACACAATAAAACATTATTTTTTCTCTCACTTTCCACTCCAGTGAGGGTTGACCACAGGGAGAGGTAGCTATGTTACATTCAGGGTACAAAGCTCTCTCCATCTTATAGGCCTGCTTTCCTTGAGGTCATTGGAGTCCTCTGGATTTAGCTTATGGATGGGGAGAGAGAGAGTATCCTAAGTGGAAGGTTTCCATGGGCCACTCCTGGAAGAGTTACCTATCCTGTCTGCTTACATTCCATTGGCCATTACTCAGACACATGTTCAAGGGTGGTTGGAAAAACTGAGTCTAGCTGTATGTCCAGGAAGAATGCAGACAGAGTGAGGTCTACCTCTCTCTCCCTCAGCCAGCATGTACCAAATATTCTATTAGGCACTTATGATTGTGTATTACACATAAGTAGATGTGCATCCTGCCCTTACTGTGTCTGGAGGGAAATAAGACAAATCATCAGAAAATTAAAATACAGTTTGGGGAAAGTCTAATGGTTTTGGGGAGTAGATAAGAGGGGACATTAACCTAGAACTGGTGGGTCTTTGTGCTTAGCACATTACCTGGTATACAGTGGGCGCTTAGCAGATGTTTGGGGAACAAATGAGAGAAAAATTTTTCCTAAGACCAGCTATATATTTCTCCTCTCAGAATTTACAGTTTCCCCAAGTAAGTCACTTAACCTCAACCCCATATATTGAAATGTTGTCTGCCAGAAAAGACAGATTTTATCTATTTTTTAATTTTCAATATTGTGAACATCTTTCTCACGAACAATCACAGCGAAAAATAAAGGAGTAATCAAAATTGCATCAAAGTTCTAAATTTTTTCAAATAGGAAAGATACTGCCAATTTCTAAAATATCAGAGAAGGAAAGGAAAAATAATTTCCAATTAAGTTATCACTTTTTATAATGTTTTTCAGCCCTTTTATTTTTCATTTCCTCAAATGAACGGGAAGCTCTCCAAAGGTCCTCTCTAATATAATCCTGTATCTACACAGGAGGCATAAACAGCTAATGAATGACTTGGAGGCTAATGATTTTTGTTGCTTACCACTAACTATGGGCACAGGAGGCTGTGATGTCCAGTGACCAAACACCCAGATTTTGGAATCAGATGGCCTGACCCTGATTCCTGAAACCACTGCTAGCTAGATTTCTGACCCTAAAAGGATGAAATGAAAGAATACAAGTAAAGTATTACTGTTCTTCCTGGCATGCAGTAAATGTATGCTTATGTTGGATACCACCATTATTATTAGCTATGTGAATCATGAAGAAACAAAATGGGACTACTCTGACCACTAGGTGATTCCATCTATAACAAGAGTCAAATCTTTAAGTCTAATTGTGACTTCCGGGTGTGTTAGGATCCTTCAAGAAGCCACAGGTTGTGCAGTAATAAAATAACAGGCACTGTATAAAGCAAGCCCAGATAATTCATAATCTAAACAATCACTACTTTCCACCTGTCTTTTTATTTTCATTTCCAGCTAAGTGCTGTTTTCTTTCCATGCTCGTATCTGAAAAAACACTTAAAATAAATGAAAGAGAAACTCTCAGGGCAGCAGCCATGTCCATGATCAATGCAGTATTGTGTTCACCCTTTAACATAGGTGAAGACATCTCTGAAAGCCAGGATTGTTGACAGCAAGGAAGAGAAGATGCACTTCAACTGTACACATTTCCCAAATGATCAGCTTTGCGTGACCTTCATATAAAACCCAAAGGTGTTTATTGGCCTTGTGCACAAGCACATCTCGAGCAAAGGCAGCTGCCTTTCCTCCCGGTACAAGTGAAAGGTTTTAGATTAGGAAGTAGATGAGGTTAACTTACTTCATTATTTACTCATTGGGGGAAAAATCAATTTCTGGAATATAATCCTACTGACCTGACTGGCACCAACCAGGAGCATAAGTAATCACCACCCTAAAATAAATATCCGTTCATACCTTGAAAAGACACCTACACTAACCATTCTCCTTTATGCATTAAGGGTATCAAATAACCATGCAAACCAGACTCAAGGCTAATGGGCCTCTTTTTTGAATATGTCACTAAAATGGGATGGTGAAAATTCTGCTTATTTTGTTCTGACCTTGTGAAATTCACATACTGTATGATCAAGGCTGCATGTTTCCTATCTCTACTTAATACTAAGATTACTATGTTGCCAGACAATAGTGAAAAAAGCAAACATCACTGAAACAAAAAAGTAACCCAGTTACACCAAGGAACAGTGTGTTCACCTCACACTATCAGCAACAAATTATGGTGTAGTATAATATGCATAAGTAATTTTAACCCTGACTCCCAAGCAGGGATTCACAATGACCCAATCCTACTTTCCTTCTCATAGAAATTTGAAGATACTTTTCCTTTCAGGTTTGTCCTTTAGCAAGGATGTCCTAAGCTTCCATCATGTTGAATTTAGCCTTGCAAGGATTTTTAATTAACAGCAGTGATCCACAAGCCATGATTTATATGCAAGAAAGATGCCCTATTTTATCTTCTTTCCCCAGGCTATGATATATGGATGCTTCTAATAAGCTAAAGATAAAAGTGGTTTGGACCAAAAAGCACCTATTTTCTCAAAGATGCACATTAAGACCGCAGCTGTCAGCAAGGGAATAAAGTAGAGCCCAGACGACAGAAAATATAAAGGAAGTAGAAAATGATCAAGGTTTAATTTATGTATTTATGATTAGATCCTAATTCTTTTTCTAGAAATACTTAATTTTTACTCCAAGTAAAGCACTATATTTAAAAACTAGTTTGGTGAGGGGTTATCTGAAGTATTTCTAAAGTTTTGTGATTCTATTTTAAAGAATCTTAAATTTACTCATTCAAGTTCATGCTGTACATGAGGATATACACTTATTGCAATGATGATGCTGTAGCTGAAAATATGTTAGCATCTCTTTTCTGGTATAACTCTCAGAGACAGTGGTATACTCTTTTGAATATACCTAGTGTTGAAAAATCATATTTTGTAGTTGGATTGAGACTCTCTAGTCCTCTAGCTCTGCTGTAAATTAGCTGGTTGACCCTGTGCTGACACTTAATCTCTCTGGGTCATGGTTTACTTATATACATAAAGGCATGATTGTGCTACATTACTGTCAAGGGCCTTTCCAACTATAAAATTATACAATTTAGCGACTTGATATTTGGAAACAGCCAGAAATCACTGTGGAAACAGGAGAAATGTCATTTTATGTACTTAGAAAGAGAAATTCTTATGAAGTCATTCATTCATTCAACCAATATTTTTTGAGTACCTACTGTGTGCCAGGCACTCTTCCTTATTGCTGCGGATACGTTAGTTAACAAAATAAAGAGCTCTCTGTAGAACTTAAATTCTAGACAGATGAGACAGATAATAGACAATGAATGTAAGGAATAAATCAATTATATACTACTACAATATATTATAGGGTAAGTGCAGTGAGAAAAATAAAACTAGAGTGAGGTATGCAGCACAGGGAATGCAGTGGTTAGGGGGCTGGGAAGGGGCGGGTAGGTGGCAGTATTAAATAGAGAAGTTGGAGACAATCTCATTAAAAAGGTGAGGCTTATGCAAAGACTTGAAGGAGAAGATGAGGGAGTCAACTAAATGATGTCTTGTGGAAGAATGGGTCAAAGTGCACAGCTAAAGCGGAGGCCCTGAGGTAGGATCATGTGTGTTTTGTTTGAGAAAGAGCAGAGATGCCAGTGTGGCTGGAGCTGACTGAGCCTAGAGTAAGGGGTAGGAGAGGAGGTGAGTGAGATAACAGGCTAATCATGGAAGGCCATTAGAGGGGTTTCAGCACTAATTCCAAGTGAGATGGCAGCCACTGCAAAACTCTGAATGGAGGAGTGCTATGATCTGACTTACATTTATAGAGGATCACCTATGTTGAGAATATTTATAGGGGAACAAAGGTAGAAGCAGTGAGATCATGTCCTTTTTCCTTATGTATTTTGTAAAATGCCTATGAAGCTGACACCAAAAGGATTACAACAGTGTTTCTCACGTGGAAAGAAGGGAATAATTTCAAACATTATCTCGGTTTATAAATTCTGAGTTTGTAACAAAGTCAGTTGCAAAAGATGGTCATTTTCTATATTCCCAAGATATTCTGCTTAAGCTGATAATAAAACTTTCAGAAGTGAAGATAATGATCACTGTTCAAAACTATTATTAGGTATATAGTCAAATCTTCAAGCTCACAGCATTTCAAGGGGCAGGAGGCCACTTATTCATAATTGAAAAATAACTGTTCATTGTATTCTCATATTTGTGAACAACTATAAATCACCCTCCCCAACTCTTGAAAGTATTTCCTATTGTCTCACCTTATTCCTTATTCTTTTTATTACTATACACTGCCTTTCATCAGCCTTGTTCAATAAGCATTAAGCCCGGGCTTCCCTGGTGGCACAGTGCTTGAGGGTCCGCCTGCCGATGCAGGGGATGCGGGTTCGTGCCCCGGTCCGGGAAGATCCCACATGCCGCGGAGCGGCTGGGCCCGTGAGCCATGGCCGCTGAGCCTGCGCGTCCAGAGCCTGTGCTCCGCAACAGGTGAGGCCACAGCAGTGAGAGGCCCGCGGACCGCAAAAAAAAAAAAAAAAAAAAAAAGCATTAAGCCCACTACCATTCCCTTCCTTTCCGGGAGGAAATTAGTAAGACCTCTGCATTACCTATTAAAGCTATTGTTCTGGCTTTAACAAAGAATGTGATAGTGGTGCCCTACTGGTGGCTGTGAGAGTATAACCTTGAACTCACAATTTCTCAGTGACTATCACAGGTAGCTTGTCTGAAAAATATTCAGTACATTCTTTTCTTACAAGCCTAAACCAGCAATGTCCAATAGAATTTTCTACAAAGATGAAAATAGTTTTTATCTGTGCTGTCCAACAGTGTAGGACCAGCCACAGATGGCTACTGAGAACTTGAAATGTGGCTAGTGTGATGGAGGAACCAAGTTTTTAGTTTTATTTAATTTTAATTAATTTAAATTTAAATGTAAGTAGCCTCATGTAGCTAGTGGCTACTGTATTGAAGAGCTCAGGTCTAAAGCTTTATTCTATATTATGTCAGACTGACCGTGAGACATTCCTGCCCCATATTGTCTTACTATCTCCTAGAAGTGCTTCTCTTGACTGTTCTTTGATATTATGCCACAGTCATTCATTAAGGAAATTTTTAAAAAGCAGCCCTATGAAATCCATTTCTATATTCACCGAAAGGAAGTTGCTGAAAATTGTGTAACAAAATAGCCTATTACTCTGGTCTCAGTACTAGGAAAAGGTGTGGTTGTTCTAAAAACTTTGTCTGTATGATGTAATTTACTGTGATACATCTTTACACTTGCTTCAGGGGAGCACAGAGCCAAATAGGTGGTCCATCTCTTGCAAGCACATGTTAATACAACATAGAGCCTCTTGGGCTACATTCTGTGTGCTTATTTTACTTTTAACCTCTTTGTCTTATTTTTTTCTGTTCTTATACCCACTTTGCTGATTTTATTTTTTAAAATTTAATTAATTAAGTTTTTGGCTGCATTGGGTCTTCGTTGCTGTGCATGGGATTCTCTAGTTGCGGTATGCGGGCTTCTTATTGCGGAGACTTCTTGTTGCGGAGCACGGGCTCTAGGCGTCTGAGCTCAGTAGTTGTGGCTCGCGGGCTCTAGAACGCAGGCTCAGTAGTTATGGCACACAGGCTTAGTTGCTCCGCGGCATGTGGGATCTTCCCGGACCAGGGATTGAACCCATGTCCCCTGCACTGGCAGGTGGATTCTTAACCACTGCGCCACGAGGGAAGAAGCCCTTTCTTGCTTATTTTAAATGCTAACTGGTGGTACGATAATCATTTTTGTATTCCACAAACAAGCAGAACAAAAATAAATTAAAACCCTGTGTTTTTTTGGAAAACACATTCAATCCTTGTTCAAACAACTGCTGACTTCCGAAGACCTCATTCTTATCATTATTTTTGCTTTTCTCTAAATTATTTCCAAATTCTACATATTTCATGTCAACTGTTGACCTCATATGGCTCCTATGACACTGAAAACACCCGAGATGAAAATGAGAAAAGAGGATAATATTATATATAATTTGTTAGATTATAATTTACTCATTTCAATATTATACTTGCTATGTTACTAAGAAATTTTGACATCATTAAAGTTTCATAAAATTTAAGCTTATGAAGACCTTGAATTATATTAAGAAGTTATGTCCCACAGGGGTGAGATTGTGGGTGTTTGTTTTAGAAAAGGAACCATTTAGGAAAATGTACAAGAGTGGTTTAAAAAATGAATATTTACAACATCTGTGAGTCTATGACTTGGTGATCATTAATTAAAATTAACTATTGCTCACCTGTCCTTGGTTGAGTTTTGTTTTTTATTTTAATGATTCTTTTCTTAAAAAACACATCTCTGCTTGGCTTTGTTTTCAGAGCCAAACCGGAAAAAACTTGATAAAGTTTGTTATGTGGTTTCTGTCATCAGTGTTCCTGATGGTTTGCAAAAGTCTGAATCAGTTACTTTATTCCTTGGCTCTAGGAAAACTCTGTTCCTCACTTGGAAAAATATCCATCACTTGCTATGCTAATTTATGAGTCTGAGTCAGTGCTGGGCAAAGGGAAAGAGGGTGCTTGCTGTTCTAGTGGAATTTTGCTCTAGCCCCAGTCTGGCAGTTTGGGCAATGTTTTGTCATTACCTGCCAGTGAATCAAGAGGTGTTTCATCTTGAGTGGAAGGGGAAAGAAATCAGGCTTTTAAATATGAAAACCATAACACCTAATATCATACAGGAGATTTGCTATATTTGGACAGTAATACAGTCTTGCTGTTGATGGGAAAAGTGATTCTCCTTTCACCCCAACCACAAACCGCTTTTTATTATATTTATTGAGGGAAAGTAAAACAAGAGACACTCAATCTTCAAAATTGCCTATGCATCGGCTAGATATAAATTACTACTCAAGTAAATAACTTGGAAGTCAATTTGTCTAACATCAAAAAGAAATGGGGGGCTTCCCTGGTGGCGCAGTGGTTAAGAATCCACCTGCCAATGCAGGGAACACGGGTTCAATCCCTGGCCCAGGAAGATCCGGATGATGCTGCAGAGTAACTAAGCCCGTGCGCCACAACTACTGAACCTGCACTCTAGAGCTTGCAAGCCACAACTACTGAGCCCGTGTGCCACAACTACTGAAGCCCACGTACCTAGAGCCCACGCTCCGCCACAAGAGAAGCCACAGCAATGAGAAGCCCACGTGCCACAGTGAAGAGTAGCCCCCACTCACCACAACTAGAGAAAGCCCACGCACAGCAACGAAGACCCAACGCAGCCAAAAATAAATAAATAAATAAATGAATTTGAAACAAAAAGAAATGAGAACAAATGGTAATCAAACAGTAATTTAAATTCCTCATAATGAAAAAACTGTTTTTAAAAACAAGTTCGGTATCCTATGATTTATACTACATTCACTTGCAACAGATCCTTTTGTTATATGAACTCTATAATTTTGACTAAAAAATGTACAACAAATTATATTATTTTTCTTCACATTGCAAGGACAAGATTCAACTGAACAGCTAACTCTTAAATAAAGAGGAAAGTGGGTCAATGCCATGTATTAAGTGACTAGCTCCAAAGATAGCTATATCAGCTATTGTGATTTTAGAGATGCCTCTCAAAGATGTAAAGTTATTAAGCTACCTTCAGAGCTAGTCTTTTGCTTCATTTAAATGTATGGAATTGACCTCAAAGATTATCCTGATATTGAATTAAATATTAACTTGGTTCTGCTTCATCATTTAATACACATTTATATTTCAAGATAGAAAATAACTCTTATTGATTTAAAACTCTAATTACAATAGAGCTTCCTAACAATGTGTCCTTGAAACATTGTAATTACCCACTCTTATCAACCGTGAACTATATTACATTTGGACCGACTTAAAAATCATCCACTTGAAGTCTTGCCCCTCTTATTCCACTCCTTATAAAAGAGAACTAGCCTGAAAGTTAGTCTCCACATTCTCACCTCCCATTCTCAGACTTTTATTCCCTCTACTCTGAAAAGGTTCTTACCAAGGTCACCAGTAACCAACTTACTTAATACCAAGCCCTATGATCAGTTTTCAGTCCCTACCTTCCTTGACCTCTCAGCAACATTTCACACAGCTGGTGTTACTCTCCTCCTTGAAACCTTTCCTTCACTTGGTTTGCCAGATTTTCCTCCTACCTCATTGGCTTGCTTCTTCTCAATTTCATTTGCTAATGCATCCTTCTTTTCCCGACCTCTAAATAATACAGTGGTCTTTCTCTAATGATTAATGATGTTGAGCATTCTTTCATGTGTTTGTTGGCAGTCTGTATATCTTCTTTGGAGAAATGTCTATTTAGGTCTTCTGCCCATTTTTGGATTGGGTTGTTTGATTTTTTGGTATTGAGCTGCATGAGCTGCTTATAAATTTTGGAGATTAATCCTTTGTCAGTTGTTTCATTTGCAAATATTTTCTCCCAAACTGAGGGCTGTCTTTTGGTCTTGTTTATGGTTTCCTTTGCTGTGCAAAAGCTTTGAAGTTTCATTAGGCCCCATTTGTTTATTTTTGTCTTTATTTCCATTTCTCTAGGAGGTGGGTCAAAAAGGATCTTGCTGTGATTTATGTCATAGAGTGTTCTGCCTATGTTTTCCTCTAAGAGTTTGATAGTTTTTGGCCTTACATTTAGGTCTTTAATGAATTTTGAGCTTATTTTTGTGTATGGTGTCATTAATCATTAGAGAAATGCAAATCAAAACTACAATGAGATATCATCTCACACAAGTCAGAATGGCCATCATCAAAAAATCTAGAAACAATAAATGCTGGAGAGGGTGTGGAGAAAAGGGAACACTCTTGCACTGCTGGTGGGAATGTAGATTGATACAACCACTGTGGAGAACAGTATGGAGGTTCCTTAAAAACCTACAAATAGAACTACCATATGACCCAGCAATCCCACTACTGGGCATATACCCTGAGAAAACCAAAATTCAAAAAGACTCATGTACGAAAATGTTCATTGCAGCTCTATTTACAATAGCCCGGAGATGGAAACAACCTAAGTGTCCATCATAGGATGAATGGATAAAGAAGATGTGGCACATATATACAATGGAATATTACTCAGCCATAAAAAGAAACAAAATTCAGCTGTTTGTAATGAGGTGGGTAGACCTAGAGTCTGTCATACAGAGAGAAGTAAGTCAGAAAGAGAAAGACAAATACCATATGCTAACACATATATATGGAATTTAAGAAAAAAAAATGTCATGAAGAACCTAGGGGTAAGACAGGAATAAAGACACAGACCTACTAGAGAATGGACTTGAGGATATGGGGAGCGGGAAGGGTAAGCTGTGACAAAGCGGGAGAGAGACATGGACATATATACACTACCAAAGGTAAGGTAGATAGCTAGTGGGAAGCAGCTGCATAGCACAGGGAGAGCAGCTCGGTGCTTTGTGACCGCCTGGAGGGGTGGGATAGGGAGGGTGGAAGGGAGGGAGACGCAAGAAGGAAGAGATATGGGAACATATGTATATGTATAACTGATTCACTTTGTTATAAAGCAGAAACTAACACACGATTGTAAAGCAATTATACTCCAATAAAGATGTTAAAAAAAAAAAGTTATGCTGGCCCCCCATACCCCTTGGCAATCACTGATCTGTTCTCCATCACTGTAATTTTGTTTTTTGGAATGTCATATAAATGGAATCATACAGTATGTAACCTTGATATTTTCTTTTTATATTCGGCATAATTCCCTTGAGATCCATCCAACTTGTTGTGTTTATCAGTAGTTATTTTATTACTGAGTAGTATGCCATTGAATGACTGCACCACAGTTTGCTTATCTGTTTACCTACTGAAAGACATTTAGGTTCTTTCCAATGTTTGGCAATTATGAATAAAGCTGCGTTAAACAGTAGTGTACAGGTTTTTGTGTGAACGTAAGTTTTTATTTCTTTAGGGCAGGGGTCAACAAACTACACAGAACATTCATGTCACATCTGTCCTACCACCTGTTTTCTTAATAATATTTCATTGGAACACATTCACACTCATTTTTAAAAAAACATATTGTCTATGGCTACTTTTGCATTATAACAGTAGAACTGAACCGCTGTGACAGATATTGTATGACCTGCAAAGTCTAAAATATTACCCATCTACCTCTTTATAGAAAAAGATTGCCAATTCTTACTCTTGGGTAAATACTCAGGAGTAGTATAACTGGATCATATGATAAGTGCTTGTTTAACTTTTTAAAAAAGTATCAAGCCACTTTTTCAGAGTGGCTATACCTTTTTGTATTCCCACCAGAATTACGTGAGAGTTCTTGTTACTTTGCATCCTCATCAGCACTTGATAATGTCAGTATTTTTTATTCTGTCCATTCTAAGAGTTGTATAGTGGTATCTCATTGTGGTTGTAACTTGCATTTCCCTAACAACTAATGACATTGAACATCTTTTTATATACTTATTAGCCATCCTTATAACCTCTTTGGTGAACTGTCTGCTCGAGCCCTTTCCCACTTTTAATTACACTGTCCATTTTCTTTTTTTTACATCTTTACTGGAGTATAATTGCTTTACAATGGTGTTAGTTTCTGCTTTAAAACAAAGTGAATCAGTTATACACATACATATGTTCCCATATCTCTTCCCTCTTGCGTCTCCCTCCCTCCCACCCTCCCTATCCCAGCCCTCTAGGTGGCCACAAAGCACTGAGCTGATCTCCCTGTGCTATGCGGCTGCTTCCCACTAGCTATCTATTTTACATTTGGTAGTGTATATATGTCCATGCCACTCTCTCACTTTGTCACAGCTTACCCTTCCCGCTCCCCATATCCTCAAGTCCATTCTCTAGTAGGTCTATATCTTTATTCCCATCTTACCCCTAGGGTCTTCATGACATTTTTTTTCTTAGATTCCATATATATGTGTTAGCATACAGTATTTGTCTTTCTCTTTCTGACTTACTTCACTCTGTATGACAGACTCTAGGTCCATCCACCTCACTACAAGTAACTCAGTTTTGTTTCTTTTTATGGCTGAGTAATATTCCATTGTATATATGTGCCACATCTTCTTTATCCATTCATCTGTCAATGGACACTTAGATTGCTTCCATGTCCTGGCTATTGTAAATAGAGCTGCTATGAACATTGTGGTACATGACTCTTTTTGAATTATGGTTTTCTCAGGGTATATGCCTAGGAGTGGGATTGCTGGGTCATATGGTAGTTCTATTTGTAGTTTTTTAAGGAACCTCCATACTGTTCTCCATAGTGGCTGTACCAATTCACATTCCCACCAGCAGTGCAAGAGTGTTCCCTTTTCTCCACACCCTCTCCAGCATTTATTGTTTCTAGATTTTTTGATGATGGCCATTCAGGCTCCCTGACTTCAGACTATACTACAAAGCTACAGTAATGAAGACAGTATGGTACTGGCACAAAAACAGAAATATAGATCAACTGAACAGGATAGAAAGCCCAGAGATAAACCCACACACACATGGCCACCTTATCTTTGGTAAAGGAGGCAGGAATGTACAGTGGAGAAAGGACAGCCTCTTCAATAAGTGGTGCTGGGAAAACTGGACAGGTACATGTAAAAGTATGAGATTAGAACACTCCCTAACACCATACACAAAAATAAGCTCAAAATGGATTAAAGACTTAAATGTAAGGCCAGAAACTATCAAACTCTTAGAGGAAAACATAGGCAGAACACTATGACATAAATCACAGCAAGATCCTTTTTGACCCACCTCCTAGAGAAATGGAAATAAAAACAAAAATAAACAAATGGGACCTGATGAAACTTCAAAGCTTTTGCACAGCAAAGGAAACCATAAACAAGACGAAAAGACAACCCTCAGAATGGGAGAAAATATTTGCAAATGAAGCAACTCACAAAGGATTAATCTCCAAAATTTACAAGCAGCTCATGCAGCTCAATAACAATAAAACAAACAACCCAATCCAAAAATGGGCAGAAGACCTAAATAGACATTTCTCCAAAGAAGATATACAGATTGCCTACATTGTCCATTTTCTTACTGCTGAGTTTTGAGAGCCCTTTATATGTTCTAGATACATATCCTTTGTCAGATACATGATTTGAAAATGTGTTCTCACAGTCTGTAACTTCTTTTTCCTCTTAACAGTGTCTTTCACAGAGCAAAAATTTTTAATTTTGATAAACTTCAATTTATCAGTTTTTTGTTTTGTTTTTCTGTGGTACACGGGCCTCTAACTGCTGTGGCCTCTCCCGTTGCAGAGCACAGGCTCCAGATGCGCAGGCTCAGCAGCCATGGCTCATGGGCCCAGCTGCTCCACGGCACGTGGGATCCCTCCGGACCAGGGCATGAACCCATGTCCCCTGCATCAGCAGGCGGACCCTCAACCACTGCGCCACGAGGGAAGCCCCATCAGTTTTTTTAATAGATTGTATTTTTGGTTTTATGTCTACCAACTCTTCAACCTAAATTCATGTCACAAAGATGTTCTCCTATGTTTCCTTCTAAAAGTTTTATAATTTTATGTTTAAATTTAAATCTATGATCCATTTTGAAATAAGCCTTGTATAAAGTGTGAGGTAGGTTAAAGGTTTTTGTTTTGTTTGTTTTGTTCTGTTTTTGCACATGAAAGATCAATTGTTCTAAAACCATTTGTTGAAAAGACTATTCTTTCTCCATTGGATGCCTTTTACACCTTTGTAAAAACTAAATAGCCATATTTTTCTTTTTCTGGACTCTCTATTCTATTGTTCTACATGTATATCTCTCCTTTCTTGATTATCCTAGTTATATAGTAAGTTTTAATATCTATTAGAATGATTCTTCCCATTTTATTCTTCTTTTTCAAAACTGTTTTTGCTATTCTACTTCATTTTCCATCCCCTATAAACTTTAAATCAGTTTGCCTATGTTTACAAAAAATACTACTGGAATTTTTATTAGTATTATTTTAAAAATACTGAGCAATTTGGAGAGAATTAACATCCTTAATATACTGAGTCTTCCATTCCATGAACATAATATGTTTTCCATGTATTTAGGTCTTCTCTGATTTCTTATGTTTTCTTTTTTCCTTTATTGTAGTTTTCAACATACAGACTACGTACATGTTTTGTTAGATTTATTTAATAGTTATAGGGCTATTCAGATTATACAGTTCATATTGGGTGAGTTTTGGTGTTTTGTGGCTTTCAAGGAAACAGTCCATTTCATCTTAGCTGTTCAATTTATATGCATAGAGTTGTTAATAATTCCCTTATTATCCTTTTCAAGTCTGTGGACTCTTTAGCAACAGCCTCTTTTTCATTTCTGGTATTGGTAATTAGTGTCTTCTCTCTTTTTTCCCAGATAGTTACAATTTCTGGTGCTCTTCCTTCAATCCTGATGTTCCAGGTTTCCTTTTGGTATCATTTCCCTTCTGTCTGAAGAACTTCCTTCAGCAATTCCTTTAGACCAGGTCTTTTGTCTCCAAATTATCTTAGTTTTTCTTCATCTGAGAATTTCTTTAATTCACCTTTATTTTTGAAGGATATTCTCTCTGAATATAAAATTCTAGATTCACAGTTTTCTTCCAGCACTTTAAAAATGCTTTACCCCTTTTTTCTGTCCACCATGGTTTCTGATGAGAAATCCATTGTTATTTAAGAAATTGTTCTACTATAGGTAATGTGTCATTTTTCTCTCGCTGCTTTCAAGATTTTTCCTCGTCTTTTGTTTCTAGTGGTTTAATTCTAATGTTCCTACACTTGAACTTTTTGGGTTTATCCTGTTTGGGATTCACTTAGTTTCTTGAATTTGTAGGTCTTCTCTAGAATGGGGGAAGGTTTTTTTGTTTTTTGTTTTTTATAAATTTATTTTCATTTTTGGCTCTGTTGTGTCTTCATTGCTGCACGTGGGCTTTCTCTAGTTGTGACGAGTGTGGGCTACTCTTCGTTGCAGTGCGCGGGCTTCTCATTGTGGTGGCTTCTCTTGTTGCGGAGCATGGGCTCTAGGTGTGCGGGCTTCAGTAGTTGTGGCTCGCGGGCTGTAGAGTGCAGGCTCAGTAGTTGTGGCACATGGGCTTAGTTGCTCTGCGGCACGTGGGATCTTCCCAGACCAGGGCTCGAACCCATGTCCCCTGCATTGGCAGGCAGGTTCTTAACCATTGTGCCACCAGGGAAGCCCTAGAACTGGGGAAGTTTTGTCTATTAGTTCTTCAAGTATTTCTCAGCACCACACTCTTCCTCCGTTTCTTCTAGGACTCCAACAACAGGAATGTTAGACATTTTATTGTAATCTTACAGATCCCTTTGGCTCTGTTTATTTTTTTCAATCTTTTTTTTTCTCTGTTGTTCAGACTGGACAATTTCTGTTGATACATCTTTAAGTTCACTAACTTTCCTCTGTCACTGCTATTCTGCTATTGAATGTATCAAGTGAGGTTTCAAAATTTCAATTTTATTTTTCAATCCTAAAATTTCCACTTGGTTCTTCTTTATATATTCTGTTTCTTTGCAGATACTTTTAATTTTAACTTGCATTTCAAGAATGTTTGTGATTGCTCTTTCTACATTTTTATTATAGCTGCTTTAAAGTCTGTGCCAGAAAATTCTATTATCTGTGTCATCTTGTTGGTGCCTGTTGATTGTCTTTTTCCATGTGAGTTGAGATTTCTGGGGTTCTTCATACGTTGAGTAATTTGGGATTGTTTCTTGGACATTTTGAATATTACGAGATTGGGTGTTGTTTAAATTCTACAAAGGATATTGAATTTTTTGTTCTTGTTTTAGTAGGTACTTGGTTTGGATATTTTTGTGACAGCATGTACATGTCCTGCTTTGATTCAGGCTACAAGTCTCAACCTACCTTCTGTGGGCTGTGGTACCACTGTCAGTGCAGTAGTTGAAGGGTTTGCAGGTTATTTGGAACTGTCCCTCATGGGCACCACCCAGTGGTCAGTTTGGGACGTGGGTGGAGGTCTTTCTGTTAGCTCAGTCTTTGGTATCTAAGATCAGATCCATGCATGCACAGGTTGTGGGTGGACCTAGGAGTTCAAAAACAGCTTTATTGGGGCTCTTTATCAGGCTCCTCCCTCTCTGCGATTGCCCTAGTACTTTCTGGTTCCCTGAAGTTCCAGAAAGGAGGCAGTTTTAATAACTATGCCAGGAGAACAGGCATAACTGGGACTATCCCAGCAAGCTGAGTCTTATGGCTACTATATTAATAAAGAACATGGGAATGGGAAGAAGCAGAGCTACTCTGTGGCTAACAGGGAGAAAAGACTTCCAGGTGTAAACCACCTAAAATTTGTATTGCCTAAATAGTATGGGATCAAGAGCTACAGCCAGACGTTTCTGGGACATAACTGAAGCATACAGACCAACGTGACATTCAGAAAGGGGAGGGTACTCCTACAGTGTTGGTAGGAATGTAAATTGGTGCAGCCACTATGGAAAACAGTATGGAGGTTTCTTAAAAAACTAAAAATAGAGTTGCCATATGATCCAACAATCCCACTTCTGGGCGTATGTTTGGAGAAAACTCTAATTTGAAAAGATACATGCACCCCAATGTTCAGAGCAGCACTATTTACAATAGCCAAGACATGGAAGCAACCTAAATGCCCATCGACAGACGAATGGATAAAGAAGATGTGGTATATATATATACAATGGAATATTACTCAGGCATAAAAAAGAATGAAATTATGCCATTTACAGCAACATGGATGGACCTGGAGATTACCATAATAAGTGAAGTAAGTCAGACAGTGAAAGACAAATATCATATGATATCACTTATATGTGCAAACTAAAAAAAAAAAAAAAGATACAAATGAACTTATTTACCAAACAGAAACAGACTCACAGAGACAGAAAACAAATTTACATAACCGAAGGGGAAAAGGGTGGGGAATAAATTAGGAATTTGGGATTACTATATATAAAATAGACAACAAGGACCTACTGTATAGCACAGGGAACTGTATTCAATACCTTGTAATAAACTATAATGGAAAAGAAAAAAAAAGAAAGGGGAGGGAGGGTACTAATGGAATGAAAGTCATTGTTAAAGCCCAGTACAGCAAAATAACTAGAAAAAGATACGAATGGAGAGACCACAGCTATAAAGGTTAGCTTTCTCCTGACCCACTAGTAGTTGCAGCAGAATTTACCATGAAGATAATGAAACTTCAGTTTTAGGGTCCCTCATATTATAGGTCCCTTTCAAGTCCTAGTCCAATTTTTTTGTGCATATAATTTTGTATTCTTTGTTCTAAGGAACCCCACCCCCATGCCACAGTTTTAAAGTTTTAGGTGCTACAGAACCTGGATCTCCACTGATAAGGTCGCAATTTCCCCCTGAAGTTTTCTACTTTCACACTCTTTCTTCCTCTATGAATTTACCTTATTCTTGGCTCTAAATACAAATTATACATCCAGGGGATAAATGGAAACTTAGGTGCTAGTTGGTTCCTATCCAGAATGAAAAGGCCACCATGATAGTCATTACATTTTATTCTTAAACACAGACAAGACAGAGATCAAGCATCTTTGACATTCTCGTCTGATGTTTTTGGCCATATATCAAAACATTTGTTGATGACTGAATTTTCCACTTATTGCTGAGAGTTTTAAAACTCTGCTAGGAAAAAAAGTAGCTACTACAGGTATTTACAGCAGGAAAACTATACAATTAGAAGGGTTTTTCAAGAGTATTCAAGTAATGAGTGTAGGAGGGTTTCGTAGGGGTAAGAGTTTGAAGACAGGGATAAAAGTTGATAATTTAGTCTAACTATATGGCATAAGACAATGAGGGTCTGTGGCAGACAGAATAAATTTCTGAACCTGAGTAACACTTATTCTCTGCAGGCTTAAAGGACTTAGAATTTTCTTCCTTTTCATGAAATCTCATTATCAGAATACTACAGGATGGATTAACATGTTTGTTGAACAATAAGAATTATTATAAAAGGGCTGAAATGATATTAGTGTGTTTGGAAATCATATGGTTTAGATTCTGTTGCTAGAATTGAATTCTATATATCATTTATTTATACAATTAGGAGAGAAATGACTTGCTACTTAATGATCATTTATGAAGTAACGCAGCTACTTTTCAACAATTTGACTGCTTTGTCAGCCCCCCAAGAGTATAGAAAAAGAAACCATGAAAAATGTGGTTCAACTGCACCGAGTGACATCCTAGGGAATTTGGAATCTGCCTCCAACCCCAACTGCCTCAATGGCAGAGGTAGTGAGCAGCTGTCAGGGCTGCAACCCTATTTCAATCAGAGTGACATGCCCTCTACCAGTCTTATTTATTTGTTTTTTAATTAATTAATTTATTTTCGGCTGTGTTGGGTCTTCATTGCTGCACACAGGCCTTCTCTAGTTGCAGCGAGCGGGGACTACTCTTCGTTGCAGTGTGTGGGCTTCTCACTGTGGTGGCTTCTCTTGTTGCAGAGCATGGGCTCAGTAGTTGCGGCACACGGGCTCAGGAGTTGTGGCACACGGGCTCTAGAGTGCAGGCTCAGTACTTGTGGTGCACGGGCTTAGTTGCTCCATGGCATGTGGGATATTCCCAGACCAGGGCTCGAACCCATGTCCTCTGCATTGGCAGGCGGATTGTCAACCACTGCGCCACCAGGGAAGTCCCTACCAGTCTTATATATTGGGTTCCCTTATAAGATTTTATTTGAACAATGGGTTTAATGGATAAACAAAATTGAAAATAATGAACATAAAGAAATTCTTAACAATTCATCCATTTGTAGGTAAGAAGTATGAATAATTTTTCATGTATCTAAAATGTATTTTTGTACAAATGGAAACAACATACTGTTATTTAAATAATTTGGACATAGTACTTGGTTTAAACAAAATAAACAGAGGATGAATCTTTTGTAAGATATTCTTGAGAAAATATATTCTATCTTGCTTTTTTGGTCTCTTCTAGTACAGAAATGAAAATATTTGTTGTGGAAATTTTTATTTCTTTCATACTAAGATGTTTACATAACTTATAAATGCTATTAAAATAACTGTGCGTTTGATGAAGAAATGAGCAAAAAATATGGTAACACAAAATGTGAAAACTAAAAGAAAATATATGTGGCTATTGTGTTGGTAGCACTTTATTTTCTGTTTCTTGAGAAGAAGAATTTCTTTGACATAAAAAGGACTATAGGTATTAATGGTCTCAGTTTAAAAATTCCCCTAAATTACGTCCACTTAGTCATTGGGCCTTTAAGGAGGAATTCACATTATCACAACACAGTTCATTATACCTATCAATTTCTACTTACTAGTAAGTTTTTCCAATGTGTTGAGTCAATTTTTACATCTTTAATATTTGGCTCTATTTCTATACTGTTAATCCAACAGAAGTATAATCATTTTTTATTCATTTATTTACTCATTCATTTATCCAATCTTTATTTATTTATCATTTCCCACATGCCAGACATTGTGCTGGGTGCCAGGGATACAGTGCGGAATGTGACAGACATAGACTCTACTCTTAGGAATTTACAGAAATTCTGGGAAAAGGTCGTTTAGAAATCTATCAGATGTTAGAAAATAACAACTATGTCTCACTTCCGCACATGGGCAATGAACTGAATTGAACAACTTCTCTGCTTGCGTTCCTCACATCTCCCTCCACACTCCTCCTTGATCAACCAAGAGATGTGGAAAATAAAGAATTCATTTGAGGCTGGTACCACCCATTCAGGGTCAGTGTGATGGAGCCATTCACAGCTAATGCGGTGGATCCTATTATATAAATCAACTTCTAGAAGGATCAAATGCTGGTAAGTACTATTTTATCACCATTATTGTTTTGCTAGGAATAGCGTCATAGTAACAGAAAGAAAATGCTTTCCTCTTAAGATACTTGCCCTTGTTTTCAGAGGGCAAAAATGTTGACACTGGGCTTCCCAGGTGGCGCAGTGGTTGAGAGTCCGCCTGCCGATGCAGGGGACACGGGTTCGTGCCCCGGTCCGGAAAGATCCCACATGCCGCGGAGCGGCTGGGCCCATGAGCCACGGCCACTGAGCCTGCGCGTCCGGAGCCTGTGCTCCGCAACGGGGCGGGGGGGGGGCACAACAGTGAGAGGCCCGCGTACCGCAAAAAAAAAAAAATGTTGGCACTTTCTTCAGCCAGAGCAGCTTTCTTCTTAGGTAAGTAGTGAGGTTCTCACTGGTGGGGATGCTGAACTGAGGAGAAGATGGTGGGAACACCAGAACACCTGCTCCCATCACTCACCTCATGTAAGCAGAAACACACCTCTTCTCTAACGTGTGAGCTACTGGAGAAAGTAAGAGACAAGAAAGGGCTGAGGCATGTAACATTTTCCTTATATGAGATATGTTTCATTTAAGCTTCCTGGAGATTTTTGAAGGATAACGGGGCAGTTATAGAAAGATAGAGGTGAGATTAAAAGGAATATTCATATCAGGCCTCTTCCTAATTAGGGAATGTGAGAATCTATTTCCTTCAGGCCAAGGGAAAGCATACAACAAGTAAATTGTTTTGTTTTTTCTCTTGCCTAAGTGCTTCTGCCACTCAAATCTTCCCTGCAGCATGCAGTAGGGCACAACTCCATTTCCAATAATGGCAGTGGGTCAACCCGTAATTGGCATCAGATAATATAAGGCAAGAGATATTGAGAGACATTTCCCTGGGGCCTGGATGGTGTCAGGTGTCAGTCATGAAAGTAGATGTTTACAACATGTACCATAGCTGTGCCAGAACTACTAAGTGCTCTATCTCTAGTGAAACGTGCATATGTGTGTTCTTTAATTGTATATGTGTGTGTGTGTGTGTGTGTGTGTGTGTGTGTGTGTGTGTGTGTGTTATACATGGCTCAAGGCAAGTATCCTCTGTAGCCTCGGCCAAAGGGCAGTACTGCTCTCAAGCCATCTGGCAAGATGTAGTTAGCTTATCATGAAGCTATGCCCTACTATGTAGCATGCTTCTTTATATTTGCTGTCACTTTCGGCCTCACTACCTCTTTCTCTCACTCTCTCACTTAGCAATAAATATTTGATTTGTTTAGAATTTATCTTCTGCGGAACCCAGGTTAATTAAGGTACTCTCCAAAGATTACTAGAAATAGTTCCATGATCACATTGATAGATTTTGTTTTCAACTCCCTGGAATTTATTTGGACCCAGTGACTAGAATGAATTTAAATACATACTCTCACTTTTCACTGTTTGAAAATCGAGCCAACTCTCATATTGTTGTTGCCCTGTCCTCACAGCCAATGTCTACGTTTTTTAGCTAACAGTTACCCAAGGCTTACTCAGTGTTAGCCACCATCTGTTAAGCACCTTGCTTGCATTATCTCCTTTAATCCAGATAACAACCTTATGAGATAGATACTATTATCTCTGTTTTACAGATGATAATATTTAGACTTGGCTAGGTCAAAAAATTTGCCCGAGGTCACTTATTTAGGGACACACAGCTGGTAAATGATAGAAGTTTGAGTTAAACCTCACTTCTGAATCCAGAGTCTGCACTCTTAATCACTGTGCCACACTACTTCTCTGGGATAGAAACTCCTCTCACTTTCCTTAGCACTTGGATCTGTTGCCACTCTTTCACCAGCCACTTGGTATCCTAGATGTTTTCTCTACTTCATCTCCTCATAGCTTTAACTGACTCTGGAATAGCCACAAGTTGAGGCTTATCATTACTCAGAACTATCCTCAGCCAGGATTGGAAACTCTGAATTTTCCCTTCTGACCACATCCTGCCATTTTACTGCCTAGCCCACACATGTTTCTACAAGATGTATATTTCTATCGCTGGAGCCCAACCCATCTTATTTTAAAAACATCCCTTTTGGTTCCACTTACTTCACCTTCCATTGGGCCCACCTTGCAAATCAGCAACCAGTGGGTGCACCCTCCACCTTCCTTTTCTGCTCTGGCTGCTGAGCTTCTGAAGGCTCTACAGGTTGAAAAGCACAAATGTCTCATTAGCTGGCCCCTGAGGGCTTTTGAGTCATTCCTTTGTTTTCAAAATATGTTTTGCTTTGTTTTTTATAATGATCAGGTAGTGTGTTAGATGTTCGTAATTCAGAGATGAAAGAATGAGTTCTGTGTTCAAGTGACTCACAAATAAATAGTAAATTGTAATATATTTGGTTCTTGTCTTAGTCTTCTTTTAACAGCTGTGACTCAGTGTGGTTCAGAAAAACTTGAGGATTGGAGGTGGTGACTCTGTCATTACATTTGGTTCAAAAAGTGTTCCCACTTGTACCGAGAGCCTAAACAGAGACTCTACATCCCTTCACCATGGGTCACGCCAGCATCATCCTCTTACCACTTCCTTAATTAATACCTTGAAACATAACTTTTTTTCCATTATACATGCTCTTTCTCCACCACACCAGGCATGAGGAGTCCCCTCAGTAGATGCTACCTAACTGTGAACTGTACCAGGTGAGAATCTGAAGTAATAAGAAGATCTATGAAGCAAGCTGGAAAGAGAGAAGTGTTTAAAAAAGAGAGAAGAAATGTTCCGAGAGTAAGTATCTGACACAGGAGACTACAGAAGCCTGGAAGTCAAAATTATTTTCTAAGGAGAGAATGTCCATTGGACTTTTCAACTAGGAGAGCATTGGAGATCTTTTCCCAAGCGTGTTCAGTAGAGGTAGTAGCCAGGGACGATGGCTTGGGAACCAATAGGGTGAATCTGAGATGTTTATGGTACATGCAGAAGGAGGTTGAACACGCAGACCTGGAATTTGGACAAGACATTCGTGTGGGATATAAAGATCCTGGAATCAACAATATGCAAGAATTAACTCATGGAAAATCTATGAAGTTTAGAAGAGTATCAAGATTGGGATTGTAGTGAAAACTAAGGCTTACGGCAAGAGTAGAGGGAGCTAAGGCTGTAAAGGAGACTGACACAGAGTGGCTAGAGAGGCAAGAAAATGATGTCACTCCATGTGGTGGACAGTAAGGACAACTGTTAAAATTTGTAGGGAGGACATCAGAGAGAGAAACATTTAGTTTTAGCAACTGGGAGGTCACTGGGAACCTCTGAAGTTTCAGTAAAGAAGAGCTGTCATAGGTCAGACCATAATGTGTTGAGAAAGTAAATTTATCGAGTGTAGACTACTCTTTTAACCATTTTTTACAGTGCATAAAAGGAGAAAGGCTAATATGGCCTAGAGGAAAATGTAGGGCCAAAAAAAAAAAAAAGATTAGCGCTTGTCTGTTTTTCATTTGTTTGTTGTGTTAAAGGTGGAAGATAAAAATAGCCTTTTAGAGACCTAAGTAATTGGAGAGAGAAGTGAATTAATAAAGTAAGATCACTAAGGAAGAAGGATATGAAAACCATAGCACAAGGGCTTGGACTAGGTTGGGGAAAGAGACAAACGCCTCATAAACTGAAGCTAGAGGGAAGAGGTGAGGTTGATCCAGATACAAGGTAAGTGGATACTTTTGGGTTCAGTATCTTCTGTGGCAGTCGGAGAGCGGGCTGGAAGACATGGTCTGCCTTCTCAACTCGCTTCAATTTCTTGATAGCAAGTGTTCTATACACTTTAATTTTACATTTCCCAAAATCTAAAGTAAAGCTTCACTCAGCCCTTCCAGAAAAGGAAAACATAATGGATTCTTATTACATGACAGGAAAAAACAAAAACACAACATAATTTTAAAAATCAGGAGTAAGTATCAAGGTAAGTAAACAAACCTTACTTTACCTGTGAACTCTGGAGGAATTTTAGCTGTATTAGGGACTTTCTTTGGCTAGGGATAGGGCATGGGACTCTGACAAAGACATTCAAGCTGGCAGCCTACTGGCATTAGAAAAGCCCGCCAACAAAGCTTTAACCTTAGGACTAAAGTTCAGATATTCAAGGCTGGAGAAGCTTGGCAAAAAACAGAGGATTTGGCTGCTGGGAATGTTATAAAGGCAGCAGGATACAGTTACCATAGTGGTTGAATAAGAAAGGTAATTCTTTCCAGGAAAAAGCAAAAACCCAGAGATAAGACCAAACCAGAATTAGAACTGATAACTTGATGTTGAGGATTAAAACAGAATTTATTAAATACTTTATGACTATAACCCAGTGGTGCTCAATCGTGGAATCATTCAGAGAGCTTTTACAAAAACCACTGAAGCCTGGATATCACTCCTGGAGTCTAACTGGCCTGGGAAGAGGCCTGGACATCAGGATTTTTACAAGCCTCCTTAGATAATTCTAAGGAGTGGATAGTGAAATTGAGAACTACGACTCAAACCAGAATCTGTCCCAGAGGCGGAAATGAGACTGGAAGGAATCAGAGACTTCTTAATGTTCCTAAAATTCTGAATTGACTGGATAAAAATTAATTTTGTCATTTCCCTGCATCCCTCCCCACCCCCAGTGCATATTCTCTGGCTTTCTATGAATCTCCAAATGATTTAGGCTCAAAAAAGTTATCTATATACTTCTTCTTTTTTTTTTAATTTTTATTTTTGTCTGTGTTGGGTCTTCGTTGCTGCTCGTGGGCTTTCTCCGGTTGCAGTGAGCGGGGGCTACTCTTTGTTGTGGTGCGCGGTCTTCTAATTGCTGTGGCTTCTCTTGTTGCGGAGCACGGGCTCTAGGCACGCGGGCTTCAGTAGCTGTGGCACGCGGGCTTCAGTAGTTGTGGCACGCGGGTTTCAGTAGTTGTGGCATGCGGGCTTCAGTAGTTGTGGCACATGAGTTTCAGTAGTTGTGGCTTGCAGGCTTCAGTAGTTGTGGCGCATGGGCTTAGTTGCTCCGCGGCATGTGGGATCTTCCTGGGCCAGGGCTCAAACCCGTGTCCCCCGCATTGGCAGGCAGATTCTTAACCACTGTGCCACCAGGGAAGCCCGATATACTACTAAGAGAAAGTTTCCAACTTCATATTCCTTCTCAGCCCTCTCTCTATCCTATGAGCCCAGGAATGACCATTTGACACCTTTTCTTGAAACCTTACCCAGAATATTTCTTCTCTTCATTCCCACTGTGACCCATTTTACCTACACCACAAGTAATGCAAAACCTGATTAACTATTACTGCATAAATTATACTCCACATCTAGTCACCCTTCCCTCCAGTGTTTATCCTCTAAGCAATTCAATATGTATCTTCCTGATACAGTTGTCTTCATATTTCTCAGGTAGTCTCAAGAGTTCCATCATCTATTGAAACAGCCTCACCTTGGCATTGAAGGCCTTTGTGGTAGACTCTGTTGATGCTCCTTACCATATATGCTCAGCTATCCTGAGTTCACCTGAATCTACAGGTGGACACAGTTCCTAACCTGTTGTCAAATTTTCATCTCGAGCCCCTGTGTTTCTCCTTCTCTGTCTAAGGGATTTCCCCAGCAACCTGGGAGTTCGACTTGCTGCCTGCAGTAGCAACCCAGAAGTCTGGTGCTGTAGTAAGCTTTATTCCTCGATCCTCATCCAATGTGGAATGAGACTTCAAAGATAAATGCCCCAGCTTCCCCTCCTCCAGTGGAATAATTCTACACTGTGTTCCACATGGTTTACTAGGGTAATCCCTAAAGGGATTGGGCCCCAGTTACCCACAGAGGTAACCTGCTCATCAATGAACCCTGCTTTGGTGCTTTTCTCCCTTCACTGTCTCACTTCCTCATTTACACTTCTTGAAAGTAATTCCACAATAAACAAACTGCATGCACCCAAGTCCTTGTCTCAGAGTTAAGTTTGAGGGGAATCCAAACTAAAATTGCCCTTTACTACATCTGACCCAAATTAACCTTAAAAATACTCCACACCAAACTGGAAAACTTGAAATTCTCAGAGGATTTTTTTCATCCCCATCCAATATTCACATCATCCCCTTCCTTAGAAAAGCCTTGCTGCCCATTAAAAGAGCATCTCCTTCTTCAATACGCAGCTTACATTCAGCCTCTACGAAATTATGCTCAGTGTTCCCAAGATCAAAGAGCTCTCTGGATTGTCTTAACTCTCATAGCTCTTTGTACATTCTCCTCTTATTGGACACACACACAAACGTAAATTATAAATGGAATCATAATATAAATGTGCTGTTCAAACTGTGGATAGGCTCAATTCGAAAAAAAGCTTTTTTCACTTTTTCAAACAAGCAGGTGTGAAGAAAAATGGATTTTTAAAAAAATGAACCAAACCAAATACAAACTATTATCTAATGTTCTGCAGATCACAGACATGGATTGTTAAGAGAGAAAAAATAATAAAGGTTACCATTATTACCAATAGACTTCATTGTGTTCAGGGAAAATTTTATGTTTCTAAAATAAATACTAAGTTATAGGTTGAATATAGTTACTATAATTATAATGGTTAATATGCTAACTAATAAGGATGAATATCATTATTATAATTCTATATTTCAGTAGATACTTCTGTCTTAAATAGATAGATTGGTAGAAAAATAAAACATGACTAAGACATGATTTGAAGGCATTCAGTAAAGGACAGAACATTACTTCTCTTAATCTATGTGGAAACTCACTTCCCTTTGAAAAAAAGAACATGGTTTTGTCTCTCGAGATTGATTATCCCTTTGCTTTTGGGAACGCATTAAGATGACATACACACTTCCAGGTACAGTTAACATCAACATTTCTCTCTTTCTTATTCAATCTTTTATGTAGTGCTCTCAAAGTTCTTTTTCAAATAGGATTCAATCCAGCAAATATTTATTGAGAGTCATACATACAAGGTCTTGTGTTAAGCAATGAGGGGGTACAAATGTGAATATAGCAAGATCCTGGCCCTCAAGGAGTTTGCAGATACCCTGGGCCAATTTATTTATGAGTGAGCTTTGTATGAAACCAGCTCTTTACTAATGTGAAAGATTTAAAAAAACATGGCATAGCTGCTGGTGGCAAAACTTGATTAACCCTCCTGTTTTATGTCCCTTAAGACTCAATGATGAAGACAGAGAGAAGGAGATCTTAAAGACTTTTACTTCCTAGTCACTTTTTAAAAGAGAATGTAGGGCTTCCCTGGTAGCACAGTGGTTAAGAATCCACCTGCCAATGCAGGGGACACGGATTCGCGCCCTGGTCTGGGAAGATCCCACATGCCACAGAACAACTAAGCCCATGTGCTACAACCACTGAGCCTGCAAGCCACAACTACTGAAGCCTGCGTGCCACAACTACTGAGCCCGCGTGCCACAACTACTGAAGCCCACGCACCTAGAGCCTGTGCTCCACAACGAAGAGTAGCCCCCGCTCGCCGCAACTAGAGAAAGCCTGCGCACAGCCACGAAGCCCCAATGCAACCAAAAATAAATAATAAATAAATAAATAAATAAATATTTTAAAAATCATTAAAAAAAAGAGAATGCAAATTTAACCAAAGGAATAGAAATTTCTTTACCATTATGCTTTTGTAATAAACAGTACCTTTAAAGACTTAATGTCATTTACAACTAAACAAGCTCTTAATTATATATGACATTCAACAAATGGCTAAATAATAAAAATCTGTCTGAGATTGAAAATAACTGCCTTGAATTAAAACAGAAAAAAAAAGCAGCTCTGTTGTTAATCATGCTGAGAGGATAGAAACAAACGGTAGTTGCAAAATTAACAGGAAACACTGGATCACTCAAGGCTACGCAACCACTCTCCCCACCCCCTGCCCTGATTTGAATTTTTACTGCTTTCTTACCAATAATGCTCCCAAGTCACTCTGCTATTTCTATCACTGGGGATACCCAACTGTTAAACTGCCCTTGAGACATGACAACACCAGCCTTTAGTTAATCCCTGCTTTCCCTGATGCCACCTCAGAAACACTAACCAGTTCAGAATCCGCACTTCGCTGACACCCTCTACTGAATCCTTCGACAGGAGCCCAAACCTTATAAAAGATGCCTCCCTCTTTCCTCTTGTTGAGAGCAGCAATTCACAGTCTCTCTGGGGTGCCCCCCCTCACTTCACTGAGGCAATAAATGTGATTATGTCAGACTCCAGGCTTCTCTCTGGTGATCTTTGGCTCAGTTAGGCTTTAACAGCACACATGTGCACACAGAATATAACAAATACTGAAGTACTGTAACAACACCAATAACAAACCTCAACATACTCTTCATAGTTGACCTGCGAGGTAAAACACTTATTTAAATTATTTAAAACTTAGTGTGATTTATCTCTTGGAATTGAGTTTAGGGATGAGAGTTCTCATTTTCTCCCTCCCTCCCTCCCTTCCACTTTTTCCTTTCCTCCTCCTCCCTCCCTCCCCGTGGTCTTTGATGATAAATACATTGATATGGATCTGCCTGTTGGAAATAACCAAATATTATTTGGATACATACTGGCTTTGCACCCCCTTCCATCCTGGTAAGATATTTGTTTAAAACTCATTCTGAATTTCTGTTAGAAAAAAACTCTTGACGTACATTTTTAAATATAATGACTCCATTAGTCCTTCAAATGGACTGGTTACTGCCATTTTTGCATAAGTGGGTGGTACAAAGGTATAGAGTTTCTCTCTATGGTAAAACATGATAATATATCCTTGTGCATAGACAGTGTACTGTTGCCCAATATTTTCTCACTGCTGTTCTGAAATAGAAAATTCAAACCATTACATACTTAGTTACTTATATTCAATATATTACCTTTTCTCAAAAAATAATTTGAGTTGACTACCAGTAGTTTAAACCATTTGAATTGTCCAGTCACCTATGAGTGAGATAAAAGGCCCTATTATGTTTTAAAAGGGTCTGTTAATCTGCCTACCTATGCTTTTAGGAATCTCCTGCTTTCCGTTCAAATCATCCTTCCTGAGTCACTTAGAGAATCCTTTGATTTAGAATTACTTTTCACTAGTTTGCCTGGGTACTGTTTTGGATTTATCTCTTCACACTAGTCAGTTTTTTTCTGAGTTTACCTTCATCTGAGACACAACCTTAAGTTACCCTGTTCCCCATGCCTTAAAACCATGAACCATCTCTCTATAGTCTTGAATTTCTTGAATTTAAGTTAGCATTAATGTGAACTAGATTGTTATAAATTAGCATGTTAATTATAATCCCCAAAGCAACCATGAAGAAAATCATTTTTAAATGTATCGTAAAACAAGAAAGGAATTAAAATAGTATATTAAACATACTATTAAACACAAGAGAAGACAGTAGAAGATGAACTGAGGAGAAAAAATATAAAACACATAGAAAACAAAAGCAAAATGACAGAAGTCCTTCTTTATCAGTAATTCCGTTAAATGTAATTGGATTAATCCATTAGGACTAGTGGGTCAATTTGTCAAGAAAATACAGTAATTATAAACATACATGCATCTAACAATACAGCCCCAAATATATGAGGCAAAAACTGACAGAACTGAAGGAAGAAATAGACAGTTCAACAATAATAGTTGGAGACTTCAATACTCTGCTTTTAGTAAAGACTAGAACAACTAGACAGATGATCAATAAGGTAATATAAGACCTGAATAATACTATAAATCAACAAGACCTAACAGACATACACAGAGCACACTTTCCAACAACAGCATGTTACACATGCCTCTCAAGAACACATGGAACATTCTCCAGGACAGAACACATGTCATGCCACAGAAGAAGTCTCAATAAATTTTTTAAAAAGATGAAGTCATACAAAATATCTGTTGTGATCACAATGAAATGAAATTAGACATTAGTAACAGAAGGAAATCTGGAAAATTCACAAATATGTGGAAATTAAATAACACACTTTTTTTTTAATACACTCTTAAACAGAAAATGGGTAAAAGAAATCACCCAGGAAATTAATAAATATTTGAGGTAGATAACAATGAAAGTACAATATACCAAAACTTATGAGATGTAGCAAGAGCAGTACTAAAAGGGAAATTTATAGCTGTAAATTCTTACATTGATAAAGAAGAAATATCTCGAATCAATGACCTAAGTTTATACCTTAAGCAATCAGAAAAAGAGCAAACTAAACATAAAACGAGTAGAAGGAAGGAAATAATACAGATTAGAGTGGAGATAAATAAAAGAGAGAACAGAAAAATGATAAAGAGAATCACTTAAATAGAAACTTGGTTCCTTCAAAAGATGAACAAAATTGACAAGCATTAGCTAGACTGACCAAGGACAAAAGAGACTAGACTCAAATTAGTAAAATCAGGAAAAACATTAAGGACAGTGCTACGAACCTTGCAGAAATAAAAAGGATTATAAGAGAACACTATGAACAATTATATACCAACAAATTAGACAACCTAAATTAAATGGGCAAATTCTTAGACACACAAACTACCAAATCTGACTAAGTAAGAAATAGAAAATCTGAACAGACCTATAACAAGCAAAGAATTTAAATCAGTAAGCAAACAACTTCCAACAAAGAAAAGTCTTGGACCAAATGACTTCACTAATAAATTCTACCAAATGTTTAAATACCAATTAACACCAAATCCTCCTCAAATTCTTCCAAAACACAGAAGAGGAGGGACTACTTCTATTCTCACTTTATGAGAATTCCCCGATACCAAAATGATACAAAGACATCATAAGAAAACTACAGACCAATATCCCTTATGAATATAGATTCAAAAATTCTCAACAAAGTACTAGCAAAATTAATCCAGTAGCATGTTAAAAGGACTATACACCATGCCCAGTGGAACTTATCCCAGAAATATAAGGATGGTTCAACATATAAAAATCAATTAATGTAATACATATTAATGGAAATGAAGGACAAAGACAACATGATCACCTCAGTTGATCAAGAAAAAGCACTAGACAAAATCCAGTAACCTTTTATGATAAAAAAAAACACTCAACAAACTAGGAATAGAGGGGGAACTACCTCAATCTGATAAAGAGCACCTATGAAAAATCCACAGCTAACATAAAAATGGTGAAAGACTAAAAGCTTTTACTGTAAGATCAGGAATAAGCCAAAGATGTCTGTTCTGGCCATTTCTATTCAATAGTGTACTGGAAGTTCTACCCAGAGCAATTAGGCAAGAAAAAGTGATGAAAGGTATCAAAATTGGAAAGAAAGAAGTAAAACTGTCTATATCATATTTAAGATCATATCAATGACATAATCTTATGTACAGAAAACCATAAAGAATAAAACAAACTATTTGTGTTAATAAACAAGGTCAGCAAAGTTGCAGGATGCAAGATCAACATACAAAAATCAACTGTATTGGGCTTCCCTGGTGGCGCAGTGGTTGAGAGTCCGCCTGCTGATGCAGGGGACACGGGTTTGTGCCCTGGTCCGGGAAGATCCCACATGCCACGGAGCAGCTGGGCCTGTGAGCCACGGCCACTGAGCCTGCGCGTCCGGAGCCTGTGCTCCGCAATGGGAGAGGCCACAACAGTGAGGGGCCCGTGTACCGCAAAAAAAAAAAAAAAAAAAAAAAAAAAATCAACTGTATTTCTATAAATTAACAATGAACAATCCGAACACAAACTTAAGAAAATTCCATCTACAATTGTACCATGAAGAATCAAATACGTAGGGATAGATTTAAACAAAGAGGTGTGAGACTTACACAATGAAAACTATGAAACATTGTTGAAAGAAATTAAAGAAGACCTAAATAAATGAAAAGACATCCTGTGTTCATGGATTGGAAGATTTAATGTTAAGGTAGCAATACTCTTCAAATTGATCTAAAGATTCAATGAAATCCCTATCAAAATTTCAATGTCTTTTTTCTTCAGAAATGAACAAACGAATCCTAATATTTATATGGAATTACAAGGAACCACAAATAGTCAAAACAGTCTGGAAAAAGAGGTACGAAGTTGGATAACTTCACATTTACTGATTTCAAAACTTACTACAAAGCTACTGTAACCAAAACAGTATAGTACTGGCATAAGAATAGCCATACAGATCAAGGGAATGAAATTGAGATTCCAGGAATAAACTCTTACATATATGGTCAACTGATTTTCAACAAGACTGCCAAGACCAATCATTGAGAAAAGGACAGCCTTTTCAACAAATGGTGTTGGGATAACTGGATATCCACGTGCAAAAAAATGATTTTGTACCCCAACTCATACCATATACAAAAATTAATTCAGAATGGATCAATACATAAATGTAAGAGCTAAAATTATAAAACTCTTTGAAGAAGACATATATGTAAATCTTTGTGACCATAGATTAGGCAGTGGTTTCTTAAATGTGACAACAAAAGCACGAGCAACAAAAGGAAAAATAAATCTGACTCCATCAAAATTTAAAACTTTTGTGTATCAAAGGACCTGTCAGGAAAGTGAAAAGACATCCACAAAATGGGAGAAAATATTTGCAAGAGATTAATATCTAGAATATGCAAAAAATTCTTACTGCTCTTACAAACAACCAAATTTAAAAACTGGGCAGACTCAAAGAGACATTTCTCCACAGAAGATATTCAAATATCTGGTCAATAAACGCATGAAAAGATTCTCAGCATCACTGATCATTAGGAAATGTAAATAAAAACCACAATGAAATATCACTTCACACCCACTAAGATGCTATAATTTAAGAAGAAAGAAACAAACAGAAAATAAGAAATGTTGGTGAGGATGTGGAGAAGTTGTAACCCTCATAAATTCCTGGTACTGTGAAAAAAGTTTGGCGGTTCCTCAAAAAGTTAAATATAGAATTATCACATAACCCAGTAATTCCACTCCTAGGTATATACCCAAGAGAAATGAAAACATATGTCCAAATAAAAATTTGTACATGAATGTTGATAGCAATATTATTCATAATAGCCAAAAAGCAAAAAAAAAACAAACCCCAAAATAAAAAACATCCAGCATCCATCAATTGATGAATGGATAGAGAATATGTGGTACATTCACACAATGAGATAAATTTGGCCATAAAAAGGAAAGAAGTACTCATACATCCTACAACATGGATGAACCTTGAAAACACTATGCTAAGTGAAATAAGCCACACACAAAAGGCCACATATGGTATGATTCCACGTATATGAAATGTGCAGAGCAGGCAAATCCACAGATATAGAAAGCAGATTAGTGTTTGCTAGGATTTGGTGGGAAACAGGAATGTGGATTGACTGCTTAATGGGTTCAGTGTTTCTTTTTGAGCTGATGAAATGTTCTGGAATTAGATAGTGGTGATGGTTGCACAGCACTGTAAATATACTACAAGGCAGTGAATTGTACATAAAAATGGTTAAAATGGTGAGTTTGTGTTATATGAATTTTATATCAATAAAATGAACCTCTCTGAATAACATTTTTGATAGACTGAATTGTTAGATCCAAATGGGAATCACTCATATCTTGGTGCTCAGAATGAGAACTCCAGGTAAAAAGCACTTATTTCAAAACACAGTAAACCTATAACTCATACTTCTTTCTTTCTTTTTTTTTTTTTAAGATTTACTTATTTATTGCTTCAAAAGGATCAAGTAGGATCAATGGCTGGCAATCCCTGGGAGGCAATTTTTTTTTGAATTTATGTTTTTATACAGCAGGTTCTTATTAGTTATCCATTTTATACATATTAATGTATATATGTCGTCCCATATTTCTCATACTTCTTAGGATGAGCCACTTATTACAAAATCATAGAGAAGCGTGATCATTTGTGGTAATGCCTACAGGCTGGGTCAGGGGAAAGGAGGATAGCTAAGACTTTAAAATGGTGTATCATTTCACATGTCAGATATAATAGCTTATTTTTATATTTTAGAACATATTCTACACTAGAGATGGCTGCCTACTCTGAAATCTGTTTTCTCCTTCTTTTCTACTAACAGAACCCTTGACTTTTACCATAGCACATGGCTGTGCAAAATAAAGATTACTTTTCCCAGTCTTTGTTTTCAGCCAGGTATGGCTTTGTAACTAAGTTCTATTCAATGATAATGTAAAGAAAATGGTGGCATGTTAGCTCCTTGGTAAACACGTTTAAAGAGATATTTTACCACTTATTCCTTGTCTTATTCATCCTCCTGATGGCTGGAATGTGGATTTGACGGCTAGAGCTACAGATGTCATGTTGACAATAGGCAGTAGGCTAACAGTCATGGTGGAGAAGGAAGATGGAAGGATGTGCATGAGGGGTCCTTGATGAACATGGCGATGCCTTAACAGCCATGAAGTTTCCATCCCCAGACTAATTATCAATGAGGTAGAAGTGAACTTCTATGTTGTTCAAGGTACTATTATTTTGGATTGAATGACTGAGTGCCGCAAACAGACAAACCTAACCTTATCCAGCTACGGCTTTAATAAGAGACATGGGAGAGACTGAAATGATTTCAACATTCCAAAAGTTTTAAATAAAAATTTAAAAGTAAAAGGGATTACGTATTTCAGAGAAGATAAACCCAAGGAAGTAACATGAGGCAAAGTCCTGATAGATATTCAGTAACAGCCATGCGAAGGAGAGGGAAAGTGTCAAATGCTGTATTTAAACATAAGACAAATCTTTGGCTGCTCTCTTAAGTACACATTCTTACTGAAGTTAATGAGAATTCTAAATTGTGTCAACCAATACTGTGATGATAAAGTACTCCAAAAGACAGGAATTCACTTTACTCAGACTGGATTTATTGCCTTTCAAAATGTGTGTGCGACTACTGCCAACATATAAAAACCCTCAAGCTACCGTGATATCGGTATCAAGATAAAGAAAAGAAAGAATCACCCCCCAAAAAAAACCCTGCATGCCTAAAGAACGCACTCTTCAGTCTGATTGGTAGAAATGTGAAAGACATGACCCGTTCTACTTCTGTTCTGCCAGATTATTTGTTACAAGATATTAACTACAAAATTTTCTTTTAAGTCTGCACATGTAAGGAAAGGGGAAGTAAGGTTTCTTTTTTTGAATTGAAGTATAGTTGACTTGCAATATTGTGTGTTTCAGGTGTACAGCAAAGTGATTCAGTTACATTTTTTTCAGATTATTTTCCATTTTCCATTATTATAAAATACTGAATTCCCTGTGCTATATAGTAAATCCTTGTTGCTTATCTGTTTTATATATAGTAATCTGTATCTATCAATCCCATATTCCTAATTTATCCCTCCTCCCTTCCCTTTCCCCTTTGTTAACCATAAGTTTGTTTTCTATGTCTAAGTCTGTTTCTGTTTTGTATACAGATTCATTTGTATTATTTTTTATATTCCACATATAAACAATAAATAATATTTGTCTCTGTCTGACTTACTTCACTTAGTATAATAATCTCTAGGTCCATCCATGTTGCTGCAAGTGGCCTTATTTCATTCTTTTTTATGGCTGAGTAATATTCCATTGTATATATGCACCACATCTCAAACCAATTGTCTGTTGATGGGCACTTGGGTTGTTACCATATCTTGGCTATTGTAAACAGTGCTGCTATGAACATTGGGGTGCACACATCTTTTCGAATTAGAGTTTTCATCTTTTCCAGATATACGCCCAGGAGTGGGATTGCTGGATCATATGGTAACTCTATCCTTAGTTTTTTAAGGAACCTCCATACTGTTTGCCAGGGTGGCTGCACCAATTCACATTCCCACCAACAGTGTAGGAGGGTTCCCTTTTCTCCACAGCCAAGTGAGGTTTCTTTTTTTTTTAAATTAAATTAAATTTAATTTTTTTGCCTGTGTCGGGTCTTCATTGCTGCACGTGGGCTTTCTCTACTTGCAGGGAGCGGGGGGCTACTATTCGTTGCGGTGCGTGGGCTTCTCATCGTGGTGGCTTCTCTCGTTGCGGAGCACGGGCTGTAGGCATGCGGGCTTCAGTAGTTGTGGCACGTGGGCTCAGTAGTTGTGGCTTGCGGGCTCTAGAGCACAGGTTCAGTAGTTGTGGCGCATGGGCTTAGTTACTCTGTGGCATGTGGAATCTTCCCGGATCAGGGCTCAAACCTGTGTCCCCTGCATTGGCAGGTGGATTCTTATCCACTGTGCCACCAGGGAAGTCCCATGAGGTTTCTTTTTAAACAAATACATATTGACACTCATAAATTAGATAGAGAAAATGTACAGTAGCTCAACATCTCCATACATGGTGATGGTACTGTCGACATACCCCACTTGTTACCTCTCACACTCTGTCCCAGCCACATGTGTATCTTTTCAGTTCCTTGAACATGCTGAGATGTTTTGCATTTGAGAGCTTTGGCCCAGGTCTAACTTCCACCTGAAAGGCTTTCCCTTTCCCTGGCAAATCCCATGTACCCTTCAGGCCCTGACTTAAGTATGACTTTCAAAGAAAGTATTTCCTGAGACTCATATTGAAGGAAATAATCGATAGAAAATGCTTAGTATGGTACCTGAAACATACTAAGTGCTCAATAAAAATCTGCTAAATGAAAAGACTTTCATTGTGCAATAATGCAAAACAGGTCAAACATGCAGGACATTGAAAAATATCCTTGTATGATAGAGCTTGAAGTTTTTGGACATCTGTATATATATAGTGTCTCAGTGATTTCAGTAAAGATTTAAATAAATTATTTAGGCATAAAACATATTTTAATTATCTTATGTGAGTTAACTGCTCATGTGTGGGCAAAAAGCCTTTGTCTAATTTATGCTCAGAATGATTGTTACAGAAAATTGTATGTCATCAGTTTCTGTTTCAAAGGCGCATCAACACTGTTTGTAGGAGCAATGTGGCACTTGGAGCAGGAGGAAGGTCAGCTTTCACGGTAATAAAACACACCTGCATTGTTACATATTAACTAAAATAACAGACCCTGGGATGAATGTCTCCATGATATTGGTAAGTTGAATACAAAAGGTTTGATAGGAAAAAAATCCTTTCTTTTTCATTTCTTTTTTTTGTTTACCTTTTTGTAGCAGTTGTTAAGCAAAGTTTGACCTTCTTCCACCAAATTTTTACTTGGTGAATAATGACAAAGAAGGAAAGCACTTTCTGAGCCCACTTAATAGGTTTGTTAATTGGCTGGATAATTGAAGACAGAATGGGGACTTCACCGTTCTCTTGTATTACCTAGGAGAACACTGTAGATCCCAGTTTTAAAATATGAGGTCGTGAGCCATCTTATCTGCAAAACTGATTCTGGATCTTAGCATTTATTCTTATTCCTTATATGAATGAGGGGGAGAAGGAATCTGACTTGCTTTGAAGTCTCTGTGGAAGTGGGTTAGTGGTCAAATCAGGGATAAAATTGGGAATACCATTTTTAATAGTGGAAAAATGGTGACTGGGTTGAAATATGTATTGTTTGCCTATAATAGGTGCAACTGTATATAAGAAATGTGTTTCCTGATACCTGGTATAAGAAAGACTAGTACTGGCCTTCCCTAGTGGCGCAGTGGTTAAGAGTCTGCCTGCCAATGCGGGGGACACGGGTTCGAGCCCTGGACCGGGAAGATCCCACATGCCATGGAGCAACTAAGCCCGTGAGCCACAACTACTGAGCCTGCACTCCAGAGCCCGCGAGCCAAAACTACAGCCTGTGCTCCACAATAAGAGAAGCCACAGCAATGAGAAGCCTGCACACCGCAACGAACAGTAGCCCTGGCTCGCTGCAACTAGAGAAAGCCTGCACGCAGCAACGAAGATCCGACACAGCCAAAATAAATAAATAAATACATTTATTTTTTTAAAAAAGAGGCTTCCCTGGTGGCGCAGTGCTTGAGGGTCCGCCTGCCGATGCAGGGGACGCGGGTTCATGCCCCGGTCCGGGAAGATCCCACATGCCGCGGAGCGGCTGGGCCCGTGAGCCATGGCCGCTGAGCCTGCGCGTCCGGAGCCTGTGCTCTGCAACGGGAGAGGCCGCAGCGGTGAGAGGCCCGCATACCGCAAAAACAAAAAAAAATAAAAATTAAAAAAAAATTTAAAAAAAAGAAGAAAGAAAGACTAGTACTAACAAAGATGATAGTATTTCCACGTACCAGTAAAATAGTGTTGCCACTTGGCAACAGACCAGAGTTTTCATTTCACTTGGCCTTCCAGTTTTGAAATTGTGATTTTTGAGATAAATATTTAAATGTAAGAAATCTGCATTATTTAAAATTTTATGCTCAGAGTAGGATCTTATTAATATTTTGATGCTTTAATATTTAAAAGGAACACAGTGCAAGTCTGTGTAAAATGCAACTTTACTGTGTGGCGAATAGGGAATGTTCCTGGAGTGTAGGTGGCCCTGTGGTAGATGGTATTGTTCATTGCCTCCTTTCACTGGAGAGAGGCTTACATACCCCTACCTCATTGACATCAGCCCTGGCCATGTAACTTGAAATGCTCCTTCCTGCAGTAAAATTACACATCATGACACTATTGAAATTAGAAGTAGCCATATAACTTGCCTTAGCCAACAAAATATGGGTAGGAGTGGTGTGTGTCAATCCTAAGCAGAAAATTTACAGATTCATGGATCACCTTATCTCCTTTCCCTCTGTCACAAAACCAGCCATGTTCCAGGTGAAATCTGCTCTATCAACCTGGATTTTGGAGTCAAGATAGCATGAAATGGCACCACGACCTACCCATATCATAAGCAAGAAACACACCTTTGCCCTTTTAGGCCACTGAGTTTTAAGGGGTTGTTATATGGCATAACTTAACCCAATCTGACTGATATAGACCCCAAGATGAAGAAGATGTTGCTCACAAAAATGAATAAGACATGATTTGCATCCTCAAGAACCTCATTTTATAACAGAGAAATAAATACATAAAAATAATTACAAAACACTATGTCGAAAGCTAATAGGATATGTGGAAAGTACTATAATTAAACTGAAGAAAGAGACAAATCCTTTTTAGGGGATTTGGGGAACACTTTATGCACGAAACAACACTGAATTTGAATTTGGAAGGCTACGTAAGAGTTCAAAGATTCTTTTTTAAAATGAGGACATTATAGAAACAAATATCATGTTCAAAAGTTTAAAGGAAATTCATTTTTAAAGGAATAGTGAGAAGCATGACACGTTTTGAGGATGTGTAATGTCCGGTAGGGCATCTATAACATGGGGAAAACGTTGAAATTTCGATGAATCCAGAAAGGTTGTGAGATTATGAAAGATCTTGTATACCATGCTAGATAGTGAATATCCAGGCAGATCAGAATTCTAATTTTGCCTCTGCCATTAACTAGTCTCTCCATGGAAAAGGACATTAGTTTCTTAATCTGTACAATGGGATCAATAACACCTACCTCATAGATCTTGTTTAGAGAACAAAAGAAGTATCTAATGCTCAGTAAATCTTAATTCCCTCCCAGACCCATTATGCTAAGGAGGTGATGTTTCATGTAATGGGATGTGTTTGGAGTGTTTGTTTTAAGCAATGGATTGATGGGATCAAAATCATACTTTAGAAAGATCACTCTGGAAACATTTGGAAGATGAATAGTTTATGGGGATGATGAGAGGCAGGGAGGTCAGTTAGGAGTTCACTGACATAAAACAAGAGATTATGAGGACTCAAGCTAAGGCACTGATAATACCTGGCTTTTCCCTTTCTTCTTATGAATTCCTTAGATATCATGTGCATATATCAATGCTCTCAACAAGGCAGGGAAGCACAAGAGAACTACATGTGGTTTCCTGGGGTCCCAATTTTCCAAAGGTGAATGATGTTGACCCCTTGGCTAGCCACACTAGTATAGGTACTGAACCCTTGCTATCGAAAGTCATGTATTTTGGTACTTTTCAGGGTCTAGGTTACTCTGCCTCACCCCGTGTTTCAAGTCCTATCCTTCACCACTACTTCTGTCCCATCCCCTTATCACTCTGCTGATCTGATAAACTGATCAGTGTTAATGTGATAATGGGACAAAATCTTTTCATTAATTACAGTTTCCATGTTTGCTTTCATCTGTGCTTTCTGAAGAATTTATTATCTCCAAATATTACTACTACTACTATTATTATTACGTAATGACTATGATGTTGGGTTTTATTCTTAAGATCAATGATTCTCAAACTTAGCTGCTCATTAGAATTACCTGGGGAGTTTTTCAAACTCTCTATGCCCAGGTCATGCCTTATACTAATTAAATTAGAATCTCTGGGAGTGGGATCCAGTCCTAAGTAAGAAATTTTTCAAACTTTCCAGGTGATACCAAAGAGCAGCCAAATTTGAGAAGCAGAGATTGATGGAGTGACTTGCAAGCTTTAGTGTGCATACAAATCACCTTCGGGATCTTGCTCAACTGCAGATTCTGATTCAACAGGTTTGGGGCAAGACCTGATTCTGCATTCCTAACAAGCTCCTAGATGATTCTGGTGCTCTGGTCTGAAGACCACACTTTGCGTAGCCAGGACTTAGTGAACCATTAATCTCTCTATGACGAAACCATTTTAGAATATTTGAAAGGCAACATTATTATTTGTGATTATCAAGGAACAATTTTCTTCTTCCCTTTTACTCCCAAAGCTATATTTGGAATTTTGACTAAGTATGCGCCCATTGTTTAGCCATCCTTTTTATGTTATAAGTAATTGATCGAGTGGTGATTAAAAGCCAACGTGTTTTTACTTAACTAAAATACAGCTGAGATTTGCACAGTGAAACATTTCGCTATACAATTTACCCTTCTAATAGGACTCAATGGCCTTGATATGTGAAAGACCATGCTGTACTGACCTGACCCTTAATCAAAGAACTTTAAAAAGATACCAAGCAAAAAAAAAAAATAAAAGATACCAAGCAAACCAATGCATAATTGTAATTAAGCATGTTAAATCAACATTTAATAGATGACAAACAAGGTAAACCCATTTAGAATGATCTTTTCTGTCTGAAAAGGAAGTACTTATTATGAGATTAAAGTTTATCTGCTGAATTAAAAGATGTCAATAATACAAAAGTTACTTCACTCAGCTTTTGCACAGCAAAGGAAACCATCAACGAAATGAAAAGACAACCTACTGAATGGGAGAAGATACTGGCAAATCATATGACCTGCAATGGGTGAATATCCAAAATACTGAGTTGGCCAAAAAGTTCGTTTGGGTTTTTCAGTAAGATCTTACGGAAAATCCCGAACCAACTTTTTGGCCAACCCAATACAGAAAAACCCGAATGAACCTTTTGGCCAACCCAGTATAAACAGCTCATACAACTCAGTAACCAAAAAAAATCCAATTTTAAAATGGGCAGAAAACCCGAATAGACTTTTTTCAAAGAAGACATACAGATGGCTAACAGGCACGTGAAAAGATGCTCAACATCACTAATTATTAGAGAAATGCAAATCAAAACCACAATGAGGTATCACCTCACACCCGTCAGAATGGCTAACATCAAAATGTCTACAAATAATAAATGTTGGCGAGGATGTGGAGAAAAGGGAACTCTTTGACACTGCTGGTGGGAATGTAAATTGGTGCAGCCACTACAGAAAACATCATAGAGGTTACTCAAAAAACTAAAAATAGAACTACCATATTCTCCAGCAAATCCACTCCTGGGCATACATTTGAAAAAAGTGAAAACACTAACTCAAAAAGATACATGTACCCCATGCTCACAGCAGCATTCAATAACCAAGATATGGAAGCAACCCAAGTGTCCACCAACAGATGAATGGATAAAGAAGATGTGGCATATACATACAATGGAGTATTACTCAGCCATAAAAAACAATGAAATTCTGCCATTTGCAACAGCGTGGATAGACCTAGAGGGTCTTATGCTTAGTGAACTAAGTCAGACAGAGGAAGACATACTCTATGTTATCACTTATATGTGGAATCTAAAAAATAAAACAAATGAATATATATAACAAAACAGAAACAGACTCACAGACTTAGAGAACAAACTAGTAGTTACCAGTGGGGAGAGAGAAGGGGAAGGGGCAGGATAGGGGTAGGGGATAAGGAGATACAAACTGTTATATATTTATAAACTATTTATAAAATAAATAAGAAACAAGGATATATTGTACAGCACAAGGATATATCATACAAACAAGGAAATATATCCATTACTTTGTAATAACTTTAAATGGAGCATAATCTGTAAAAATATTGAATCACTATGCTGTGTATCTGAAACTAATATTGTAAATCAACTATAGTTCAATAAAGGTATACAAACAAAATTTTTAAGAAGTTAGTTTGCTCACACATACAGTTCTAGATACCAGAGAAATGTCAAATTATATTTATTTACATTATAGTACTTCTAGTATAGGTGTACGCTGGCAGAATTTTTATGAAAAGTTTAATTTCTTATTTGTGTGTCCTTTCTTATATGTGGAATTCCAACTTCAAATGCTGCTGAATGGTTATTGAAATAATCTTCAGGATCTGGTCCCTAATGACACCTTTTAGTTCATCCATAAGACTCCAGCTGGAAGAAGGTTACAGAAGTGGCATTGGATGGTTTCCCTTTACCAGCCTATAAATCAAATTCTACCATCCTGAATCTTGTGGGCTCCAGATCATTTTTGGCTGAGGCCCTGGAATACCCCCTCGCATTATAAAATTTCTAAAGAAACACACACACGCACAGACACACACACACATACAGTCCTAACAGTGTCACGCTTAATAAACTGTTAACCAGGGGCTTGTGACTCCAAGTATCACATATTTTTTGTTTTTCATATGTTTGTCACTGCAGGCTCAGAGAAAGCAATTAGGCTTTCTGGCACTACTAACGTTAGATGCATTTAACTCCAAACTTGAATGACTTATTATCAACTGCAGGATCCCTTATTTCAAATGCATTTTAGATGTATATGTACAGAGAGTTTCAAATGCACACATTTGATTTAGGTGGGCAATATATCACTTCACAAAGTCTGATGCTTCTGACTTAAAGAAATTGCAATCTAACTGTAATAATTCACATGAGGTATTGTCAATCATTTCATACATTCAACAACTTTGTGAAGTAAACACAGATAATATATTTACTCTCATTTTCGAGATTATCAAGCTAGAAATCAGAGTGGTTAAAACATTTTTCATAGAAAAATGAAAACATTTTTCATAGAACAACTAGAACAAAAAGTTTTTAAGTTTGTATGGAAACACAAAAGACCCCAAATAGCCAAAGCAATCCTGAGAAAGACTGAGCTGGAGGAACCAGGCTCCCTGTCTTCAGACTATATTAAAAAGCTACAGTAATCAAAACAGTACGGAACTGGCACAAGGACAGAAATATAGATCAATGGAACAGGATAGGAAACCCAGAAATAAACTCACGCACCTATGGTCAATTAATCTACAACAAAGGAGGCAAGACTATACAATAGAGAAAAGACAGTCTCTTCAATGAGTGGTGCTGGGAAAACTGGACAGCTACATGTAAAAGAATGAAATTAGAACATTCTCTAACACCATACACAAAAAGAAACTCAAAGTGGATCAAAGACCTAAATGTAAGGCCAGACACTATAAAACTCCTAGAGGAAAACATAGGCATAACACTCTCTGACATAAATCACAGCAATATCTTTTTGGATCTACCTCCTAGAGTAATGAAAATAAAAACAAACAAATGGGACCTGATTAAACTTAAACGCTTTTGCACAGTAAAGGAAACCATAAACAAAATGAAAGCCAACCCTTTGGAAGAAAATATTTGCAAACAAAGTGACCGACAAGGGATTAATCTCCAAAATATACAAACAGCTCATGCAACTCTATGTCAAAAAAAAACAAACAATCTAATAAAAACAAATGGGCAGAAGATCTAAACAGACATTTCTCCAAAGAAGACATACAGATGGCCAAAAAGCACATGAAAAGATGCTCAGCATTGCTAAATATCAGAGAAGTACAAATGAAAACTACAACGAGGTATCACCTCACACCAGTCAGAATGGCCATCATCAAAAGTCTACAAATGATAAATGCTGGAGAGGGTGTGGGGAAAAGGGAACCCTCCTACACTGTTGGTGGGAATGTAAATTGGTGCAGCCACTATGGAGAACAGTATGCTTTAAAAACAATATTTTTAAAAACTAAAAATAGAACTACCATATGTTCCAGCAATCCCACTCCTGGGCATATATCTGGAGAAAATCATAATTCGAAAAGACACATGCACCTCAATGTTCACTGCAGAACTATTTACAATAGCCATGACTTGGAAGCAACCTAAATGTCCATCAATAGAGGAATGGATAAAGAAAATGTGGTATATGTATACGATGGAATGTTACTCAGCCATAAAAAAGAGCAAAATAATGCCATTTGCAGCAACATGTATGGACCTAGAGATTATCATACTAAGTGAAGCAAGTCAGACAAAGAAAATTATCATATGCTATCACTCACATGTGGAATCTAATTTTAAAATGATATAAATGAACTTATTCACAAAACAGAAACAGACTCACAGATTTTGAAAACAAACTTATGGTCACCAAAGGTGAAACATGGGGGGAGGATAAATTAGGAGCTCGGGACTAACATACACACACTGCTATATATAAAATAGATAACCAACAAGGACCTACTATATAGCACAGGGAACTCTACTCAATATTTTATAATAACCTAGATGGGAAAACAATCTGAAAAAGAATGAATATATGTGTAACTGAATCACTATGCTGTACACCTGAAACTAACACAACATTGTAAATCAACTATACTCTAATAAAGTTTAAAAAAATAAAATAAAACAGGTAGCTGGTATTTGGCAAAAGGGACCTAGGGTCTTTCCAACAGGGCTGGCAAGATTGTTAAAACCCATACAGTGACAGGAAAGAAGAAAAGTTTGGGCAACCTAATGAAGTTAAAAGATTTGTAGATGTGGAAGAAACTTCACTCTGTTTCATTAAGCGGGTGTTTGTTGAGTGCCTTTAGTATGCCAGGGAATGTACAAGGCACTCTAGATATAATGGTTGTGGAGAAAAGAAAGCTATTTCCAGGAAGAGAGCTATTACTCCAGTTCCAGATCCCAATACACAGGGAGTCTGTAACTAAAATTACCATCACCATTAGGGGACATAGCTATGTGAACCAATAGAGCAACGATTTCCCAATTTACCAGTCAAACCAATTTTAATATCTTGCTAACCAATGGGGCAATCATTTTGAAACCTGCCAGTCAATTGAATTTATTAACTAGATAATTTGATCAACATCTGGTATTGGGACATATTCAAAATTGGTAGATGTAATAAAATTAATTGATTTGATGAACGTTTTTCCTTGAACGGAGTGGTTGTTTGATTGCTTTAGAAAATTGATTTTAGAACATTTCAGAATTACTGTATGGGTCATTATTCCAGTTCAGCAACTATGTGACCCATAAGGCAATGGATTACCTTCTTTGTAGCTCATCTGAAGGAAATAAATAATCATGACTTGATCTTCTCTAAGGGTTTCATGAATCAGCGGCTAAAGCCTATTAATTCTTCCATAAATAGAGCTTTCAACATTCTGGGTCTTGGAAAGGAATAGGAGTGAGGCTATCTCTTGGATTTTATCAGCCACTGTTTTTCCACAATAGTGTTTACCCAATATATACATTGAAAAGTAAGGAAAACACTATTGTTACTCCCTGTCAGCTGTTTACTGAAGGAACTGAATTCTGAGGCATTCCAGCTCTTTTAAGCCTGGATTGATAATTCCTATCAGGTTTCAGATCGCAATGCCTTCCAGGTCAAGAGCCGCTTGCTGTGCAAAGTTCAGTTTTACAATTTTACCCGGCTTTATCCCCACCTGTACTTCACTCCTCCATCCTTTAGTGAAAACTGCATTACTTTGAAGTTGAAGGTTACACTCAGGCAGGCAGAGCAGCTTTACTCCCACCATGAGTTGGAACAGATAATGGATTCTACAGAGCAGGTGTCCAATTGACCAAGGTCATCGAACAATGACTCCGTGTAAATACCCAAATTGAAGTTGTGGACAAACTCAGCACATGACAGGTGCAGGTGATGAGTGTCCTTTTGTCTAGCTGTCATGGTGACCTGAGGACACGGAACAAATCAAATGAAGAAGCCTGTGCCTACCTTAGAAGGTTATGTCTTCACTAACCCTGTAGCAACCAGCAGTCTGGCATAACTTGATGGGAATCTCTGCACTTGTTTGGATGATTTTGTTTCTCGGGAGCTATTTGTTCAGGGGAAAAAACTGAAAGTGGAAAGATGAAGTCGTTTTCTCCTGACATTTCCAAGGATGAATACGTATGAAGGACAAGCAGGTAAACTCTTCTTCCAAACGGTCAATCCAAAGAACCTAGAAAGTCCTTCAGAGTTGCGAACATAAGATCGCAACTTCAAGAAAAGCACAAGTAAGAAAGTCAGAAGACTGCTCCTGGGAAAGAACAGGAATTATAACCACTATATTACAAGTTCATGGTTCTTGGCACTGCACTGAAGTTTCAATTTGAGACAATGCCTGAAAGTCAAAGTCAAAAGCATCAAATACGTGCGAGGTGTGGATGATTAAAGTCACAAAAAATGGATTTAAGTTACTAGGATTTAAAAAATACATAGTTGATAAAAGAGTTTTATAAAAACCCTTGAATTATACATGGCTAGGATACATATATTAAAATAGTTTATAGCATTTTTTTCTGGTTTCATAGCTGAAAAGGCTAACAGTGTTAAATGCTTTGCTCAATGTTAAATCATTAGAAAGTGGATGAGTGTAAAGCTCTCATAACTGTGAACTTAATGAGTGTTAAGTTGCTTTATATTTTCAGTGTAGCAAAGAGGTCAGCAAACATTTCTGTAAAGGGCTATATTGAGAGAGAAATAAGACGACCCCTTGAATGACTTGAAACAGGCTGTACACATTAATACTGGTTTATAGAATTGTTCCCCATTCCATAATGGTGAAGGCTGAAGTTAAATGACTTTTCAGTGTTATATCTTTAGAGTGGAAGGGCCCAAACTCAAAGCCATGTCTTCTGGCTGTCAACCTAGTCCTCTTGTAACTTTACCAGAGCACGTGTAGCACTCTGTGTATCAAAAAAAGGGGGGATGCTCCAAATAGGCACATGAAAAGATGCTCAACATCACTAATCATTAGAGAAATGCAAATCAGAACTACGAGGCACCACCTCACACTGGTCAGAACGGGCAGCATCAAAAAGTCTACAAATCACAAATGCTGGAGAGGGTGTGGGGAAAAGGGAACCCTCCTACACTGTTGGTGGGAATGTAAGTTGGTGCAGTCACTGTGGAAAACAGTATGCAGGTTCCTCAGAAAACTAAAAATAGAATTACCATATGATCCAGCAATCCCACTACTGGGCTTATATCCAGACAAAGCTCTAATTCAAAAAGATACATGTGCCCCAATGTTCATAGCAGCACTCTTCACAATAGCCAAGACATGGAAACACCTAAATGTCCATTGACAGATGAATGGATAAAGAAGGTGTGATATATACATACCATGGAATACTACTCAGCCAAAAAAAAGAGAATGAAATAATGCCATTTGCAGCAACATGGATACGACTAGAGATTATCATACTGAGTGAAGTCAGAAAGAGAAAGACAAATACCATATGATATCACTTATGTGTGGAACCTAAAATGTGACACAAATGAACCTATCTGTGAAACAGAAACAGAATCACGGACACAGAGAATAGACTGGTGGTTGCCATGGGGGGGGGGTGGGAGAGGGATGGATTGGGAGTTTGGGATTAGCAGATGCAAACTATTATATATAGGATGGATAAACAACAAGGTCTTACTGTATAGCACAGGAAACTCTTTTCAATATCCTCTGACAAACCATAATGGAAAAGAAAATGAAAAAGAATGTATATATATGTATAACTCAGTCACTCTGCTGTACAGCAGTAATTAACACTGTAAATCAACTATACTTCAATAAAAAAATTTAAAAAAAACTTAAAAGGCCTCCAGAAAGCTCTGAGTCCAACGGGGCCTCTTAACTTCTCTTCCTCCAGGTTCAGTGCAGCCACAGTTGTGTGGGAACACTTGCCCTCTGTGCTGAGAGTAGGAGCTACAGCCTTCTCTCTCGCTAAAGATACAGTTGGCCAACAAATATAATTTCGAGCACCTAGTGTATGCCAGACATTGTTCTAGTTGCTGGGCTACAGCATGGCTAATTCCTTTCCCTCAAGGGACTTTTATACTAGTTGGGAGAGATAATCAACAAGCATCAAATAACTAAATCAATCAATCATACCCAATTCTGATCATTGATAGGAAGAAAATAAAATGGAACACAATAAGAAGTAACGAGCACTGGCAACTTAAGGAGGGGACTGAGGCAGGCTGAGTTTTTCAGCGAGGCTGGCTGGTGGGTTCATCAAGCAGGGAGATTGCTGAAGCAGCAGTAACAGTACCCTAAACAGTAGCTTGAATATTGGAAACAGTAAATGATGAAGGGGACAATGAGATAACATTTCCAATATATATTATTGTTGTGGACCAGGTGACCCATCCAGTGTTCTGAATCTGGGCCAAGAAATGTGGACATGCAGAAGAAAATGAGACAGCTTCAGGGTGGAGAGTGAGGACAGGCTTTCCTAGGAGAGAGAGAATAATGGTGGTGCTGGGGTTATACTACCTCTTAACCCTGAAGTTATCCCACATTATCTTAAAAAGGGGTAGATAACAGTTGATAGGTGCTGGGGTTATATTACCTCTTAACCCTGAAGTTATCCCACATTATCTTAAAAAGGGGTAGATAATAGTTGATACATCCAACACTTATCATGTACCAAGCAAACACTTTACATGAATTAGTTCACATAGGAGGATTACCTCACAGAGACTATTGTCCGCGTTGTAGAAATAAGGAAATCGAGGCACAGGTGGCTTGAGTAACTGTCCTGTGAAAGGCTAAATAATGCCTCCAATGAGGTTCATGTCCTAATCCTCAACACCTGGGAAGATGTTAGCTTACATGGTAAAAGGGACTTTCCAAATGGGAATTAATTTCGAACTTTGTGATGGAGAGATTATTCTAGATTATCTGGATTTGCCCAATGTAATTATAAAGATCCTTATAAGAGTCAGAAAGGAGATGGAAGCAGAGGCAGGAGTGATGTGGCCAGGAGCCAAGGAATGTAAGCAGCTTCTAGAAGCTGGAAACGGCAAGAAAATATAGTCTCCCCTAGGGCCTCCAGAAGGAATGTCACCTTGATTTTAGCCCAGTGAAACTGACTTCAGACTTCTGTCCTCCAGAACTGTAACATAAATTTATGTTGCCTTAAACCAACTAAATTTGTGGTAATTTGTTTCAGCAGCAATAGGAAACTAATACACTGCCCAAAGCCACGGAGCTACTAGGTGTCAGGGCCAGAATTAAAATCAAGGCAATCTGGTGCCAGAGCAGAGGTTAAAGCACTGTTATAGGGCCTCTCACAGGCAAAATAAAATTACAGGTTGAATGCAAAATAAGCGTCACCTAGCTTTTCCTCTTATGCTCAGAATTCCAGGTCTCAGAGAGACAGAGAGAGAGAGAGACAGAGAGAGAGAGAGAGAGACAGAGACAGAGAGAGAGAGAGAGTAGTGGGATCCTATACCAGCTGGTACACACCAGTCCCCCTTCCTTGCTCCATGTTTTCAGTCATGGACCCAAGAGATCACTAAATAAACCTCCCATTTGAGAGATGAGAAATTTGAGGGCTAAAAGGTTGTGATTTCAAGTTAACCAGATGGTTGGTGAAACAGCTAGTTACACAAGGGTCAGGTGGTGATGTGGAACTACCCACTGATCTCATTGACCGTATGGAGCACGAGCAAAGAGGCTGTGTGGCAAGTGAGAACAAAAGATCCAGGCTTCCTGAAACCTGTGCTGCTCGTTATTCGCTTAGAAACGGTGGGAGAAGAAATGTTAATTGCACATCTACCCAATATAATATCTCTAGAAGAATCCAAAGTTCTCACTGTAGCAACTTTTTAGCCCCTTGTGATTATTATATTCCTAAATATTAGCCACTTTTATAACCTGGTCGCTGCCCCCAGCTCTCTAACACAACACCTACGACAAAGTGGGTGCTCATAAATATTACTTGAATTAAACAATAAGCTTATGATAGCATCCTTAGACTAGTGCTTTTTCCACATTTAAGGTGCACGCGGATCCTTTGTAAGCCTCGTTAAAATGCAGATTCAGAGCCAGAAGGTCTGGTTGGGGCCTGAGATTGGGCATTTTACCAAGTTCCCATATGACGCTGACACTGCTGGTCCATGGTCTATAGTTTTCAACGTCCCTTAAAATGAGACCTCCCTATCCATATACAAAATAAGCCATACAAAGTTTAGTCATTTAATGAAAGTTTGCAAATATGGCACAGAAATAGATTTTTCCCCTTTTCGGTACCCCTGCCTTCCCAGTAAAGAGAGCAAATTAGACGCCAGGGTTCAATGGAAAAAGTTGGAACAGTGCCGCCAAATACCTGCTCCCTGCGCCGAGCTCTGTCTTCCAGACGCAGGGAAGGGCGTAATGAGAAGACGGAGGGAAGTTTCCGGCAGCTCCCACGGCTCTGCTCCTCCTCCGTTTTCAGCTGTTAAGGAGCATCTGCCCCTTTTGAACCGCCGAAGTCACGGGCTAACACACCCGAGCGCCGCGCCCGCCTCCGCGCCTTTGCCCAGGCGGAGACGGCCGACGCGCGTGCGTGCGCGTTCGGTATAAATAGATTGCAGGCGGCAGCCACTGGACAGAGCCGGGCTACGGGCACGGCGGGCCATGGCGGGCGAGGACCACCAGTGGCAGGGCAGCATCCTCTACAACATGCTCATGAGCGCTAAGCAAACGCACGCGACTCCGGAGGCGCCCGAGGCACGGCCGGGGGGCGCGTGCTGGGGCTGCTCCTGTGGCTCGGAGCCCCCGGTGGGCAGAGAGGGGCTGCCAGGTGAACGGGCAGTGGCGCTCCTGTACCGCTGCTGCTTTTGCGGTGAAGACCACCCGCGGCAGGGCAGCATCCTCTACAACATGCTCACGAGCGCGAAGCAAACGCAGGAGACTGCGGAGGCGCCCGAGGCCCGGCTGGGGGGCGCGTGCTGGGGCTGCTCCTGTGGCTCGGAGCCCCCAGTGGGCAGAGAGGGACTGCCGGGTGGGCGGGCCACGGTGCTCCTGTACCGCTGCTGCTTTTGCGGTGAAGACCACCCGCGGCAGGGCAGCATCCTGTACAGCTTGCTCACCAGCGCAAAGCAAACGCACGTGGCTCCGGAAGCTCCTGAGGCGCGGCCGGGGGGCGCGTGGTGGGACCGCTCCTACTGCGCGCAGAGGCTGGGGGGCAGAGAGGAGCTGCCGCGCGGGCGGGCCTTGGCGCTCCCGTACCGCTGCTGCTTTTGCGGTGAAGACCACCCGCGGCAGGGCGGCATCCTCTGCAACGTGCCCACGAGCGCAAAGCAAACGCACGTGGCTCCAGAGGCACAGCCGGGGGGCCCCTGGTGGGACCCCTCGTGCGGCGCGCAGCGGCGGGTGGCCCTCAAGAGCCCACAGGTGGTCTGCGAGGCAGCCTCGGCAGGCCTGTTGAAGACGCTGCGCTTCGTCAAGTACCTGCCCTGCTTCCAGGTGCTGCCCCTGGACCAGCAGCTGGTGCTGGTGCGCAGCTGCTGGGCGCCGCTACTCCTGCTGGAGCTGGCCCAGGACCGCTTGAACTTTGAGACGGTGGAGACCTCGGAGCCCAGCCTGCTGCAGAAGATCCTCACCACCAGGCGGCGGGAGACCGAGGGCGACGAGCCGCAGCCACATTTGGTACTGCCGCCGGAGGCCGAGCATTTGCCGTTGGCCGCCGAGGTCCAAGCCATCAAGGGCTTCCTCGCCAAGTGCTGGAGCCTGGACATCAGTACCAAGGAGTACGCCTACCTCAAGGGGACCGTGCTCTTTAACCCGGGTAAGGGCGCCGGCCTCGGCTCTGGCTTTTCTCTGCTCCGGCTTTTCTCTTCTCCTACAAGCACTGGGCAGTACCCACCCCTGGCACAGACACTTGAAGAGTTTTCATTGTTAGGGGAGTTTGGGGGGCACAAGTCAGGAATCATGACAAACTCAGCAGAGTTGGGGGAGCTCCAGAAACCATTCCTCGTGGGTGGGGTGCTGCCAGAAACTCAGCCGAGAGGAGGGTTTTTTTTTTTGTTGAGGTTTGTACTTAATCTCTCTACACCTTTCTGTTACTACGGAAAAGTATGTGCTTTCAGGGACATGGCTATTCCTTCTCAAATCTTTTAAATCCAGTAGTATAGCTTTAAAAAAAAAAGTCTGTGTTCACTGCAAATTTTGCAACGTCTCTTTCTGAAACCCAGCTCTGAAATTTACTAGAACCTTTTGGTTGGAGGAAGTCTATTAAGGCTGGCAAGAGAGGAAATATTTGTTAAGAACCCACAGAGACACCATCCCCTGGGGACACTGTCAGGACACTGGACTTAGTGTTTCATGTGTCTGTCTCTGAATGGTCATTTTAATGGTCCTAAGCAGCTGGACTGTCTCATCATCTAAGTGTCTGTAAGTATCAGGTTAGCAAAGGGGTAGGAGAAAGACATGTTAGAGACTGCATGCAGGAGCACTGCATTTTAGACACCTTAGAGACCTCCTAATCAACCCCCTCTGCCCTTCACCCTTTCCTCATCCCATTGGCAGGTTCGGTAGTCTAGTCCCAAGTGACCTTACTCCAAAATAAATGGCCAGTAAGTTGTGGAGCATGGGTCTCCAGTCTCCTGGGCCCAAGGGGATGTCTGCTGCACCACACTTTCAGGTTGTCTGTTGGGTGGTGGACACTCTGCCCCACACAGTGCAACCGACTCATTGGAGAAAATCTCCCTGGACAGCCCAGCACCTTGTCTCGAGTATGTCCTACTACTAGAGTCATCTTCAACCAGCATCCTTCCAGAAGGGTCACAAGTGGGCAGGAAGTTTCCAGACAGCTTGAGTTGGGAGAGTATTTATCATGCTCCCTCCACATCCTTTTTTCCTGACACCAGGAGTCTCAGGGTCATGTCCTTGCCTCCTGCCTAGCACTTTTGAAGGGGTATAGAGCAGGATTTAGTGGGATAATAATTCATTCAGACCTCACATTTCAGGACTTAAGAGACCTCAGCTCATCCCAGTGATCATGATAGGTTACTTTTTGCTTGTATCATTGTTTTCTAAACCTACCTGTGCACTTGGTGGTGTTGGCAGGGAAGGCGGTCCTTCAAAGTCTTTCCGGGCCCCTCCTCTACAAGTTCTGATTCGGTAGCTCTGGTGGAGGGTCAGCAAATCTGCATCCATAATAAGTGCCTCAGGTGGTTCATTGGGAAGACAGTGTTTTCTCGCTCCTTCAGCTGTGTTATTAGACACCTACCATGTGCTTTGTTCTGTTGGAATAAAAAGGTAAGACAAGGGCTCAGCTTTCAAAAGTTTACATTCCACTAGTTCCCCTCTTTCCCTCCACCCTGTTTTGCATCTCTTATTCTTGCTCTGCTTTTCTGAATCCTCTCTCAAATAAGTTTAACCAGCTAAGCTGGGTGTGCTTTAAACATAAATATACCTGCATCTGGGAAAAAGTAATGCCTGCTAAGTGTGTGGCCTTTCTTTGCTGTTTATCATTTTGTATCCCCTGATCTTTAAGTTTAAACATTTCCCTCCCGCCTCCCATGGAGTCCATCTATCTGCCTTTTCTCTTTCTTGATTTTACTTTGAAGGCAAGTCTTTTTCTGGTGGGGGGGACACTTTTAGGGGATGATGGGAAAAGAGCAGTGTGGTATGAAAGCAGAGAAAAGTGGAGTTCACAAGATGAAGTTTTAATAAGCCATGAATTTAGACCTGGGGGAGCTTCCGATTTCTGGTGGTTTCACACAAGCCTCTTCTTACCCTCATGAATGGAATCCAAGTGCAATAAAATTGGGTCTCAAGCCTGGATAATGAGCTGTAGGTAGTAGGGGATGGTAATCCGTGGACTGGGGTAATCAGAATTGGAATATGGATTAGAGATGTTGCTGTATTTTTGTTCTCATTTATCAGATTTGATATTTGCCTGTACTAGAAATGACTCGCCTATTGCTATTATTTTTTTTGAAAGAACACTGGCTGGTTCTGTTACTATTAGCATGATGCTTTTAAAATACTTTTCTGTTGGATTTTGTAGAAAAAGGGAAGGAAAATGATTACAATAATCAACATCATTTACACCTAATGGTAAATTGGTAATTTCTTAATTACAAGTTAAAGAATTTTACAGTAATATTACTATCATGGAGGATCAAAGGACTTTTAAAAGCAGCCTCCTCTTATCACGTTCTTTATAAAACTTAGAGGCATTTAATCTTTCCTGCATTGCATTTCATTCAGTTTTACTTGGATATCACACTGTACTGCAAGAAGGTCATGCAATCTTTATTTGAAAAGTAACTTTTGTACCATGTTGCAATCGATGTTTTCATGTTTACTTTTTTTTTTTTTTTTTTGCGGGCCTCTCACTGCTGTGGCCCCTCCCGCCGCAGAGCACAGGCTCCGGACGTGCAGGCCCAGCGGCCACAGCTCACGGGCCCAGCTGCTCTGCGGCACGTGGGATCTTCCCGAACCGGGGCACGAACCCGCGTCCCCTGCATCAGCAGGCGGACTCTCAACCACTGCGCCACCAGGGAAGCCCCCATGTTTACTTTTTAACCCTCTGATGGCTATAAGACAATGCTTTCAAAGACTGCTTTATTTTTTTTTAAAGAACCCTTTGGAATGCTCATTTGAATCACTTTTTTAAAAACCTCCCCAGTACAGAAATCATGGTACAATGAGTTAAGTGGCCAGAGTTATCTCTTAAATTATTATGGGACTGTAGACTAAAATCAGCCTGCAGGCAAATAATTTAAATGAGACTGTCAGCCACAGTTGGTGGCTGTGAAGTTTACCACCATGGGCGGTAATCATTACAGTGGTGGGAAATTCAAGGGAGGATGGTAAAATATTACCTAGCAAAGCCTCTTGCCTTTATACTAAGGCCTGTTTGCCATAGGTAAAAGGTGCACACTTCTTGAAATAATTTTAATTTCTTTGTACGTGCATAGATAGTGAACTGGAGCAATGATTCATTAAACTATATTCTACTGTCATACTGAATTAAGTGTGCATTTGTTGGCTCAGGGCCAGCAGTTTTTAAATGTGAGCATACAAACATAGTGAATATTAAATAAGAATAATTACATGATATTTCCTTCTTGGAAGCGTTGCTCCTGAAACCTTAGAAGTGGTTTGGCACTTCATCCTTGCTGTTGAAAAGAACTTTTAACCAGGAAGCTTGAGCGTTTTTTTAATTGGGGAAGGGGGCAGAAATTGGATCTGTTTAAAAAGCTAGCAAAGGGCTCAGAGTGAGCTGATTCTAACAAAGAGGTTTTTCTCCCTTTTTCTCCTCCAGACCTACCAGGTCTGCAGTGCGTGAAGTACATCCAGGGACTTCAGTGGGGAACCCAGCGGATACTCCGTGAACACGTCAGGGTGACACACAGGGGGCACCAGGCCAGATTTGCCGAACTGAACAGCACCCTTTTCCTGCTGAGATTCATCAATGCCAATGTCCTGGCCGAACTGTTCTTCAGGCCCATCATCGGCCCAGTCACAATGGATGATATGATGCTAGAGATGCTCTGTGCGAAGTAATGAAGGCACGGGGGCCACACACATGCAGTTCACCATGAAGCACAAATGAGGAGCTGTGGGCAGAAGAGTGTAAAACAGAGTAAAATAAACTTTATTATTTTTACATGCATAGTATTTCTGTATTCAATTAAAGAAAAACTTTAGTTACAAACAATTAGAAAATCCTCTGTTCCATACTGTCTCATTGCAAAGGAAAACTTTTGCCAACAGGTAACACATCTCTGTACATCTTTAAGGAACGAGCAGGGGGACTACACTCATATGCTATTTTCACAAGTTTAGCCACTCTGTCCATTGAACCTGCCAAAATCAAATTTGTAACTTTAACTTATAATGTTAAGGCGTTAACCACTAATTTGATTGCGAAAAGGTTCATCAGGGTTTAAGTAGGGCTTCAAAAAATATTAAAAACCTAGGCAACATAAACAAAAATTGTCTTTGTAGGTTGACTTGGCTCTATCTTCTCCACTCCCATTGGCTGTGTGCAAGACTGTCTTTGTACCAAGTCAAGTGGAAATCTGTGATCAGAGAAGCACCTGAAAGTGAAGTAGGAGATTTTTCAGAGTTTTGGTGTGGGATTTTTCTGTACACAGCAAGTAAAGTTCAACAAGAAACTTACATTCTATAAGGAGGCACTATAGTTCCAGAAAAATCAACATCGTTATAAACCCCCAATTATATCTCACCTTTTAGATACATTATATATGTAACTGTCACATCGAATGAGCACGGTATGAAATATAGTGACTTTATTGTTGGCTCCTGCTGCCCCTTTAAATGCAATCAGTAGAACTAGTTCTTCCTTGTCCCCAGATAAAATTTAGGGCACCTAATGTTTATTCACTGATAGGTAATAAATTGCCCATCAGTGATTAATACATCTAGGTAATCTAGGGTAATAACCCATTGCAAGGAGTCTTGAAATTTCTTTTGTGCAAACCCCTTTGGCAGTCTGATGAATTCTATGGACATCTCAGAATCAGTCTCTCAGAATAATGCAGCAAATAAAATACTTAGGATTACAAAGAAAATAAATTATGTCATAGTACTAAAAATGTTAAACTTGGACTTCGCTGATGGCGCAGTGGTTAAGAATCTGCCTGCCAAGGCAGGGGACACGGGTTCGATCCCTGCTCCGTGAAGAACCCACATGCTGCGGAGCAACTAAGCCCGTGCGCCACAACTACTGAGCCCACGTGCCACAACTACTGAAGCCTGTGCGCCTAGAGCCCGCGCTCCACAACAAGAGAAGCCACCACAATGAGAAGCCCACGCACCGCAACGAAGAGTAGTCCCCGCTCTCCGCAACTAGAGAAAGCCCACGCGCAGCAACGAAGACCCAACGCAACCAAAAATAAATTTATAAAAAAAAATAGTTAAACTTTCTGCTGTACAGCAGTGACTCAGTTATACATATATTTACATTCTTTTTTAATATTCCATTATGGTTTATCTCAGGACGTTAAATATAGCTCCCTGTGCTATACAGTAGGACCTTGTTGTCCATCCATTTGATAAATCAATGATACTTCAATTAAAAAAATGTTAAGTTTTTAAAATATTTTGAAATGTGGTATAATAATATACATCTTTATCAACACAAAAACCTATCTGGTGGCAGGTCTAATATCTAAATTTCAAGCCAGTGATCAATAGAATTGAAACTTCAAAATAATCTACGTCTATAATGTGATAAGAAAATATTTGAGATTTCCATTAGTGATTGTGTTGGGGGACCCCAAGATCAACACCCCACTCAGGGATTTGCTAGGTCTCGTGGGCCTCAGCCTATAGTTGTCTTCAGGGCTAAGACTCATTACAGAGATATGGTAAGGATATACAGCCAGATCATAGGGGAAAAGACACAGGCAGAGTCTGGAGGAATCCATGTGCAGGGTTCCTTTTGCTCTCCCCCTCCCATGGGGGGTCACAAGCACGTTATTCCTCAGCAATAAAAATTCAACAACATGGGTGTGATATTTCTGCCCAGGGAAGCCCTTTGAGACTCAGAATTTAGGGTTTCTATTGAGGGCTGGTCACATGGGCACCTTTTACCTAGTATGTACCAAAATTCCAAACACACAGAAAGGGAACAGGGTCTAAGCATAAATCCCCTTGTTTGCACAAACACTCTAGGCCCAGTGAGCCACTCTTACGAGTTAGTTAGGGAAGGGCGGGAACATTCCCCAAATCGAAGTTCCTAGATGTCAGCCAAGGGTCAACCTTGCAAGCAGGCCATTCTAAGGATAGCAGTCTCACTCTTGGTATGTGAACTCCTCTTCGCAATCCACTCCCTTGGCCCTTAGGCAAGGAGTCTTGACAGAATTATGGTCAGGAGAATATCAGGGTGAGGCCAGCCTGCAGAATTGATTTCAATGGTGCCCTGTACGGGTCCTTCACAAAGCCAGTTAAAACATATCCCATTAGCCACAAAGGTCTATCTTAGAAAGCCAAGTGCCTTCCTCCATAACTTCCTGTATGAGCCTTTTTTTTTTTTTCTTTTTTTTTAACCTGGCCGGAGGTATCAATTCAGGGCCCTGCAGAGCTCTGGCCAGTAAGACGAGACTGACCCGAAGCCTTGCAGGGCTGAGGCAGTGTCAGAATAGTCAGGGCACACATCCAAGAAGTACAATCCCCGAGGGTGCACTGGAAACAAAGAGTTTCCGATGTTCGGGCACTCCACGCAGGACACACATTGGGCAGGCGGCATAGGCTCACAGGGCCCCCAATGTGGCTTCCCACCATGGTTCCTCCTGTCCTCGGGTTCTCAGTCTGGTCCGAGTCATTCAGTTCAGTCCTTGCTTTCAGGCAGACTGCCTGAGGCAGTCTATTCCAAACAGTTCTGCCAGCGACACTGGTTCGTCACCTGCCAAGGGTGAACTACATTTGGAGGTGGTGAGCAGGGACCGCAGGAGCTGGCCAGCCCCCGCTGTCTCACAGGCAGTTATGAGCGATCTGGGCTTGGCTGTCCATCTGAATCCGACGCGCCCCCACAGCAGCTTGCAAGGCAGAATGAAGGAACATTCTTCTATAGCAAGAGCCTAAAGCTTCCAGAAGCAGTGTTGAAAAACAAAGATCATGAATGCCCCAACCCCGCCCCGTGCCTACCCAGGAGCCAAGGGTGTTCTGGTTGTTCTCTCTGTTGTTACAAAATCTGTGAGTCCTATTCATTAATCCTAACTTTACAATTTTTCCTAATCATTTCTTTTTGGCCCAGAACTTTTATCTGCAAGAGGGACACAAGCTTTTTAACAGAATAACGTTTTTAGAACTGAACCAAAAAGACACGTCATATTCAGGAACTGGTCAGGGTGAAATTGAAACTAAGCCCCCCTAAAACCCAGTTTTCCTTACCAAGTTTATGATTAATCTCTCTATCCAAAACTTTATTCCCTTCCTTGTCTCCTCTCACCTCAATCCTGTGCGAACTGAACACTAATCAACCACAGTCAGATGACTAAAAGTGCTGTTGTCAATAACACCATTAATGTACTAAAACTGCTATTATAGATATAATAATGTACAAATTCAGTTTGTTTCTCCAGGGCAAGGTGAGCTCACAGACCCCCAAGCCATGGACCACCTGGCTCCCGAAACCCGGATTCAGAAATGTCACAAGACGATGATTAATCCCAGCCTCTTTGTTCTTCCCCTTGAAAACATGCCTAATTCAAAGACCAAGCTGGAGTGGATCTGAGGCTTGTCTTCCACTCCCTTGCTTGGCACCCTACAAATAAACCCTTACTTTTCTGTAAACACCCGCTGTCAGAGTTTGGCTTTCTGTGCCACGGGCACATGAGCCCTTGCTCGATAACAAAAGTCTGATTTTTCGACATTTGAAAAAAATGGATTAGATAATCCCTCCTTCCCCCATGCCTCCTGTCCTGATCATTTATCTGATGAGCAGCCTAGAAAAGATGAAACCCTCTCTGAAGACTGCTGCACTGAATGATCCAAGGGCCTTCCTAAGGCCTGTGCAGCAGGAGAAAGGTGAGGGAAATAGAGTCAGGCTGTCAGTCCACTGTTGCAAATGGCAGCTAATCTGGGAAAGCAGAACACAACAGCACTCAGGCATCTCCCCTTATCACCCACCCCACACTGGGGTTCCAGAGTCTGATCTGCCAGCCGGGCAGAGGGGTCCCCGGGACCACCCTCCCACAACTTCACCTTTCAGCAGGAGTCACAAGTGAGGACTGCAATCACGCTCTGCATCGGGACTACAGAGCCCATCTGCAACTCTATCTCAAATGGCTCCACTGGAGAACAACCCCCACCCTAGGGCACCTGCAAGTGATCCAGCTGGTCCAGCCAGCATTCAGATGTTTTCAGAGCTAGGGCCCCACAGAGGGGTGTCCTAAATAAATGTCCGGCAGCTCCAGAGTCTGAGTTCCCTTCACTGAGCCTGTGCCTGCTTTCAGCTGAACACAGCTCAGTGCTGACAGTGAAACAGCCCATAGCAGACAGTATTAGGTTTTAGCTGAAATCGGGTTCAGGCAATTAGGATCTGTGAATTCAGCATATCAAAAATACCAGCAGCTTTTCCTCAGCAGCAGCAAAGCTGAGACACTGTAGGGCCAGACACCTGTGTGCCAAGTCCAAGTGACAAGCCAGGTTTTCCCAAGCACTTTTCACCCTGTCAGACTTAGAGTCCAAATTGACTCAAGCAAAAATAAACACATCAGCGCAGAAAATCATCATACCCTAAGGGGTCAGGAATGATTTTACAAGTGCTTATTAGCAAAATAAAAACTGCTGTCTAAAATTCTAAGTATGTATCTTCATCTGGACACTGGTTCCCTTTTCCCAAAGGCTCCAATACGTAAAATCATAGCAAAAAATCATCAGTTACAGAGACTTCTTTCCAATACTAAGAGTTTCAATTCCGATCTGCCAACCTGTGGCAGAAAGCAAGGGAGCTGTGTTCCATTAACACTTTTTTTTCCTTTGCTGTTTTCCCTGGTTGGGATGACCCCTCTAGCATTTATGAAATTAAAAGCATATACCATTTTATATTAGTTTTTACCATACATCCAGATGCAACAGCCACAAAACGCAAAGCTGTGATTTAAAATTCCTTTTCTTTCTCTTGACAAGTTTACTTAAAGCCCTAGCAGTAAATTCACCATTTACACCCTTCACATCACAGCTGCCCAGAGAACCCAGCTGGAGTGCTGGTTCAGCTGGGTTCTCTGGGAAGGGGGAAGGGGGAGGGGGAGCTGCAGTAGCAGCTATAGGCTGAAGAAAGGGCTAGAGTGGTTCTTCCTCTGGTTTACCTAAAGCCTTGCTCCATCCCTCAGAACAGATTTAGCTTTTTTTTCCCCCCTCCCACTTAGAGGAGAGAGCAACTATAAACTCACTTCTATGCTTGGGCCCTTTCTCCCCCTGCCCAGAGGAGGGACGGAGAAAAACAAGTCATCACCTGGGCTGCAGCTATTTTTTTCCCTCACTTTAGCGTGCATGACCAAAAGCAGCCTGGGGGATGCAGTGAGCAAACTCTAGGGATGGATCTATCATGTTGACATTCCATAGGAAGCTTTTACTTCTGACCACGAACAGCCACTCAGATGCTGCTTCATGCTATGGGTACCTCACTATAGCCACCCAGCTAGCGGGCTTTCGGCATTCCTTGCCTCCCTCTCTTTCTTTCTTTCTCCCCAAATAACACTGTAGCTAAATTTCAGTGAGTTGGAGTCATTCTAGCAAATTCCACCATTGTGTTGGAGGGCGCCAAGACCACCCCACGTTCAAATATTCGCTAGATGATCTCACAGCACTTGCATGTAGTTTTCATCACAGCTAAGATGATCTATAGCGATGTAGTGAAGACACACAGTTGAATCAAAAGGGGGGAAAAGACACAAGCAGAGTCGGGTGGAATCCGTAAAGCTTCATTATAATCTCTCTCTCCCATGAGGGGTCATTCAGGGTGCACACTTCCCCCTTCCCGACCGCCTCATCCCCACCCCACTCCAACAAAAATTAGCAACATGTGTGTAACGTTTTTCCCAGGGAAGCCCATTCCAGACATCGCTGGAGTTTTTGTTAGGGGCTGGTCACATGAACACCCTCTACCTAGCATGTACCAAAATTTCAGATTCCCAGCAGGAAATCAGGAACTCAGCATAAGCCACATTGTTTGCGCAAACAACCTAGGCACAGTCAACCACCTTTATCACTTAGGGAAGGGTAGAAATACTCTTGAAATGGTACTTCCCAGATTTAGCCAAGGGTCGGTGTTGTATGCAGGCCTTTCTAAGGATAGCACTCTTAAGCTTGCTATGTCAACTCTTTCCTGCACAGACACTGCCAATACTACTGTGTTGTGTTATGTGCATTCATAATTAAAGGAGAAGCTAAATTTCAGTTAGAGTTTAATAAAAATAACTATAACTATTTTTTCCCAAATTCATTGCACCTCTAATTTCTATCCACTGGCTCCTCCAACAGAGGGGATGTTCATTGATTACTGATTCAGAACCACTGCAAGTTAATAGCTCATTTTTCCCAGACTAAGGCTTTCGCAAGTTAAGTGCCTGCAGTGGGATAGCAGGGGCTTCTATCATCCCCCCACCTCGTAGGTCTAGTCCTCCTTCCTCATCTTGCTAGCTACATTTGCAGATGCCCATGGGGTTGGAAGACATCAAGGAGGAAGAGGTAAAGGGAGAAGAGTTCTCACCTGGATGATGCCCCGCACTCTGTACCTTTCTCTGGCCAGGGCAGATGTTTAGAGGTAACTCCTCTTACGTCGTGGGCACTTGCATAGATTATTTGGAGAACTTCCTCCACCTTTCTCTCATCCCAGATCTCTTGGGATCTCTCTCCTGTAACTACTTCTATATTCCTTCTAGTCTTGCTTCTCGTTTCCCAGTCCCCAGATCTCTTTGCTTCTCTCCAGGTCCTTCTACTAAGTCTTTTCGCTCCGCTAGGCAACTCTTTTGGGCAGGATATAAGCTAAACCTGTGGAAGCAGCCATGTGCGCTCCCGCTCTCGCACTCTCTCGCGCGCTGTCTTGCCCCTCCCCCTTTACAAGGGAAAGAGTTTCTGCTTTGGCAAACTTTGAGCGTGTAGGCTGCCCAACCCGGCCACCTGTTCTGTACTCTGCCATTCCGTGTTCTACCTAGCCTGTCTGTTGCCCTTTAGATTTCCAGGTGAGAGTCAGACACCAATCCCTGATATTCCCCAAACTGCAGTGGACACAGACGAACTCTCCAAGTTGTCCCCTTAAAGTCCTTTTGTTGACTTGCCTTGAAATGGGAAGTACCTCCGCCACTCCACCTTTGCCTTGCCCTCAGCACGCAGATGGTGCTCCCAAACATTTCTGTCTCCTTTCCGACTTCCGTACTTTTATACGCTTGATGTGGGTGAGGGATTAACAATCACGTCAACTTTGCAGTTCTTGCATGGTGATTTTAAACCTCATTCAGCATCTTGTTTTCTTTGTGCCTCAACAGAAACTTGCGACGGAATCCTATTTTAACGTCCAGTTATTAATGTGCATTCATTAACGTTCCTTTCCTAAACAGTTGAACTACGATCCGCATGTAAGTCCAATGAGAGTCTTTCCTTGGTACACATGATGATTTCAATCTCTGTCTCAGTTGTATTAAATCTGACCCTCACCTTCTTCTTTTCCATTTTCCTGTTTTAAAATTCTTATAAAATAATAAGGGCAAAGTGCAAGAAACTATTTAAATATTTCACAAACACTCTGATGGGCACACTAAGATGGCAAAACTTTAGAAATGCAAGTGTTGGCTGGCAAGCAGCACTGTCGTGAGAAAGCTCCAAATGTTCTCTCATCAGGTGATGGATGAAAGTCCACATTCAGCACAGGAAAGGTAGTTCTGGGGTTCAAGTGTATACTTCACTGAGGTGCTGATACTATCTGTAAAGAGTAGTTTGGCTTATAATATTCTTTTAAATTACTAATACCAACAGAGAAGTTGACACCTTAGAATTACTAAGTTAGATTTCCTTCCTTCCTTCCTTCTTTCTTTCTTTCCTCCCTTCCCTTCTTCCTTCCCTCCTTCCTTCCTCCCTTCCCTCCCTCCCTCCCTCCCTTCCTCCTTCCTTCCTAATAATACTAATCACTAAGAGGTGCAGTGAATAAATGACAGTTTGTCTCTACTGAAAAACAAGAGAACTTTTGGATTAATCTTGTTAGAGAATTTAGATCTGGATGTAAGAGGTCGGTAGAATGATTCAGGTGGGGGGCAAGCGAGAAGGCCTGACAATAGGTAGAAGACGGTCTTTTGATAGAAGCCACAGAACCTGAATGCCTACTTAGAAATTCTGTCCGAGTGGTTGCAGTGATCTCACTCTATTGTTGCCCTCTTTTTCTATCTGGTTGATGGTGTCCCCTGTAGCACTGAAATTTCTTTTCATTTTGACTTAATTTCATCTTGCATTTACATAAGGTATGATGAAACATGGCCACTAAAGTGAAAGTGAGTGAGATATTCCTCTGAAGAGAAATATACCAATAAAGTCATCTACAAATTCTTTAGAAGAGTAAACTCAGGCATTGTCACATCAGTTACTAAGTTATGTGTATGGATTTAAGAAGCCACCATTTAGTGTTTTAAAGTAACAATACCAGAGAGTTGGGCAGGCTTGTTCATTTCTTTTTATGGAAGTCTTACTGATCAGTAGTGCTGAATTCAACTCTTTTCTATTCTATTGTTGTCTGTATGAGTAATCGGTGACGTCTAACCCTGAACCTAACGTTTGAAGTCAGAAAATCTCATCAAACCATATGCCCAATTTTAGAGCAGAAGACCAAAAGTTCCGGCAGATATTTTAAGAGTGCTTTAAGTGATTAGAGAAAGATGCAAGATGGTCTACAGAAAACAAAATGTAAAAATAAGTAGAACAGAAATAGGAAGGTAGCAAATAGCAGAGGATGCGGGACAAAATAAGCAGGGAAAGGGGGAAAATAAATTCATAATATAAAATGTCAAATTTACATAAAATAGTCTAAATTATTACATTGTTTTACTCTTAATCCATGGATACAAAAAACCATAGAGTAGAGACTTCCCTGGTGGTCCAGTGGTTAAGAATCTGCCTCCCAATGCAGGGGACGCAGGTTTGATCCCTGGTCAGGGAACTAAGATCCCACATGCCACAGGGCAACTAAGCCCATGCGCTGCAACTCCTGAGCCCACACGCTCTAGCGCCTGCGTGCCACAACTAGAGAGAAGCCCACGAGCCACAACGAAGAGCCCATGCACCACAACAAATAATCCCGCATGTCACAACGAAGATGCCGCATGCCGCAACTAAGACTCGACACAGCCAAATAAATCAATAAACTAATTAATTTAAAAAAACATAGTGTATTTCAAGTAAAAGAACTATTTATTGTACCAAACTCTGTCTTGAGTGCTTTTCAAGGAGTGTATCTTTCAATCCTTACAATAGCTCTACAAGTTAAATCTATACTATCTTCCCAAATGAGTTAAGTCAAGGCTCAGTGATTGGGTATCTTTCCCAGGCCCCCATCACTAGCATAAGGCATGGCTGGAATTTGAAAGTAGTCCTGTATCATGAGCACATCTGAGTTTCTACCACCACACCACACTGTCTCCAACTTAGCTGCAGGAGCTAAATAGAAGTAAGTACATTTGTGACACTTTATAGAATACATCTAATATACCTTATTTTAAAATCCAGGTACCTAAGACTACTTTTGGGTTTTGGCTGTGAGTGGATCTGCTGGTTCCTATGTTGCCATTGTATAGTTACAGTGGACACGTTTTCCAGACCAGAAATTGGGACCCAAGGTATGACAAGGAGAGTTGCAGGTTTGTACACGTTTATATGAAAATTTTTATGAAGATATAAAATGTAAAGTACATTTAATTCTATGTTTAACAAGTCGCCTTACCTGAAAAGAAAAAGTCACGTGAAATATGGTCCACTTGGAAAATACCAAACATATGGTTCTGTAAGACATGCTTCTCTCCTTTATAGCCAAATCTTTTTGATGCTCTCAGGACCAGCTTTTACCCTTACTAATTTAGTCACAATCCTTGTTTAGCTAAGGACTTTGAAGCCATTTCACGCTTCAGTGCAGAAAGGTATTTAATGTTAGGATTCTGACATTTAAAAACACACGTAGAGGTTTTAATAATGTTGATGTAATTACAATGCTTTAAGTGGTTCTTTCTTACCTCCATGACACAATTGTAATGAGTCCAATGCTACTATTATCATTGCTTTTTAAATTATAAACAAGGGAATTGCCAATGTGGAAAATGAATCCTAATTCAAATTAGGTATAACGTGTAGAATATAAAATACAAGAAAACTGGCTTCCTTGGCTTCCTTTCTTCCTGCTACAAGATAAAATAATTACTTTTAATTAGCCCCCAAACCACTCACATCAATACATATATCTGGTTAAATACTAGAAATTATTTACTTGGGCATCTTATACAGGACAACACTTAAACAGTGGATGAATGATAGATAAATCCTTCTAATCAGTTGGATGACTGATTGAATCTGTGGTTCCATAATTAGAGAATGGTATTTCTCACTGTCCATACCCAAAATACCAAAATGAACCTAAATCCACTGGTTTGTAGACAGTTTCACTATTTAGTTTTACAATTATTAACACAGTATTATGGGGTCTGTATGCAGACTGCAGATATGTATACTTATATGAATTGGAGGAGGTGAGGCATATTCTTTTTGCTTCACCACAATTCATACTACTACTTATTATCTTATATATATTCTATTTTACTCACGTGGGTTATCTTCTGGGCTTCTAGGATTTTAAGAATTACTACTCGTGAGTGTGAGGATGACAGAAAACATATACATGTTATATTAGCCATTATATTAAAAACAACCCTTGGACACCTAAATTAGATTAATCATATATGTGAGCGTGCCAGTTAATCACTTTTTGACACTTAACCCCAAATTCTTTGCCTTGGTCTGTGATATCACAGGCACACCCTATAAACATTTCTCTTTTGCCAGTGGCACAATGTTGATTTCAACAATAGAAAAAACTTAAGGGACGCTGCCACGCAATAGCAGCAGGAAGACACTTTCCTTCCAGCTCTGGTCCTCCTTTCTTATTATTCAGCATGGGAGCCTAGTGACTCTCGTGGATCAGCTCCAGTCAGCTTCACTCTCCAGCCACACCCTCCCCACTCAGTGGCCCACCAGCTGTGATCTGTGCCCTCTGGCAAGTTTCTCTGGCGGTGGAGGATGCCTGCTCCTGCCCTCTTTGAAGACGTCTGAACCTCAGTCTTAGGAGGACCCTCTGCTAAGTTACTGTTCTTACATTGTCAACTCTCCTCACCCTAGACACTGTAATTATTTGTTTTAAAACTTGCTATCCCTAGACCCCTTCAAGTCTTCTTTTACCCCATTTAGTGTTTAACTACCTTTTATTTGTTATTAATTCTTTATGTTAATCTTCCCTATTCAAATTACTGGTGCTATTTCTTTTCCTCCCTATATCCAGACATACATAATGAGCAACTAAAGTCTAGAAAATTTTATTCTAGATAAGATGCACCAAAAATTGTTATAGGCAAGTTAACAGAGTGTTCTAGGAAATATAAATTGAAGCATGATCTATTGTATACCAAGTTTAAATTCTGTGTGCATAAATGGAGGCCTACTTCTTTATGTTATTTTATATCAATAAACTTTAATGAATACTAAAAGGCTGACTTTCTCATAAGAAGAAAGCTGAAAACCAGGACCATGAATTTTCAGCCTAAGATATCTGAAGTTATGCTGAATAATGACTTGAAGAAAAGCCAGTCTCCACAGATGCACACAAGGTACACAGAAAACCATGTAGGTGGGGCCTTTCCCTCAGTCACCATCTCATACACATGCCAACAAAATGCCAGGAAGTTATAACTGGGTGGACTGGGTGTCCTTTGTTCTCAAAACATTTTTCTTCTCTTTGTATGTAGGTAAGGATGTGCAGATCAATAAGCATTTTGATTTCAGCATGCAATTACATTCTCTTTGCTTGAGTTCCTCTGAGTTATGCACAAGGCTTCCTCCTCTGATGCCACTGTGTATTTGTTTTTCTGCTCTGATTTCAATGTATGCTGATGGCAAGTTAAATTATGAAAAACTTTACTCTTTAATTCCATCAAGATGTGGACATCGGGCTTCCCTGTTGGCGCAGTGGTTGAGAGTCCGCCTGCCGATGCAGGGGACGTGGGTTCGTGCCCCGGTCTGGGAGGATCCCACATGCCGCGGAGCGGCTGGGCCTGTGAGCCACGGCCGCTGAGCCTGCGCGTCCGGAGCCTGTGCTCCGCAACGGGAGAGGCCACAACAGTGAGAGGCCCGCATACCGCAAAAAAAAAAAAAAAAAAAAAATGTGGATATCAAAGAAAGGTAAAGATACAAATTAGACAGTACTAGGAAACTTGAACCTAGTTCAAGAAATAAATAGAAATAAATCATTTTCCCTTACACTTTCCTTATTCTTCCCTGTGCCATGCACCTCCAATTTGTATCAATGATTTTACTCTAGCCAAAGGCAAAATAGAGCAGAAAGTTGAATAATTCTGAAAAAGTATATTAAAAAGTTTGACTATTTGTTTGAAAATATTTAATTTTCTCACACCCATTTTTGTTTCACCAGTAAATGCCCTTTGTTAACTGAACTGGCAAATCTGTGAAAGACACAAACCTTAGTGCTAGGCCATTTAGATTGAATAATTTTGACCAGGTTGTGTTCATGGCATTTTTGCCATCATCAGTTCCTTCTTAATAGAGGACATGTATTTACTTAACAAACACTTACTTAGCATGTATATGCCAGACATCAGTATTATCAAGGCTAGATTATTTGCCCAAATCTGAGGAGGCAAAATCCTATGAGAGGCCTTCATTGGTTAATACCTCTTTCCTTCAAAATACAGATATGCAAAAGGTTAAGTGAAAGTTCTCTCTTTCCTGGAGGCACCCTGCACTGCTCCCCACATTATTCCAGAGGTATTCATTTCAGTTAACTAATTAAAATATAAATTAGAGGACTTTCAGTAGTTTTTAGACACTTAAGGAATGGCAAGGCTTTAAGGTCTCTTCTCTTACCATGGAAATGTACAAGTCACCAATTCAGATCATCAGAAAAGACTTGGCCTCATCTTTGGGATATCTAAACCCACTTATAAAAAAACAAGTCAAGAGTCTCATGCTCTGTCTACTGAGCTAGCCAGGCTACTGTCCATCGACAGATGAATGGAAAAAGAAATACATACAATGGAATATTACTCAGTTTTAAAAAAAGAAGGAAATCCTGCCATTTGTGACATTGTGGATAAACCTGGAGGACGTTATTATAAATGAAATAAGCCAGTCGTGGAAGGGCAAATACTGCAGGATTCCACTTATATGAGGTATCCAATACAGTCGAATTCATAAGAGCAGGGTAGAACAGTGGTTACCAGGAGCTGTCAGGGAGGAGGAAATAGGGAGTTGTTATTTAATTGGTATAAAGTTTCAGTTACACAAGGTGAATTAGTTCTAGAGGTCTGCTCTACTGCATAGTGCCTATAGTCAGTAATACTATACTGTGCACTTAGACATGTGTTGAGGATAGATCTTATATTAAATGTTCTTACCACAAAAACAAACAAACCAAAAAACCCAAAGGGACACAAGGAACCTTTTGGAGGTGATGGATATGTCTACTATTACCTTGATGTTGGTGATGGTTTCACATGTATATGCATATGTCAAAAGTCACCAAACTGTGTACGTTAAATATGTGCAGTTTTCTGGTATATATTTAAAAAAAACCTAAACAAGTCAAAACACAAATCAACAAACATTTCTGGCCACGTGCCATTTGTTGCAGTTGAGTTCATTTAAATATTTTAAAAGGTCTAACACTTTTCTAAAGAACTCTCCTAGTTTCTGAGTCTCTTCTCACGTTGTGTCTGTCTTCTCAAAGTTCCATCTGATAGTTAAAATTCTGTCTACTTTTCAAAGCCATTTCAAATAATTCTTTCTCCAGGGAACTGTTTTATCTATCAAACCAAGATAATTTCTTCTCCTCCACTATACTTCCTAACTTGTTTTCTTAACTTTTATAACATCAAAGGGTACCGTAAGAATGAACGACCACCTTTCTCTGATGTTTTGTTCTGTTTAGTTTTCACTAATGTATTAGGAACACATCGTATGCTTTTTTTTTTAAATATTCATTCTTTCTCAGATTCTTTTCCCATTTAGGTTATCAGAGAATATTGAGTAGAGTTCCCTGTGCTATATAGTAGTAGGTCCCTGTTGCTTATCTATTTTATATAGACTAGCGAGTGTATGTTAATCCCAAGCTCCTAATTTACCCCCCACCATATTTCCCCTTTGGTAACCATACGTTTGTTTTTGAAATCTGTGAGTCTGTTTCTGTTCTGTAAATAAGTTGACTGTGGAATCTAATTTTAAAAAGTGATATAAATGAACGTATTTACAAGACATCCTATGGTTTTAATTAATGAGGAGGCCTGGAAAATATAATTTCTCTATTAAATTCCTCCAATAATGAGGCCAAAACGAACTTTATCATTGGAACATCATAAAAGGAAAGTGAGAAACCTCAGAGATTTTCATGCAGAACTGCACCCTGCCTCCATGCTATGTTGGGAGCACCCATCTCAGGAATCCTTCCCTACTTAGAATGTGGAGAGGTTTGATGGGGTTGCAGAGCAAGGACTCCTTCCCCTTCTTCGTGGTGGGCAATCTCCTCCCCTTCTGAACAGTGGCAGCTGCCAGGCACCCCAGTGGACATCTCTTCCCAAACCTTTTCAGAGCCCTGAGGGCAGGCAGCAGCTGAAGGCAGTCAGGGGTGGGGAATCTTTCCTCCCCTTGGACAGGGACTGCTAGCTGCAGTGCTGCAATTTCCCTGGTGTCTAGAGTTTCCCCGGATGTCCCTCTCCAAGTCCCAGAAGACATCTTGGCAACATGGGGCGTTTCCCTCAGCTCCAGGTGACCCTGCGGTAACTGCCCCCCCGCCCCCAATCCCCATGGAACCTCAGTGCCTGAGAGAGGCTCTCCACCTCCCAGGTCTACTTTCTTTCATTTTATTTCCTCCAAGTGTGGGGATTTACATCAAGTAAGAGTTAAACTAACTAACAGAGAACAGAAGGAAACTTTTAGCCGGTTATGACATTGACACAGGGGAGAGGAGGAGGAATTAAGTATATTACGATTTAATAAGAGTTCTTCTGCCAAAAAAAATTACGGTTGGACCAGAAATGTGTTGGATTTGGTAGGCCAGCATCAATTTCCTCTCCCTAAAAGCACCCAACAGTTTTTTGAGGAATTACTTCTTTATTGAATGCAGTCTCATGGGCTGTGAACAATGGCTCTGTCCTCCCCCAACTAAGGGGTGTGGGCACATGACCCAATCCAAACCAGTGTAAATCTTGGGCAGAGAAATAAAGATCAACAGTGGTTGTAATTTCATTCCTCCCTGGTGTGGGAGATGTGGGCAAGGATGTTCTGACTGTCCCAACTGCTGATTTCCATTTGGGGCCTTAAAGACAGCCTTGGTTCTGGCCCATTTGAAAACCTAGCCCCTGATAGTTTTCCACATAAACTCTGCTTAACATCAGCAAAATGGGATTATTTTTGTTGCTTAAAACCAAAGAAACTTCATTATATAATGGTGTAACTCAGAAAAATAAGCTACAGAATGAACACTGATGTCTCAAGTATATTAAGCCCTTATTACCTGGTCCGTGGCTTGCCTGACAATGTAACAAGATTAAGCACCAAATATGTCAACGTTGAGTATATAAGGGAATCTGCTTGTTTTTGTACACTCCACAGAAAAAAAATCTGTAGCATTTGAAAATATTTTGTTCACTTCAAAGAGATCTGACAAACAGTGCTTTGGAATGGTTCTAAACCTCAGGCGTAAACAAACTAAATGATGAAAACACGAATTCCTCCTCTTCCCTTTTAGATAAGATTGCTTGCAGTAATAAACACTAGCGTCGCCAGGGATATAGTCAACTGTACACTGTCTGAATGGAAGGCCAGAACAATTTGTTCCATATAAAATTTACACCATTAGTTGGAAAATTTATAGTACTTGGAAAAGATAATTTCCTTTAAAACATTTATAGGTGAGAAAAATATATAAGCTAAAAATTTTGGAACAGATTCCCTTATTAATGTATTTTATCATGTAGAAGTTTGAATGCCAGTGTGCTTTTCGATACATAGCCCAAGTGCTTTATGACTGAAGTTTCTTTGCTGTTTCAAGAAAGGTAAGGGCCTAAATGAGCAAAATAAGTAAATAAACGAACCATGTTGAGAATATGGTAACACCACAACATAAGCCCATACAATGAAAATCAACTATGGTAAATATTACTGTTAAAGATTCCTGAGGATTCTTAAAAATCTCCTCTTTGGAGATCATCATGGTATTGCCTGTTACTATAGTGAGTCCAGCACTACCAGCACTAGTTTGTCCTGCACTATTGGACTAGATTGCTCTTTCTTAGGTGAGCTCCAACTTAAACCGTTTCCGCATGCTTCAGGTTCATGTTTCAAAGAAAAAAAAAAGCTTTTATAAAATACTAGAACCACACCCATTGAGGTAAGAAGCTCCAACTGTCACAGCTACTGGGAACAGAGACCGAGAAAGAAGATTCAACTCTCCCATCTCATGCTAACTCCCAGGCTTAAGATAGTTAGAATTTTCTACACATTGAAATTTTGGCAAACTGACTTCTCAGAAGTCTCATATGTGGGGCTTCCCTGGTGGCGCAGCGGTTGAGAGTCCGCCTGCCGATGCAGGGGACACGGGTTTGTGCCCCGGTCCGGGAGGATCCCACATGCCGCGGAGCGGCTAGGCCCGTGAGCCATGGCCGCTGAGCCTGCGCGTCCGGAGCCTGTGCTCCGCAACCGGAGAAGCCACAACAGTGAGAGGCCCATGTACCGCAAAAAAAAAAAAAAAAGTCTCATATGTTGTTAATATGACTCCACTCTACACTAGTAAATTATCCTCATGGCAGATCTTAAGTCAACTGCAGCCTGCTTTAGTCGTACCTCACTTTTGTTTACAACTCCATCTTGTGGTTTACCCTATTAGCTGGTAATGAGCTGGTAATTTGCCATCCAAAGTTAGTTGATTAAACAATAATACATACCAGTGTAGATCATGTGCAAGGTTCTTAACAGACTTTATCAAATTTAAACCTGAAAGGTGGGTATTATTATCTCCATTGTATAGACTTAAAAAAAAAAGGAAGGTTCAAACAACAATAACAAAAGTAAATGAAAAAAAAACAAACCAAACAAAAACAAACATGCAGATACAGAGAACAGAGTAGTAGTTACCAGAGGGGAAGGGGTGGGAGGGGGAGGTGCAAAATGGGTAAAAGCGATCAACTGTATGGTGCTGGATGAAAACTTAAATTTTTGGTGGTGAGCATGCTGTAGTGTATACGAAAGTAGAAATATAATGTTGTACACATGGAACTTATAAACCAATGTTACCTCAATTAAAACAACAAAAAGGAAAGGAAGGCTCAGAGGAACCTGTCTGAGGTCACACAGACAGTAAGAGAACAAGATCTTATGCACATGTAGACTCCAAAACTGTTCTTTATCCTTTACCATGTTACCCACGTACAAACAACCATCAGTAATTTCATTTTAGAGCTGGGAGTCTATTCAGATGCAGTAAAGTGTAATAGATAATAGAATAAACTTTAGAACCAACTTAGGCCTTATTCCTATGTTAGCCTCTTACTTGAGGGTGACCCTGGGAAAGTAAGGTAACCTCACTTCTCTGTGACTCAGTTTCTTCATCTGCAAAATGGGGATAATAACAGAAATTACCTTATAGAGGTGTTGTAAAGATCAAATGTGTAAATGCACAGAAAGTTTTTGGAGGTGTTTGGCACACAAGTGCTCCATTGCTTTATAAATGTTAGGTATTAATACTCCATATGTGACTGCTGGGGACATGATTTCCCCTTGTCAGTTTTGCTCAAGTCTAGGATTCTGGGGGCACTGCTTTCAAACTGTATGGTGTGGCTTCCTTGAGACCTCTTACTGATCAGGTAGTATTAATTATGTGGCCAACATCAAATTAGGCAGATGCAGGATAAAAAGCAGCATAAGACAGTTTCACTCTGCATAAAGAATTTCTAGCTGGAGTCAAGTTGCAAAAGAAAAAGGCAAGCTAAATAGCTGAAGCTAAATGGGTGACTGGCTGCCCACAAGGAGGCCTAGCACAATGGAAGTAACTGCTTGGTTTCGTCTTGTCCAGCCCCTGGCCCTCTTCATTGTAGGCCTAGAAATCCAAGTTCCTTGGTGCCTCTTCTAGTTATCTATCCCCACCTAAAAATATCACCCCAGAACTTCGTGGCTTCAACCAGCAGTAGTCATTTACTATCTCTCACAGTTTCTGGGCTCTGGGAATTGGGAGACAGTTCAGTTGGGTGGTTCTGTCTCAGTGTTTCTCACATGTTTGCAGTCAGTTGGTGGCTGAAACAGGAACAAGAGGTTGGATCTGGAGTAACAGGAGGCATTTCACTCTCTTCATATAGTCTCAGGCTCTCTCCATGTGGTCTCTCCAGCCTGGTAGCCTCAGGGTAGCCAAACTTCTTACTTGTTTTGTTCAGTTTCTCACTGCTTATAAAAGTTTTATTTACACTACACTATAGCCAAATACATGTGCAATAGCATGATGTATAAAAAATACAATGTATATACCTTAATTAAAATATAATGCTGTTGGAAAAATAGCATGAATAGACTTGATGATGCAAGGTTGCCACAAACGTTCAATATTTTTACAACTTTTTTTGCCAAATATATTTGTAAAAAACACAATATCTGTGAAGTACAGTAAAGCAAAACACAATAAAATGAAGTATGCCTGTATCAAATTTTTTGATGCTCGATTAGTTCTAAACTCAAAATGTCTGTGTGTGTGTGTGTGTGTGTGTGTGTGTGTGTGTGTGTGTGTATGTATGCATGCAGGCGTCCATGGAGACAGGGTAGAGATAGTGGGGTGGTTGATAAACCTAAAACCAAACTTTATAGTAGTCCAACTGCTAATTAATTAAAAAATTCAACCACAAGCAGACCTCTTACTTGATGTTCAGGGATCTGAAGTGTGACTGTCCCAGGCAAAATAGGCAGAAGCTCTCCCCAGACACCAAAGTCACTTCTACTGCATTCTCTTTGTCAAGGCAGTGACAAAAGTCTGCCCAGCTTCAACTGGAGAGTACACAGGCCCCACCTCTCAGTAAGAAGAAAGTCAAAGCATTTGCATTAATGTGTTAAATCACCACAGTGCCTCAGAACTGTTTGTATCCAGGATGTATCCAAATTCACAGGGCTATCACATCAAATTGGAAAGTTAATTTATAATTAGAATCACAAACTGAAGCCAGCTTGACATGCCCTTTTTAACAGACAGGCTATGCTAGATGTCAAAATATCAGAAAGTCAAATGCTGCATATGGAATGAGACAAGAAGAAAAAAAATATTTGAAATGTTTAGTATCACTAGGAGTTCACCTCCTCACTGTTAGGGAGATCAGGTTGGCATGACTGGGCTTTTGTTTTCCCAGACAGTATTGCATTGATGTGCCAACATTTGCTTCTCCCCGCTTACCTAAAATTTTTGTTGCCAAATATATTTCCTCCAAATTGAACATTTAAAAAAATGTTATTATGATACCCACTATGTTTTGCTGTCCTGGGATGAGTGTCTCTTTAACATGCCTTTCCAAATCTCTGTGCTTGAGGATAATCTTATTTATGTAACAAGAATGAATCTCAAACTAAAATTTAGTTGTTCAAGAAATATTCAGTCGTTTATTCTTGAAATCAAATTAAAACTGACCTCAAGTGCTAAACCCACAGGGCCAGTGAGATATTCAACCCTAATCATTCTTCAGACTTCCCCTCTCCCAGTTTTGGCCCCAAATCCTGGGTCTAATGTTGACCCCTATGCTGCTCCTGGTCCTAATGCCCCTCTCTGTTATTTCTTTGCTGCTTGAAACATAGCAATATTCAGCAAGGCTGGAAACCACATAGCTCAAGTCTAGCCTTACCTGCATTCTTGCCAAATCCCTAGAAAATTGCTACTAAATGGTATGCTGATCCTAGATGTGAGCAAGACAACTGTGAAAGTTTGAAAAAAGTCATAAAAACATAGAGATTCTGTGTAAAAAAATAATACCTTTTAAAATCTCACCTCCCAAAATAAAGTACTTAGGAATAAACCTGACCAAGGAGGTGAAAGACTTATATGCTGAGAATGACAAAACATTAATAAAGGAAACTGAAGATGATTCAAAGAAATGGAAAGGTATCCCATGCTCTTTGATTAGAATTAATATTGTTAAAATGGCCATACTACCCAAAGCAATCTATAGATTTAATGCGATCCCTATCAAATTACTCATGACATTTTTCACAGAACTAGAACATATAAATTTTATATATGGAACCATAAAGACCCAGAATTGCCAAAGCAATCCTGAAGAAAAAAAACAAAGCAGGAGGCATAACCCTCCCAGACTTCAGACAATATTACAAAGCTACAGTAATCAAAACCATGGTATTGGCACAAAAACAGACATATGGATCAATGGAACATAATAGAGAGTCCAGAAATAAACCCACACACCAATGGTCAATTAATCTTTGACAAAGGAGGCAAGAATACACAATGGAGAAAAGAGAGTCTCTTCAGCAAGTGGTGCTGGGAAAGTTGGACAGCTGTATGTAAATCGATAAGTTAAAACACATCCTCTCAGCATGCACAAAAATAAACCCAAAATGGCTTAAAGACTTAAACATAATACATTATACCATAAAACTCCTAGACGAGATCATAGGCCAAACATTCTCTAACATAAATCATACCCATGTTTTCTTAGGTCAGTCACCCAAGGCAATAGAAATAAAAATAAACAAATGGGACCAAATCAAACTTACAAGCTTTTGCACAACAAAGGAAACCATAAACAAAATGAAAAAACAGCCTACGGAATGGGAGAAAATATTTGCAAATGATACGACCAACAAGGGCTTCATCTCCAAAATATACAAACAGTTCATAGAACTCAACAACCAAAAAAACCAAACAACCCAATCGAAAAAATGGGCAGAAGACCTAAATAGACATTTCTCCAAAGAAGACATACAGATAGCCAGTAGGCACATGAAAAGATGCTCAACATCACTAATTATTAGAGAAATGAAAATCAAAACTACAGTGAGGTACCACCTCAAACCAGTCAGAATGGCCATCATTAAAAAGTCTACAAATAACAAATGCTGGAGACAGGGTGGAGAAAAGGGAACCCTCCTACACTGTTGGTGGGAATGTAAGTTGGCACGGCTACTATGGAAAACGGTATGGAGGTTCCTCAGAAAACTAAAAATAGAATTACCATATGACTCAGCAATCCGACTCCTGGGCATAAATCCAGACAAAATTATAATTCAAAAAGATACATGTACCCCTATGTTCATAGCAGCACTATTCACAACAGCCAAGACATGGAAACAACCTAAATGTCCACTGGCAGATGAACGGATAAAGAAGGTGTGGAACGTATATACAACGTAATACTACTCAACCATAAAAAAGAACAAAATAATGCCATTTGCAGCAACAATGGATGCAACTAGAGATTATCAGACTAAGTGAAGTAAGTCAGAAAGAGAAAGACAAATACCATACGATATCACTTATATGTGGAATCTAAAAAGAATGGTACAGGGACTTCCCTGGTGGCACAGTGGTTAAGAATCCGCCTGCCAATGCAGGGGACACGGGTTCGAGCCCTGGTCTGGGAAGATCCCACATGCCACAGAGCAGCTAAGCCCGTGCGCCACAACTACTGAAGCCCGGGCATCTAGAGCCCTTGCTCTGCAACAAGAGAAGCCACTGCAATGAGAAGTCTGTGCACTGCAACAAAGAGCAGCCCCCGCTTGCTGCAACTAGAGAAAGCCTGCATGCAGCAACGAAGACCCAACGCAGCCAAAAATAAATAAATAAAATAAATAAATAAATAAATAAAAAATAGAAAGAATGGTACAAATGAACTTATTTACAAAACAGAAATAGATTCACAGATGTAGAAAACAAACTTATGGTTACCAGGGGGTAAGGGGGTGGGAGGGATAAATTGGGAGATTGAGATTGACATATACACACTACTATATATAAAATAGATAACTAATAAGGACCTACTGTACAGCATAGGGAATTCTACTCAGTACTCTGTAATGGCTTATATGGTTAAGAATCTAAAAAAGAGTGGATATATGTATATGTATAACTGATTCACTTTGCTGTATACCTGAAACTAATACAGCATTGTAAATCAACTATACTCCAATAAAAATTAAAAAACAAAATAAAGTGACTGCAGAAAAACGAGATGAAGGAGATAATGGTCAATGTAACCTTAAAATTTGTTTAAATATGATACACACAAAATTTGTCTTCAAAATTCACTGCAAAATTCATTCTCCTTTCTGCTGAAAAATGTCAAAGATGCCATGAGACTAAAATGTTTAGTTAGTCTGGGAGGTTACACTATTGCTCCTAGTATTTAGAAAAACTGGTTGAAAAAAAAAACAACTCAGGTGATTAAGATCACACAAATAGTTCTTGATAAGCTCTTGCTAGTAAAACGTTTCTGTCTTTCTCAGTAGAATTACCTAGATATCAATAAACATTATTTAACTAATAACTAATTAACAATAAACAATTTCTTCATTTTAACTGAGAGGCAGTTTAGCAGAGTGAGTAATAACCTGCCCTCTGAAGCCAGACTGCCTGGATTGAAATCTCAGCTCCACCACTTACTAGCTGTTAAGTTTCTGAACTTCTGTAGTTTGCACATTTATAAAATACTAAAGTAAAAAAAAAGTAGAGATTCTTCACTCCAATTACTCTCCAAATATATGCAATTTCACATTCCTTTAAATTTTTTAATTGAAGTACCATTGATTTATAACATTTTTAAGTTTCATGTGTACATTATATTTCTACTTCTGTATACACTCAAACATGGTCACCACCAATAGTTTCCATATATTACCATATAGTTGATCCATTTTACCTATTTCACCCTCTCCCCCTCTGCCCTTTACCCTCTTGTAACCATTACTCTGTTCCCTGTACCTCTGTGTTTGTTTTTATTTGGTTTGGTTTGTTCATTTACATTGTTTTTTGTTTGTCACTCCTTTTCAGAGAGACAAGAAATGTCTTCTACCTAAGCAGGATTTCATAATTTCTATAGATCAGTGACTGCTGAGTATTTTCCATTCTTTTCTGTTCTGAATGAAAGCTTTTATGGCATTTATCCTGTCCCTGACTTATCATTGCATATTCAATGTATATCTCAGATCACAGAAAGGAACATCTGGATCCTATGGAGAAGAGGACAGATCACCCAGAGATCCTGGATGCTCAGCTGGATGCAGTGCCTGGATTGCACTTTGGGTTATCTTGCTTGAGGAGGAGGGTTAATGTGTTCCATATGTGGGAAAAAGCACAAAATGGCTATTTGGTGACCAGAAGGATAAACACTGGAAGAGGCTGTCTATCTGTTCACAAATTGGGGTCTTCTTCTTCCTGGGTACACAGCTAGAATACACCATTGAGTATTACCTCTTACCTTTCAGTTAGGTGTGGACATAAGATGGAGTTCTAGCCAATGAGATGTGAACAGAAGTGATACGTGCCACTTCCAAGCTGATGCATACAAATGGTATCCTTGATGTCCTCCACGTCTTTTCTCCTCTGCTAGCTTGATGCAGATGAGCACAGTTGTCTTGGGAGCCACATCTGGAAGCAGGAGATTATAGTCAGTCCAGGATGAAGATATATGCAACATGAGGGCTCTTAGCAGTTTCAGATGAGCCTCCACGTGTAGTAGGTAGGAATTTATTCAACACGCTCAGATGTGTAAGAAATATTCATTTGCTATTTTATTTAAATAAAATTAAACCTGAATCCAAAGCCAGGTGCCATCCCATCAGGCTGTTGGAAAATGCAATTTTAGCTTTTATTAAGGCTTCTACACAGTCTCTTCAGGTCTGGCACTTCTGCTGCTTCCCAGTCCTGTTTGTGACTCACTTGGTGAGTCTGAAAGCCCCTGTGCATGAGACCCAGACTCCTTGAGTCCCTCAAAGGGCTATCATGTCTCTGATCTCACCAGGACCCTCAACTTCTTGTTTTTGTCCAACGTCAGCCCCAATCTCAAACTTCCTCTTTCTCCTTCTCGCCTCTCTTCAAAAGCCATCTCTCTCTCTCTCCTTATGTGAGTTGTGGGACAGACAAAATTACCATTTAACAAAGGGAAGGTGGAGCCAATGACTTTAGCCATCCAATCTCTATGTGTTCTGTAAAAATCTATGAGGAAATTATAAAACCTAACAACTGTTTGAAATGAAGGAAGAGAAAAATATGCAGAAAACATTATTATTTCAAAAGAACCATCATGGTACCTTTATATCAAACACTGGAATATTCCCCCAGGTGTAGCTGGGGCGAGTTTTCATGGACACACTTCAGCTAATCCCATAATGATCACATAAAACAGTGACCTTTAATTTATAAATGATAGGTGGTGACTATTCATATGAATTGAGTACAATTCTGTATATTAATCAAACAATTTATATAGGTTCTTGGATGTTTATTTACTCAAAGGTTGACAAGTTTCAAGAAGTATGACAATGACTGAACTTTGTGTAGGAATTTTGTGAAGCCTAAAGAAAAAATTTTGAATGACATATGAAAAGAGAAATCCAATAAACTGTGAGCTCAAAATAAATGCTGTGAAAACAGAGATGGGCAAAGAGCACTAAGGGAAAAAAAGATCACTAAGAATTAGACAAAAATAAAAGAGTCCAACAAATACCAATAATTAATGGACCATAATCGATATAGATGCACATGTGGTGAGTATGTGACAACCGTGAGCACTGAGATGCAGAATCTTGAGGACAGGAGTTACACACGAAGAGTAAATACACAGAATGCTGTAATGAAGGAAAATGTTTCACTTCATGCATTCTCTGAGATACCTGCTCTGTAATGAGAGCTGCTGCCTAGGAGACACGAGAAGCAAAACTCCACAAAGAAGATAAAAGATTGTATAATTCAGCACTGGCACTTGTCTCAATGGATTTCAAGATCAAAACTCTGCCTGGAAATGGTTCCTAGTTCTTTCAATGCTCAGTTAGAGAGAAAATGTGTTCCTGTTGTATTAATAATTCTTAAAACATGCTGAAATGATGTATGCTGAGGCAGAACATCAAGGTTTTCTTACATCTTAATTCTCAGGAGATACATGAATCTCACCTACCCCACCCCACCCTCATGCACTGATGAGATACATGAAGCAGTGAGAGAATAACACAATACACTATATAGTTTAGCTAGAGTACAAGGTGTTATTTATTAATAATTTGTATTTGATTATGATTAAATAATTATTCAATAATTGCTAACTGTGCGAAAACTATCAGAACAGTAGATATTAGAGTAGGACCTTCATATCTGAGATCTGGGCCCATCAGGGATGGCATTATGGAAAAAGTAGACCTTGGTGAGAGTCTTGAAGATGCTGCAGAATGTGTGAATATAGGAAGGAAAGGAGTACGTACTAGAATCCCAGTAATCATTTTGAGTATGATTTGGATTTGGAATTCTACACACACCATTCATAAACTTGTAAATTTTGATTATGACTGAAAAGGGGAAGAGTTTTCTGGAGCATGCTGAAGGCATCTTTTAATCCTCATGTAATTTAATAATAATATCTTAGGCACTACAACTCATTATTACATTTCCCTGGAACTTGTTATTTGATGCATCTGCTTTTGGATAAAAACAAAGATTAGCTAAAGCTTGATATTAAGTTTATCTAAAGTTTGATGCAATACTTGCTAAGCATAAATAATAAAACACACTTTATCTCCTGGTCTTTGAGGTAATGTATCAAGTATGTAAATCCTCAAAAGTGAAAGTGGTAGCAAAAAATAAATAAATAAAAGCAGTACAAGGGTAAATGAAACAGTTATACTAATTTGGCAAAAACTTATAAAATGCAATAGCCCGTGGAGATCACATTTACCATTTTGATGCACTAGTAGAAACTGAGTATGAGGCAAATATTCACAAAGTCGACAATTCAAAGTACTTCAAGACACGTATACTACCACTGTTTTGGAGACTTACTTCCCTAATAATTATGAGAAAATGAGGAAAATGAGTAGGTTTCTATGACTAAGTGCATATGATTTAAATTTTAGAAATTATACATGGAAAATTACAAATACAATTCTAGCTGTATATAATATACATGACCTATAGTAATGACAACCAAACAATCCAACAGACAAACTTATTGATTTTTAAAAATATAACTAGAGTACATATAAAATAACTACAGCATCTTAGAACTAGCAGAGAGGAAACATTTACGGATTATTCCCTATTCCCATGCAGTGTAAGAATTGTTTTTATAGTATCGCTCACAGATGGCCAGATACCTTCTGCTTGAACAGGTGTGGTATCTCACTGTTTCTCTAAGATGTCTATTTTGTACAGCTGTAATTCATGGGGAGCTTCACCTTCTGCTTAACTAGAAGTTGCCTGTGACTTTTATTTTTTGATCCGAGTTTTGCTCTCTGAAGTTTCAAATAAATAGTTTAATTCAAATCAGTTCAATTAATAAATATCATAGAATAGCTCTGCCAGGGACTGAGGTAGGTGCTGGCATACAACGATGAATAAGACACATTTCTTTATCTCTCTCTTTTGACTTGACAGCTATTCACATTCCAGAAGATAAATTTTGCATCCTCCTTGAATCTTCTCTATAAATCAAAGATCTCCAGGTCCCTGAACCATACTACGATTCTTTACAATCCCAATCACTTAATTTCTGAATTTGCACAATTAAAGTACTAGCCTAATTAAAAATTTAATATAGAACTATTAAATGGAGATTTTCCTGCTATAATACTTTGCATGTGAGAACAGACCATCTATATCAGACTTGCTGCAGAAGTGGGAGCAAAAAACAGTCCAATGGTCCTACAGCTGATCTCCCACTTCAAGGATGTACAAGAAGTGGGAGTGGGAAGAGAGATAAATGATCAGTGGGGATTTCTTTGGAGAGGGTTGATGGGGCACTGGGCACTTCTCTGCTCCCACTGTCATTTCTATTTTCATCTCCACAACTCAAGCCAAGGAAGAGGGAGGGTGGTTAGAGATGAGTCAGAGGATCTTGAACTGTTTTCCCTGAAGTTAGAACAAAAACTTTGATCTGAAAAAGTATAGAAATAAGAGACTGAAAGCATCTCTTTCTAGCTGGGGAGAGAGGGCTCCAGGGAGTAAAACTATATTTCCATTGATGGTGATACAAAAAAGCAAGTGTCCCATGGACCAGAAGAGACACACAAAATGGAGCTGGACTTGGATATTCTGAAAGGCCTGCCCCTCAAAGGTCTGGCTGCCATGGCTAGATGCAAGTGTGAGATACCACTAGAAGCAGGAGTTGAAGAGAGAGCGGTAAACTGCCAGCTGGAAGGGACATCTCCCATACTAAGAAATATTGCGGTGGATTTGGGGGAGTCATCTGCAAAGCAGCAGCAAAAGCAATTGTAGTAGAATGATTGTAGTAATGTCCTCAATTCCTTATCCTCCAAGAATCCAATCCATTTGCAATGCAATATTGCAGCAAGAGAGAAGCACTGACTTTCTTATCCCTTGAATACAGCTGGCCTTATGACTTGCTTTCGTCAATAGAATTCAGTATAAGTGACAGTGTGCCAGTTTCAAGCCTAGACATCAAGACGCCTTACATGCTGCTACTGGTGGTTCTAGTGCTGTTACTTGGCCTCCCTCCCCCTCCCCACTACCCCTCCCCTCTTCCTCCTCAACCTTCTCTTTTCAGCCCAACTTGGAGAACAAGGAGAACTATAAATTGAGTGAGAGGCTCAGATTTTTATTTTAGATTGGAACCGACTTCTAATGCCTGAAATTGAGACTGTTCGTAAGTAAGAGTAACTGAAAAAACTTTTGAGATGTGCTCAAGTGGGAAAAACCCTGAAATTCAAGCAAGAAAGATATAATACAGGATTTTTGAAAGACACATACATGGGAAAAATAAAGTTATTTCATAATTTCACCCCATTAAATCCAACTCATTCAAGAAATTGCCTATATGTTTTTATTAGTTATAAACATCTGTCTTAATAAATAGACTATTTTCTCAACATGTTCTAGTTAATCCATTTCTTATTGGAAATATATTATTTCAAAAACATATCAGTTTTCATAGGGCTAAAATTTGATTATATTTATTACATTATTTTTTATTAATATTTTTTTCATGATAACATATTCAACCACATCTCACATTAAATAACTAAATAGGTACCTTCAGTACAAAAAGCACAGTACCATACTTCACTGTCTTCTATTTTTTTTCCTTGAAGTCACACAAAACAATAACAGAAACATTTGCAGTAAAACCAGGAAACAAATGTAATCCATAAATTACAAAATTAAAGGCTCACAAAAGCAGCTGAGATCAGGCAGAAGCTACGGAGGAAGAGCCATGACGGGGGATGAGGGACCACGTGGCAGGAGATCTCAGAATATTCTGAAGGTGAGGGGCTCGTGCCAAAAGGCAAAAGCTAAATCCTCTATGTATATCAATCCAAGCAGGAACCAAGTTGAAACTGGCTAGAAGCCACGAGACGTGTTGAACAGAGAGGAATAGACAATGTCAGTGGGGCTTCGGGACCGTAAATCGCAAAGAAATTCCAAAGAATATACACCCTGAAGTTCAGGGATGAGACACTTGATTTTAGTAGTTTTTACCAAACCTATTTTGGTGATAGAAGCTAGCTTTTTAAAGCTAAAATTTCTAAGAGAAATCTAAACTTCTAAATAAGATAAAAAGCCAGAGCCTGATAATTAATTTAAGACGGTAGAAGAGTAAGATGCAGAGATCACCTTCCTCCCCACAAATACACCAGAAATACATCTACACATGGA